>NW_025813526.1:17306845-17944345 GCF_021976095.1 Xenia sp. Carnegie-2017
TGGGACTATTTCAGCAAATTTCAAAATGTTAAAGGAAATTATTAAAACACGCCAACGTCGCCTGCCAAGTTCCAGATGCCATTGGTTAGATCGGGCAAAATTTTTATATGGTGGATCATTCAGCACATGGGAAGTTGAAGATTTAAAACGGCTTTTTATACTGCTCCCAGTTGTTGCAGTTATGGCAGGACAGTTTATCTTTTATTCTTGGGTAAGTTGTGTGTCATATGAATTTAACGTTTTTGTTTGCATATTTATAGTATATTTTTACCATATAATTTCTTTCATATGTCAAGTTAATTTTCTTAAGTTCTACAAACTGCAACATGCATAATTCGTTTTGCAGGAATGCGTCAACAATACCGAAAAGCAAATAGCAATCGAAAATGTTTTTGTGGGTTCATAGTTTGTGCGTAAAAACAACACATTTTGGTAAAGTTTTATAAAAAAAAAACAAACTGTAAAATGAGCAATACTTGAATGTTTTGCAAAATGTTAAGGCTCATTAGCATGCCTAGAAAAATAAAATTTGCTTTACAATAATGCTGTAATTTAAAAATTTTTTCTTTTGAAGATTAAACAAAGATTCTCAGAGTTAAAATGTTCAATTAAGACAGCTTAATATTATTACTGACTGTTAAGCATTTCACTAGGCTATTATCTTCTGTAAGTCCGTTCAAGCTGTGCTATGTAGAAGTTAGAAGATGTATTGTATTTATAATTACACGAGAGGACAAGTATACATAATCCAAAATTCATGTCTGAAGATGTTAAAATTGGCTCATGTGTCATGCTTTGTAATTACTGGCTATGATAAATAGCTTTTTATACAATCAAAACTAGTAAAATGTAAATCGGAAATAGTTTAGTTTTTAAACTATAATGATCACAAAAAAAGTTAGCCAGTGATCAGGAAAAGTATTTGGCAGTTTTGACAATTTCAAGGCTTATCAGCATGTATAGGAACACATTTTTAGTTTGTAGAAAATGTTCTTCTTAAATGGGTAGCCTTTCAGAAATTAGGGAAAACAATTTTGTTTAAGCCGTAGATCAACACACCTTGACATCTCTGCAAGGTAATCCTTCATTTGTAAAGTAATGTATTTGAAGTTGATGTACCCAGTATACCAGATTGTGCAAGCATAAAATTGTAGTGCATTTACACGTTTATGGCCATTGTACACATCTCTTTGCATTTTTATGGAAGATAAATTGCTCGATATTCACCATCAAGAAACCCCAAACAATTGCTAAGGGCACCTTGTTTTATGTAAATTGACTTAGCATACTCCTTATGATTTTGAGGACTGAAAGTAAAGTCATTCCACTGACAGAGTTGGTGGCAATGATGATAAAAAAACATAATCAAATACAATGTTTGTTATCATGCTCAATTCTGTTACAGCTCAGCCAAATGATGGTATGATGTCTGTGTATCTGCATGGATAAGAAATACATTTCAAAACAGTGCATAATCCTTCGATACTATCTGCCTTAGACCCTTGAGGGCATTGGTAACTCTGCAGTATTCCAAGTGCTTCAGGAAGCTCGGATGTGTCCTCTTTATCGAAGCACAATTCTACTTCCCGCTCAGTGATGTCAATTGTTTTCGAAGTAAATCTTCCATATATCTTATAAGGAAACTCTTTGTATCCTTATAAGATATATGGAGACAGTTTGTTCATACATAGAAATTGTAAAAAAAAAGTTCACAGCAGAAAATGCTATCAATATGTTATTAAATTGGTGTGAAATCATATTTCTTGCAAATTAAACGATGTAGCCAACGCTTGCCTCGAAAGCCAAGTCACGTGTCATGTATTATATAAAAGAGCATATTATTACTTGTTGTGGGTAGTGTAACACTTTCTATCTTTGGCAAATATAAGTTGCTAGACAACAAAAAAACAGGTGTTGCTATAGATTACGAGTTTTATTAAATATATAGTCAGTAAAAGTTTTTCGAACAAGCAAATTCTCATTGCTTGATAATTTGCAAATTAGCAAATTTTGTTTTTAATATATATTGAATTATGCTTGTCAATCTATTTTGTGGTCATATATTTTGTGATTATTAGCTTGTAGCTAAAGGATATCTCATGTACGCGTTTCATAGTTTTACAACTGCTGTCTTGGCTGTCTCAGAAATGTATTTCAATACTTTAAAATAAAATAATTTGCAATTAATTGAAATGAAAATTCGCCTTAGACTGATTACATTGCTAAAGATGAAATATGTTCGCCTTAGACTAATAAAAAGGCGAACATTTTCCATCTTTAGCAATGTATCAGTATTCCTAACTGCGCAAGCGCATTGTCTACCAATGTAATCGTAATGTTAGCGCATGCTTGTTTTAACTGTTTTAATATAATTCAGATATCCTCTTTGAATCGTAATCCTTTTCTTGAAAAGTAATTATGATCTGAAAGCTCTTCGCTGCAAACAAACTTCTGTAATAGATCGGCAACATAATCTTGACGAGGCCTTAACATCCTCAATTTCTGGTTTCAATCACATCAATTACCGCTTGCAAGGTTCACCGTTTTGAGAATAAAATTGCAAATATTTAGGAAAGTCTGGTTTAAGGGAATTAAAAGTTAAAAATTATTTGGGTTGCAAAAATTTTAGATAGCCAAGTTGTTAGAGCTCTTTTGTAATTTAGATAATTTATAAGTTTACAATACGATCGAACTTTTGGTGCTCATACAATGAATATTTTTTCCTTCACTGCATTACATCGCTGCAATTTTCTCTTAACGCTAATGGAAAAAAATTTCACATGTTTCATAAAACTATAACTATACTTTCAAGTTTCTTTAAATATTTTTTTATTAAGTTAGTAATTTGCTGCTTCCTAATTACGACTTCTTGTTGTTTCAGTAAAATACTTTTTTTAATTTAGATTGAATTTCTAACAATTCACCAGTCAAATCATCTCAAGAGAAACTTCAATCTGAATTTTTACTTGGTGGAAAGCATTGCTTTGCTGACAGCTGTGACAATACTTGCTGTTGCGTACTGGTGGTTTAAACCCTGTGATATTTTAAAATTGTTTTGTCTTGGATCATTGTCTTTATTGATTGCGACAATTTATGGAGGTGTTTTTGAAATGTATCTTGTAAAGGAAGTCGAACACTTTGTTAGTAACAATTCAACCAGCAGTCTAGGCAATTATACGTCGTCATTTTCGCTACTCTATCAAACACCTTGCCAAGTATTCTACTGGTTATGCAATGTTATAATTCATTTCAGTGGTAAGTGTTATAGGCAATAATTTTTATTGATTAGACGATATTTCATTTTTAGACAGAATAATCAAATAAGCGATATTTATTTTTTTGTCAATTATTTCTGAAGAGATAGCTTTTATATTTAAATAGTGTTAGTTTTGTCGCAGCTATATTGGCATGTTTTTACAATACAGCAAAGACTAAACGCAATAAAATCAAAAAGAATGTGAGGTCTTCTTATAAAAAAAGAGCATATAGTGAAGGAGATGATTTATGTATACATATTAATGATTTATTTATTCTTGCCCATGGAATATTAAGACAACAATTCTATTATTTTTCCAACTAGTATTTAATTGAGGTTTTAAAGTGTTTTATTCGTTTCATAGTCTATAGTTACGTAATTTTCTAAACCAATTTAACCTTTGAATTACAATGCAGGAATTTTAACCAATAAATGAGTAAGCAAACTATCTTGTACCTTTATGCATCAATTGGTTAACTATACTCAATCATTACCTCTTTTTTACAGCGTTTTCTTTGATAATTGAAGAAGCACCCCCTTGTTTTCATGGCTTGCTTCTGATCCTCTTTTATGTTGTCGGAGGAATTTGCTTTTATCTCCTACAAATCTATATTGTGATAATAGATTCGTACGTACATGTTCTTAAGATCGACATGGAAATTTGTAGTAATGGTGAGATAAAATACAAGAGAAATTTGCAAACATATTTCTTAATTCCAACCCCAGCTTTCATATTTGTGCATCTACTAATTTACGTTTACGTCACAAAGCGTTATAAAGAAAAGAGGGAAGAACAAAGACAACTTGCTCTAGCTGAAGCTGAAGGGGATGGTGAGGATGCTTCAAGTAGTTCAATTGATTGGGATGCTACCTCTTGGAATGATCATGATCCAACATTGCGAATTAGCACAGCTTATTAAACGTAGTTTAAAAGACATTGATGTAAGGAAAAAAGGCGATAAGAAACTAAGAGTTTATGTTTTTCTATGGGAACAAATAATTGAAACAACTAATGGGAGATTATTTTTAATATGATCTTAACTAGTGTATTCTATATAAAATTCTTGAGCGTTCAGTGTACGTATATTTCACAAAGTTTGTCTCATAATTGAATTAAACACAGTGCAATATACTTTAATTATTTTTGAATATATCTATAAAGACCTTTAATTTTCCAATTTGTAATTTAGTAATGTAATTTAAACATTTTTAAAAATGCTTCGAATTGTGTTGGATGATTGTTTTTTTAAAGCTTTTTTCCTACTTGTGAGATTTTTCGAAGTTCGTTTAAAAAAAACTAAAAAAGTGGTAGCTAAATTATTTTAAAAACATTTTTTGTTTGAATTAGTATATTCCATTATTTGTTGTTATTAATGCTGAAAAGGTTTTTACTAGAGAGAACTTCTCCATAGTAATCTCTAATTACAGAGCAATGTACATTTACAGAAGTGCCTGTATAATGCCTTGTTGATGCACTAAGTGTTATACTAAGCTCTTAATAACCAAGCACAAGGTCTTTACGGCAAAAACGTTGGACCGAGGTGTTTTTCTACAGGTTTTTTTTGTACAGACCGAGCCCTTAGGATGAGATTAGTACAAATAGACGGAGGTCTAATATTTCTTAGTAAATACCGACAAAGAGTGGTTATTAAAAGAATTATTATACGTCTGGCATTAATTGACCTTGCCATTTTGGCTAGTGGCTTCTACTTTTCGTTAGTACAAAATAAATCGTTTTATATTTTATCGTCAGGAGAGTTAAACAGTTTTTGGAGTGTTTTTCCTTTGAATTGCATTCGTAAATGCCATTCTTGTTTTTTTTCTGTCTGTTTTGCTTTACGAAGTTTGTTTACATTTGACTGAAAATTCAGACGTTTTGCACCGTAGTCCATTATGGAAAGTAATGGACCAGCATAAATGCTTCTTATACAATCAAAGTGCGCCATTGTGCTGGGAAAGACGATTGCCACATAATGAAATAATTTAATTTTCTCGCCTTTAAAACGTTTTATTTTAACTGTTTCTTGCAATACCTTGTTTCTATGAAATTTCCGTTACCCTTCATATAGTCCATTAAGGATATTACACATATATTTGCTGTATTTCCTTGGAATAGTTATGTCACCTAAATATGAATTACAAAACTGATCCTCTTTTCTTGCAAAATGATGAATGTTTGAAATGAGAATTGAACGGTTAGATAACTATCCCAAATTAAATGGAACGAGGATTTTGTTTAGTAGCTCTACCTTTACATGCGAAGCGAATCTATTTGATTTTCAGCAATTTGATTTACTGCCTCAGTTGACAGCTTTTTATGATATACTTTGACCAAAAGCTTTGCACGCAATGTATTTTTTTGCAAAGTCAAATGTTAATTTTTAAAATGGATTTAAAAGGAATGTAAATTGCTTATCGACTAAGCAAAGTGTATTCAGAAGAAAGCTATCAAAGCAGGAGTATAAATTTTATTATTGAGACAAGGCAAAGTTTGTAGATAACAGAATTTTACTTTTAACATTTTTTTGCAATATGTTTTCTTTTATGAAGTGAAACATAAATTTTCCAATTTACTTTAAAAGCCATATAAATTGTTCAACGAGAAAGGAAAGTGTATTTAGAAGAGTTCTCAAAGCAAGAGTGGGTTTTCAACAACACCAAGAGAATTTTCAGCATCAAAAACCTTCTGAGCAATTGTTTTTATCAGCGAGTTTAATTTTTTATGCCAATAGCAGATTTTGAAAACCGACACTTCTATCACGCAACTTATTCCAATTGACTTTCATCAGGAAGAAGACAGTAATGAAAGAGTAGAGAGCGATAAGAACGGTCTAGAAGAACAAGTGCTTCGTCCAACTGATCGAACACAACGCAGCGCGGGAATAACCGAACAGTTGCGAAGATTGCAGAATACAAACAAGTTCTAAACATCCGTACATTCTTAGCTAAAAATAGTTTTGTTTTTTTTTGTTTTGTTTGTTGACAACATTTCGTTATGTCAACCTTGGGGAGTGCAAGGAAGAAAAAAAGCATGTCGATATTGCATAGTCGGTACGGATGTAAAACATTGTGTAATAAAGAAAAACATGTCAGACATACGTTAGTAAAATATACATATCGAAGGCCAAGACATCTTGTTTATTCCGTTAAAAAAGATTTGTGACTGTATTTTTCAAACGATCATAAAAGCTTACTTTCTTAAAATATTTTAAATACATTACTTTTTCAACAATTCCACATGTGTTATTTATGTTGTGAAATGTCAAAAACTAATCTTTAAAAGTAAAGGCGTGGCACATTGGAATTAATCGCAAAGTATTTAATTATTTTTCTTCTCTATCATATTGACACGTGTTATGTTTTATTGTTGTTGACGAAAACCAGCTAAAAATGATTTGTATGTATTTCACACAAAATGTGCATCCTAACAGTAGCTATAATTCTTGTCTTGTCTTCATCAACAGAATCAGGTTGAACTTTTTCTTACTGTCAGCATGAGCCATATATTGTTTAGCAAAAGTTTCTAAACCCAATAGTGCAATAGATCTTCTTATTTGTCAAACTTCACTCACAAAGCAAACTGCCCTTAGCACATTGAAGCCAGGTTCGTTGGGCTGTGACAATTTTCGGCAAAATTTCATCAATCGTTACATTCATCATACACATTTTATCTCTCGCCAATCTTGACATAGCTGAACAACAGTAAGTTTGCGAACCGTTTTCGCGAATGTATTTAATGATTACAATAGACGATCCTTTTCTTTCCCGGTCAAAAGAAGTACCAATACCAGAGTGTAAATTTTCCCTTAAAACACGATCGTTTTCGAGAGAATAGTGCGTTACGGCTTAAATCTCGTCAATGATCGTTCGCATTCGCAAGTCGCCACTTTACTTAGCATACTTTCTGATTACAAAATCTCCGTTTCTTTGTCCTATTTCCTTATGATGTTGTGCATTTAAAAAAAGGAAAGGTTCTTTTGCTCAGACCCTGTCGTTTGAATGGTTTAGAACCATGCAATGGTGCATTAAATTGAGAAAAAAGTTGGTCGACATAATAGTAAATTGTATTACTGCACTACTCTTCATTTCCCCATAATGGCGGACAGTCAAATTTTGTGACGTAGTAGTGACGTAGGTGCCAACACTCTATATAAATATAAACAGTCTGCGATGCAGTCTAGTTAGCTACTCGTGAAGTAATTTTTCTCTTACTAACTTCAGTTTTTCAAATTAAATAAAGAGTCATCAACGCATTTTTTTTTGCGAAAATTAATGTATCTTGTGATTAACACGATTTTATCACCAGACTTTTTTATCACCTGACATTTCACAAGTCAAAGTTCTCAAAAACTATTCACGAGCAATTTATCATTCTCATGAGAATGCAACGCTTCTACTGTGTACATCTATTGAACAAGTCGACTGTTTGAGGTAAGCAACTAGCTGTTTGATATGTTTTCGATAGTCTACATCGAATTTTGTCCTAAAAAAGGAACCATCGCTGTACGCTCGCTATGCGCTACGATTTTTTTCTCATAGAAGTTATCGTGATTCAAATGTATCTAAAGTTGCTGCTGTTGTCAATAAACAACTTTAATGTTTTTTTGCAGGCGATATGCAAATGTTAAAATCAAGCGATAAGAGTATACCAAACTTAAATGCGTGATAAGTCAATTGCGATAATATGTCAGCAAGGAACAAATTAAATCAATACATTTTCAAAGTTTGTGTACAACGGGCTGACTCTTGAAATTTTTAGAATTTTACTTATCATTCGTGTTTGTTCTTTACATTTTGTATAAATGGTTCAAACTAATCATAGAATGGGAAAATATCATTTTAAAATTTCTGTCCGACTGTGTATCTTGTGACAAGCACAATCGGTGATTGTTATTGCATGGTATAATGTAATTCTCTTCATATTTTTCAATAAATACCTTAATGTACTTCTCATGAATGTCAGTTAAGCAATAAGTATCCACGAGCAAGTAACTCATTAAGTCATTTTATCCAAAATGTAAAATTTCTTTTAGTGTAATTAATTTTATTTTTAATCATGCTTTCTTTTTAATGCAAAGATTTTTGTCGTTAGGATAAAGATGTATTTTTATTAGCTAGATTAGCTAAATAACCTCTGTACGTGGGCATTTCTATGTTTTACCGTACTGTTAGTGATATAATTAAAGATTTTTCCAAGGAAAATATACATGCCATAACTTAAAGTAAATCTTATCCCTCTTATGCACTTTGATGTTTAATATTAGATTTTTCCAAAGCAGCTTTAGAATGCTGCATCAATTTCAGTATTTCAATCGACATTATTCACCTTTTTGTTTTATAAGATCAAAATGAAATTTTTGGCACATGTCATGATGGTGCTGGCTTTTGCTCATTGCTCAAACACGTCACCAGTCGATATTTAGCAAGATGTTGAAAAACCAGGTATATTTTTCCAAGAAGGGAATGAGGAAATAGATACATAGCAAGGACAATAGTTGGGTGGGGACATATTCGTATAATCGAGACATGCCGTATTAGTTTTATTTAAATCAATTGTTTTTACGGATCATAAAATGAATATGAACCCCACCCCCAATTATCATTTTGGCTAAGTACTTGTAAGAAATGAAGTTATAATCCAAGTTGTCTTTAAAGCTTGTTGATGCTTGTTTATTGACTGAATTTTTGGACTGTTCATCGTAACTTTGTGATATATGACTTTATATCAGGAGTGTGTGTAAGTTTAACGTGAAAATTTAACTTGAATTCCAAACTAATTTTGTAAAGACGAAAAAATATGTCTTAAATAAAAGTTAGACATGCTTCGCAAACTGGTAAAAGAGAATGAAATTCTAGTGTTTGTTGCATTGTTAAACACAAATTAAAATTATCACGATTATTTTGCTGACTTCTAACGATTTAGAGGAGAACACTATTATTTGCACGTTCTTAGTGATAATGAAAATACCACTTAAAGTTTGATACTTTTGGATATTGTAGTTTTTTGTTATTTATTGATGCATGAAGACGAAACAGTTAGCTATAATGGAATAAACTTTACCAAAATTTGCAGTTTGATTCGCAATGCGTAGAACACCGCCTAATTTTAGGAGGTTATTGCAGTGCATGTCACATTCATAAAAGATATAAACAAGTTAAAAAGATAATCATTTTATTTTTGCGAGATCGAGGCAAGACATGTTCAAATCTAAAGGATACAAGTTATATCTGTTTTTTTTTAGTTAAAACATTCATTGCTTGCATTTGCTCAAATGGTCTTGATCATGGAGTTCAACGCTATGGACACTGTTTACATCATGAGAGAATCTGTGCACGACTGCTGGCTTTTGGTCTTTGCTGTCTTAAATACTGATTGTTTTACTACAAAAATTTCTGCACTGAATTGAACTAAAAATGAAAATGTTATTTGATCATTTTATGCTTAATAAATCATATAATAATATTTCTTGTGTATTCTTCAATTATTTTTTGACTGTTTGGGTTTGCTTTTAAAACGTCAGTGACACTTAGCTGATACAGCATGTATGGGCATGTCGAAAAACTCAGAGGTGTACAATTGAGACCTGTGGCGAATCCAGTGTACGCCATTATAAATTAGAGCTCCTCAATTTTAAATTCAAACGGCAAAAGGAAAAACACTATATTAGTTTTTTGTTATAAAGAATAAAATTGTACCAATGGATGTACCAAGGGGCTTAGGAATGTAGATATATGCCAAAATGTGCTTTAGTAGTCAATTTGACGAGCTCTACACCCCTCACTACAAATAAGTGTTCATTTTAATAGTTTCATGACAATATTTATTCTTTTCTTTTATTTTTTCAAAATCTAAGATGCACTGCCGTAGGTTTGATAGCTAATGATTATAATGACTTCATTTCTTTGTTCATCAAAATATAAAGTCATTTGGTCATTATTATGCAGACCCATGCATCTCAAATAGCAATAGCATGAATATTGTCAGGTAAAAAACGCCCCTCAAAACTTTATCTTTTATTACCTTCCATTCTTAGAAAACTGATTAACTAATGTACAACATATCTTGAGTATAAAAGCCCTTACAAGTTCATTTGTATTTATTGGTTGCAAGTGTGTATGTTGTCCATTTTAATAGAAGTCAACTTTATCGTTGCGGACTTCATGTAAGTGCATATAACAAGTAATGACAAAAATACTTCTGGTTTATGATTTTGCTAAATCATACCCATGAGACTTTCGCCTAAAATCAAATTAAGTTACGCATAAGATACTTATGACAAAGTTTAGGCTACCTTACATAAGACGTATAAAAAACTCGTGATCCAAAAACAGGAGGCAGCCACACGAAGCAAACATATTAAGGGATATGAGAAATGCAATTTATAAATCAATGTAATTCATTAATTTGTTATCTTTTTATTTTCATACTATAAATGAACGACCTAATACATGTAAAGCAGAGGTAAAAGTTGTGGTAGACTCTGTTGCGTTCTGCTAGTCCATGCATGATGCTCGAATTTTAATATATATAGCATACAATCTAATTCTTATAGCATACAATCTTCATTTATGAACTCCGTTATCGGTTGAACCAGTCGAGCCACACCGCTTATCAGTCAGCCAGTTAATACAATTCCATATATGTTAAAATCTACTGATCTGTTTACTGTGGTGGTGTTTATATAAGTTTTCTTGTATAAAACAGAATTTTGACGATGAAATCCAAACGATGATATACCGAAATTATATATGAAATTTGATAAATAATTTTTGAACTTTAAACATCAGTCGAGTGACTGATTTGACCTACCCTAGATCTGCCCCAGTGTCCACTGTAGACAGACGATGAATATTGCACTACTTAGTATTAAAGATAATTTGACTTTACAAAAAAGTTATAGGAATTAAGAGTAACATGTTTGGTCCTGACTGCGTTGATATTGCATATACGTACAACAATTTAGGAATGGCTTACCATAACATGGGGAATTATCAGATGGCAAAAGGTTAGTACAAACGAGCTTTAGATATTGAGTGTAAAGAACTTGCTGCTGATCATCAATATTTTGCAACATCGTGAAACCTTCTTGGTTGTGTTTATTGCGAAATGGGAGATTATAAGAAAGCCAAAGACTTTTACGAACGTGCTTTACTAATTGAAACGAAACTATTTGGTCGTAATGACGTCAATATTGCGACAACGCACAGTAACCTCTGTTGTGCTTACAAAAAAAAATGGGAAATAACGAAAAAGCAAAAGTTCTTTTAGAGAATGTTTTAAAAAATGAAATTAAAGTCTTTGGACATGATCATGTCAAATCAGAATCAGTTCAAGATGATGTACTATAATCCAGAGCCATCGTCAGAGAAACATTACAGTATTAAGAATCTTTAGGATTCATAATATTTTGTTATACTGCAATGCTCTAATAAATATGATGTGGGACTTTTGAATTCCTATAGTCGAACAAAATGTACTGTAAAGGAACGAAATTCATGGTTCTTCTTTATATTGGTTGCTCTAAAGAAAAATTCAAGATTACAAGACGCAGAAGAAAATCTAATGTTTAAATTCTTCAAGCATTCATACGAAACCTTTCATCGTTAAAACGGGAAAATGTGGAAAATAAGTTGTGATTGAAGCCTTAAAAACTGGAAAAATACTTCGGAGCGGACGAAAACAATTAAAACATAGCTACGTATGGCTACGTGCAAAACGAGAATTTTTAAAGAAAAATTAACGAGAAGCTGAAGCAAAGAAGAGAAAACTCTCAACTAATAAATCACAAGAGTAGCATGAGATGATATACGTATAATATAATTGATTATGAAAGCATGGTTGATAAACCTTACTGCATGACACGTAACTTTAATATAAAGTGATTAAATGATTGTTTCAAATGGTTTAAATCTATTGACTTGACAACTGCATAATATTTTACATTATTTGATGATATATTTATTGCTCGATTGATGACATGTACAAACAATGAAAGATTGCACTATCTCGTGGATCGAATGACGTCAAAAGTCTGTCACATTGCTAACATATGGAGTATCTTCTGACTAGTTTAATACAGAAAAGCCATTCTTTGATGACATTGTCATTTTTTAAGTCGTCATTTAAGTAATAACAAAGTCATACTCTTATTAATATCTGTCTAAAGCATGCTTCATTTAAAGTTGTGTAATACATTTCATTTAAAATAATCTAATATTTTCACTTAATAAATAATAAATGTATGTCTTAATCCTTTAAAAAATTGTATGTCAAAGGAACTTAATACGGCATATCATGCATATATGAATACTATCCCCACAAAATTATCACGCCATGTACTCTAAATATGTATATGAAAAGTTACCATTCCAGTCTAAGGTTTTCTGCGTGAAACATTATTCCATCGATTGTGTATTTATCATGTCATTGATTGATTCTCAGATTTAAGAGAATTGAAGTCTTTGGAATGCCCCAATAAATAAGTAATTTTGCTCAATAATTATACTTTCTATTCCATTCCTTAATAACTTCTAATTGATTAATTCCTTTTTGTTCCCAGGGACTTAATATAGTAAATGACTGTTTAGAAATAAAATTTTGTTAAATTGAATGCAACAAAAAACTTTGGATGTGTTGCGTCTATTTTTATACATATGATTTATCTATATAAACGTGAGCTCAACGCAGTTTGTTAGGTGTCATGCGTAGATTTCACGTGTATAAAAAGATTAATGTAAAATGACTTTTTTTATGAGACATAAAAATATCTGTCTAAGAATGTATAGAATGTATATTATATAAATGATGTCATTACTCATTAGGGATATTTTACGTACATATCCCATGGTGTACAGGTGAAAGTGTTGATGGTGTAGAGGGGAGTGGCGACCCTGGATGGAGCTTAGAATATGAAATCAGTCATGGTTAATAAAAATGAAGTTTCTATAATGCATGTTGTTCTGTTTAGTTACACAACATATGAACAGACACAATCTTGTCGTAAAGTATAAACAGCTTACATCCGTAGTCGTGCTATATACTTTATAAATGTATTGTTCTTGACAGAAATAAACAACGAAATATTTAAATAAATTAAAACAACTAAATACGCTGGTAGCCATGCCATTGGTATCTTAAATGTTTAATTTTTGTATGTAAAAATTCCCAGAGTGACCTCAATTTGGTGGTCGATTGTTGGGGATCTCTTAAAATTATCTCCAAAAAATTTGAAAATTTAAACATAATCTTCAATCAATTTACATTTCTTGAACTTAAATTAACTTTTTATTTGCTTCTGTAGGAAGTATAAACATTAAAGTCTATAAAATCCTAAACAGCAATTTGACAGTTTAACACAAGAGCGGCAAGCTCTCTTTTCATGTGAGTCTGAGTTGGTTTCTCTACTGCGTTTGTTATTCATTTCTGTGTCTTAAACTTGTGTAGTTTAGGGTCCATTTCCATTTCCCAGAAGGGGCCCTTGCATGTCGCATGCACGAGCCTGATCGTGAACAATCGAATCCTAGTTGATTTTAACATAAATTGTGAATAATTTAGCATTTGACAGATATCATTTTGCAGTTGATTTACTTGCCGTTGTTTGTGGCTTCGAATATTGTTACAAAATTTTCTTATATTCCTAAGGCGAGCGGCTATTGCATTCTAAAACGAAGAGGATATTAATTAAGAGTGTAGAGGTGCAGTGTTTTTTGTATAATTTTATTTGACAGTGCAATGTCACATGTGAAAATCGATGTGAATAATATAGAGCTGGAAAAACAATTTACTTAATTATCCGGTTCAACAATCCTACAACTGACAAAACCATTGTTTGCTAAATTGTATTTATTCGCAGTTAATTAATGTCAGGAAGAAAGTGATGTTCACTCGACGTTCACGAGTTAGTCACGTGAGGAAATCAGCACTTTACATCAGCCACTCTAGCAGATTTCATCATTATACAAAGCACTGTAGTTGTCTCAACTTAGCTTAAGCTGATCTACCAAATGGCAAAATTACGCTGTAAATGTTTAAATATTTGTATACATGCACAAGGAAGCGATCTAAAGGAGTTAAATGGCGAATCGTTCTTGAATGGCAATGATAAAGATGACTTTTTCAATGGCAAAATCTACGAAGTACAATTGGCACTTGGTGGCATACGAAAGGTGTCAAATTGACATTTTATATATGTTTATTGTCTTTGCGTTCGACCTTCGTACTTTATTTTGTAAGATTTAGCGCTCTGTGTTTTGATTAAAGCTCGATTTGCGGTTTCTTGATGAACTTTTTGATAAATTTTAATAAATTTGCTCATTACGACATATAGTACAACTTTTTAATAACAATAAACAAAAAGTGCAAGGTCACAGTTGGGCAAAGGTTGAGCATGAAGGTGGTCTGATGTTTAGCAACCCCACACCCATTGTTTGTACAACATACTGCAGAGAATTTCCACATTTATCAGTCAATAACTCAATGATCAGTTGCTTTATCACATCACAGGTTTCAATGACGAATTCAATAGATTTGTACATATTGTTGATTTTATCTTTATTGTTTAATGTGTCGTCAATTTATGTATGAACCAGTTTTGTACAAATTAATAATTGTACAAATAATGTGCAAATCAATGATGTACATATAATAAACCATCTACTTATCAATGTACAAACCATGTACAAACCAGTCAATGTAAATGCTAGCATTGACTGTCCCATGAAATACACATGCATAACTCAGATGACATGCCACACATTGGCTACTTTATGTGTAAAGAAGTCGAATAGTCTTGATTAAACAGACTTCAAAATTTAGAGGTTGCATTGCTAGTGTATTTACGTATAAACATTTTTTAATATCTTGTGTGTCATCTATAGTTGAACATTTATCTTTGTCCATAAAGTGGTTGTTTCTTGTTTAGGAATTTAAAATACCCGAAAAATGACTTGAGTGATATATTGCTTTGACACTGATTAACTAAACACGTTGTACGATTGAGTAAATTTTTTTGATTTTTTAACTTTAGGAAGTGGATATACTATTGAAAGAAAGGAAAGTAGAGGATTGGATTGTGTATAAATGTATTGGTTGCATGTCACAAACATATGCTCTCCATTCTGTCAAGATGGAGGAACGGGTTCTAGTTAGTCCATCTTTACAGGTATTACATTACTGTCAATAAATTTGTAGTTTACTCTGTTTTTCTTAGAGGATCAATTATACTGCTAATGTTGTATTGCTTTTATCCAATTATCAATCCTGCTTTTCAATTTTGATTCTTTTTTCAATTCATATCAGTTACATCTTTAACTCTATTATTTTGATATTTCATCTTTTCAGTAGGTTAAAAATTATCAGTTTGTTATGATACCATAAATTTTCATTTTAAGATGGATGAAAACTCATATGTGAACTTAACCCAAAGCAAATTATTTTCTCCTGCATTTAAAATAATTCTACCAACTCCAATTGAAGAGCAAGATACTTCAGGTTAGAAAGGCTCATATATGTATAGACCATAGTTTGATTTTCAGAAACAATCTTTATGGTATAGCGTAGTTTGTGTTTGTCTATGAACCCATGATACGTATGTACATCTTGTATATGTGAGCTTTTGCATAATTTAACTGTATTAGATAAAGTTTATTCATTTTGTAATTTTAAAATGCCTAACACAAAGTATGTGATGTTGAATAAAAAGTGATATAAGGAAGGGAAATAGCTTTCCTGCTGATTTCTGCAAGTTTAAAGGCTTAAGGTCTTTTATCTCACTAGAAAAGTAGTCTAGACAACTGTTTACAATACTGCTTATCTTACTGCAGGTATAAAATTTTGCAAAGACGGTGTATACAATACCAACAGATGTGAAAAAAATTTGTCTAAAACATGTCTAATTTATGCAAAAGCTCAAACAATATTTCTTGGGGTTCATATATCCAGTCTTCAAAGTAGGTTGGTCATAACGTGGTTCAACATTCTGTCTTTATTAGGAAATATAGTTTGCATGTATGTAATCTGACATAATCATAGCTTATACATATTTTACTTTTCCTTTGCTTCAATTGGTTTGACAGCATAAACTGACTTTCAATCTTGATTATTTATCATCATATAGTGAGTGGCTTTAGTAGTGAAACTATGACATCAGCAGAAATAAAGGTACATGACCGTTTAAGGAGATATTTGAAAGCAGAAGAGGAAGCCATGTTAGAAAGAATAAAAAAATACAGTGAAGAACAGAAAAAACTTTATTCAGTTGTGCAGTTGCGTGCTCTCAGTGATAAACGAGCTCTACTAAGGTAAATTGATAACGTACTTCTAGTATTTGGTTACTTTTTACTTAATTTCAAGTGATTTTCCAGCTTTGTTGATGTGGACTGGTAACTAGGAATGTTCTTGAAGATCATGTGATAAATGTTTACTATGTATATATGATTCAAAAATAATTTATCTACATTTATGATTTTTAGTGTTCAGTTTAGGTAATTTTGAATACTTTTTTAAGGCTGGATGTTTTCATGTTAGCTGTAGCTTGCAACCATTTGTAATGACTTGTTTGGCCTCTACTAGCAAATTAAGTTGTTTATACAGAGTATTTATTATGATATATTGCAAATGGACTTGACTGATCTTTACAAAGTTAATTTTAAGGTCTTCATCTTTTCAGGGACACAATTCACTAAATTATTGCAGGGGAGTGGCGGACGCTTGATGAAATATTGGAGGGGGGCAACTGGCAAATGAGTCAAATGATAATCTAAAATTTTGCGGGGACTATGAAGCTCAAATATTTAGTCCTAAAAATATGTTAAGTCTTTATAACTGACTATTAATAAACCTTAATAAATGTTTTATTACCATCTTCTTCCGAACTGTTCTAACATAAAAACATGCAAATAAACAAAATATGTGTTAGACTGTAACGAACTAACGATGGGAATCTTACATGTTCGGTAAAACGCAAAATGATTTCTAACCTTACCGTCAAAGCCTTTTACTGAGCAACAAGTTTTTTTTGTTTTGTATTCGGCAAAAACACTTGTCTTGAGGAGTTTTATTTGCTTGTTTATCTTAAAGATTAAGTAGATTGAGGTTGAGGGTTGGATTAGTGATCAATTATGTCATTTGTGTGTGTTACTTGATGTTACTACTCATGAAAATATCACCAATATATCCTTGACATTCCGGAGCTTTCCGAATGCTCACCATATCCGGACAAAGTATTTGATCGTTTGGTAAATTCAAAAGTCTGAGTTGCCCTCTTTAGGTAAATTACGTGCTCATTTCTATATTTAAGATGCAAACCTCTGAATTAAAAACGTTCCTGTGTTTTTTGAAAAAAATTAAGGGATTGACTTTTTTCTCTTTCAAAAGTAATGCTATAGAAAAGGAATTTTGTTATTTTGACGTATGATTGTTGTTGAATATTTATGTTTTATCTAGTTATAACTCATGTCACTCTACAAAATGATTTAAACGAGACTCGACCTAAATATTGTCACATCTTTTTACTTAGTGTTATAAAACAAGCTGTGGAGAGCAAAGTGCAGGAGTGTTTATCAGACGCGATGACTGATTTACAGCTGGAGTGTAATTTACCTGACGAGAGACCTGGGCCCGATGAAGGTAAATACTAAATATTTCATAATGTATTTTTTAGAAAGCTCTATTGCTTTTTTTGACTAAATGAGCTTTGGAAATACTTAACTCTAAGTATTTAAAAAATTTGTAGTTCTTAGCAGCGCAACGAAGAAAGAAAGCGTCTCCGAGGTTTTTATAAGCCAGTGTAAACACGAAAAACATCTTTTGTTTCTTTCATAAAATAGCAATAATTGAAACAGACAATTTCAAAACAATCGCTTCAATTTTCTTTAAAACATATACATGATTCATTTGCATATTCTCATGGATTGGTTGATTCATTTGATTTGTCGAGCTCAGATCGGTCTGCACAGGCTAATGCAAAGTAGCTACAAACCAATCAACGCATGCGTTTCAGTGTTTTTGTTTTACAATTTCGGTTGCTGGCATGCTCTTTGTTAGATAACTGTTTTCTTGCATATAGCAAACACTTTAAAATAGTGGGCTTCTTTCGAAATGAGTTGCGGCTGCTTTAATGGCGGTCTGTAGTTTTGTCAACGATTAGTTTTGAAGTAAAAGGTTTGAACCCGGGAGTATCGTTACATGTTTGTAAATGTAAATCGTCCAGGTTGGTATAGTCCTGAGAAGGACTGTTTTTGTTGTTGTTGACTGGCGTTTCGACAACCTTATGATTAGTTTTGAGCTGTTCATTTCTGCATCGTCTTAGTGCAATGCTTAACTCTTAATCCACGCTATATAAACGTTATTTTTCAATGTGTTTAAAGTTGTATATGTTTGCAATACATAGGTGAAACATACGTAGCTGCATGAACGTTCTGGAGAATGAAGAATAAATGTTGTAACGCTTTTGATTACAACTCTATAACGAGGGTGGTTTCTTTTGTGTCGCGGTTACTTTCGTATTTCTATAGTAGAGCTTAAAAAAGACGGTTACTTTCGAGACTCCACGGTTGCCCACTCCTGATGCTAGTTCAAACTGGAACTTGAAAGTGTGTGAAGTGTGTTATCAAAACAATAATTTTTTTAAATAATTATTGTTCGTATGCTTAGTAATTGTTTTGGTTGTGCATCAAGCCAATATTTTCTTTCACCTAGCTACTCAAAATTATGTATCGTGTGTCCAATGTCTAGGAGTCAGTTTGACGATAGTAAAATTACAGTGTCGTTATCTTTTTTTAGACTTTACTGACAATAAAATTACACCAACACAAAACTTAAGTACATCATGGAGTACACGATTGAAAGAAACAACAACATGTGAAAATCGTGATAATGCTTTGTCTAATGATATCTTTGATCCATTGTTTCAAATTGACGAAGATTATGCTCCGTTTGTCGAATCTGATGAAGAGGAATCTAGTGGTAAGTAATGTTCTCTTTATGTTTTTATAAAGTTGAACTAAGTTTTAATGAAGTAAATGGTTTGAACCCGAGAGTATCGTTACATGTTTGTAAATGTAGATCGTCCAGGTTGGTATAGTCCTGAGAAGGACTGTTTTTGTTGTTGTTGACTGACGTTTTGACAACCTTAGCAGTGAACATCTTCAGTGTCGACTCTGGTAAAATTAGACTCATTCGACTCTGAAGATTACTACCACTAAGGTTGTCGAAACGTCAGTCTACAACAACAAAAACAGTCCTTCTCAGGACTATACTAACACGGACGATCTACATCTACAAACATGTAAGTTTTAATGAATTTGGTTTGTCTTTGTTGCTTAAATTCATTTGTATGAGATGTGTGAGTCGATTATTTCTTCTAAGAACACCAACGTTTGTGTGATAAATATCAATCATGGTACATAGCTATTAATGATAAACACAAACATACGTTGTTATCCATTTTGATCCACATCATTCAGGGTGTTTTTTGTCCATAATTAACACAAACATTGGTTGTTATCCATTATGATCCACATCAATCAGTGTAGTTGTCCATAATGATAAACACAAACATGATTGAGCTGTAATTATACATCAACTATCCATCAATATTACCATCAATATTATCCATCAACTACCCATTTATCCATTATGATGAATACCACAACAAACCAGAGTAATTATCCCTCATGATGAACACGAACGATAATTACTATCACTGATCCGTGGATAACAAACATCAGAATGTTGATCCGTGGATAATAAACATCAGAATGTTGATCCGTGGATAATAAACATCAGAATGTTGATCCGTGGATAGCAAACATCAGAATGTTGATCCGTGGATAGCAAACATCAGAATGTTGATCCGTGGATAACAAACATCAGAATGTTGATCCGTGGATAACAAACATCAGAATTTTGATCCGTGGATAACAAACATCAGAATGTTGATCCGTGGATAACAAACATCAGAATGTTGATCCGTGGATAACAAACATCAGAATGTACTTTTATGTTGGGAAACATAAATCAGTTTAAACATCAATCATAGTTAATGTTATTACGGTTAATAAAAGCCATTCATTACTACTATTTTCATGGATGTTTTATTTAGAAAAATTTACTCTTCGTGTAGATAACAGTTTTACGCAGACTTATATTGAGTGGGGCAAAAGTTCAAGTAAACCCAAATTTTCATCTTCAGTACCAGTAAACGTTCCCATGATGGACAGATCTGGTAGAGGACGAACCTTTGACGACGATGAAAAAGTAAGTGTTGCAAATAGTTTTTTTATTATTCACTATGTAAAGAGTATCGGCTGTGATTGGTCAACTGCCTGCAATTAATATCGATATCTGTAAGTATGACGACATATTTACAAATAATAGTTTCTACAATTATTGACGCCATTAAAAGCCGGTTTTGTAAAAATCAAATAATAGCGATGTTTAAAAACGATAAGCGAGAGCTTTTGAGAAAAAAGGATGCTGAAAACATTAAAAAAGCGACAAAGCTGGTTTTGAACATATCTTAACTTAAAGAACTTGAAAAATATGTTCGCAATGCGTATATGCGAGTAGCCTATCAAGTGCTGGCTATGAAATGAAGTAGATTTAATGAACAGAGATTGCAAATTTAATATTATTTACGTCAAACTTGTTCAAGATTTGAAAAAGTTTTTTAGTTAAGCGACCGATGTATTTGTTTAAGTATTTCGTATTTTTCGATTCTCTAGCATATTATGCATGTCACAAGACCCAGTCACGTGACATCAAGAGAATTGGGTCTTCATTTAGATCTGTCGCGAGGTTTTCATCCACTGAAAAATATTTTTTCTAATTGTGTGTTTCGAAACATTTTTCTGACGAGTTTGTGATGTCGTTCAAACAACAAATAAATTACCACGTGTAAACAAATAAATTACCACGTGTAAACAAATAAATTACCACGTGTAAACAAATAAATTACCACGTGTAAACAAATAAGTTACCACGTGTATGACATGTATTAGCTAGATTACATGTATAGACACTTGTACGTATTGTACTAGCCTTAGTACTTAGGCCCCGTCAACACGAGCCCGGGTTGTTAGCCAACCCGGGTCAACTCGTCTACTAATAAATTCCTAGTAAAGTTCAAGCGATAGCTTAGTCGATTTACCAACCCGAGGCACTGTTCTCAAGATCCGGGTCGACCTGGGTCAGCAAGATGTTATGGGGTTAAATTTAGCTCATTTCTTCATGTAAACCCGAGTTTTCTTGTCTTGGACACTATTTTCAACTCAGCCCGCGCTGAGAATTGCTGACCCGGCTTAAAATTCAGTTCTAGCCCGAGTTCGTGTAAACATAACCACCTATCCCAGCCTGACCCTGGTTATATATCAAAGAGGGCTTTTATATAATTATAGGTATTTATAGACATTAGACACTTGTATTTTTAGCCAACGGGCCGTGTTGTTTACTTTTTTATTTTCGTTATCACCCGATTTAAAATTGAAAATTCCTGCGAATAAAATTTGTATTTCGTACAATATTCAAAAGCAAAATAAATTCATTTGCTTTCTGCATTTGATTAAATTCACCAACAGAGTACTGCATGTCTGTATGAGAGCATTTTATAAGCAGGGCACAGAATACCGAAATGGACTATATACCAAGCACTACCTCGTACTGAGTATATTGATTGCTTATACCGCTTGTTGGGACGGATATGTTTGATATACGTTATCGCATATTTCTCAGTAAAGACATAGAAAGTGAGGTTATTGAAAATGTTTATTATATGGCATTATTTGACCAGAAACACAAGGCTTGCTTTCTTGTCTTTGCAGTTTTGTACGGGTTGGCTTTCACTCTTCTAGTTTTCTTCATTAAAAAATAAGTCGTTTCAAATTGTATGTCTGGATAATTAAACTGTTTTCCAAGTGTTTTTCTTCGACTCACATTCGTAAATGGTTTATTGTTTCGTTTTTCTTGCGTTTTGCTGTTTGCTTTACGAAGTTTGTGTACATTTGACTGTAAAATTCCGTGATTTGGGATAATAATGGACCGCAAATATGTTTCTGAGCCAATCAAAGCGCGTTATTTTGCCGGAAGGGGCGCTTGCCAATAATTAAGTTTAACACACCAAATTCAGTATTTCGTCACAAAAAACTTGCACTTGCTCATTTGACAGAATCAAATAATTAAAATGACTAGTTGTTTAAATTTTCAAAACAAATTGCCATGTTTTTCCGACTGGCAACCAACCGACGAACGCACAAAGCGTTTTTCTACGTCGTCGTTCGTATGTATGACTATTCAAAATGATAGCTAGACTCAGACAGAGCCAGAGACGGACACTTTTTCAACAGAGCATAGTGGTTAGTCGCGCATGCCCAACGGCCACCAACAAAAATCGTTTGACAAAGACAAACTAGCGAAGGTTTGAAAATGTTTTACATTGATCAGTTTTAATAATATTTCAGTTAGTTGAAGTGAATAATAGAACAATTATGGACTTCGCTTTTCGCACAATATCAAAAATTATTCAGACCGAGGTCAGTGTTATCTGCCAAAGCGAAGCTGAACCATAATGCTCATCTTCATCGAATAATTGTGTAATAAATGTCCAACTAATTACAACGACCACACAACTTCACAGGTTTTGTTTTAACGCCAGCCATTGTATTAATAAATTTGCACGCTTGACACTTAAAACTTGAGACCCCTAGGTTTAACCTTGAGCGTTCGCTTTGAGTTATCCATTAAAATTTGAAAATTTGAAAAATTAAATTTGTTTGCGAGAAATTTGAATTAATCGAAGTAAAATACTATAAAATGTAGTTACTATCATAGACCGGGGGGTGTTCACTTTGAGCTATCGGGAATTTTGGCTGTGTAAACTCTATGCGTATTTTATAATTTGGGCAAACTAAGTCTTAGAGCTTTCAAGTTGACCAATCAAGCATCCGTGACTGGCATAAATTTTTAGAAGACAACATCCTATTAGTTTTATCTTTTTCTCAGCTGCCCAATTTGAAGCAAAATCCCCTTTGAAGCACATACTTTTGTTTTATTTGTACTTTTTCTTTATACTCAGTACTTGTTAACTTACTCCAATAGGAAGACATGCCATCGCCAGACAAAATTGCAGAGTCGATCCAGGCCCTTGCGCAAAGCCACGATTCAAGATACATTTTTGGCGAGTTACCTCGACCACGGAAAAACACACTTCCCATTAATAATTGAGATATATAATAATATGTAAAGTATAATTGCCAAATATTTATAAAATTCTATTAAGCAATTATTGTTAATAATATATGTTTATTTCATAAATGATACATTGTCTTGGTTATTGTTTATCTGTGATTGGTGCAGTTCACTGGAGAAAAAGTGTTGAATTCTGTTAAATACTATAGTATGTACAAAAAATATTTAAAATGAAATCACTCTTCATGAAGACACTTTACTTGAGTATGTAAGAAGACTGTTTTAACATCAGATTTCTACTATCGCTGACATTACTTTGCGGCATTTAAGAATTTATTTTAATGTTAGTAACCCGAAACATAGCTTTTTCATAACTTTTGTGTTGTTTTCACAACAGTTCATGAAAAAAACAACTTTCAAAAGCATTGCTTAAATAATCTCTGCTGCTTTTCTTACGTTTGCGAGTGATGAGGAATTGACTGTGTTTACCATACCAACGTCTCAAAAACGTCAAGACTTAATGAATTTCTAATCACTTACCGTTTAAATGATCCTTCACATTACAATATATATATATATGTATACAATTGTCGCTTTATGTTTTTCTTAGTTTTTTACATGAGATGTTTTAATTCCAACATAAAAATGTCTTTTACCTAAATGTATTTTTTCAATAAATTACTGCGTTGGTTTCAATTATCTGTTGTGATATATGAAGTATCAGATAGATCTCCAGGAGTTGACATTGGCGCAGGCATCGATGACGTCAACCCACGTGATATCATTTCTTCCTCAAGATGTGAACTATCGCTCGAAAATCTTCCTTGTTGTTTAGCTTTTTTATACACATCAGCTAAAGGTTTTGGCATCGTACTTGTAGAAGATTGTTTGCTCAACTTTCCTTTTTTTTCTTGTGTTTTTTTGTCGTCCATTTCCATGAGCGAACTCTTTTCGTTTATTGCATTCTCATCTTCTGAGGACGTGACATGTACCATATGCGAAGTGGTTGGCTGCGCACGCTCAATAGCATCGTCAGTTCCACTAACTGTGTCATATTCATCACGATGTTCTGACGTCATTAGTTGGTGATCACGTGCTTGGTCTTCCCTTTTCCTCATCATTTCTTTCCGTTCCCTAACTATAACATCCTCGTCCATGTTATCACGTGATTGATGTATGGCCGAATCTCGTTGTCTGCGGTTGTTGATGTCCACTGATCTCCCAGACCCACGTGATGATGGTCTTTTTTGCTGTACTAATGTTGCATATTTCTCATCAGTAAAACTGCGCTCACGTTTCTTTTGAATATCTGGCTCGGACATAAATCGTTTCTTTGATGTTTTACCGCTTTTTGATTTCTTTTCAGGTACAAATGCAGGCAAACTCATGTGAGAAGGTCTGCGTACGTCAGCTATAAGTTTGGTGATGGTGCCATTCGCTACAGGTGCGGTATCTTGAAGAGTTTTTACTCCTTGTTCTAAGGCCTTCAGCCTTAACATGGTCAGTTGTACAGAGGTTCTGATCTTTGCTGTTTCCTTTGTTACATTTGTCATTTTATCAATTAATTCGTCCAAATCAGATTTTTGCGATTCGCCAAATCTTTTACCAAATCTTTCGTTGATCAACTGGTAAATGTCATTAACTTGTAACCGCATTTCTTCCATATGTCTCTTTTTGTGGCGTTCATTACCTGCCTTTAACAGCAGAGCATAAGATTTATTAACCAACGAAATAATTGACAATTATTAGATGAGCTTCAACATGTTATATTAAGAATTATTCACACCGAGGTCAATCTGCTGAAGCTCAAGCGAATAATATCGACTGATGTGTGAAGTTAAGCTCAACCTAATCTGATTATTGTTTTTCATACAACTGTTAATTGAAAAAGCCTTTAAACGTAACCATAAAGTTTTAAAACGTTTTACATAAAATAATCTTAAGAGTTTAGTTTAATCGTCCCCGTGAAAAACACGTAGAAAACTCTACTGAATATTTAACAAAACTCTATTGCGTCTTTATTTGCAATAAATTGTGCCATATCCGTTTTTGAAATGTTAGAAAACTGCAAAAGAATTCCGCCTATATACTTTTTGTGTTTACAGTTCTCAAAGTTTGGTAGGTAGCAAGATAGTGAGAATTAATTGTCGTATCTTAGCTAATCATAATGAGCATTGCGCCTTAATTCAATGTACATACAAAACTTTTATCTACTCTCAACCTTTCTTTCTTAAAAACAACATTTATTTTATTAACGAGCGCTAAAGTAACATTGAAATGAATTTCTATTATGGGGTCATTTGCTGTATTAAGCTTTACAACCGACATGAATAAAACGAAAATATCTTTATTTGAAGCAATCTGGAGTAATTAATTTAAATTAATGCCAGTGCTAGCTTGATTGTTACTGCACCTGTGCGTAAGAAATTCCCTTTATTTTAAATAACTTACGTCATCTTGTGCATCGTAGTCTTTAACTTCAGGACTGCAATGTTCTCTTATAAAATCATAGTAACGCTTCTGATGCGATTTTCTCAACGATTGTTCTAGATTCAAGATTGTCTTTGCTCGTTGCATCGCTGCATTTTCGATTGCATTCTCGTAAACTCTCGTAAACGTGTCGGCAAGCAAAGCAATTAACAAATTAAGGATAATAATGGAGCATATTGAGATATATGTGCCACATAAAACTCTTGCCATGACGGCGTCTCTTTTCTCAAGTTCTTTAAACTCGTAGTTGTCCAACACTGTCATACCAAACACTGAAATAAAAGTAAATTAGATTTTACATTTAATAGAAACCAATAATAAAGCAAAGACTTATAAAACCTTGTGCGTTATCTAACATAAAAATATCTAAATTTGGTAAATAATAACTTTATTTTGTAGAAAAAGTTGTTTTTTTGTTAAACAACAAGTTCGTTGGAACTTCCCTATGCAGTAATTGAAAATGTTAAAACAGGTTCTCAGAAATTATAAGTTTTACGTGTTGACGTAGCAAAATTTTCACAGTGCTATATGAATATAAAGGGCAATACAGTTGAACAAAGGTTAACACATATAGCTAAGTACATAGATTTTAGCATATATACAATGGCAATTTTAAATACAAATGTTATGTTTCATTTAGGTATGTAACAGGCGAAAAATTTTTGCTGCACAGATAATGAAATGAAAGCCAGAAAAGAACAAAAAAAAGGATTAAATAACACAACGCTCCAGTGGGAAGCAAAAAAGCCATCTTATGGTCATTAAGAAACAATATGAAACAATATGAGTGCATGAAGTGTATTTTGGCAAACGTAAACAGCATTTATTAAAACTCTTATGAAGTATGCATACTATTGTTACGGGATTTTTTACCTGAATATAAAAGTTCAGGAAGTGTGTCATAATCATCAACTGGATTCTTACTATAAGCTCCAAATATCATCCAGAAACAAGCCGAGTATGGAATGAAAAAAACTAAGAATAAAAACACCCACTTTAGGATGTCCACCAACATATGGCTAAAAAGAGCGACGAAAGGTCCAGGCCCTTTGAAAGGTCGCGCGTATTTCATTATTCGAAACCATATCACAATAAGCAATAGACAGATGGACCGAATATGAATATCATACACTTGTGATGTGTTTAAAAAGAAAAATGTTGCATGAGTTATTGCAGACGCCATGATTAGAACAAGGGCAAACCAATCTATATAGAACCAGCCATCTTGGGAGCTTAGTAACCTTTCCTCTCGTACAGCTTTTATCTCGCCGTCAAGATATTTTTTTTCATCAGGCCACCTTGGATGGCAAAATGGAAGATCTCGCTCAAGTTCTTTTTCGCGATAACCTATGTTAAAAATTAAAGAGCACTGTTTGTATCATAAGTTATGAAAAAGTCAGCATGGAGCTCAATGGTCGTGAAGACGACGTTAGCTCACACAAAGCAATTTTCTAGCATTTTCAAACTTCATTCTTCAAATTCATATCTTAATAATGGTTTCGTTTAAATTAAGTTTTAGTCCGCAACTGCAAATGATGGATGATGATAAAAAACGTATGGTGGATTTTTGCTATTGACCACGTATCTCCTACGAACACTTTTATGAGAGATTTTCTTTAAATTTGCTCTACATATTACTTTTGTTTCTGCTCAGAACCGAATCATACAGAAGTAAGATATGAACAATTAAACAATGAATATAATACAATAAGAATAATCAAAAATGGCGTACTTTTCCAGGAGGAGAGGTCTTTTTTAACACGATAAATAGAAGCCATCTGTTTAAATATTTCCAAAAATGTCAGAAGCATTACAAGAATAGCTAACAATAATCGCCACCATCGTTTGCTGATTGGTTCGTATAATTCATTGGCATTGTTTGGTAGAGTTACACCAAGAATCGTCCAAAGGATGGAAAACAGTAGATTTGTTGCAAGATCAAGCCACGCTCCTCGCTTTCCAAATTTTTTCCATTTCATATAAACCAAGCGTTGCATGACAGGATGCATAACTATGTCAAATTGTTGCCTTTGAATCGCAACTTCCAGAGGTGTACGGGCACCACTGTTCTGAAATGAAAAAAATTTAGAATTAAAACCTTTGAAAAAGTTTGTGCATGTCACAATATTGAAAATTGACTATATATCTGCTTCATTTGTTCACAAGTCTTCATTAAAAAGCAGCTTGATCATACATGTAAGTTTGTAGTATGTTTTGAAATCCTTATTGTAAAGACCTGTATCATTAGCTTTATGTAAAATTGAGCCTGCAATTATTTCGTAAATTTTATATCAGAATAGTTCAAAAATATCTTACTGCTTCCTCAGACAGTCTTTGTCCCTCGAGATAGTTCAAAAAGTAATATTCTTTTCTATTGATCATATCTTCTGAATGAAACTGGTCCAAGGCAATCAAAGCAACATCAGGCATCTTTAGGATGAGGAGTGACAATGCAACTTCGCCTTTCATATCATAAACTCCTGCTGGTGCTCCCATATCTATAAGAAGCTTTGCTGCTTTGGATCGGCTCATTTCTGCCGCCACCTAAAAATTCAAATTAAAACAATTTTAATAACAAACTATGCTCATTACTTGTCAATGTTCAGTGTGAATACCTCCTTCTACGGTCATGAAAACCAAAACACAAAAAAAAACCAAATAGGTCTTTCCATAGTGCGTACTTATAGAGCAAATTTTTAACTCTGCTATTGAAATTTTGCATATAAGATAAATGTTTTGAGAAATATATATTTATTTGAAAGTAAGTGAGCAAAGAAAAACTAACATAGGAGGCAGTGACGTACATATAAGTGTAGGAGTATAGGGTGGTATCACACCTTCCCAAAATTTGATTTGGAAATCCGTTGGTAGAAATACTATATTAGTTTGGAGAAAACTTTTTGGACGACTTAACATGAAGTAGAAGATACATGAAAATCCATGACTAACTTAATTCTGTTACTTTAATACATTAAATTGCTTCATTTAAATGCAAAGTTGTTCAGTTGTTGAAGTTTAACAGTGTTATATACTGGGAGTTGAGTCGATTGCTGTGTTATTATTTTGAGATCAACGAATTATAATGAATTCACCCATTTATGAAGCGTTATTTAGAAGACCTTAAAAATTGTCGTCGTTTTGCCCGATAGTGTAATCGGTGCAAGTTCGATGGTCAATTGATTAAAAGGATTACACAAATCGCTGATAAACTTTCTAGCAGAACAAAATAACTAAGCTTCATCCGCAGTCTAATGTAACATTATTTATATTTGTTAAAATAGAATATCACACAGTGAGGAAAATCTCGTCAATAAAACATTGATTAGACGTCGACTTTTGAGGTTTCGACGTCTCGAAACAACGTTGAAACGACATCGGGTACCCACTGGCCATTATTAAATATGTTTTTCTTATGTATTTATAAACTATTTCTATCTAGGCTAGACATAACATTAGCCATTTTTGCTCTCTTAGCGTGCTTTTTATTCTTTTTTCTGTTTTAATTATCTAACAAAATTAATAAATTTTTCGACAGCTTTTAGATACAAAAGCAATAATTTAGTTTTTCACAATCAATCTAAATTTGGTCATTAGCATGATGTAAACAAAACAATTTGCTTAATGAGACACTGCAATCTGTCTTTTAAAAGCTTGTTCCCTTTTGCAACTCACTAAGGACAATACAGAATTCAACTAATTAATAAGTAACCAAGTAATTTCGCCAATGACAGCAAGACTTTGCCAAATACTTCAAATGAAGCAATTTTTAGAGTGAAAATTCAATTTTTGATATGTTATAAAGACATTTTGACTTTTGAGTTCTAACTCATTTAGTTTTAGTGTGAGAGAGCGTAGATTCCTCGAACGTTCCTCGTGTAATATTTTGTCTTACTATTGTATGCTTTACCATAAATGCATTAATTTTAGTTGGATGCATAACCCCTATTGTCTACAGTGTACCTGTAGTGGTGTTCTATCTTGATAGTCTCTTGCTCCCATGTCAGCATCATAAGCCATCAACATTTTAAGAGAAAGACACGCATCATTTTTGGCGGCAAAATGTATTGGAGACTGTCCTTCTCCATTTGTTTTTATGTTAACGTCGGCTCCATTATTGATGAGAAACTCGACCATCTTAGCATAGTCTACAGCAGCTGCCACATGAAGAGGAGCACGACCAAATTTATCTTGCTGATCGATACGAGCACCTGGAGTTGAAACATTAGAGATTATTTTAAAACAGGGTTTATCGTGCAAAAAAACAGTAAAGTTTAAAAAATGACAAACTTCCTATATCAGTAACACGTATGCACTCTACATTAATATTAAAAACGAAATTGCTGTGGAGGCAAAAGTTATAAAAAAAAGGGAATAAAGATAGCCCTAAAACATGCAGTATCTACACAATAAATTCATTCACCTTAGGAGAGCACCTACTCCGTACGCAGAGACCAAGAAAAGATTAATTTGAAAAGATGTTTTGAAATACAGTTGCTGGATTCAAGGTAGCAGACATGTTTATGCTATTTTCCCAGGTCTATTTTATTCGATCATTTGTACATACAATCTGGTTATAATATTATTTCCTAATATTTTATATCCATGCATGACAGGTTTTGAATCATTTTCATATTATTTTGTAATGCATTATTTTTGTATTAATGAATTCTCACCATTTTTTAACAAAATTGTGCAACATCTAGATGCCAGCTTCGAGCTACTTCATGAAATATTGTCTGACCATGTTTATCGCGGGCATTTATATCTGCACCATTTTTTAATAGAGACTCAACAAATGAGAAATCAAACGTGTCGTTATCGTTATTTGAACTTGCAAGTTGAGCGATATAATGAATTAAAGCATGGTTCCTAAATAAAAATAAAAAAAGGTTAATTTAGAGAAAACAAAAAAGTCTTTAAAGAGAAAAGTAACATACACATAAAGAAAAGTAACACACTCTGCGCTTTTATATTATTACTTCTCTTACCATTATATTTTTATAGAACATATTTTATAATTGAAATAACTATTATTTGAACTCTGGATGAAGAAGTCGTAATTGATTAAAGTTTTAAATTCCTCAAATAGCATAATTCCAACAAATTTATGCTACAATCTTAAGAATAAACGTAATATTTATAATTTAAAATGGACACATTTATTTCACATATATTATATACTTATTGATTTAGAAATGTTTTGCAATTCCTAAAAGTATACGTTCTTTTTATCATTGAAATTTCGTTTGAATTAAGAAAATAGCGATAACTGCTGTGTTCTTTAAGGTTGTCAGTTTCTTCAAACATTCATTATAGTAATTGACTACCTGACTTTGACTGTTGCGCCCATTCCTCTTCCTTTTTCATCTTCTGTATCTTCTAAGTCACTCTCTAAAACAGCGTGCATTGCTTGATTCGTCTTCTTACTTGCTCCAGGGATCTCTTGCATTAACATTTCTTCGTACTTCATGTAACGCTTTCTTGTCTGCCTTTTGGGTGTAAGCTTTTGCCAATCGTTAGCGATCTTTCGTACAATTGTCATGTTTCGCTCATTCAAAGAAGGAACTCCGTTTTCTGTTGCTCCACAGGATTTCTCTGCATTGTCTGACTGCATTTTTGACTTTTGATATGCCTTAAAAAACGAAACAGGACATTATTTTTGTGTTTATCTGTGCAAAAATTATTTAAAAACCTTTTAGAAAAAGCAGCTTTTCAAGCCTAATTTACCGAGAGTCTTCTTAGTAGTTTCTTTGAAAAATGATAGATAGAGCTCTTTAGGAGCACACTACTAAAAATAGCTATTCAACCGAAAAAACTTAAAAAACTCAACTTATTAAATGCCTAAAAAGCATGATTAAAATAAAATAAGTGAAATATTCGGTTTACAATCAAGATAATATAAATATACATATATAATTTCAGTTACGTTACAAAAGTCAATCATGAATCATCGAAACACTTAATGCCTATACTGCATGCAGTTTTAAAGACATTTTCATTTTCTTTATTGATTTATTTAAGAATAATCATGTTAGTAATGAATGATTTCAAATAATTGCATAATACTTGCTTAATTTTTCAGTAATATGCGATATTAACATTTGGTTTGTTTTTAAGTTAGTACGTAAATTCACTAATAAATACTTATGCAACAAATGCTCTTAAACTTAGATGATCAATGGTATATGAGTGGAAGTTAATTGTGATAGTTTTTTTATTTTTTTTTATTATTAATTCATTGTGCGTATCACAATTAAAAAAATTATCAAATTTGTGGTGTGTGCAAACATCTCTACATATCGTATATGCAATTTTGGTAAACCAACTTATAACTTTAAACCAAGTTTGAGATAATTGATAAGCAACATTGAACTTATAGTGCAGTGCTCTTTGAAAAAATTACTGCTTTTGTATTTCTAAATTTACTTTAGTAAAAGATACATTTTCATTCAATGTCTATGAAGAAAAACAAAACGCCATACACATTCATGGGTAGACTGCAAAGATTTTTAATGTTTTATCTCTAATGAGATAACATTAATAACATCATAAAATTTGGAGTTCATTCAAACAGACTAAAACAGTGGAAAATGCGTCAACGATATACAAAATTTATAAATGGTGTATTATCTAGAGCAATATCTCAATAAAGAATCAGTTATATTTGATCCAATGACAATCTTTTATCTCTTGTAGTTTAAATGACAGATCTAGATCTGACATGTTATGATAACAACGTGTTACTGTACTACATAGACTGTTCTAGAAGACTTAAAACAGTTATTTATTGGTGGTAGTTAATGATCAGTTTGGCGATGATTGCATGTTAACGATATTGTAATGAAATAAAGGGGAAAGGCTGCAGTACTTATTCTTTATTATTCTTTGAGCATCAATAGATTCTATTGTTACTGTTAAATGAAAATTTCTTAACACTGTATAACATGAAGTACGTTTTCAGTCACAATTTTACCTATAAATATATTAAAATTATACAGAAATGCCTTACAAGTTATATTATTCAAAGAGAATGCGTGATAACATTATTGTCTTTTTATGCAGATTAATAAATTAATTAAATATTTTACTTTGCCAGCTGATCGGGTCGAAAGCTCACTGTTAATAATTTATAACACAAGTCTGCAAGAAGTATAAAACTATTCTAAATCAAAAATTGATATCGTGCATACAGAAACCATTTTATGTTGCATTAAATCATTGACTCTTTAATAAAAATGTAGTTTTATTCCAAAACATTGTTTTTTAGGGCGAAATAGTTCAACGGAAAGGAAGGCATGCATAATTAACCTCAGACAGAAAACTACAAGTATTTACATAAAAATCAAAAGAATAACTAAGGCTATAGGTTTTACTGCATTTAATAATCATAAATATTTTAAACCATGGCTGCAATACTGTACAAATTGAGGCATTGGACAAATGATTTTTAAATAAAATAAGTTCTAGCTAGATCTTGTGTGGTTTAATTGTCAACTGTCGCTATTGGCAACTACAATCAAACATGATCGACATGATATGCAAATGCTACTTGAGAGATAACATAGCTGTGATATTTGGAAATTTTGTTTAGATATGTTTTATTGGCAACTATATATTAAGCATTATAATACACAAATATATAATAAAACTGTGACTGGAGTAGCCCAAGCGTAAATGTAATAGTGGGCATTAATTGTTGAAGTAACTTCAATTTATTAAAAAATGAGAAGTAGATTCATTTAAGGAAAGGCTTAATGATATATTTTAAGCTCTATTGTATATCTGGAAGTAAAGAAAACGTTTAATTTTCCTTAAAACTGTTATTCGTGTCATGTACAAAAACATAAAAGTTAGCTGAAGCAAAATGTATAGATTATGTGTATGCAAATGCATGTCAAAATGATAAAATGATAAAATTTTTAATATGATTCCCATCAAATTTTATTTTCTAGAATACTTTTATGCTCCCTTATTATGATTTATTTTTGCAATTGTAATTTTGGTGATAATGAAAAGTCAATGGTTATTTTTATCTAAAGTTGTCTTAATGGCGGTTTGTTTCATCAAATATAACACATACTAAAGCACAATACTTCTTTTTAATACGTTTATGTAGAGAGCAGATTTTTCATACAAACTAATTTTTTATGTTTATGTCACTGAACAAAAATTTTCCTAGCATGTGGTTTGCACAAATTTTATTAGTCATATATATTTGTTAAAAAATCATGCTGCAAATATTGCTTCAAGTGAGCTGGAAAAAATTATGTTACATTAGTCCCGAAGTATGATGCATAACTTGATTGAAATAGCAGAAAATTAGTTTGTGTCATCGTGTGTAAAGTGTCAGAAAAATAGCTGCTTTTAATGTCACTCGCAAATAATAAAGAATTATATATTATTCACGCGGTAAGATAATGTAGAATAATGTGGCTCTTTTCCTATGAGTACAAAATATTCATCGCCTTCAAATCAGTCATGTTAAATAAGTTAACTACAATTTCTTTCTTAAAAAAAAAAGTAACACAGTAATCTTAAACAAACTCTTAAAAAGAATATTTTTGTGCAATTTTAAAAAACGCGTAAGCATCTCCATTAAGGAGATACATTGCCTTCCATTACATTTCATGTACATATATAGCTATACAAGTCAACTTGTTAGGCCCAAGTCATGTAAAGGGAGATTACATCAGCAAGTATCAGGCAAATGCGATTTTAGCAACTTTGTTCCTATGGATTGATTGTTATGACATTAAAAATTTTGTTTTACTGTAGATTATTCTGTATAAAAAAGAAACCGCAATATATCTTTCTTGTTTTGCTACTCCATTTTTGCTGTTCGTTTTCATCAGTTTTAAATTAATGCAAGTTACTCTTACACATTATGTATACAGATAACACTGCCATGGATAGATTTTATTAAAAAATTTGTAGTACCAAGCTTACGTGCTTGAATCATTAAAATGGCGTAATATCAATGAAAACATATACTGAAAAGCGGTGCATTATTTACTTTCTTCTAAAACAATAAAACTATTACTTTTCATATAAACCAGAGCATTAAATAGAACAAATCGTAGAAAATATTCATATTCTTGACATACCCAATTCAACTGCAACTTTAACTCTTGGTCATTGTCAGCATATAAACTTCAAAGGGGAAAATTGCGGTTTTAAGACGATTTTTATCTGAGCATAAAGTTAACGGCATATTTTAACATCTGTCAATTTCCAGCTATATCTCACTGACACATATTTCTATTTAAAGAATGGACATTAATAATTTACTATATATACTGAGATTCAGTAATTTATGGAAGTTTTGAAACATAAGTATGTTTTCGGAGAGCCTAGGACATCTTTTATAGCTAAGGGGCGCATTATTATTCGTAATTTTTTTCAATATGCATGTCTAAAGAGTAGCAATTTTATGGCTATCAGGTATAGTATCAAACATACGAGTATAACAATGGAGTGGGTTTCCATGTGAAACACATTACGAAAATGTGGTGGATTTTGACGTGCAAAGCAAAAACGTAAGCTGTATGAAAATTGTAGCAATACCCTTAATAAAAATACATTTTACACTGAGTAAAAAAAAGTTGCAAAAGCAGGATAAGGCATATAGAAAATAGAGGATTTATAAAAATAAGTTGTAATCTTGATTAACTTTCATTTCAAATCGCCTTTAAAACATTTGTGAATGGCAACAGCATGATAATGCTCAAAGACGAAAAAGAGCCTTTTAGCTATGTCATTATCCCTTAAATGACCTGCTTAATGAACGTTTGAGTCACGTTCAAATCGTGTACACAGGTGTTTTATATAGTTATTATATTGTTTCTTTCAACAAAAACTTAGATTGTATTCATCTTTAGGTAATTTGAAAAGGGAATTTCTTTAGGTATATCTAGCAAAACCATTAATACAAGCATTCTTTAACCAGATGACTGTTATATAAAAAACTTATTGTAAAATACTGCTGACAGACTGTATGAGTTTTGTTGCAAAATATATAAACATTTCATAATATGCCTCGACGTAATATCTACTTTAATTAACAATGTTTTGGTAACAAAATTATGATGTAAGACGAAGCCCAGCAAGTACTAAGGAAGAAGTTTACTTTTAGTACATTTGATTGCTTGGGAAAACAAACATAATCTATAAGGTTAATCTATAAATGATTCTATCAAAATTTGAGGATTAATACAAGCAGGCCGACTAAATTTCCAGAAAATACTAGCAGCAAGTTTCCTATTTGGAGAGTATACACTCGACACTCCTCAGCAGCAAACAAACTTTTACCAAAACTAGGAACGGCGATCAAAACTATTACATTAGAAGCATCTTCACTTTTCTTGTTAAGCCACGTGTGAAGTTTTCCGAATAACCATTTTCTAGTGCATTTGAAGTATTTCATAATAAGATCTTGCAACAAAACATTAAAATTCTAAGTTTCTCAAGATATGAACATATTTTGTTTTTAAACACATATTTCATTCCACTAAATCTTACTTTATGTTTACTATCTGTTTTCCTTTGATACAAAAGTTTTCAAATATTTCAATATAGTTTGCCTCACCAGGACTGGGATGAGCTTCCCTTATATAGACCCCAACCTTATTAGCAATATTAGATACAAACATGTACGCGAATTTTGCGAGCTTTGAATAACGTTTTGAGAAACATACATAAAAGCTCTTTAACACTATTTTACAGCTTGAATATCCAATTTCATCAAACAACGATGTCTTACGTGCTATGCACGTTTACCAAAATTTTTGTTAAACTCATGTTCTGTATCTTTGTATGGGGTAAATTTATTCGCCAGACATTGTTATTTTAAAAGTCTGGCGATAATCAAAGTGTTTTATTTTAGTAAAATATGATGGATAAGTCATTGTTTACAGTAGATCAAGAGCTTAATGAACTAGACGAATTTCAAAATGACTTAGTTTATGGCAGTGAACCTAATATTTGGGACAATGACGATAATTTCATCACCCAAAGATTTTGAACCTAATTCTGCCAATCTAATTTCAATTACTTCAATATCTGCAAGTGCAGAAGTGAAAAATGTTGATGTCAGTATGGTTGTAGAAAACAATGTGAAGCGCCAACCTATTTTACATTTTTGGATTTGAAAAGTGGATATTGGTAAATTGCTGTGTACGAAAACGACCGCCACAAAACTGCATTTGTAACACTGAGTGGTTTATACGAATTTGGCCGAATACCATTTGGCCTTTCCACTACACCAGCCATTTTCCAGTGTGTAATGGACATTGTGTGATCCGAGTTAACTTATAAAATCTGCTCGCATTACTTTCATAATGTCATAGTTTACATCGATTACGCAAGTACAACTTGTGTGTTAAGTTATTGAAATTTACCATTGCTGCACAACAAGTTTCATTTTCAGGGCATATCATTTCTGCACCTGGGATCAACCCAGATCCTGCTAAAACTGCTGCTAACAGTGAAATGGCCTGCACTACAACGCTTGAGAACATACGCAGTTTTTAAGCCTGGCTGGTTACTACCGGAAATTTATCTCTATTTTGCCTCTATTGCTTCGCTGCTTGTTTGTTTGACTGAGAAAAATGTTCCTTTTTGCTGGTCTGACAAATGTGAGGATGCCTTTATTGCTTAGAAATCTTTACTTTTCTCAGCTCCTATTCTAGGCTTTCCCAAATTTCATCGCGATTTATATTACAAACAGACGCTTCTGACTTCGGTGTCGGTGCAGTCTTGTCGGAGGTCGATGATAACGGGAAAGAGAAAGTCATTGCTTATGATTCTAAAGCCCTATCTGCGCCACAGAAAAAGTTCTCTGCTACCGAAAAAGAAGCTTATGCATTAGTTTTTGGCACTCAACATTTCAAAGTTTATTTGTTAGGAGAGCATTTTAGGACTATTACAGACCATACAATGGAACCAATAGTCGTTCGGCAAGGTGGATTCTTGATTTGAAAGAGTTTAGTTTTTCGTTCTCCACCGACCAGAGCGCTTGCACAACAATGCCGAAGCATTGTCTCGACTAATACCACATCAACGGGGGATCGTGAAAAGCCAGCTAAAACTTGTGAAACTGTCCACTCAGATACTATGTGCGCACCTGTTTATACAACTGTACAACTGCAGCTCTCAACTGGAAAAATTGTCACAATAAAATTTGAAAGTGCGCAACCCTTTAATATTCCAGATTTAGCAGTGCCCCATGTTACTGAAGTTAGGAAACGAAGGCAAAAACAGTTTAAAAGCACTTGCAAGGCTCCCGTTCAACCGTCAAACAGTCTTGGACCATCAGCATGCGCTTTATCTATTGATCTTGAATTTGCATCAGGAGCAACTACGTAACCCCTGTCGTCTAAACTAATTGCCATATTAAAGCGCGTGGAATCACACGCTCATCACAGGGAGAGGCTGACAGCCCTCCTAAAAGCATGGTACACCTACTACCATCACTTTTTATTGCATTAGGGTTTACCAGTGCGGTCTATCGGTAAGCGTACTACCACGCATCCTTACCATGTCATCAAGTTACCACAAAATCTTCGTGAGACAATTTTAGCGTCAGTGCAAGATAACCCCTTTGTGGGCAATTTAGGCATCACATTTACGATGGATCAAAACGACTGCATACCAACCAAGTGTGATGGCCAGACAGAAAGACAAAATTCGTCACCTCAGCACATACTTGCATCATTCGTTTCCGAACGTAAAAATGATTGGCATTTATGGCTAGATAGTGATGTTTAATTATAAAACACAAGCAGATACGACGTCCTAGGATGTTCGCCTTATAAGGTCGTTTTCATACACACTCCCCGTATACCACTTGAACTAGAAATTGGGATGCCGCTGTCGCACCCGGTTTCTCGTATCGATTACATCCGGCAATTAAGAGGGGTATTTTGTGAAATTCGGAAGATTGAAAAGAAACAGTTAATTCGCGTAACTAAAGAAAGAGCAGGTCGAATACCAGAAACGAACACTTGGCAGCCATTTCAAGAGGGTCAAATGGTCATGTTGAGAAGGCCTAAAGGATGGAAATTTGGGAGTAAGCCGGAAGGGCCTTTCAAAATTCTAAAACGTACGGGAGTTAATTACAGAATTTTTCATGGTGGTAAAGACAAAGTTGCTCATCATGATCAACTTAAATTAAGATGTGTCCCTTTTCGACAGGGCGAAACAGTTTGCCCAACTAGGGAAGTAGGCGAGTTCTAGGTGGCTGACAATATGCATGCACAAATGGCAAACCACAGACTAAGGCTGGTAGACTAAGACAACTTATTTGCCCTGTTGATCGGTATTGATATAGTAACTAATTTGCTTGCGAGCATGTTCTCGGGATAAGAGCACTTAAGGAGAAGGGTGATGTAGCAAACATCCGTTCAAAACAGCTGTGTAAAATAGTTCTCTTTGTGCTGTCAAAAATAACATCGGCTTTAAATAATCCTCCCTTCTCATACACCCTTCCATTACGTTGTTGATATACATATTTGATATAAATTGCTTCCTTTAGTCATAGTTTACTCTAATGTCTTACATTATAAATATTGCTTCTAACGTTAATAAAGTTAGTCCCGAACTGGAATCGTTTCTCTTACTGTCTCGGTACGCTACACATTAAATCTTGCTGTATCTTGAAAAACTATAAAACTCTTGCTGGCAGACCACCTGTGAATACATCATAATTAATTGCTTTGGATCCAATAGGAAGCGTTTTTGTAACAACTCTCATATTGTTTAGAAAATAATGACACTCTTTATTTTCTTGTATCTGTTTATTATTTATCGCTTTACTCAATTGATAATTTGGTATTTGAAGTTATTGAAAGTGTGCAAGAAAGACGCATTTTTAATGATTGTAATGTCTTTAACTCTCATATTGTTTATGCATGTGATCTCGATTTAAGAAAAATAAAGGAGATTAATAAAATGATGACTTAGAAAAATGGAGACTATTCTGTCTCACGCATTTGGCAAACTTTCATATCATCAAGATAAAAGTTAAAGTGATTGGCTTGATTCCAAAGCCATCATCAAAAAGTTAATATAGTATTAATCCTATACAAAATAAAACAAATTCCGAAAAGGGACATCTCGTTTTCTTGATATTCAAGATAATACAAGAGTTTGAAACAAAAGATGGTGTAATATTTCGTCTTTATTCCAAAGACATCGTCAGATGCGTATAGGTTTTGTTCAGTTTTGCCTATGTATGTATGATGACAACCTGGATATTTAAATTCATGTACAACATTGGCTTTAGAGAGTTCCGGAATTTTGTCCTTTTTGAGACAGAAAATTGATATTTTTTTTGTTTGATATATAACTATAGGTTCAATGGGAATTTTGACGCTACGGCGAATTTTACGAAGAAGATTGAAAACCAAACGTTCACCCTGTTTGCCTAGATATGGTTTTCTAATGAAAATTTTAAGAAGGGACCTTTTACCAAAGGAAAATTCTAAAAAAAAAGACAAAATTCAGGAAATCTCTAAAGCCAATGTTGTATATGAATTTAAATCTCTAGGTTGTAGTCATATATAAATAGGCAAAACTGAACGAAACCTATACACAAGACTAACCCAACATGCCACAAAATAAAATAATTCTAGTGCTATCTCACAACATTTACTCATTTGCTCAGACGCCAACTACATCTCACACCTGACGTTTCTCACTTCCTGACGTTGACTCCAACCCCGATCTCACACGCGTCCCACTCAATCCTTGTAATTTGATTCCTAGTAACACCAAAATCTTATATCGCTGTAATAATAATAATCCTAATCAACTTCTCATCTTAGAAGCACTTTTTATAAAATGCAATATGCCACAACTTAATAGTGGTCTCAAAGCTTGTAAGAAATTATTCCTATTTTAATGTAACTATACTGCCGGATGGTTTAGTCTTATAGTTCCCTATTTACATAACTGTCATTTCCACTTGTAAATAATTATATAAAAGTTTTGCAGCAAAAATCCTCATTTTTTTCACCTGGTTAATTTAGTTAAATGCTAGTGGGTACATGTTTTTTGCAATAGTAGAAAATATTATTACGTTTGACTTTTTAAAACTTTTGCATAATAAATTGAGACGAAAATCAGAGTATGAAGCAGGGCGGATCCAGCATTTATCGTGACTGGCCCCTCCCTCTAAAGGGGTTCCAGGTGCAGGCTCCCTCGAAAAATTTTGATTTTTGGACCGTTGGAAACGCAATTTGCTGCGTTTTTAAGGTATAATTTGCAAAATTTTGCTTACAAAAAATGCTCGCAAGACGACGCAGCAGCGAGTGTGTATCTGTTTTGGCACATAGCATTTTGAGCATACTGTATATATCTAAGCACTTCCCATTAAAATTAATTTTGCCCAACCAATAAAAAGTCAGGAAGATATTTGGACAAATATACTTTTTTCAGTCAAAAATAATGAAGGAAAATTTGATAGAATTTTAAAATGGGCCCACCAATGTTTCCACTTTAATATTATTCGACAGTACTTATGATAGGCAACAAATAAAATACAATGTGCACTACAGTCTATCACCTAAGTGCAGTGGGGGTGACCTCTGTACTTAGGAGGCAGGATGTGCACCTGCTTATATGGAACAGTAATAAGTTGCGATATAATATATTATGACATATGCTGAATTATTGAAAGTTCTAATTGCTTTAATGTCTATATGTATGTGGAATAATTTTAAGCTCAGAATATTGATGTAAAGCCCATATATGATATATTGGTTGAGAAAGTGTCTTGCTATGCACTTTTCTGTGATCATAATGCTGTATGGACATTTAGAAATATGCTCACTTATAAAGCAATGTAGTATCTTAAGCAAATATGCATGGAACCTTCAATCTTCACCGGGAAGTTTGAAAAGGAAAATCAATTGACAAAAATCAATAATACAGCTAAAAAATATGCCTGCATTACAAGAATTGAAACATATAATAGATATTTGTAAAAAAATTTTGGCTATGCACCCTAACATTTATGATCATAATCTTTTATTGTAAACTCAGAGTTTGATAATATTTTCTTTAGTTATGTGCACATAAACAATTGATATAGCTATGGCAGTAGTCGGAAGCATTGTAGTAAAATAGGGTAAATTTTATGGAGGCTACAACATTGGGAATGGAGTTTATAAAAATTTTAATATATTATATGTATTTTAAACATTCACAAAGCATTTAAGTGTTCTAAACAGTTAAAGGAATTTAACAGCCACTTTACGCCTAAAAGGGATAAATCCCTACATCAGAGAAAGTATTACAAAAATACACTAATAATCAATGGAGTAAAATACAAACAGCATTACAATGTATATTTTAACATGAAAGAGGTCCATGCATTACAGTGTCAAGGATAAATACTTACTTTAAATACCGCCAATTATTTCTAAATTCTATTACATATGATTGGGAATGAGCGAATAAGCAATTCTTCGTCAAATCTCTGCCTGCGCTCATTTACAATTAAAAAACGTATGCGTTTCAATAGGAATGGCAGTAGATTTTCCTCATAACTCCTTGTCTTAAATTTCATTTCTCACGTCCTGCGATAGTGATTTCGAGATTTAAATCAAAGTAAAAATCATAAACCAAGGGCAATGTAATGTAATTTTTCTCTAGGTCTTAAAGATTAATAATGCGGTCTAAAGTGCATCAGTCACAATGAAATTTTATTGATCGTGGGCTTAGTGCATCAGTTAGCAGCTATTTTCTAACGTGACGTAGATAAAAATCAATAAAATTCATGACATTTATGTGGTTCAATCGACCAAAGAGACTCGGGACTGTTGCCCCAACTGATGCGATATTTCCCCACCGTGACGTGTGATTCACTATCTAGCCCATTGAATTATAAATATACTGGAATGATAACTCATGGAGGAAAACTGAAGCCGTGTTTTGTAGGTAGTGCCAGCCCTTTTTAACCTTAGCTTTTCAAAAAATACACTTTTTATATTGCTAAATTTAACACTTTTTTGTTAGTTTAATACATTCAATATTTAGCATTTACTCTAGTAGATGCATTAAATTTTTCACTCAAGTACCTAAATTGAAAAACGTTCAATTAATTTCTGAAATATTATCTGATAGAGACAAAAGTTGACAAAAAAAAACGAGCGAAAATATTTGCTTTTTCTGAGTTATAAGAAGTTCTAGGTATACCTACCTGTTTCTACTGCCAAAATATTGTAGCTACAGGTTAAACACACAAACTGTTAAAGTTTCCAAAAATTTGAATCATCGAATAAAGAGAAAATTGAGTTTTTTTAAAAGCATTTTTCATGTCACAAAAACACATACATTGCAAGTACATATATAGCTCAGTGTGTCATAATGAAAAGTAGAGATTCATGCAAAAAAACTATTTAAAAGCCCATTTCATGTCATGTATAAATACAAATAACATATTTAATGTAAACAATGTCCTATTTTTGTACGTTGTGTGTAAAAACCCCTATAAAAACAAAAAGAAAATAAGCACATTGCATATCACGAATAAGCTTAATACGCAACATTTTAATATAAAATCAAAAATCAAATAAATACTGGGAAACTCAAATATATATCTTGTAATAAAAAGACCCAATGACCATTTTTTAAACGTAAAACGACATCAACGATGCACGTAAAAGATGTATTTATAAAAACGATGTGCACAGTACTGAAAATATTCAAATATAATGTTTTTATCTATTTTTTAGCAGTTTTCGTCTTGTCGTAGTTTGTCGGAACGACCTCGATTCTTGTCGATTACATTTTTACACCTAGAAATCTCGCTGGTATAAGGTAAGCAAGGTACAAATCAGAACATTGTCAAATAAACAACAAATATAAAATTTTTTGACGGAATTCCTGCTGTCAAAATTAAAAAAAGCATCGATCGCCAAAAAAATATGCATTTTTTCAGGGGGAGAAGTCGAATTTTAGACATACGTTGGCTTCATCCAATCACAGGCATTTTTAATTCCAACATATTTATCATTCAATGATCTACCCACCATGACGTAGTGATTCACTATCTAGCCACTGTGACGTAGCCATACAAATTCAACTCACTGTAGCTGGATGAGGAAAGGAATTTTCGCTGAAAATTTCGACATACGAGACGGATACTCACATGTAAACAATCTATGCAGGCTTTAAACAATATTTCTCAATCATCAAGTACATCCGTTGTCTATATTTTGTCAGCGTTAAATCATTTAGAATCTATTAACATTCCAATGTGATATATTTCTTGCTATTTGCTTGTATTGGTTGTAAGTTATAATGTTGTGAACTATTCAATATATTTTATGACTGATTCACTTAAATCAGTTGCATCAGCCTGGAGTCACTCCTGGTATCATATACTATATATTTTAATATCCAATAAATTATAGTGGCACAGAACTATCAAGTTTATCAAACTTTTTTGAGCTAATTAAATTGTTATTTACAAGAGCTTTTGGTAGGACATATTTGATTTATGAAGTTTTTGTGGGTTTTTTTTTCGGGGGGGTGGGGTGGTGGAGGTTGCAGCCTTATTAAATAGTAGCGCATGAAATAATTTTAATGTTCTTTGTATGTTTTACTAAACCAATTCAAAATATGACATTACAAAAATGTCTTGAAAAGAATTGTTAATCGTGTGAGCTACGAAGCGTAAAAAAACGTAGAATCTTCCCATTTTTAATAACGCTTAAATTTGACGTCGTAATATCGTACTTAAGCATATACAAGCATCAAAGACTAAAGTGCTACCAAGTACCTTAGTGTTATTATATGTTATTAGACGTTAATTTTCATGTTTAGATGGCCCTATTTAAACACTGAAAATTGTTGCTTGACTTAAAAAATGAATAAAATTGCGATATCTATCAGGTCATATAAAGAAAGTGCACGAGTATACGCATGCATGACCCGGTGTCTTATTCTAAATTAATATTTGGCAAGAGAATAAAATGAACTTGTGTCTTTCCGGTGGTCTTTTATGTTATCGAGTAAAGCAAATTCACCAGAATATTATTTAACGTTAATTGCTCTAGAATATATAGTGTCTTAATTTGCCCATTTTTTGCAGAATAAATTTAAATATGTTTAGTATTTCGCAACAACATTAATCGAAAGATACTTTGCTTAACTGTTAGTGGAACACCAATTTTTATCAATGAAAAATTAAAAATTCTTATTTTATTGTCCATATTTTTGCATGTTAAGAATCGTGTATTTTACTGATGATTTGAATAAAGCTATTTGTTTTCCTTCTAATATGAAAGTATCATAATTTTTTCTCATAAGTTTTTAAATCACATGCTATCCAACCATAATAATTTTTAAGTTTATGCCGAAATACCCTTTTTTCACGAACAAACTTTTTTAACCTTCCATTGTGTAATAATCTTTCAAACAGCAATTCTTTTATATACCCTCAACACTACACAAGTTTTCAATATTATTATTTGCATAAATGGGGGTGACCATTTGTTAAATTGGAGGTGATACGAATACAATAGAGCATTTTCATTAAGTTTTGTATTTCTGAGTTTACATAAGGAACCTGTTTGTATTTTATCTAAATTACTTGATTCCTATAGAAATTGATTGCTTACGTGGCTATTTTGTAGCAAATATGTTGCATAACATTAAGAAGTTGATCACTTAAAGAATATGTAGGAAGTGCTGAACTTAGTTATACAATGTATTTTGATAAGAAAGCCAATGAAAACAGAGAAATTTTTGATGTTGCAAGCATATTAATCACTCAGCATCATAGATAAATACCTTATTATAAGCTCATTCAACTTTGAGACACAGCAAATAAAGATTAAATAATGTCTTGCAAAGCTAATTTCAAATTCTGTTCGAAGATAAATTAGAGTCAAATAAAACCGTCTTGTCACCAGCAAAACCAAAACCTTCTTTTAAACGCTTATGATAGATTTATTTCTTTCTACACATCTTGTTCCATGAATAATTGTTTGGCAACATATTTTGTCCCTGATAATAAATTCACTCCATATTCTTTTAAACCAACTTAAAGGAAATTGACAATTATCGTGATTTATTTCCACCATTATAAAGATATTTTAGAACAAAAATACTTCAATTGCAATGAAAAACATGTTCTTATTGTAAATGTAATCTAAAAATTAAGTAGTTCATTTACAATGAAGATCACTATTTGATAACTCTAAATACGCCTAGTCAAAAATTTTTTACTTAATAAATGGAGGTGTTCAAAACGTGTTTTATATCTTTTATAAAATGCAATATTTTTAGCTGCACTGTGAGTATTTTTGAAGTAGATGGCAAGAAAAGGATTAGAAAAGTTGTTCAGCCGATTGTCTTTTACTTTGTCATATCAATTCTGTTTATTAGATAGATATTAAAGATTTTTTATTAATTGTCTACACTGAAATAAAATCTTTTGTAATAAAGATAAAAGTTCATTCAATATTCTGCTACAATTTACTTTGAGCCAAAGATGCTTTTGCTATTAACATTTGTTAAAACACGTGTTTTCAACTATAAAACTTTATAAAGTAAACACTTTACCGTTTGTGTGATTAAACAATTAATTTCAAGTAAAATAATAACTACACTAACAAACCTGTAAGAAAAGTAACCGTATTTTTAATATTTTGTCATGTTAGAAATCTTTTGTACAATTAGTAAATTTAATAAGATAATTTGTTCTCGTGCGACTGTGAAGTTGTAAAATTTTTTAATGATATTTGGTAACATCACGTGTTATCTAAACATCACAATTTAGAGCATACACGATAATTTTTGTAGAAACACGCTTTTGAAATAAACGTTGAATGCTTACATGGCTGCTAGTAATGTTGATAAGTGAATGAATTATTTGATGTGAAAAGTACTTTATACTTTCGCTTTGCCTGTTATAAAGACTTAATAAAATGTAATGTGACTCTTACACAAATTCAATAAAGATTCACGAATGACAAGCAAAATTAATCATGAACTCTTTTCAAGGATAATTTCTCTCGCACTAAAAAGTCGTGCAGCCTGCAAATTTAAAACGCCTTAAACGTTAATTCAAAAAAGATCTACAGGGGGCTAACAAGATATTAGCTCTTTTTAAAGATTACCTGTTTATTTAAACGCATCAATTGTTGTGCGTGCAAATCAAAAAAAGTATTGCGTCTTTGTCAGCACAAAATAATTAGAAGAGAAAAGTTACACCAAACATTTTATTGCTAAAAAATAAGGCATGAATTGTCTCTGGTGAATTATACCTGTCAAAATTTATTATTGTGCTCGCTACAAAGCTGCTATAAATCTAAGAGTCTGTCAAAAAAAACTAAAAGCATTTTGATAAACTGTGTTTCAGCTCACATTAATAGGACATGTGCACATGAAAACGAATTTTATTTTGCGTAGAAAGATTATTTCATCGTTGCAACTATGATTCATAATCTTGACAAACAGCGATCGCAGGATTTAAAAAAATCCCCTGTTGTTTCTTTAATTTTCTACTATTTTAAATTTGCTTGATTCAAATTGTTTTTGACAGTAGGCTATTATTATAATATTAGATTGTTATAAATAATAACCATAAAAATTCAAGCAATTTTATTGCTCGAGAGCAATGATCTATAAGAGGACATACGAAGGAAATTAATAAAACAGAAATGTCTTGTTAGTAAATGACAAATGAATGACGAAATTATGTGATTATTTATATGAACTTATACTAGAATGGGCATATAAAGACTTTGAAACGACCTTGTTGAAGCATTTGACGTGTTTGACCAACATAAGATCCCGAAAAAACAATATTTCAAAAATATATTTGTACTTCATCTACGACAACGGTTAAATGTTACATATTTGTTAAATCTCACATGCTTCATATTTCTTTATTTCATTTATATATATAACCTAAAAAGTAACTAGTTCGTTTAACTCGAAGATGATTTAATAGCCAGCTAAAACATGCTTTCTCTTAAAAAGTTGTTGTACATTATAATAAAATAGCCTGTTGTTATCGCCCTTTTTTATGAAATAAAACAGAAATAATCCTACTCTTTGCTAGTTTTCGCCAATTTTGTGCAGTGAATATTTTTAAACATCAATGTTTATTTGTTTCAAAATCTTTAATTTTTACAATGATTGAACACAGAAAAATTTACACTAAAGGGATAAATAAAAAAGTTGGTTGTGCCAATAAGTATCTTTTGGTGTAACATTGTTTTCATTGAATAAAAATGGTTGAGTTGAGTTTAAATTTTGGCAAGAAAATAAATAGGAACGATGTTTAGCCGGTGGTCTTTTGTGTTGACTACAAGTCGCCACATTGTTTCCTCTCCTATAAAACACTCTTCAAGTCTTCTTCAACTATTCAAAGGTTTGCCAGAGAGCATAAATTGTACAGGTTTACGTTCAAAAGTAAAAAGGTATGTAAAATCTCTCCGTTTAAAACTAGTAACAAAACGAAAATTAATAACAGACTGGGTTAGAATAAATAGCTAATTATGTTGAATTTTCGAACTTGTATTTAAAATAAGGGGGTGTTTACATGAATCCGGAATGACTTTCGATCCGGAATGAACTCATTCCACTTTAAAACAAATTCTATTGTATGTTTACATGAATCCGGAATGAGTCACAACTCGATCCGGATCGAGTTCATTCCTAGTTTCATTCCGGATCGAAATTTACTTTTTATCTCATGTAAACGCGAATTGAGTTTCATTCTGGAATGATATTGTGATTAATGACGAAGCACGCATGTGCCATGGGTATTGTCTTCTCGCAAATTGAAGCTCGTAAGTAAATAAAGAAGCTAAATGGGTTAAAATGAGTGCGAAGAAAAACAACAATTAGTTTCATGTAAACACGGATTGACATCACGTTTCGATCGGGATTGAAAGTCATTCCGGATTCATGTAAACACCCCCTATGTGTAATTTGATATCATTTGCATAACTCCATAGCAAAGCAAACTTGTCTTTACTCATACAATGAAGTAAAGAAAGTACTATTTACTCATACAATGAAAATATTTGTGAAAATATGTACGCACTCTTCGTGTGAAGTTGTTGATATATAGTATATGTTTTAGATGACTATAACAATTTATTTTTAGAGAAAGAGCGCTTTTACAATAAAGCAGCATTGAATGTTTAGTAACCTAAGATTTAATTTTTTGGCAAAGAAGATCTGATACTGTTGCAATAAAAAGTAATTATATAAGCCCTTATTATTTCCATAATACACTCAAAACAGAATCAAGCATTCACCTTCAGGGTTTCTTATGTGACAGCTTTGTGTAGATTGACCTCTTAACACCGACACAACTTTAACACATCTAATACTTTTATCATCAACAGAAAATTATGATGTCTTGTTTTGTTGGTGTGGAAGCATTGTTGACTCTGTCTCTGCTGTTTTCCGTTAGTGTTAAGGCAAACAGAAATGCCTTCAGCAGTGATATTAAATCTTGTTTGTTTGATGATTGGTTTTCAAACAAAGGAATTCTGAAAACTGAAGTTGACTGCAGTGGTCCAAATCGCTCTGGATTATGCTATGGTGAAAGTAGGACGTTATTTGCTGTGTGTTATAACAACGAAACTCTTATCCCAGAGTTTACTGGGCACGTTGTGGAGGCAAATATTATGGGAAGCGGAAGAAGCAAGTGGATAAACGAGAACGGGCCTTTTGGTACGTGTTGTATAATTAATTTTAATGTACACATAAATATTGAGTACTTATACAGCCTTTAAAGCGGTGATAGTGAAAATATGAAAAACTCGCGTTAATTATCAAGTAAAGTGCGCTTTCTTTGAAAACAAAGCATAAATCTAATAACAAACCATAACTCTTATTAGCACGTTGCATTTCAGAGGAGTTCTTTAATGGCGACGTCTACTGTAATAAAAATTAAAAAAGCAGTAATGTTTATAGAAAGACATAAAAGAACCGCTAATGCTCATGTTTGTTGAATGTGCATAACATTTGTCGGGAGCCTCAACACTTTGACAACTCTAGCTCTAAGTCTCACTGATGCGCACTAAGATTATAGCTGTAATACTTAACAACTATAGTGCAAACTCAAAATTTCAATGGGGTGGTATAGTTGATCATGGCAAAGCCCAAATCCACGGTCGCACTATTGAAATGAAAAGCGAGTAGACAAATTTTTATTAGAATCATAGAAGTATTCGTAAAGAAAAGAGTTTTTATAAAGCTTTCGAATATTTGTTGTTTTTTTATTTGTAGTTTTATATTAAAAAGCCAACGACTCGGATGCTTAACGCATCTCAAAGTGTTTTAATGGAATTTTTATTTATTTTACCTTCAAATAACTAACCTTTGCATTTTGTGGCAATTTTAGTCTTCTTGAGAATTGCTCTCTATAAAGTAAGCAATCAAATCTACCTTGAGTAACCTAACTAAAACAAGTCTTTTTCTACACTATATGTTGCTATGTATTGCTAATTTGCTATCGAATGGGACAGCCAATCTAGTTAAGCGTTTGGTATAGTATACTAGAACGACTATACAAATGGTATGTGTTTTGAACTTACGTTTTTGACTTGGCGCAAAGATTTTTAAAAGAGTGTGAAAAATGCATAATTTTTGACAACCTCTTACATTTCCCAAGCATCCATTAATTTGATTTTAATTTACAGCTCCAGCACCACAATCAAAGATGAAGGATTATAGTGCTGACAAGCGTTATGACGGTAGTTACAACGCGGGTCATCTTACCCCCAACGGAGACTTTGGAAAAGACGAACGTAAATTTACTATGGTGAACACAAACAGCGCTCCTCAATGGAAGCATTTCAATGGTGTAATCTGGAAAAAATTGGAGCAAGCTGTGAGAACGTATGCCAAAAAAAATAACAAACAACTTTATGTAGTAACAGGAACAGGTATCAAACATTGATCAAAATAACCATTACGTCAAATTAAATGATATATGACTAGATTTAGGAGCGCTGCTTTTTGAGGTAAATTTATTTGCAAACCATAATTTTTTCATGGTCAAAGATGCGTACACATCTTTCATGTTTTGTCAAAACAATCAACCTTTGTTTTTATACTTTTAATAAATGAGCTTATAAGTTGATTTGTAAAAAGTGGCCGTTAGCCACGAGGTTTATTTTATACAACAATATATTTAAAAAGAAATGAATATAAGTATGGCTCAAATTTTGGTTGTACATGGCAGGATTAAAACCAACGAATGATGTACAATGATCAGCAATTGAGCAGTGCGACACTATATTATTTAGGCAATCCAAACACGAAAATCAAAATGGCTGTCGTAACAATTTTGAACTTTTCTACAAACGAAACAAGTTTTTGCCTAACTTAAGTTGGCCAACATTTCTGTCCTTGTAAATGTGAACTTAAACAGTCCTGGGTATTTTTTAAAAATTTCAACGTCTCTTATGTCGTTTGTGTTTTTAACATCAATGTTTACTGATTTTACAATTTCGATCGCTTAGAAGAATTTAGAATTCGTATTTCGCTGTTTTAATGAATACTACAGTCGTGCCTTTATTTAAATGAAAAAACGATTACTTCATAAAATAAATCATTATTTAGTTAAAAGTAAAAGCATGATTTAAGAGATATTATTTACAAAATGTCCTGCAAATCAGGGAGATTTTGTGAAAGTCTTAGGGCGCAGCTAGTGCCGTAACTAGGACGTTACTTGGGGTGTATATTCATATACTCGGTTATCTTACTTGGCACAACGCAATATTTGAATATACACTCCCAATTAACGTAGTAGTTATGCCTCTGCGCTCAGTCTGAGTGTACGTGTCAGTGTTTAAACGTGATGTTATTTTACGGATCTGTTAGTATTATACACTCGACTCTGAAGATGACTATCGCTTGTAAAAAAGTCAGTCAACATCAACACCAATTATAAGTCGCTTTAATAAAATTTTACACTGTAAAGTTTGTTTAGTTGGCAAAGAACTAAAAAAGGTGTTAAATTGTGACATTATCACTGGAATAAAACATAATATGAAACTATGAAACGTGTTGTATTTGACTAATAACTATGTATTTAAATTAGACAGATGCTTTATATCATGTGGTTTGTAGTCTCAGTATAAATCTGCGTAAGGTCTATTCATCGTTGTTATGTAATTCCTTCAAAGTTTCTATGTAAAATGTTCTTTTCTTCGTTTATTCGTTTCAGGGTTTGTTTATATATAGGGTATTAATCATTTCTGTGTGGTTATCCAATAGTCTGTGTGACAACGTTAATAAACATACGGGTAGTTATCTTCAGAGTTAAGTGAGGAGTAAGCGTCAGATTTGCTGTAGTTTTTGTCTGTCTCACACGTCAATGTGTTCTCTGTACAGGAAATTTTTTGGTCTGTGTATGACAATTGTGTATTCTGATCGTTAAACAGTCCAAAATAATGAGTTAATTATATATTTGTTAATTTGAGAGTGTAAATAAGTCGTTTTTAAGGTGCCAGTAATTGTATTGATCAGTTTAGGGAGTAATTTTGCAATAGGCATACCAACTTTGTAATGTAAGCCATTTTCTGTAGTCATTGCTGTAAACTATGCTTATTGCTAAGTCTCAGTCAATGTTTTGTTTTGTCTGTCGGTGATGTTCGGAAATGTGATTGGTTTTCTTTTGTTTCTTTATACCTCGTTTGTGTCCAGTAAGTCCTATGTTTAAATCTTTTCAGTCTCATCCTCATAGGAGACGTGGCAATCAAAGCAGTTTGTTTTGTAAACTGCGCCTTGTCGTTCTCTTCATTGTTCTTTGTTTTTTTTGTAAGTACCTTTCATAACGTTGTACTTGATTTGTGTGCAACACGTATGTTGCTTCATCGCAAGATATGTGAGTCTCAGACCTACTGGTGATATATAGTATCGTCGCTGTTGTCGTTGAGTTGTAGGTTTGTACATGTAACTACAGTGATTGGTCTAGTATTTGGTCGGTGTGTGTTGATTTTCACTTAACTGTAGTTTGTAGTTTTGGCTGCCATGTTTTACCAAATGCCGAGAAAAGGAGCATTTCCCTTTTTCAACATCGTTTGTAAATTGTACGTGACTGTTATGTTTGTTGATGTTGGTGCGAAAGTCATCAGCTTTTTCTGCATCTAGTGCTGTGATTGTGTCATCCACGTAGCCTACGAAAAACATAGTGTGTGTTGGAAAGTCTTGAGCGCCAGATCTTTTACATTGTTAAGGACAAGTTAAACAACTATAACAGAAAGGAAAGAAAACTATTAGAATTGTGGTGGGAATATTATGCTTTTAACTTTTTTTTGATTAATATTAGATTTACGTCTTCTGTCATTAAATTAGTATATTCGTGTTTTTGTTATGTACGGCTATAGATGTAAACTTTTAACAAAAATGGTCATTTATAAAATATTCGTCGGGGAATTATAGAACAAAATAATTCCTTAAGTTAGAAAGAATGAATTGGTGATTTGATGCATAAGATGAACAGCTGTTAACTTTCTGAATTTTTTTAGTTTTTATGTCAATTTAAGCATATCGTGTCTAGTACTGACTAATACTTTTATGCAATGGCGTAAACAGCACGCAAATTTGGTCCTGCTATGTTCAGTTTTCTGTGTTCACTGGTTGAAAAACTAAAAATTTCGAAGAAATTGAATAATTCTATTAATATAAAATTCACACAGCAGGACAAAAACTTGGGGATTGCTTTCGTGATTCTTTGCTGCGAGAATGGTTGCGCTTGAAAAACATTTTTCATATGAACTGCTTGGTCGACATTGGGTTCTAAGTAACCTCACAATTGTTTCGCAACTATCTAAGAAAAGTTCAATGAGTTTCATTTTTTTTCCAGGTGGGCAACTAAAGTATGAAAATGGCACGACACTAGAGTTGAACGAACGGGTACTAATACCTCGATATTTTTGGAAAGCAATTTGTGATCCTTCCGGCAAACAATCAGTTGCTGTTATTGCTGAAAATCCAATATATGGGGAGAATAATAGTAATAGAGAAATACTTTATCCTTATAGCTTGAAAGAGCTTAAAGAGAAATATCCTGAGCTTAATTTGCCTTCTTTGCAGAAGGTAAATGCAAGCCATCTGAAAAGGCAAATTTTTGACTCTATAAAGGAAACTTACAAAGTAGCATAAATAATTTGAAATCGTTGCATGACACGACAAAAAATTGTAACAGTTCAAATAAAAAATAAAGGAGATGATTAAACCAAGAAAAATTAAATGTGTAATAAGTCTCAAATGGGAACATAATTTGATAAAACAACGAATGCTGAACTTGTTAAATTTAGAATTTTATAATGCAGTCTCTCTCTTTATTCTGTGACGTCAAACACTCAGTCGTACAGTGATTAATTGTGATTGGAAACATCTTCATTTATGTTATTTATGTTTAAATTTTGTGCATATTTTCAAACAAAGTTTCCCAATGATATTTTACGTTGACCAGGTGTGCACTCATTTTCTCGGTTTTTTGCATCATATGTCGCTGGAGATGTACTGCGAGCATTATAAGTGTTAAGGTTTTTTTTTGTTTAACTTTAACGCCTTTGCAAGAGAAGGTTTTTTAGAGGTCTAAGTAAATCTTAGAATAACACCATGTTTTGTTACTATCAGCTAATCTCTAATAGTTTTAAATGGCTTGACCTTGTTATTGTCCAGTTTGCAGAATCTTATTACAGCTCTTGCCCGCGTTTTAGCGTTTTGTCACTATTCGTTGCCGTTTTGATTTGTTTCTTGGTTTAAGCTTTTTTGTACACTTTTCAGTGCAAAGTAATTGATTTTGACAATTTTAATACGTCTTTAGTTCAGCAACAATTTGATCTAAAACAGATTACTCACATGATACCAAGATGTTGCATAAACTGTTGACGAAAATATCCTCTAATCATTCGAGACCAAAAAACTTATCTCCTTTAGTATTATCTGTCCACCGTACTGTTATTGTTACTTCTGTGGTACATATACAAGAGACGTTGTGTCAAACGTTTAGTAAGTAATCTTACAGCAAGTAACAACTGTCATCTTGGACGTTATTTGTGATAGATCACCTGCATGGTTTACTTTAAATCAAGTCGATTTCATTGAAACAAAGACTAAATTATTTCTTTTATACATCTCGAGTAGTTTGAACATTAATTAAAGCTAAATTTTCCACACGCTTTGTAATAATGAAAAAGAAACCCCTTGGGGTTATTTTCATTTTGCTGGTTTTCCACAATTTTTTCCACAACTTCTTCTGCTCGTCAATATGTTTTTAGAGTATAAAGTGTTTGTTGAATTAAAGTCACTTAATCCTATATTAAGTACTCTGCTCCTGATGACGTTCACTAGAGGCTATATTAAGACTTTGCAGTAATCTTAGTCCTGTAAGTAGTTAACTGTTTCTAAGAACAAGATTTTCCCCCTTCTTAGAAAAGGGCGAGTAAACCTCCAAATACCAAAGTTAACGAAATTACTGACATCATTAAAACATTTGCACCCAATTTCTTTGACGTTCATCATTGCAAATATATAGCTGAATCCTATGTACTGGAAAAACATACTAAAATACCAGAGACTAAGAAACCCAGTGAAGCTGAGTTCATCAACTAGACATTATCAATAGAAAAAATTCCTCAACTAGACATTATCAATAGAAAAAATTCCTCAACTAGATATTTTCAATAGAAAAAATTCCTCACATAGATATTTTCAATAGAAAAAATTCCTCAACTAGACATTTTTCAATAGAAAAAATCTTAAGATAAAATCAAGCGGTACGTGTATCATCGAAGATTTACTTATTTATATTTCTTCTCACCATCGTTTTCCAATTTGGATGCTATTTCGCTCGAAGCTTGCTCCTTTTTTTTAAATTTCCTTGTATGCCATGCATGGGGGATCCCACAAGTATCTAAATTTTCAAACTTCTTTCACTAGCATTTCTTCAAAAATCATCTCTGAGGAGTTTTTGCGATCAATATTTTCACACTCCTCATCCGCTACCTTGTTTTGAAAAATTTTGCATTCGCACGCCGATGAAGTCGAGTATGGAGCGCCATTTGTAAATTTATTTTTTCACCATAAATTTTGGAACGATATCATTTATTTAATAAACAATGCCTTAATTATTTTAAAGAACCATGTTCCTGACAACTCGTTAATTGAAATAATTAGCGAGCAACTATATTGCTTATTTTAAATGACCAAACTTGTAAATTTGTTTGTATGAAATAATCAACTTTTAATAATTTGGTTATATAAAATAACCCAATGGTTATTTACAACGGCGAAGGTAATACGTAATACAGAAAACGTCCTCACGGGTCATATCCCCCCTGGTGGTTAGAATCCCGCCAACTATGGCATTACTTTATTTTAAATATGGCGGATGATAAAAATCATACAGCGACATCTTCCACCTCTTCACAGTCATCGCAAGCGTCAACATTGGAGCAAAATTTGACGACAGCTATCCGTCGTGCATATCCAAGAAAATTTTAACAGCAGAAATTATATGGTAACTCAAATCGGTTGCTGCAATATTATTACTTTATTATTACTTCTATATGCATCAGAAATCAATTGGTCTCATCTTTACAAATGCCTCATTATGACAGTCAAAACTTTGAAAGTCAAATGACAGGAAACCAAGTGATAAATATGATGCATATTTATACTTATGCAATGATTATTTTAAATGTTGCTCCAACTTTACCAGTTGAAGGTAATGCCAATAGGCAATCAGCAGAGTGACCAGAGCATGTTCCATTTGCAGGCCGTAGGACTAGCAGTACAGAAAGGATACCAGCTAGATAGGTGAGGATAATCTCCAAGTCTACCATTGATTGCTGCACTTAGTTTGAGAAACAGACAAATCACATTATAGAAGAGGTTGAAAACCTTATTACCGGGCGAATTTGAGGTTATTCTTTGTGATACTTAAATTTCATATTAGTTACTCATGTCATGCTATTTCTTCATTATTTCAGAATCAGGGATAGTGGATGCTTCCCCAAGGTAAATATGCTTTTTCAAATTTCTTAGTTTGCATTGTTTACATTTTTTTTGCAAATGTTAATGGAATTTCCTAGAAGTTTTCTTCAGCTAAGGTGTCCAGGAAGATCATGGAAAATACTTAACCAGCAATCACTGGAGCAGCTAAGTATAAATCTGTCTATAAAATTTATTGCCAAACATTTTGGTGTATCAAGACCAACTGTTTATAAAGTTATAAGTTATTTTGGTATTACTCATGAAAATTTTTATCGCTCTCAGAGATTTCCCTTGAGCATGAAATAGCAATTATAAAGGCAAACCACCCTATTGCTGGCAACGTTATCATGCAAGGGAATCTGGAAGGCAAGTATACATGTGCAAAGGCATAGGGTCAGGAAGGCCCTTCATGTTGTAGATCCTTTGGGTGTAGAGCAAAGAAAGCAAAGACAAATATGATGGGAATCATAGGTTATAGTTTGTTGTAAGCTGGTAGTTTATCATGAACTCGACGGCTTCAGTCGTATGGTTGTCTTTGCAAGGTGTTCAAACAATAATCGAAAATAACAGTATATCAACTCTTTTTGTAAGCTGTACGTACGTATGGGAGACCAATGAAAATTCGTACAAATCTTAGAGGCAAAAATATGTATATAACGAGAAGCAGGTATGTAAACGATGAGAGGCAAACAAACCACTGTGTTTGGAAAGTCTTTGCACAATCAACGTATCGAGAGACACAAAAGAGCTCTTGACGAGTAAGTGTTGCCTGTGCTCCGCAGGGAGTTCTATGAGTTGGAGGCTAAGGGTGTTCTTGATATTAATAACGATCTTGATATGTATTGCCTCCATTTTATCTACATGCCAAGAAATAATAAAGTGCCTGAAGAATTTGTTGCGTTTCATAACAATCATCACATATCGACTGAGAACAACTCAAAAGCTGAGCAGCTATTTTGGTGCAATATAACCGCTTGCAAACGTTTTGAAGGGCTTTTACCAGATTATTGTAATCAATCAGACTTGAATGAATTGCAGTCAATGGATTTGCCATATGCACAGGTGCCAGATACATTAGTTGAATTAGATGATGAAATTTTAAATATGCTCTACTGCCAATATTACTCTCACTAACTGAAAAGATTATATGTAAAAAAACCTATTTATATACGGGAGTTTGAGGAGTCGTGTTTTCATTCTCTACTTGTATCAGTTCTTGGTAGTCAACATCACCAACATAACAGTTGCTACCTGCAGTAGAAAAATATTTATGAAAATGAAAATGAAGTGTTGTTGTTATGTTGTTGGATAGTCAGATTAATGCTTGTAAATTCTTACTAATGAGTTCCCAATTTAAATTTAAACTCCTTCTTCAATAAAGGTTGCAAGGCTTCCTTCAGACAACATCAACCTGTACAAGACAATTTGTTGTTGTCTTTTGGAAAGTGTGTAAGGCAAATTGATAAATATACCAATGATAACTGCCAAGCGCTTGAAGTATTGGTACTTCGCCTCTTAGCGCATTCACCAACATCTAACAAGAGGACCTAACCTAGAAAAAATCAATGTTTGTAAGAATTAGAAAATTTTCCATGCCACAAAGGATTTCCATGCCTCAACAGTATCACTTTGATAAGGAAATTGCTTCCATTTTTTATCCAACCATTAATATGCTCTATGCTGTGAATTGTGCAACTCTTATAAGATTTACCCCTTAATGTCAGAAAATATGATTGTAAAAGATGGCTAAATGGTTGAGTACTGTTTACTTAAATTAATAGAGCTCATGGGAGCAAGCTATGAAAAATTTTTTCAAAATTTGAGAAAAACAAAATCTCCATCAGTAACGCGATGCCTATTAGAACATAAGTAGGACGATGTAAAGATGAAAAAATGTTAAAAAACAGATATTTTTAATAGATGTAAAGTACTTAAAAAACCTGATGGTGAAACAGCAGAGGCATGCAATGAGCATGTCAAGTTGATGAAAAAAGATGTTAAAGTCAACAAACAGAAAACTGGGAATGATAAATTAATTGATGGAGATTACATTTCCCTGCGGAAGAGAAAATATCGTGATGGAACCCTCAGCTGTGGAACAGGTTATAGAACAATATCCTGCTCTAAGATTGGTGTCAGAAGTAAATCATATTTCTACAATTGTGCTTATGACTTGAAACCTGTTTTCCTTCATTTTTTGATACTTGCCTAGATCCAAGCACTAAAATTTGATAGTGCCATATTGGTGACGATAAAATTTAGAACCATTATGGAGACTTCATCAATAGAGCTGAAAATGTTGCAGTGATGGTGAACGATGTGAAATACAGGATCAGTTTTTATGTGGAATAATATTGGGGGATCTAAATGAACGAGTTCATGGAACACATCAGTACCATGTTCATTCCTTCAAAATTCACCATTTTCATTTTATAAATTATGGTTTTACCCAAAATGTTGGTAGTCATTTTTAGCACCTATTTTAATTCACACCCAGCTTATGTGCCTCTCTTCTCATTGGAGTCATTTAACTCGTCAATTATACTAAATGTTGCTACCAACTATTGTATCTGCAAAATAAACTACACAGGCTTACAGGAATGCTACTCGATGCTTTAAAAATGTTCACTGGAAATTTGTAAGCATTAGTCAATTAGTAAAGCAGGTGTTTCTTTAAAAGACAAAGCTTTGTCATCATCACTTCATGGGAATTAAAGCAACCACTACATTTTAATAATTTGTCTTTAATTAGTTTAGTTTTATACAATGCTGTAAACAACGTTAAAAACACTTTTTAAGTAGCTTGAACGTAAGAAGAGTATGCACTGTGATACATTCGACGACGAATGTCTTTGGGTAAATATTTGCTCATAATGCAGATGCTAATTTGGGTTTTCATACAAAAAAAGAGCAGGGCTGTAGAAGTATCGTTGATCAGAAGTGGGTATCTGTTATTCATGTATGCATGGTACAATCCGCAGAAAACATTAAATTCCAAATGAAATTTTAACGACATTTTATTTCTAAACTTACAAGATTTATCTTATCAAAGAATAACTGATTACTGCTACCCGATCTCATGTTTTAAAAGAGTTGCGTCAACAACGGGTAAGCACTAAAGCTGAGGTTGTTGATGATAAAGTTCTTCTTTTCTGATGAATCATAGAAATTGTTTTAGGTATCTCCTTTTTTTTTCAAGTTTTATCAAAGGACTTTAACATTTCAGGAATTGCCTCCTTTATATTAACTTTCACTTGTAATGGCAATAGTTCTTTAATAGGTGCAGATTGTTTTTGAAAGTTTTAATGGTAAAAAAGACCTCAACAGTGTTTGTATGTATGACAGTAAGACAGGTGAGTGCACAGTCTTACCTTTCATATGATGGAGAAAAGAGGGAAAGTTTTGTTGCAACAGAAAAGATTAATTTCACGACAGGCTTGAAAGATAAGAAAAATATCTTAAATTATTGCAATGCTTTTGAACAGAAATCCGTTCTTCCTGGAGATATGTTCCTTTATCGAATAAGCAGCAATTCGGAGCCATTCTAGAAGTTGTACTACTTGAACAAATTTTGTATAAGTAAGGTAGTGTTCATCAAATGATAAAAGAGCATTGCTAATTAAAATCATTTACATCAATTTTAATAATAAATAGGTGGATTTACATAATATGTTAATATTCAACATTAGAGTGCAAAAAAGTAAAATGATGATTACTGCCATTTAAAGCAAATGAACATGGTCATTTTGCAGTGTTAAATCAATGATAAAGTGTTTCAAAAGAAAGGTATTTTAGCAGATAAGGATTAAAGAACACATCACATAGCTTTAAGATTGGCCTTGGAATAAAGTGATTAGTTCATCATAAACAAAATGATTAAAGAAAAACAGGGAGGTGTTTTTCTATATATTTCTATACTAAAATCTAGCTATATAATTTAACACAATTGTACTACTTCAACATTAATAACCAGATATCCCTTTAGAGGGTGTGTTTATTGCATTTGCTTAATACTTTTATTTGTTTTTTATTTTAAAATAAAAATAAAAGTATTAAGCTTTACCTAAGATTTCGAAATCGACTCTTTCTTAAAGCTATTTTATCATTAACTACCAACTTCCAATGAAAAAACTTCTTCGCAATTTAACTCTATGTTTTTTTTAAGGTAGTTAAAAGATATTATAATTGGTCATTTTTATTATATGGAAAGTCCTTTTCTATGCTCCAGGCTAACTGGGAGTCAGCGAGGCGTGAAATGAAGTCGACGCATTAAGAGGAAGCAAAACTTCAAGCGTAAAAATTACAACTGTTTGTTAAACGCCACAAGTTGTGTCTGTTGTGTTTCTCAAAAGTGGAGAAACAGGTTGTTTTGTTTTTTTTAAATGCTTTGCGTAGTTAATAAATTAGAATATCACGAAATTGCTCAATAAGATTTATACATTTAACCCGTGAAAGAAAGCTATTTTCCAGAAACTTTAAAAAATGTAATGTGAGGTAATAAAAACTAATCTCCTTCAATGCTTCCATCAAAAATAATGTGATGCGACTCTTAGTTCGTAAAACAAAGTGTGCAATATGCTTCCATTGCATTATTTGCACGCATGAAGAAACTATACGCTTAATTCTTCATGCAAATAACACAAGTGACCATACAAGTTAACTTAAGTGAACATGCTCACATTAAAACTAGTTTTATTTTTCAGAAGGAGAAGTTTCTCATTAACTGATGTTTGTGGTTTTGGTAAATTAAAACTATATGAAGTTAACTAACAACTGAACATAAGTACAAATCATTAATGTGTGTACAAATGTAGGGCAAATGAAACTTCAAAGAGAAGTAATGCCACTTTAAGACAAATAATCACTCTAGCTAAAGATCAAGAAATCTTAATCAAAGAAATGTGTTCTAATATTCAGCGGATGAAGCAATAATCATACCAAATAAGCCATTTGGAGTAATAACTGTAAAATTAATTAGCAACAGTTTGACATAGCAGAGGTATAATCTACAATATTAACAGGACAAACTAATCGCCATGCCACCAAATATAGGTGCAAAGAAAACAGAGGAAATCCAACGAAACAAGACGACTGAACATTTAAACAGCTTAGCTCAAACGAAACAAATCAGCCTTTAAACAACAAAACAAGACAGGTAAGGACAACATAATGCGAAACAGTTCAGTTAACATGAAATATCCCAAAATGCAGAAAACCAACAAAGGAGCGAAAGACAGTCCAAAAGCTCACGAATCAAAGCAGTAAAAGACACAAAACGAGATACGCTGCGAGTTGAATCAACATCTTAAAAACTCATGTTTATGGATGCAAACTACCTAAGGCCATGGAATAAGATGATGAAAGACTAGCGAAAGAAGACAACTGAATGCCGACAACACAATATACTTAAAGACAAGAATCATTCCTGCAAGAAAACAGCGAACTATAGAAGAGGAAAGAAGCAACGAGCGCATGGAGAAGGAGAGAGAGCCAAGAGCAAATACCTCATCAAGTTATCTGTCCTTTATATACAATGTTCATGCTAATTATTATTCAAGAATATGTTAACGTAATGTCCCTTATTTTGTACTCTATAAGATTAAATGTACAATGGCACGAGTACAATTGTTTTGTATACAGTGTGTATTAAAAACATTCGAATTTAAATTAGGTGTTAAACAACGCAGAATACAATTGGAAAATCGTTTGTTTTTTGCAACTTTGTTAGGTCATTTACTTATTGCCTTTTGAATGAAATGTTGTACGCATCTTTTGGTGTCAAAATGAAGAGGTATTAGTTTGACAAACAAAATTAATAAAAATCAGAATTTGCCGCCAGTGATAAGTAAATTTATTTTCAAATTTACTCCCACAAGGCTTTTTAATCACTTAAATGCTAATCATCACAGCAAACTTAATGCAAATTGTATGCTTTATAAACTCAATGGTTCCTAAACATGGCAGAAGCCACATTTCCTGTGAAAATGCTTTTGGAAAGCGGTAGCGTAAAAATACATCATTAGCTCGAATCTGGTATTGCTCAACTGTGGCAAGCATTACAGATTTACAAAGGCAAGTAAACGAAACGAAGTAGAACAATAACTTGATTTGATTGTATTTCGGACTTCATGAATACATGGACAACACTTACACGTCATTGTACTGTGTGTACATGAAATGTGTGGGTGTCAATTGTGTATTGTATATATTGTCCCTTACTATACTCTTCATGTCCCTTACTATACTATTAGGGTCATTACCAAACTAACTCGTTTCTATGTTGGTGTCTGTTTTCTCAGAAGAGCATTTTAATAAAGTAGGAAATTCTAATAAGCAGTCGAACAATTCTTTCCCATTCTCTTTCAGTTGCATACGCTGACAAATATGGTGCAAGAAATTAAAATTCTGTTCGTTATTAATACTTTTCTTGACTTAAGAAAATTTTTCAAACGTAATCTAAAATAAATTTTTCTCTTTCTTAAAGGTCAATTTATATATACATATATAATACACGTGGATGATATGAGAACTTAATTGCTATAAAACTTAAAGAAATGATATTTTCCTTCAAAATATATTGGATAACAATTTGGCAAACCAATAAGGATAATACTTATTTCAATCTTCCTATACAAGCATTGCATGCATGTAAGCAGAAACAAATGATTTTATATGTCTTTAACTTATTGCTAATGTAAAAGTTATTAGTTAAGAAAAAAAATGTTTACCGTGTCTGCACAGTAAATGCAAATCGGAGGCCTTTGGGAGATCTCTAGAGCAGATCAGTGCAAGCCAGAGACCGAATGTCTAGGGTTGCACATGCTCGAGTATGAAATAGTAATAATGGCATACATTTTTATTTTTTCCTCTAAAATGTATTCATGATTGATTTACAAATTCTATTTGACTAATTGATTGTTTAAATTGATTTGATTGGTTGAGCTCAGATGGTTTTGCACTGGCTAATGCAAACTCAGATCTAGGCTAATCAGCGCAAGCATTTCATTATGCTTATTTCATAATTAGAGTTCATATAATTTCAAGAACAATTAATTTTTATTACAATATCAATAATTATTTTAACAATATATAAATATGTATAACCGCACATCCACAGTCCCAAATGCAGGAGTTTGATGTACCTCAGATTTCTTTTGAGGATCAATGTAACCCAGGTATACTTAACAACAGTGTTATAAAGTAAAGATACGTGACGCAACTCACAGCCGTAGATTTACCAAATCACAGCCGTAGATTTACCAACTCACAGCCGTAGATTTACCAAATCACAGCCGTAAATTTTCTGTCTACATGAGAAAAATTTTTCATAATCTTTAAATTTGAAGATATTTGAGAAAAGACTTGGTGAAACAGTTAAAACGAGACGAAGAACGCGGAGTCATAGAGAAAACGGATGGACCAATACCTTGGGTTTCACCAGTCGTGGTCGTACCAAAACAAAAAGGGGAGTTCCAAGTTTGTATAGATATGCGACAAGTAAACAAAGCAATAAAGAGAGAACGACACTTGACTCCGACTATTGGTGAAATTATGAGTGATCTAAATGGTGCTGTATGGTTTAGCAAATTGGACTTAAATCAAGGCTATAACTAGTTAGAGCTAGATGCAGAATGAAGATATTTGACAACCTTCTCAACACACGTTGGTCTACGGAGATTTCGACGTTTGAATTTTGGAATAAGGTGTGCTGCAGAGATATTCCCAAATGCCATCAGAGAAACGTTGAATGGACTGAGAGGAGTGATTAATATCAGTGATGAAATTATGGTGTTTGGCGTAGACGAGAAAGATCACGATGCAAATTTGAACGCGGTATTTCAACGAATTAAAGATCGAGGACTAACTCTTGAGAAGAAGAGATGTCTGTTTAAGAAAAGAAATTTAATATTCCAAGGGTATGTGTTCTCAGAGAATGGTATTGTGCCGGATCCCAATAAAGTGAGAGCAATTAAGGAATGCACAAATCCTAAAGATGTAGGAGAAGTACGAAGTTTGTTAGGCATGATAAATTTTTGCTGTCGATATATTCCACATTATGCCACAATTACGGAGCCGCTACGTATACTTATCAAGAAAGATGCCCCATTCGTGTGGACAAGAGAACAAGAAGACACAATACCAGAAAGTTTACGAGAGAAAGTAGTGAACATTGCTCATGAAGGTCATATGGGAATGTCAAAAACGAAAGCGTTATTACGTGAAAAGGTATGGTTTCCTCGTATTGATGAGTTAGTTAATGAAAAAGTTAAATCGTATTTAGCCTGTCAGATTACAACTCCAGTCAGTGAAAAGGAACCATTGAAAATGTTAGAGTTGCCAAGATCTCCTTGGAAAGAGATAAGTATGGACTTTGGTGTAGCTCGTACAGGCACAGGTGAATATTTATTTGTTTTGTATGATGATTTTTCCAGATATCCCATTGAAGTAATCCGATCAACGTCCGCAAAGGCTGTTATACCCTGTTTGGATAAGATTCTTTCGGAGTTCGGGATACCAGATACGATACGTTCAGACAATGTACCGCCATTCAATACCAAGGAATTTTACGAGTTTTCAAAGTATTTGAGATTTATACACAGAAAAGTTACTCCTTATTGGCCGCAAGCCAACGGGGAAGTGGAAAGATTTATGCGTACTACCAAAAAGACAATAAAGGCTGCAATAATGGAGGGAAAAAAAGCAAGAAATCCACAGTTTCCTGCGAAATTATCGTGCCACACCAAATAGTTCGACCAAAATCTCTCCATCTATGGCTTTATTCGGTCGACCAATGAAAGTACGTTTACCTGAAGAATCATTTCATGTAGATACAGAGTAAAGAAATAGAGTACAGGATAAAAAAGCAAAATTGAAGAGGAAATTACATGCAGACAATAACAGGAACGTAAAGACAAGTAAGATTAAAGTAGGTAATATAGTGTTAGTAAAGAAAGATACGACCACTAATAAGCAACAAACACACTATGATGTTAAGCCATGTGAAGTCGTGGAAAGAAAAGGTTCAATGGTAACAGCGAAGAAAGATAGAATGTTGTTTACTCGTAATGCATCATTTTTCAAGAAGATAGAAAATGGGAAAAGTCCAGGAGAACCCATTGAGGAAAGTATAAAGGAAAAAGAACGGCGGTATCCTTTGCTTACAAGAAAAACCCCTATTCGATACGGACAAGTAGAAAGTTAATATAGAAATAGCTATAAAAGAAACAATTAATATTTTCATATACGAACTTATAGATACAAAATACACAAAAAAAAATTTAATTAGTATGAATTAGGTGTAGTATAGTTATTACGTAAATTATTATTATTTCGTACGTCATATAAAGTATATTATAATAAAGTAAAGATCTGTATAAAAGTAATATGACAAAGCAATAAAAGGGAGAAATCTCACAATATTACATATATTAGGTTGGATTTTAAATGATTTATATAAGCGTGACAGTGAGCAAGTTTGTGCTTAGTGAAACGCGCCGTATTGTAAAATAAATTTTTTCTGCAGCCAAATATGCTTGATTTTAAATGTGTTTTGTCGATAGCATATTTCAACTACGTATATATATGAGATACTGCAGCTTACCGCAAAATCAGTGTTTGCTTGATAGAAAGAGGTAATGCATAAATTTATATTTGCACGTAACTTTTACATCATTTTGTGTTCTTTATTAGGTAGTAAAAACACGACAATCGTATCCTTTAAAGAAATCCTTTTGGTATTTGTAAGAGTTTGAGTTTATGGAGAATTGCACCAGAAAACAGGAAGATGAAAACGAATACTATCGAGCACCGAACGTTCACCAAATATTCTAAGTCACAGCCGTAGATTTCCAGCTCACAGCCGTAGATTTACTAACTTACAGCCGTAGATTTACTAACTCACAGCCGTACATTTACCAGCTCACAGCCGTAGATTTACCAACTCACAGTCGTGGATTTAACAACGCACAGCTGTAGATTTACCAGCTCACAGCCGTAGATTTAACAACACACAGCTGTAGATTTGCCAACTCACAGCCGTAGATTTACCAGCTCACAGCCGTTGATTTAACAACACACAGCTGTAGATTTACCAGCTCACAGCCGTAGATTTACCAGCTCACAGCCGTAGATTTTCTGTCTACATGAGAAAAGTTTTTTTATAATCTTTAAATTTGAAGATATTTAACTCAGTTTAATTTCTCAACTATAAAAAACCAGCTAGAAAATTTAGTTAAAGCTGTCTTATAATGAACATGTTGTGTTCTGTGATCTGATATTTATAGAAAAAATAAATTTTATTTGTCACCAATACGAAACTCTACTCTTTGTGTATATCATTGATATTTCTTTCCGCCGCATCACAGTTGACATTCAACCTCTCATTTATAATGTCTCTGAAATATTTTTTTTTCTTGCAATAACGCAAAATCTTTAAATGCTTCACGACGCATTTACTTATTTAGAAAAGTCGACCATGATGAACTTAAATTACTATTATGGATATAGTCCAGTTATGCCGGAGTATGTACAAACCATTTTAAATAGATCTGCTTTGAGAGATCGTTTACCGGCGATTGTCATCTTCTCTATCCAAGTTTGCCTCCTTTATATAAACCATACACTTCATCTGAAGCTCTAAATGTGAGTCTCCAAATGGAGTCGTGTTGGAGTTCAGTTAAATCTTACTTTTTAAAGTTTTTGTCCAATAACTTTATCGCAAGTGAACTCAATTCTGTTTGTTCTTCAGTATTTCAGAATGCCACATTGAGTACGCCTTATTCGCCATATCATCATGCATACTAGCAATTTCGCAATTAAGAGCGAGAAACCGCGTCGTCATTTTCGATTAGGAAGCGTTCGAGAAAATCTGCCTTTTTGCTTGTAACCAAAGGTCGCCTGGATACATCTGTGTACTACATGGGTTAGCCCATAGCTCTAACTTAAAATAAACAAATTGTATTAAGTATCTTTCAAGCACTCTAACTCGAATCCTAAAATTTCAGATCATCGAGTTTGTACCTTTAACTTTCCACCCACCACCTTCACAATTTCCGAACAACCATCTTTCAACCACGTCAGAAATGTACAACTGGGATTGGTGTGAAAGCGATGGCCTTAAACGCCCACCCAAATACAATCCGATGGATAATTCGAATGTCAAATTGACATTTCAAATTGAATGTCAAATTGAAACGTATGCGATGATGACCCGAACACTTAAAGAGAAGGAAAAGATGAGCACCTAAATGATTTCAATGCTCTCAATGTGAAAAGTTATTCGGCAAGTCGTCACAACTTCGTCATCACTTTCGAACGTACACGAGATACCGGCCTTACAATTTTGAGCACTTTGTTCAAACTAGCGGACTTTCACAAGAATCCATAGGGGGGGAGAAACCTTACCGCTACATACGTTGCAACAAGCGATTTACGCAAGCTGTCATGTTGCGAAGTTACACGAGAACTCATATCGGAGAAAAAGACTTCCCTTGTGGAGAATGTCCGAGAACATTTTCTTGCATTTACGCTTAAAAGGCGCATGCGCTGAAGCACAAAATCGTGCAGGCAACAACACCCGATAAGATGAAACGTGCTAAAAGTGATGATAAAAAAAACAAAGAAAATTGAGGACCAGCAAAAGCAATATACCAAAATAGACGTACTTATTCCTGCGAACAATATGGAAATTGGGATATTGAGCAATCAAATTAACGAAATTTTATAGATCATTGATAAAGACCCCGATTTAAATTAATTACTAAGAGAATATACTATTACATTCATTACACAGGCATACTACATGAACATATTCAGTTTAACTTCCCCTTGGTATTTGCTATCTTTTAAACGATCGTCAGAATTGTCCTCACTACAAACTCTCTATTTTACTAATTTAGATTTATAGATAATACAGTTGATACAAAAGAAACAACTTTAATTAGTCTTCAACGTGCAGAATCAGTCAAATTTGACTGATTTAGGAGATGCATGGATTTCAAAGAAACAATCCACAGAAATTATTACTCTCCACCTATGTTTCATGTTTACTCGTGCTGAAACTATTGCAATTAATTTTTTTGATTATATGTAATTGATTTCTTTTGACAAACTCAAAACTTTCTACTTTCATTTTAGAGTTTATTCTGGATGCAGGGAAATAAAGGAAAAGTCTCATCAAATAAAAGCATACCGTTTTTTCATTTGTTTATCATAATTGATTGTAAAAAAGGAAATTTTAATGGAAATTTTTTACAATCGTTACATCGAGATATTTTGAATTTCGTCCGAAACCATCGAAAACACAGAAACTTTAACTGTTATCAAACATTGCCGTGCGGAAAGAAGCGATCCGATAGTTTCAGGAACACCTTAACCATGTTCTGATGGCCTAACCAAAAGATTACGCTTTGACATTTTGCATATTTGCTAGAACAAAGTCGGTGAGGACAAGTTCTATAAAATGGTATATCAAAAGAAAAATGACCTAAATAAGTTTGACATTACACTTTTAACTCAAACCAATGCAACTATAAAACACCTCCAAAAGAGTTCATGGAACGCATAATTACACAGTCAATCCTTGAAAATCCCAAATTTTGATTTTATAATGTGTAGCATTACCCCGAACGTCGGTAGTAATTTTTACGACATTTTTCGATCCACCCAATGTACATGTCTCCAAAAGACGATTTATTAACGTCATTCAACTTTTCTTTCACATTATATGTCCCTACCATCTACATGCTAAATAAACTACGTAAGGTAGCACTAATATTGTTCATGATTTAAAAAAATAAAACAGAAATATTTATAAGCAGAAATACTTTGCAAGATGTTAAGTTATGAAAGATATACGAATTACTGGTACCCCATCTCATGTTTTGAAAAAGTTTAAAAAGGTAGTGGCGGCCATAAATCTGAGATTGTTGATGATAAAGTTATTGTTATTTGATTAAAAAAAAATAATAATTGTGATGTACCTCTCTGTTGTTTGGAGTTTTATCAAAGAATTTTAGCATGTCAGTAATTTTCTCCGTTACTTTATTCATCAACTGTAAAGGCAATCTTTCTATGGATGGTGTACGTTGCTCTTATTTAAAGTTTTTATGATAGAAAAAAGACTTGCAGAGTCTAGGTGTGTGAAAGTAAGAAAAGGAAGTGCACAATCTTACCTTGCATATATTGGAAAAAAAGACTGAGATCTAAGATCTGAAAGGTAATTGACAAGATTATTGCTGTCACGAGAGGCTCTAATAATAAAATCAATATGTAATATCCAGAGTCAGTGGAATGTTTTTAAATGGGAAGCAGTTCTTCATGGAGATGAAATCGTTTGTTGAATGAGAATTCGTGAGGTTTTACCATTTGAACAAAAATTACGAATAAGTAAGATAATGTTCACCATAAGATGTGAACTCTATTAATATTTCATTTATATTAATTTTAATGCTAAAGTGGTTTGAAAGGGTAACATTTCGGCATCTAAAGATTAAAGAACACACAGAATATCTTTTACATTAAGTTTGAAATAAAGTGTTAAGGTCATAATAAAAATAGCGAATACAAAAAAAATTGTAGATATACATATACATATACAATACTTTATTTCAGAACAACATCTAAATACATCATTATTAAGAAAAAGGAAACCCAGAGGTTAGCCCTATATTAAGGTTCTCCTATTTATGTAAAAATCTTACAGAACAGAATAAAAAAAAAAAAAAATAATAAAAAAAAATAGTAAATAATAAATAAATAAAAAAATGTCAAATAAGAAACAGCTAAATATCAATTATTAACTGACGATTCAATAGATATTCATGTGTTTCTTAAATTTTGATTTAAACTCTCGAACGTTAGGGCTGTCACAAAAATTAAATAAATTAATAGGAAGATTATTCCAGGGTTTGATAATTCTGACAAAGAAAGAATTTTTGTAACAATTCAGTCTTACGAGTTTGAGTTGTAGTTTATATGAGTGGTTAGATCTCGATTTAGTGTTTTTACAAAGTTCAAAATATTCGCTGAAATTCAATACATTTAGATTGAATACGGTTTTATAACATTCCACAAAGGAAAGGAAATCTCTACTTTGTACTAAAGAGTTCCATTTAAGAATTTTACACCTCTCCTTGTACGCCATCTCTTGTCTTCTTTGGCCTAAGGCAAGAGGCTCTTCGTTGTATCTTCTCAATTTCATCGATATCTTTCATGAGGTGTGGTGACCACACCGGGCAGGCGTATTCCAAGATTGGACGAACCAAGGTTTTGTACAAGTTTGAAAAAATATCTTTGTTTTTACCGCCTACTGTGCGTTTAAGTAGGCCTAAGAAAACTTGATGAAATGTAGTGTTTGCCAAATTACTAAATTATAAAATCCGAATTTATCGAATTTCTCTGGTTAAGTTTAAAAAATGGCTTCACACTCTGACGTTTTAAAAATGGAGGCAAACGGATCTCGTTTGAGCAAGCTTATAATAAAAAGGAACACAAGCCTTGAGAGAAACATTGCAATCTCTTATAAAACCATCAAATTTAGCTGCTAAACTTAATGATCCTTCTACAAAGAAGTTATTGAAATCACTACAACACTAAGTCATCTCTTCAGGGGATTGGAATCGTCTTTACCTAGCAGTTGGTTCCCGGACGTTGAAAATTTTTCTATCGCATTATTGTTTACCTTATTACGAAACATGTGTGGTCTGAATCCACCAGCTGCTGGATTGCATGGTCTTCCTCCGCCTTCAGATTCTTCAATCTCATCAAATATTGCAAGAATAAGAATTTACAGAAACATAGTGATGGGTCACATGACTAAAATTAGTCTTGATGACAGCAAGTTTGATCATTTGTGGAAAGACATATCAAAAGCATTGGTTGTTCTAGGTATTCAACAAGCTGAAATCAATGAATTAATGTATGGTCCACTCAGTCCTCGTGAGGCCTATTACAGAGAAATGTTGAAAGACTTGCAAACAAAACCTGAACTGGATCTGCCAGATGATAATAGTTCCAACAAACTTACACCAGAGGAAATCGAAAAAGTTAGTCAGAAAGTTGCAACTAGATGGAATCGACTGGGTTTACTTCTAGAACTACCCTCAGTCCAATTGAAAGAAATTTCTTCAAACCACGTAAAATATTCAGATCATTCCGCAAAGTCTAAAAAGATTTTGGAGATCTTCAATGAGCAAATGAACTTCGATCGGCTTATATTGAATAATTGTCTTAAAAATACAACTTGATTTGGATTGAATGATTAGCTACAAAGAAAGAATCTGAAAACAATAGATATCGTAAAGGGTATTGACAATAGATATCGTAAAGACACATTTTGTTAACTTTTATGCTTGCATTTGTTTAGAGCTTATTAGAAAGTGAATTTAGGTCGAGGAGATTATGTTAATAATTCCAGTGAAATGTAAATTAACTCCAGTGAATTAGAATTGAACTAAAGAAATGTAAATATATGCTGTTGTATACATTCAACGAAGTAGAAAGAATAATTGAATAATAATAAATAGTGATTACCGATGAAGAAAGACGTAACACATGAGAAAGAACAGCAGAATTTAGAGCAAAGAAACGTTTATTCGAATCAAATTGTATGTTGTACAACAATCTATACTTTCTTGTTCAATGCTTAACTTATACAATATTTGAATTTCGCAATAATTCCTACGTTGAGGGTAGACAATGACAAATTGAGGGCAAGCATTCATCAATTGAGGGCAGAGAATGACCAATTGAGGCAACCAATGATAAATTTACACAAACGTTTGTAGATATGCAAAGGCAAATCAACGAAATGAGGTAAAATAATTCAAATTGATTCAATAATATTTTGGGCTTTCATGCTCCATCAATATATTCACACTTTTTAAAGCAGATTTTAGACACCAAACCTATGTTACTTAACGTCTAAAAGCACTTAATATCCGTCTATACCCTCATTTACGTTCTAATGATTTTACAAATATGGCTAGTAACGCCGGTAATTGTAATTTTACTCGTAGATACAAACATTGCTTAGTTTAATAACTTTTTTATCCCTTGTAATAATTATGGCCAGAGATTTGCCATGCGGTAAGCGAATATTCGATATGAACATTATAGCCCAACATAAGACTTTTAAAACAGCCATCACAATAATAAAATAAAGAAAGATAATAGGTTTTTAATAATTACGTTTCGTCTTTAACTTAAAAGACATCTTCTAATTATTTGAATTAAATATTATACATAAGGTATTAAATTCAAGCATATGTTACAGGGTGTTAAATTACATGTGAGCAGCTATATCTATAGCAAAAACATGATATATGTTAACGAAATAAGGCCAACTAAATAGGATAAGCCAAATGCTTGGCATTCAAATGTAAGGGAAAAGGAAAAAGGGAAATCCAAAGAGAAAAGAGCACCGAACTTTTAATGTTGAACAGAACAGCATATCTGATACAAAAGGAATTAGCCTACCAATAAGAAAACAAGACAGCAAGGGTCGACGAAATTCAAAAAATTTAGTTGATATATAAGCCATCGCAGAATGCACCAAGCTAACAAAAAAGCAAACTAGCAGTCCAAAGCTACAAAATCAAAGCAGTAAAGATCACTGAACAAAATACGCAGCTAAATGAAACTACATCATGAAAGCTCACATTTAGTGACACAAACTATATAAGGTTATCAAATAAAACGCAGAAAGACTAACAAAAAGACACCTCAACACCCACAACACAAAGCATGCATTGGACTTTCAAAGAAAGAATTTTTACAAGAAGAAACTAACGAACTAACGATATATGATCGAGCGAGTGCTGACAGAGGGAGAGAGACATCACGAACAGAGAGTTCTAGAATCATCGATGCTTTATGTATATAATAATCTTAATTATTATTCAAGAATATTTCAAAGTAAAATCTCGCATTGTATACACCAAAAGAATAAAACTACTATGGCACAAGTACAATTTTAATTTTATATGGCAGATTTAATTCAAACTTGTGATCAAAAGGGAATTCTTTATTTGCTTTTAGATCACATTATTTAATATAAGGCCTAGCTTTCACTAGCGACCTAAGCACATGCGATAAAACAATGCAAAGCATATTCCTAAGTGGTTAGAGGATACAACAGAAAAATAGATGTCCTTTTCAATTTGCTTTTGTTCTACCTTATGCTTATGTCAAGTTGCTGTGCTTATAATTATGCTTATATTGATGCTTTTGTCAGCCGTTCCATTGCCTTTTGTTGCATTTTATTTTGTCTTTGTGTGTCCTTATGTTTATGTCACTATTCAAAACCAGGCTTAACAGAAATTCCCTGTTTCCACATTTGTTTATCACAGTTGATTATGACAAAGGAAATACTAATAGATATTTTGCAGAAATTTAAATAAATAAGAATTTTTGGTCAGATGCATAGAGTCGTTTCGATTTTTTTCTGAATATAACGATAACACAGAGGCTTCATATGTTTCCATAGAAAAAAACGATCAGAAAGTTTGAATAGGCCTAATAACAATGTTCTATTGCCAGAAGGAGAAACATTACGCGTCGATGGGTTGCCATATTAATATGAAAATGGTGATGCACATTTTATGAAATGCTAATTCAGAAGAGAGATGATTGAAATAAATTCAAATTACATTCATACTCAATTCATTACAATTAGTAAAATCGGTCGCCTAGAAAACTAAAATTTGCTTCGGCTATTTAGTCTGGTACAATGGTCTGGTACGATATTTGCAAAATTGTTTCACCTCATATCGGAGAAAAAGACTACTTTTGTAAACAATGTCGGAGAACATTTTCTTGCATTTCCGCTTTAAAGGTGCATGCGCTGATGCACAAAGACGTGCAGGAAACGCCACCCGATAGATAAAACATGAATTGGTCAAAGTAAAGAAAAAATGAAGATGATGCGATGTGACAAACATGTATGAGCGCTGATTAGTTATCTTTATTTATGTCAAATTACCTATTTATTGTGGAATAATATTATTGTAGCGAGTTAACTATGTGCAGCTACATGCACATGATATAGTATCATAAAAAAATATAGTTTTTTTGGCCTTTCTCGTACGAGCTTTGATTAACACGTGTGATGTCATAATGAATACACCATTCTCATTTATGATTACGATCAAAAGCTGCCGTTTTTCCTTGAAGCGGTGCGTCTTCGTGTGAAACATAGGCAAGATTATCCAAGCTATAAGTATAGACCGAAACGACGCAAAACCGTAAATGGGTGACAAAAGCTATGAGTAAATCGAAATCACCAATAAACAGTAAGCCAAATGTTGTAATTTCTAAACGAATGTTACAAAATCTGCACAAGCTGTCAAACAATATTCAGCAAAGTGAGCTCACTGCAGTGAATACAACTGCAAAACCGTCATAGAAAACGTGCAATATAAGAAATATTTGACTTCGCGCTAAACGAAAATCCTCCAGTGAACAAATTCAATGTGAATTATTACAATAACCAACACACTGAAGGAAAAATTATCAATTTACCTCATAGATACAGATACACAAAGGTGAAAGAAGCTGGCCCATTTTGTTCGTAAGGATTGACGGGCTTTTTACAGGCTTTGTTGACTATGTTTCTTGCATAGTGACTCGACTTTAGTGGTGGGAAAAGCGCACTAAGGTTGTGGATATTGAGAAATTATTTACTTATTCAAAAATTCCGTGGTATATTTCATGCAAATTGCGTATTAATTAAAACAATTTTATCACTCCGTAAGCAATGGCACAACGATGTGGTACCATTCTTGAAACTTTACCATTTGGACAAAGTTATGGCTGAGTAAGATATTGTTAACCATATGATGTGCATTTAACATATATTTATCACTGACCCATATCTTTATGCGGGATGTTAAAATTGTTTGTCGGACACAACAAATTTTATCAATTTGTCTTACCTTCATTCAGGAAAAAGAATCACGAGATCACGGAAAAGGATCACGGAAAAAGAATCCTAATTGAAATTTGTGAACACATTGCTAATTGAAATTTGTTAACATTTTTAATAATATTTTTGCTGAGTACGTAATATGTAAATGTTGAAGGTTAGAGTGCAACATTTTAAAATGCTGTCAACAACCATTTACAGCAAATTAACATGGTTTTTTTGCAGTGTTAATGAAGTGCTCAAGTATTGCAAATCTTTTATTTATTTATGCGTAAGTAATAATCCGGTAATACTTAACGGTAGAAATAGGGGAGACTTTCAAGGCCAATACTCTTTTTAAACGTACAATAGAGCTAGTTTTTTAGACTGGCTATATGATAATTTCGCTTGATTTTTATCTTTCCGTGATAAATTTTCAGTGCCCAATATTACAGAATTTTCTCAACACTATTTTATCTTTCGTCTTGGAATCAAATATTTTTATTACTTGAGTGACAATTTAAAACTAACCTTTCACCCTAAGTCATTTTTATAAGACAAAAACCAAAAGAAGCATCTAAAATGGTTAATAGCATTAGAAGAAATGGAAAGTAAATTCTTTGTTTAAGCAGTTTAATCGTGACAAAACAAGTTCAACAAATGCAAATGGAATACCATACAATTTCTCACAAAATTTGCCTGATTTATGTCAAAAAGTACTGACAACTAAAAGAATTACAAAGTCCAAAGCGAAAGCAAAGAGAAAAAAAACGGTATGATTCCGATTGCCATTAGTTGAAGACGAATCTTAGACATTTAGCTAGCTTACACATGGCATACCTGAAAAAAATAGTTATGCAACTTGTGTTAGCAAAAATAGAGAATATAAAGGAACAACAAAAAAACAAAAGACAGTTTCATAATTAATTGTTGCATAATTGATGTTTTCCTGGCATTAACCCTAGAGAATTTTGGTGACTTAATAATGCCATAAAAACAAATAGATCTATTCAAACGAAAAATCCTTGTCGGAATATTTATAATATTTCCACAATTTAAGCGAAAACAATTTAATACATCTAAATTAAGCAATGAAACCCAAATCGTAAACAATTATAATGTTTGGGCAACTTTCAGAAATGACATTCTTCATCAACCAGTCACATATAAAAAAAATGTAGAAAAACTTTTGGGAGGTTGAAAGGCAAAATACTAATGCCAGTGATTTAATATCACCGTCATAGAAATCGTGCAATATAAGAAAAGCTTGCTCAATGATTATAATAATTAGCTAACGTACTTCTATATTACTGGTAATCCAGGCAGGGGAAAATCCCAATTAGCCCGACAAGTCTGGGAAGAACTGTATAATGAAAACTTTGCGGTTAATACTACATTTGTGATGACCCTAAATGCTCAAGATATAACCTCCTTTAAAAGATTACGCAGACTTTGGCACCGACTGGGCATGATGTAACATGATATTGATAATATTTCATATAAAAAAGTGGCAAATGAAGAAAAACTTCGTGCAGGAAGAATACATGGGTAGATCATATTCCAGCTATTCCAGCTTCTGTTGTCGAAATCATTTTAATTTTCTAAATTTATTCCATTTTACTATAAACTTGTCCACAATACTGAAGAAGCCTACTTCTTCATTAATTGTAATAAAATTACAATAAAAAACGATTAAATCGATGCATGCTTTGAAATCTTACTTCAAACGAGGCGTAAGAAACATGAACAAGTGGGCAAAAACATTAATGTAACCATGAAATCATGTACTCGATCAATTGAATGATTAGCAAAGAGAGTTTGCTATGTTTAGATGAAAAAGGGATAAATTTAAGTTCTCATTCTACTCGAAGGTCAGACTTGTTTCTCAGCCAATTGTATTTCATAGCTTTGTTGAATTATCACCCTCTATACGAGGTGTGAGAAATTTCAGAGAGTTGTGAGAAAAATGACTGTTTTAATGGTGCATTCTAACTAAGACGCCATGGCAGTCCACATAGCCTAAATATTTACAGTGTTGCGTGCTTCATTATTTCTCCAAGATGAGCGGAGTTTTTAACAAGTGTAGCACTTAAATATTAAAATAGAGACTTTGTCGTGGTGACAAATATGAAAATAGTTCTAAAGATGGCAAATACCATAGTGAATGGTAGAAGTAATATAATAAGTTGATAGTTCTTTAAATAACTGTTTTAAGTAAAGAACACTAACCTAATAGTTCTAAATTAAACGACACGATGCATTTTGGCAGACTACTCCTCAGGTGTCAACGTCTGCTAAATGAAAATTTACAATCCATCAATATTTGTAATGCCAAGAAAGAGTGTACATCATTTCCAAAATAAAGCCTTAAGATGGTTTCAAGAGGCACATTGAGGATGTTCTTTTGCCACAACATGAAAAATTACATGTTAACATGCTGCCATGTTTGCTACATCAGATGGTTAAGACGCATTTTATGAAATGCTAATGCAGGAGAAAAATGGCTGAAATAAATTCAAATCACAATTGAACTTAAATCTATACAACTACAAAACATATCCAAGCAATAAAATTCGCTCCTGCCATCTTAGTGACAATAAAATTTAGAACTATTATGGAGATTTCATCATTAGAACTGAAATGTTTCCGTGATGTTGTACGATGTGGAATACACGACCAGTTTTTATGTGGAATAATATTGGCGGATCTAAATGAACGTGTTTAAGGAACACAACAGTACCATGTTCACTCCTTCAAAATTCGCCATTTTCATTTTATAAAGAATAGTTTTACCCAAAAAGTTGGTAGTAAATTTTAACACTTTTTTTCACACCCGTCTTATGTGCATCACTTCCTATTGAAATCAATTAACTTGTCCATTATACTAAATGTTGCTACCAACTATTGTACCTGCGAAATAAACTACACAGGCTTCCAGGTATGTTATTTGATGCTTTGAAAATGTTAAACAGAAAATTTGTAAACATTAGTCAATTAGTAAAGCAGGTGTTTCTTCAAAAGACGAAAGTTTGTCATCATGACTTCATGGGAATTAAAGCAACCACTACATTTTAATAGTTTGTCTTCAATTAGTTTAGTTTTACACAATACTGTAAACAACGTTAAAAACAATTTCTAACTAACTTGAACGTGATAAGAGTATACACTGTGAAACCTTCGACGACGAATGTCTTCGGGATATATTTGCACATCTTGCAGATGCTAAAGTGGGTTTTTGTACTTGGAAGGAGCAGGGCTGAAGAAGTATCGATGATTAGAGGAGGGTATCAGTTATTCATGTATGCATGTTACAATCCGCAGAAAACATTAGATTCCAAATGAATTTTTGATGGCCTTATATTTCTAAGATTGCAAGATTTATCTTATAGAATAACTGATTACTGCTACCCGATCTCATGTTTTAAAGAGTTGCGTCAACAACGGGTAAGCAATAAAGCTGAGATTATTGATGATAAAGTTGTTAAGAAATAGGAAATATAGAAAAGAAAGTCAAAAGGAGGAGTCGCTTTACATGCGCTGTTGATATTAATAGGAATACTTTCAGCTGCAGCAAGTGAAATTTTTAATAAAATAATTTTATAATAAAGCATATTTCACAACAATATTCCACAAAAATCATTATTGGTTATTTGATGGTCATTTTGATTTTTGCGCAAAGTTAGAAGAACTCACAGAAAAACCTCAAACAGCACTAAATGTTTATGATGGTTTTGTTGGGTTTGTTGTATTGGGCAATAAATAGTTTAATGAGAGAAACACAGCTATAATACAAAATAAATGGTTTGAAAAAATTGCAAACAAGAAAAACAAACTTGCAAAAGTAGGTGAAACAAACATCTAGCAAGGGTCAACCTTTTCCTAAAACATAAAACAATTCAAAAAAGTGTACTTATGTGATAAGAGCAATAAACACAAATGTAATATAGTTAATAATTACTTTAATTACAGAAGAAAAGACAAAATAAGTGGAGAGATACTGTTAAAATTGATAAAAATGCAATTTATCAACTGCCTAGTGACAGATGATTTTGGTCATTGGGAGAATGGGGAATTAGAAAACTTAGTACAAATTTGCATAAAGAAAAGACAATAGCTTTGGCAATGAGAGGTAAACCAATGACGGTTTGTGTTGGCTAATTGAGTTTGGCTGTCGAGAGAAATTCATCTTGATGGCTCGTCAATTTCACGATGGCATGTTGGCCAGAGTACTAGCTGATGGTGAATACTACGAACCCTTCCCAGTCACAAATGGTGTCAAACAGGGCTGCGTACTGGCTCCAACATTGTTCAGCATGGTTTTCACTGCCATGTTAACTGATGCTTATCACGATGGTGTAGATGGTATCAGCATCAAATATAGAATGGATGGGAGCGTATTCAACCTACGTAGACTGCAAGCTATCACCAAGGTTAAGGAGACCATTATTCGTGACTTCCTGTTTGCTGATGACTGCGCCCTCAACGCGTCTTCAGAATCGGAGTTGCAGATCAGCATGAATAAATTTCCCGCAGCCTGTGACAACTTTGGTCTAACCATCAGTACCAAGAAGACAGAGGTCATGCATCAGCCTTCTCCTCGTACACACCAAACTGAGCCGGTGAATGGACAGCGTCTGCAGACAGTTGACAAATTCACATATTTAGGGAGCACTCTTTCCAGAGCCGTGACTATTGATGCAGGTAAACAACCGGATCGCCAAAGCCAGCTCCGCATTTGGCAGGTTGCGCACAAACGTTTGGGAGCGTAGAGGGATCACCACTGCAACGAAACTGAAGGTCTACTCTGCCATAGTATTACCAACTCTCCTTTTTGCATGTGAATCCTGGACTGTTTACCAGAGGCATGCGAGACAGCTGAATCACTTCCACACAACCTGTCTCCGTCGGATATTGAGAATCAAGTGGCAAGACAAGGTGCCAGACACAGATGTCCTCTCGATCCAACCAGCCATCCATCTACACCTTGCTGATGAGAGCACAGATCCGATGGGCGGGCCACATTGCTCGCATGCCAGATGAGCGGATACCTAAGCAACTGCTATATGGTGAGCTCTCCAACGGCAAAAGATCAGTCGAAGGCCAGAAGAAGCGGTTCAAGAACACGTTAAAGACCTCCCTGAAGTCCTTTAACATCAACACCGCAACATGGGACAAACTTGCAGGGAACCGATCAACCTGGCGCGATCTCATCGTTAAGGGCTGTCAAGCATCAGAAGAAAGGCGGACTGTGGATGCCAAACAGAAACGTGAGCTGTGGAAATCAAGAGCAGCCAGTGCTTCAACATCAGATGCATCTCTGGTTTGCCCTTCGTGTTATAGAACATTCCGTGCCAAGATTGGGCTCATTAGCCTCCTCACAACTCACCGTACCCAATCTTCTAGTACTTGAGTTAACTGGTCAAGGTCATCATCGCATGCGATGTACGAACAACAACAACGTATAACGCGGTTACTTAATGTGATTGTTGCCATTGAGATTTGAACCAAAATGTTAGTAAGAGATTGCCTTAGAATTTTCACATAATTCTTGAGCAAGGAATTAAATAATGACTTGGAGAAGCAAGTCAGACGAGATTTAGCATTAAGTAGATAATTGTTTTAGACAGTTTTTTAATGGATTAAAATGAAGTTAAATAGGATTTTCCGCTGAAGTGTAACCACGGTAATGTTGCTTGAAATGACATCTTATGTCGTATGATAATTGTATGTTTGTAGAAATGTTTCTTGATAAAGGATATGCAATTCGAAATGCGTCGTGTCGTTTAGTTTTATAACAGTTCTTTTAGAACTATTGGTTAGAGACCTCTGTGTTAAAATTCAAATAGTTCCTTTAAGAACTATTAACTTTTTACTTTTTCCATTCACGATGGTATTTGCTATTTTAAAACGATTTTCAGATTTGGCCCCACGACAAAGTCTCTATTTTACTAATTTAGATTTATAGATAACACAGTTGATACGAAAGAAACAACCTTAAATAAGTCTTCGACGTGCAGGATTTGTCATATTTAACTGATTTAGGAGATGCATGGATTTCAAAGCGAAAATAAGATCCACAGAATTTATTACTCTCTAACTATGTTTGATGTTCACTCGTCCTGATACTATTACAAGTAACATTTTTTTATGTAAGCGATTTCTTTTGGTCAAACTCGAAACTTTCTACCTACATTTTAAAGTTTTTTTTGAATGCAGGGAAAGAAAGGAAAAGTCTCTTCAAATAAAAACATACCAAATTCTCATTTGTTTATAACAGTTGATTTTGAAAAAGGAAATTCTAGGAGTTGTTTTACAATCGATGCATCAAGGTATTTTGAATTTCGTCCAAAACCATCCACAACACAGAGACTTAAACTGATATCAAACATTGCCGTGCATAAAGAAACGATCTGATAGTTTCAAAAAAGACATTAACGATGTTCTGATGTCCTAACCGGAAATATTACGCTTTGACATTTTTGCATATTTGCTGCAACAAAGATGGTGATGACAAGTTCTATTAAATGTTATATCAAAAGAAAAATGATCCAAATAAGTTGACATTACATTTGAAACTTAAACCAGTGCAACTACAAAACATCTCCAAAAGAGTTCATGGAACGCATTATTGCACAGTCAATCCTTGAAAATCCAAAATTTCGGTTTTATAATGTTTAGCATTACCTCGAACGTCGGTAGTAATTTTTACAACATGCTTTGGTCCAACCCATCTAATGTGCATGTCTCAAAAAGACGTTTTATTCACGTCATTCAACTTTTCTTTCACATTATATGTCACTACCATCTACATGCTAAATAAACTACGCAAGTTTACACTAATATTATTCCATGATTAAAAAAGTAAAACAGAAATATTGATATGCAGAAATACTTTGCAAGATGTTAAGTTATGGAAGATATACGAATTACTGGTACCCCATCTCTTGTTTTGAAAATGTTGTGTAAAATGGTAGTGGGCATAAAGCTGAGGTTGTTGATGATGAAGTTATTGTCTTTGATTAAAATAAAAACTAGAAATTGTGATATACCTTTTTGTTGTTTTGGACTTTTATCAAAGAATTTTAGCATGTCAGTAATTTTCTCCGTTACTTTATTCATCAGCTGTAAAGGCAATATTTCTATGGATGATGTACGTTGTTCTTTTGAAGTTTTATTAATAAAAAGACTTGCAGAGTTAGGGTGTATGAAAGTAAGAAAAGTAAGTGCACAGTTTTACACTGTATATGTTGGAAAAAAGACTAAGATCTAAGATCTAAAAGGCAATAGATTAGACTATAAATGTCATGAGAGGCTCTAACAATAAAATCAATATTTAATATGCAGAATCAGTGGAATGTTTTTAAATGGGAAGCAGTTCTTCATGGAGATGAAATCGTTTGTTGAATGAGAATTCTTTAGGTCTTACCATTTGAACAAAATTATGAATAAGTAAGATAATGTTCACCATATGATGTGAACTCTATTAATATTTCATTTACATTAATGTTAATGCTAAAGTGGTTTTAAAGGGGAACATTTCGGAAGCTAAAGATTGAAGAAAACAGCGAATATCTTTTTCATTATGTTTGCAATTAAGTGTTTATGTCATCATAAAATAGAAAATACAAAAAAAAGGAAATAATTTGCTACAAAGAAAGAATCTGAAAAACAATAGGTATCGTAAAATTTATATTTCCCTTAATCTTCTTAAGGAAAATTTTGATTACGAAGAATAAAGGAATTCTCCTTTAACCTTAGTTACAAACACAAAGGATCCAACTATTGAGACTTCAAAATCGACTCTTTTCTAGGTTTTCCTCGTTGACTACAATTATACCAACCTCCAATTTTAAAATAGACCAATGTTATGATATTGAACTTCAGCCATAAAACACAGATTAGTCTTTACCTAAGATTTCGAAATCGACTCTTTCTTAAAGCTATTTTATCATTTACTAACAACTTCCAATGAAAAACTTTTCGCAATTTAACTCTATCTTTTTAAGATAGTTAAAAGATATTATAATTGGTCATTGTTATTATATGGAAAATTCTTTTCTTTGCACCCGGCCAAATGGGAGTCAGTGAGGCGTGAAATGAAGTCGACGCATTAAGAGGGAGCAAAACTTCAAGCGTAAAAATGACAACTGTTTGTTAAACGCCACAAGTTGTGTCTGTTGTGTTTCTCAAAAGTGGAGAAACAGGTTGTTTTGTTTTTTTTTGGTTAAATGCTTTGCGTAGTTAATAAAGTAGAATATCACGTGAAAGAAAGCAATTTTCCAGAAACTTCAAAAAATGTAATGTGAGGTAATAAAAACTAATCTCCTTCAATGCTTGCATCAAAAAAAAAGTGATGCGACTCTTAGTTCGTAAACCAAAGCGTGCAATATGCTTCCATTGCATTGTTTGCACGCATGAAGAAACTATACGCTTAATTCTTCATGCAAATAACACAATTGACCATACAAGTTAACTTAAGTGAACATGCTCACATTAAAACTAGTTTTATTTTTCAGAAGGAGAAGTTTCTCATTAACTGATGTTTGTGGTTTTGGTAAATTAAAACTATATGAAGTTAACTAACAACTGAACATAAGTACAAATCATTAATATGTGTACAAATGTAGGGCAAATGAAACTTTAAGAGAAGTAATGCCACTTTAAGACAAATAATCACTCTAGCTAAAGATGAAGAAATCTTAATCAAAGAAATGTGTTCTAATAATCAGCGGATGAAACAATAATCATACCAAATAAGCCATTTGGAGTAATAACTGTAAAATTAATTAGCAACAGTTTGACATAGCAGAGATATAATCTACAATATTAACAGGACAAACTAAATCGCCATGCCACCAAATATAGGTGCAAAGAAAACAGAGGAAATCCAACGAAACAAGACGACTGAACATTTAAACAGCTTAGCTCAAACGAAACAAATCAGCCTTTAAAAAAAAACAAGACAGGTAAGGACAACATAATGCGAAACAGTTCAGCTAACATGAAACATCCCAAAATGCAGAAAACCAACAAAGGAGCGAAGGACAGTCCAAAAGCTCATGAATCAAAGCAGTAAAAGACACAAAACGAGATACGCTGCGAGTTGAATCAACATCTTCAAAACTCACGTTTATGGATGCAAACTACCTAATGCCATCGAATAAGATGATGAAAGACCAGCGAAAGAAGACAACTGAATGCCGACAACACAATATACTTAAAGACAAGAATCAGTCCTCCATGAAAACAGCGAACTATACAAGAGGAAAGAAGCAACGAGCGCATGCAGAAGGAGAGAGAGCCAAGATTAAAAGCTGTTTAAAATTATCTGTCCTTTATATACAATGTTCATGCTAATTATTATTCAAGAATATGTTAACCTAATGTCCCGTATTGTGTACTCTATAAGATTAAATGTACAATGGCACGAATACAATTGTTTTGTATACAGGATGTATTAAAAAAATTCGAATTTAAATTAGGTGTTAAACAACGCAGAATACAATTGGAAAGTCGTTTGTTTTTTGCACCTTTGTTAGGTCATTTACTTATTGCCTTTTGAATAAAATGTTGTACGCATCTTTTGGTGTCAAAATGAAGAGGTATTTCTTTGACAAACAAAATTAATAAAAATCAGAATTTGCCGCCAGTGATAAGTAAATGTATTTTCAAATTTACTCCCACAAGGCTTTCCAATCACTTAAATGCTAATCATCGCAGCAAATCTAATGCAAATTGTATGCTTTACAAACTCAATGGTTCCTAAATATTGCAGAAGGCATATTTCCTGTGATAATGATTTTGGAAAGCGGTAGCGTAACAAATACGCCATTAGCTCGAATCTGGTATTGCTCAACTGTGGCAATCATTACAGATTTACAAAGGCAAATAAACGAAATGAAGTAGAACAATAACTTGATTTGACTGTATTTCGGACTTTCATGAGTACATGGACAACACTTACACGTTTCAAAGGCAATTTAAACCACCAAACTTATGCTACTCAACACCTATATAAAGCATTAATTCGTATAATATCGTCATTTTTGATGTAAATTTTTCCACATTAACGCCGGTAAATGCGCTTTGTACAAAGACAATTCTATCTTAATTTTTAACCCAGCTATGTTTAATAAATTTCAATTTCCTTTTATGGATTTTTCGTTTTTATATAAATAGATAAAGTAAATCACATTTTGTCGTGTATGCTCTTTATCGAGTTCTACAAAGAACTCGTCACGCTGCAACTCAATTAGTTATAGTTGTTTCAAACTCACAGCCGTAGATTTACCAACTCACAGCCGTAGATTTTCTGTTATATGAAAAAATTTTCTTATAATCTTTAAATTTGAAGATATTAAACACAGTTTAATTTCCCAACTATAAAAAATCAGCTGGAAAGGTTTAGTTATAGCTGTCTTAGAATGAACACGTTGTGTTCTGTGAGCTGATATTACTCGAAGAAATAAATTTTATTCGTCGCCAATACGAAAATTTACTCCTTGTGTATATCATTGATCTTTCTCCCGCCGCATCATAGTTGACATTTATCCTCTCATTTATAATGTCTCTGAAATATTTTTTATCTTGTGATAACGTAAAATGTTCAAATGCTTCACATTGTGTTTATTTTTTAAAAAAGTCGAACATGATGTATTTTAATTACGATTATTGATATCGTCCGGTTATACTGGAGTATGCATGTACCGAGCATTTTGAATAGATCTACTTTGAGAGATCGCTTACCACCCCCCAGTGTCATCTTCTCTATCCAAGTTTGCCTTCTTTTCATAAACCACACACTTCAGAAGGTCTAATTGTAAGTCTCCAAAATTTCTCTATAAAGTTTTAGTCTAAAAATTTTATCGCGAGTGATCTTAATTCTGTTTGTTTTCCGTATTTCAGAATACCACATTATTGAGAACGCCTTATTCGCTATATAATCATGCATTCTGTCAATTTCGCAATGAAGAGCGATAAACCGCGTCGTCATTTTCGATTAGGAAGCGTTCGAGGAAATCTGCCTTTCCGCCCGTAACCAAAGTTCGCCTGGATACATCTGTACTACAAGGGTTAGCCCATAGCACTAATTTTTAAAAAAAACAAATTATATTCAGTATCTTTCATCTATTTAAACTCGAATCTTTAACTTCAGACATTTGAGTTTGTACCTGTAACTTTCCACCACCAACTCCGCAATTTGCGAACAACCATCTTTTACCCACGTCAGAAATGTACAACTGGGTTTGCTGTAAAAGCGATGGCCTTGTACGCCCACCGAATAAAATCCGCTAGATATTCAAATGTCAATGTTCGCACACTATCGTATCCGATGATGACCCGAGCACTTAAAGAGAAGGAAAAGAGACCTACACCAAAACGATTTCCATGCTCCAAGTGTTAAAAATCATTTGGCAAGTCCTCATACTTTTGTGACCAATTTCGAACGCACACAGGAGATCGGCCTTACAAATGTGAGCACTGTTTTCAAACTTGCGGACTCTCACGAGAATCCTTGGGGAGGGGAGATACTTTACCGCTGGACACATTGCAACAAGCAATTCACGCAAACTGTAATGTTGCGCAGTCATACGAGAACTCATATCGGAGAAAACGACTACCCTTGTAAATAATGTATGAGAACATTTTCTTGCATTTCCGCTGTAAACGCGCATGCGTTGATGCACAAAATCGTGCAGGTAACGTCACCCGATAAGATGAAACAAGAATTGGTCAAAGTAAAAGAAAAAATTGAAGATGACGCGATGTGACTAACATGTATGAGCGCTGATTCGTTATCTTATTTATGTGAAATTACCTATTTGTTGTGGAATAATATTACACTGGTCAACAGCAAATTTGGTGTCTCAGTTTTGTAAACTGATTTTGGACAATTTTGATGTGCTGAGTCCAAAAATAATACTATTTTTGCTGGGTCAGGTCGAGATTTTAAGCTATCGTTAATTTTCTATTTTTTAACTTTTAAATACCCGAGAAAGGTACAAGAGAAGTACTAACCATTTACCTTTTAAAGTTCTATCATCTGAACAAATTTAAATTTTTTAGCACTAGCAATACAAAGAAGAAAGCATTTGAATAAGCAATTATTGATTGAATTTCAATTAGGGAGTTTAGGTTTTGCGATTATTATGGGATATTTAAAGATAAAATAAGGCTTTATTTAGCCTATACTGGAATTCAATGGTAAAACTTGTTAAAACACACCAACATATTAATGTAAGTAAAAAATAATAAAAAGTAGAAATAATAAAAATAAGCCATATGTTTTTTGCTATGTTTGTTGTGAATACACACTTGCACCAAATCGCAATACTGTCACCACCTTTATCAAGCGCGTTTACTATGCATATTTTGGCATGAAGCTCGGCGATCAAGACAAAAGTTGGGCACCTCACATGGTTTGCAAAAGATGCACAGAGCATCTCCGTCAATGGAGCAAAGGCACGCAAAAGTCCATGAACTTTGGCATCCCCATGATTTTGCGAGAGCCTTCAAATCATGCACCCGATTGCTACTTTTGTGCTATCAATGTCATGGGAACTAACAGAAAAAATCGCACAACACTGGAGTATCCCAATCTACCGTCAGCTATGCGCCCTACTCGTTATAGTGAAGAAATTCCCGTACTTGTATTTGAAGATACAAGTATTGAAGAAAGCAGTAGTAGCCAGGATGAAACTCAAAGCATTGCCACTACCGATGATGCATCCTTTCCCGATGACAATGATGAGCAGCCAAAATTGTTTTCCAAAACGAACTAAACAATCTTGTTCGCGATTTAAATTTGCCAAGACTCTGCAGAACTTCTTGCATCTCGTTTAAAGGACAAGAACATGCTAAATGGTAAAGTTAAGGTAAGTTTCTTCCGTACCAGGCACCAGGAATTTTTAAGATATTTTGCTCAAGAAAAAGAATTAGTCTATCGCAATGACATAGTAGAGCTACTGAAACATCTCGGCGTACCTGAATACAAATCAGAGGACTGGCGACTTTTTATCGACAGCAGAAAAAGGTCTTTGAAATGTGTGTTGTTACACAATGGAAATCAATTTGCATCTGGGCCATTGGCACATTCGACAACATTAAAAGAACAGCATGCAGCAATTAAGTACGTCCTAGAAAAAATTTCTTATGACCAACATAAATGGCTGATTTGCGTTGACTTAAAAATGGTCAACTTCTTGCTTGGTCATCAGTCTGGATTTACCAAATACCCATACTTTTTATGCCTCTGGGATAGTAGGGATCGTACTCATCATTACGTGAAAAAAGAATGGCCAGTACGTGAAGAGCTTACAAGTTGTAGAGCAAAAAATGTGATAAACAAGCCTCTAGTTGACAGGGGACGTATTTTATTTCCTCCACTGCACATAAAGTTCGGTTTGATAAGGCAATTCACTAAAACTTTGGATAAAGATGGACGGTGTTTTCAGTTTCGTTGTAAAACTTTCCCCAATTTGTCAACTGAAAAATTAAAAGTTGGTATTGATCCCGAAAATCCTGGCTCTTTAAGCGATGAGCAAGGAGAGCGCTTTCACCATGACTTAAGAGAAAAGTGGGACATGGTGATGATGGCGGACTACTGTTGGAATTTAAAAAGAGATGTGCAAGCACCAAAACATTCGCGACAATCAAAAAAAACGAAAACTTTAGACCGTAATAATGCAAACATTAAGTTTTCATTTTTAGTTACATGTACTGCACATGAAGTGTACATGATTCTTTCTTCGAATACTGCAATTTTATCATAAAAACTGACATTTTGTTTTGAAACATCTTGAAAACATGTAAATCTTGAAAACATTGTTTTAAAAAAATATAACTAAAGTCGCATAATTTTAAATTCAAATTGGCAAAAAAATTTGACCTCCGAGGGCAAAAAAATTTGACCTCCGAGGGCAAAATGAATGTTCTTTCTAGATTTAGCATAGCAAAAATATAGTAAATCAGTCAAAAAATATCAGACACCTTTTAAAAAGTTTCTTTTTGTTGACCAGTGTTATTATAGCGAGTTAACTATTTGCAGCTATATGTAAATCATATAGTATCATAAAGAAATATAGTTTTTTCGGCCTTTCTCGTAGGAACTTTGTTGAAACGTGTGACGTCATAATATGTACAAATTCTCCTTTATGATTTAGATCTAAAGCTGCCGTTTTTGCTTGAAGCGGTGCGTCTTCGTGTGAAACATAGGCAAGATCATCCAAGCTATAAGGATACACCGAAACGACGTTGGCGACTCAAGTGAAACTCCAGATGAGAGTGAAGAAAAGTGGCGCAGTATTCTCTCACATTGCTAAGATTCATGAGCATAATGGTTACAAGCTATTTGCAAAATGCCTTCATGACACAATTGATAGAACTTGGTTAAAAAAATGTTGAGTAGACAGAAAAGACTAGAATTTAGAAGTTTAATTCATGCCTCAAAATTTTTATACTCATCTATACAATAGGGTCAGCTGCTCACAAAAAATTAGAGGAGATGTTCAAAAGGCCTCGACTAATTGCAGCAATTCGAAAGTTATCCAAGTATCACCAGACATCAGGCTTGGAAGCCAAACATGCTTTGGATAATATGCTTGTCTCCAAGAATACTTATCATTCATATCACTCATTGAGTGCAAGGTATGTTATTTAAAAATGCACTTAAAATTTGCAATGCAATCAAAATATGTTAAAGAGGATAAAATAAGGACATTTCAATATTGAAGAAAGCTATCATAAATTGCGATTTTTTAACTTTCTGTATTAATATAGACTGTACTGTTCACACTTGCACTACAATGAGAACAGCAACAGACCACAAGCAAAAACTGCAGAGGGAAACTTGAGATGGGCAATTACCTATCCAAAATCTTTCAAAAGGAGAAAAAGCTGTGGCAAAAACTTTAAAGGAAAAACCCACCTATGGTTGGAATGATATCATTAAATAACAAATAAAGCATGAAAATTTGATGATATGAAAAATAGTAGTATTATCGAAAGTCTAATACATTTTGGTGATAGTTTCTCTAGAATAATAAATATTTATCTTATTTAGGATATATGCCGTTAATATTTAATGAGGTTGTAAAAGTAAGAAGCCAGTACTCGACTTTTGAAGAAGGCCAAAGCACATGCAGATATGATGCTACCTCCTGAACCACAATCCCTTGTTGAAGAATATTTGGCAGGAAAAGAAAGACACTCAAAGGAGCAAATTGTAGCCAGCAAAAAAGCAAGATATAGTACACAGCTCTACCCGAAAGTTCACAAGGAGCAGACCTCACAGAAATATGTGTAAATGTAAAGGAAAATGTGCCACCTCAAAGTGTGAATGCAGAGCATTGGGATTGTTATGCCAAAATGAATGCAAATGTAGAGCGAAGTGTATTAATCAAGAGTAGAGTTCAAACATAAATTTATTAAAAAATAAATTAATATATTACCGTTTGGCTATTTTGGCATATTTAAAATGTGTATAAAGTCTGTCTGGTGACGCGAAGCGTATTCGTAAGCTAGCATAAACACAAGCAGGAAATGGTTTTGATGTTTTTCCCAAAATTTGAAAAATTCCCTAGAACATCTTTGATTTGCGACTAATCGATACAGCTTGTGTATTCTCTCGCGGAAAAGACTGTTTGAAGGACTGCGGAGTGGATTGAAAAGGGGGGAATGTCACGTAAATGGATTGCTGTTACCAGTACAGTATATGTAATTTGTTTTGAACTTTTTTATCTGTATTCATTCAATTTACGAAATTTAAAAGAAATATAGAAAAAGTGGTGCCTGCTTTGTGGCAAACGGTTTGTTATGGAAGAAACGATTCCTCTAAATTGATATGGGGGTTGATCGTATTCGTTTTCTTCTTGCTGTTTGAGGTGCAATTCTCCTTAAACTCAAACTCCTACAAATACTAAAAGGATTTCTTAAATTATACAATTGTCGTGTTTTTACTACTTAATAAATAACACCAAATGATGAAAAGTTATGTGCAACTATAAATTTATGCATTAATTCTTTCCAGCAAGCAAACACTGATTTTGCGGTAAGCTGCAGTATCTCATATATGTACGTAGTGAAATATGCTATCGAAAAAATACAATTAAAATCAAACATATTTGGCTATAGAAAAATGTAATTTTACAATACGACGCGTTTCACTAAGCACAAACTTGCTCACTGTAACGCTTATATATATCATTTAAAGTCCAACCTAATATACATAATGTGCCTTGATATCGACAATAAGATTTAAGGTGTTTTATTTTAAAATTCTGGCTTTCTCGTTAAATTCTTGAATCTTTTAGTAGTTTGAGTGAGCAAATGCTTGGCGCCATGTTTATAGTTTTTATAACGACATCTCAAAATCGTACGATAATCGTATATTTCCAAAAGTGTTTCACGGTAGATTTAACAACTCACAGCCGTAGATTTTCTGTCTACATGAGAAAAAGTTTTCATAATCTTTAAATTTGAAGATATTTAACTCAATTTAATTTCCCAACTATAAAAAACCGAACACTTAAAGTGAAGGAAAAAAGACGAGCACCAAAACGGTTTTAATGCTCCCAATGTAAAAAATTATTCGGCAAGTCGTCACAACTTTGTCATCACTTTCGAACGCACACGGGAGATCGGCTATACAAATGTGAGCACTGTGTTCAAACTAGCGGATTCTCACGAGAATCCATAGGGGGGAGAAACCTTACCGCTACATACGTTGCAGTAAGCGATTCACGCAAGCTGTCATGTTGCGCAGTCATACGAGAACTCATATCGGAGAAAAAGACTACTTTTGTAAACAATGTCGGAGAACATTTTCTTGCATTTCCGCTTTAAGGGCGCATGCGCTGATGCACATAGACGTGCAGGAAACATCACCCGATAAGAAAAAAACATGAATTGGTCAAAGTAAAAGAAAAAATTGTAGATGACACGATGTGACTAACATGTATGAGTGCTGATTCGTTATCTTTACTTATGTTAAATTACTTATTTATTGTGGAATAATATTATTGTAGCGAGTTAACTATGTGCAGCTACATGCACATGATATAGTATCATAAAAAAATATAGTTTTTTTGGCCTTTCTCGTACGAACTTTGATTAACACGTGTGATGTCATAATGAATACACATTCTCAATTATGATTACGACCGAAAGCTCCGTTTTGCTTGAAGCCGTGCGTCTTCGTGTGAAACATAGGCAAGATCATCCAAGCTATAAGTATAGACCGAAACGACGCAAAACCGTAAATGGGTCACAAAAGCTATGATTAAATCAAAATCACCAATAAACAGTAAGCCAAATGTTGTAATTTCTAAACGAATGTTACAAAATCTGCACAAGCTGTCAAACAATATTGAGCAAAGTGAACTCACTGCAGTGAATACAACTGCAACACCGTCATAGAAATGGTGCAATATAAGAAATATTTGACTTTGCGCTAAAAGACAATCCTCCTGCTGTCAAATTTAATGTGAATTATTCCAATAATCAACTTGTCAAATACACTTGTCAAAAGTATAGTAGAACTAGTTTTGTAGACTGGCTATATGATAGTTTCGCTTGATTTGTATCTTTCCATGATAATTTTTCAGTGCCCAATATTACAGAATTTTCCCAACACTATTTTATCTTTCACCCAGGAATCAAATATTTTTATTAGTTGAGTGACAATTTAAAACTACCCTTTCACCCTAAGTCATTTTTATAAGACAGAAACCAAAAGGAGCATCTAAAATAGTTATTAGCAACAGAAGAAATGGAATGTAAATTTATTGTTTAAGCAGTTTAATTGTGACGAAACAAGTTCAACAAACGTAAATAGAATACCATACAATTTCTCACAAAGTTTGCCTGATTTATGTCAAAAAGTACTGAAAACTAAAAGAATTACAAAGTCCAAAGCAAAAGCTAAAAGAAAAAAAACGGTATTATTCCGATTGCCATTAGTTGAAGACGAATCTTAGACATTTAGCTAGCTTACGCATGGCGTACCTGAAAAAAATAATTATGCAACTTGTATTAGCAAAAAAAGAGAATACAAAGGAACAACAAAAAAGCAGAAGACAGTTTTATAATTAATTGTTGCATTAATTGATGTTTTCCTGACCTTAACCCTAGAGAATTTTGGTGACTTAATAATGCCATTAAAACAAATAGATCTATTCAAACGAAATATCCTTGTCGGAATATTTATAATATTTCCACAATTTAAGCGAAAACAATTTAACACATCTAAATTAAGCAATGAAACCCAAATTGTAAACAATTATAATGCTTGGACAACTTTCAGAAATGACATTCTTCCTCGACCAGTCACATATAAAAAATACAAAAGTTTGTATAAGGTTGAAGGACAAAAAAAGCTAATGCCAGTGATTTAATATCACCGTCATAGAAATCGTGCAATATAAGAAAAGCTTGCTCAATGATTATAATAATGAGCTAACATACTTCTATATTACTGGTAATCAGGGCAGAAGAAAATCCCAATTAGCTCGACAAGTCTGTGAAGTACTGTATACTGAATACGTTTCGGAAAATATTACATTTGTGATGACCCTAAATGCTCAAGATGTAACCTCCCTTTTAAAAGATTACGCAGACTTTGGTGCCGACTGGCCATTACGTAGCATGATATTGATAATATTTTAAACAAAAAATTGACAAATGAAGAAAAAGTTCGTGCAGAAGAATGCATGGGTAGAGCATACTCCAGCTATCTTAGCTTCTGTTGTCGAAATCTTTTTAATTTTCTAAATTTATTCAATTTTGCTATAAACTTGCACACAATACTGAAGAAGCATACTTTCTTCATTAATTGTGATAAAATTGCAATGAAAAACGATTAAAGCGATGCAAGAATAACATTGACGATGTTCTTTTGCCACAATATAAAAATCACACGTTGACATGTTGCCATGTTTGCTACATCAGATGGTGATGACGTATTTCATGAAATGTTAAAGCAGGAGAGAAATGGCCAAAATAAATTCAAAGCACAATTGAACTTAAATATTTAAAATTACAAAACATATCCAAACAATAAAGTTCGCTCGTGCCATCTTAGTGACGATAAAATTTAGAACTATTTCATCCATAGAACTGAAAATGTTGCAGTAATGGTGAACGATGTGGAATACACGATCAGTTTTTATGTGGAATAATATGGGGGATCTAAAGAACAAGTTCATGGAACACATCAGTACCATGTTCACCCCTTCAAAATTCGCCATTTTTATTTTATAAAGTATGGTTTTACCCAAAAGTTGGTAGTAATTTTAACACCTATTTTAATTCACACCCGGCTTATGTGCATGCCTTCTCATTGAAGTCATTTAACTCGTCAATTATACTATATGTAACTACCAACTGTTGTACCTGCGAAATAAACTAAACAGGCTTACAAGAATGCTACTCGATGCTTTAAAAATGTTAAACAGAAAATTTGTAAACATTAGGCAATTGGTGAAGCAGGTGTTTCTTTAAAAGACAAAGCTCTGTCATCATGACTTCATGGGAATGAAAGCAACCACTACATTTTAAGAATTTGTCTTTAATTAGTTTAGTTTTACACAATGCTGTAAACAGCGTTAAAATCACTTTTAACTAGCTTGAACGTGATCAAAGAATGCATTGTAATACCTTCGACAACGAATGTCTTTGGGAAAATATTTGCTCATAATGCAGATGTCAAATTAGTTTTCATACTGGGAAGGAGAAGGGCTGTAGAAGTATCGATGATTAGAGGAGGTATCTGTTATTCATGTATGCATGTTACAATCCTCAAAAAATCATTAGATTCCTAAGGAATTTTTCACGGCTTTATATTGCTAAACTTGCAAGATATATCTTATCAAAGAATAACTGATTACTGCCACCCGATCTCATGTTTTAAAAGATTTGTGTCAACAACGGGTAAGCAATAAAGCTGAGGTTGTTGATAATAAAAATGTTAAGAAATAGGAAATATAGAAAAAAACATCAAAAGGGAGGACACACTCGACTTCGCCGTTGATATTAGAAGGAATACTTTCAGCTGCAGCAAGTGAAATTATTAATATAATAATTTAATAATAAAGCGTATTTCACAACAACATTTCACAAAAACCATTATTAGTTATTTGATGGTCATTTTGATATTTCCGTTAAGTTGGAAGAACTCACAGAAACACCCCAAGAACCACTAAATGTTTATGATGGTTTTGTTGGGTTTGTTGCATAGGGCAACGAATAATTGAATGAGAGAAACACAGCTGGAAAACGAAATAAATAGTTTGAAAAAAAATGCAATCAAGAAAAACAAATTTGCAAAATTAGGTGAAACAAACATCTAGCAAGGATCAATCTTTTCTTAAAACATAAAAAATTTCAAAAAAGTGTATTTATGTGATAAGAGCAATAAACAAGAATTTGATAGAGTTACTATTTACATTAATTACAGAAGAAAAGACGAAATAAGTGGAGAGATACTGGTAAACTTGATAAAAATGCAATTTAATAACTTCCTAGTGACAGATGATTTTGGTCATTGGGAGAATGGTGAATTAGAAAAAACTTATTGCAAATTTGTATAAAGAAAAAGACAATATCTTTAGCAATGTGTGGCAAACCAATGACGGTTTGTGTTGGTTAATAAAACCTAAAGAGAAGAAACGAGATAAATCTGAGAACACGCAATAAGAGTAACAATACGCGTGGCAAGAAATTTCTAGTCTTAATGAAGTACCTTGGGTTGTGATTCTTTTTTTGTCATTTTTCAGGTGTTAACATTACTACTCACTATAATATAAAGCGTCTAGCTAAATTTTTGTCATATGTAATAAAGGTCATTCCTATGATTAAATCATTCGAGAAATAGCTTTCAATAAAAAGCCATGAATTTTTTCGAATAAAATTGTTACGAACAATTTTGTACATTTGTTTGCTAAAATATTTTGATTATCACATTTTAATATGCAATAAGAGTACAAAAATAGACTTCTGATTTCCTTGATATTCAAGATGCAAACAAAAATTTTGCGATCTTTGTTTTAAAAAATTGTTACATTTTAGATTTTTAAAGTTGTCTACGTGTAACGCGGTTGTTGATTGTGATTGTTGCCTTTGATATTTTAACCAAAATGTTGGTAAGAGATTTCCTTACAACTCTCAACATATTTCTTGAGCATGGAATTACATAATGACTTGGCGAAGCAACTCAGACGAGATTTAGCTTTAAGTAGATAATTGTTTTAGACAGTTTTTCAACGGATTAAACTTAAGTTAAATAGGATTTTTGGCTAAAGTTTATACTACGGTAATGGTGCTTAAAATGACATCTTGAAGTCATATGATAATGATATGCAATTCAAAATTCATCGTCTTGTTTAGTTTCATAACAGTTCGTTTAGAACTATTGGTTAGAGTTCTGTGTTAAAATTGAATTAGCTCTTTTAAGAACTATTAACTTTTTACTTTTGCCATTCACCATGGTATTTGCTATCTTTAAAATGATTTTCAGATTTCTCCCTACGACGAAGTCTCTATTTTACTAATTTAGATTTATAGATAATACAGTTGATATGAAAGAAACAACCTCATTTAAGTCTTCAACGTGCAGGATTTTTCAAATTAAACTGATTTAGGAGATGCATGGATTTTAAAGAGGAAAACGATAAACAGAATTTATTACTCTCCACCTATGTTTGATATTCACTCGTCCTGAAACCATTACAATTAATTTTCTTTTTGATTATATGTAAATGATTTCGTTTTGTCAAACTCGAAACTTTTATTTTGTCTTAAAGTTTATCTTGGATGCAGGGAAAGAAAAGAAAAGTTATTTCAAATAAGAACGTATCATAGTCCCATTTGTTTATCACAGTTGATTATGAAAAAGGAAATTTCAGGAAAATTCAGGAAAAAGAAATGGAGATTTTTTACAATCGATACATCGACTTATTTTGAATTTCATCCGAAACAATGAACAACACCAAATTTTTAACTCCTATCAAACATTGCCGTGCAGAAAGAAACGATCGGATAGTTTGAAGAAGATATTAACCATACTCTAATAGCGTAACCGGAAACATTACACTCTGACAATTTTGCATATTTGCTACAATAAAGACGGCGACGAAAAGTTCTATAAAATGCTATTTCAATAGAAAAATAACACAAATAAGTTGACAATACATTTGAAACTCAAATCAATGCAACTAAAAAACATCTCAAAAAGAGTTCATGGAACGCCTCAATACACAATCAATCCTTGAAAATTGCGAATTTCAATTTTATAATGTGTAGCCTTACCCCAAAGGTAGCTAATAATATTACCACATGCTTTGATCCACCCCAACTAATGTTCATGCCTCCAAAAGACTTTTTATTAAAGTCAGTCAACTGTTCTTTCACATAACATGTCACTACCATCTACATGCTAAATAAACTAAGCAGGGTCACACTAATATTGTCCCACGATTTAAAAATGTTAAAAAAAATATTTATATTCAAAAATACTTTGCAAGATTTTTAGTTGTGAAAGATATACGAATTACTGGTAATCCATCTCTTGTGTTTGAAAAAGTTGTGAAAAATGGTAGTGGGCATAAAGCTGAGATGATTGTTGATAAAGTTATTGTTCTTTGGTTAAAATAAACTAAAAATTGTGATGTACCTTTCTGTTGTTTTTGAATTTTATCAAAGAATTTTAGCATGTCAGTAATTTTCTCCGTTACTTTATTCATCAACTGTAAAGGCAATATTTCTATGGATGGTGTGCGTTGTTCTTTTTTGAAGTTTTTATGATAGAAAAAAGTCTTGCAGAGTCTGTGTGTATGAAAGTAAGAAAAAGAAGTGCACAATCTTTTCCTGAATATTTTGGAAAAAAAGACTGAGATCTAAGATCTAAAAGGCAATAGATAATATTATTGCTGTCAAGAGAGGCTCTAATTATAAAATCAATATGTAATATCCAGAATCAGTGGAATGTTTTTAAATGCAAAGCAGTTCTTCATGTAGATGAAATCGTTTGTTGAATGAGAATTCTTGAGGTTTTACTATTTGAACGAAAATTATAATGTAAGTACGATAATGTTCACCATATGATGTGAACTCTATTAATATTTCATTTATAACAATTTTAATGCTGAAATGGTTTTAAAGGGGAACATTTCGGCAGCTAAAGATTAAAGAGCAAAGCTGATACGTTTTACATTAACTTTGCAATAAAGTGCTTACGTCATCATAAAAATAGCGAATACAAAAAAAAAGGAAATAATTAGCTACAAAGAAAGAATCTGAAAAACAATAGATATCGTAAAATTTGTATTTCCCTTAATCTTCTTAAGAAAACATTGATTACGAAGAATAAAGGAATTCTCTTTAACCTCAGTTATGAACACAATGTATGCAACTATTATCTTGAGACTTCAAAATCGACTCTTTTCTAGGTTTTCCTCGTAAACTACAATTATACCAACGTCCAATTTTAAAATAGACCAATGTTATGATATTAAACTCCAGCCGTAAAACGCAAATTGGTCTTTATCTAAGAGTTCAAAATCGACTATTTATCATTGACTATCAAATTCCAATAAAAAAAACTTTTAGTAATTTACCTCTATCTTTTTTCAAGATAGTTAAAAGATATTATAATTGGTAAATTTTGTTATATGGAAAGTTCTTTTCTTTGCACCCGGCCAAATGGGAATCAGTGACGCGTGAAATGAGGTCGACGCATTAAGAGGGAGCAAAATGTGAAGCGTAAAAATTACAACTGTTTGTTAAACGCCACAAGTTGTGTCTGTTGTGTTTCTCAAAAGTGGAGAAACAGGTTGTTTTGTTTTTTTTTGGTTAAATGCTTTGCCTAGTTAGTAAAATAGAATATCATGAAATTGCTCAATAAGATTTATACATTTAGCCCGTGAAAGATAGCAATTTTCCAGAAACTTTAAAAATGTAATGTGAATAATAACTAATTTCCTTCAATGCTTGCATCAAAAGTAATGTGATACGACTCTTAGTTCGTAAACCAAAGCGTGCAATATGCTTCCATTGCATTATTTGCACGCATGAAGAAACTATACGCTTAATTCTTCATGCAAATAACACAATTGACCATACAAGTTAACTTAAGTGAACATGCTCACATTAAAACTAGTTTTATTTTTCAGAAGGAGAAGTTTCTCATTAACTGATGTTTGTGGTTTTAGTAAATTAAAACTATATGAAGTTAACTAACAACTGAACATAAGTACAAATCATTAATGTGTGTACAAATGTAGGGCAAATGAAACTTTAAGAGAAGTAATGCCCCTTTAAGACAAATAATCACTCTAGCTAAAGATCAAGAAATCTTAATCAAAGAAATGTGTTCTAATAATCAGCGGATGAAACAATAATCATACCAAATAAGCCATTTGGAGTAATAACTGTAAAATTAATTAGCAACAGTTTGACATAGCAGAGATATAATCTACAATATTAACAGGACAAACTAAATCGCCATGCCACCAAATATAGGTGCAAAGAAAACAGAGGAAATCCAACGAAACAAGAAGACTGAACATTCAAACAGCTTAGTTCAAATGAAACAAATCAGCCTCTAAACAACAAAACAAGACATATAAGGCCCAACGTAATGCGGAACAGTTCAGTTGACATGAAACATCCCAAAATGCAGAAAACCAACAAAGGAGCGAAGGACAGTCCAAAAGCTCACCAACCAAAGCAGTAAAAGACACAAAACGAGATACGCCGTGAGTTGAATCAACATCTTCAAAACTCATGTTTATGGATGCAAACTACCTAAGGCCATCGAATAAGATGTTGAAAGACGAGCGAAAGAAGACAACTGAATGCCGACAACACAATATATTTAAAGACAGAATCAGTCCTTCAATAAAACAGCGAACTATACAAGAGGAAGGAAGCAACGAGCGCATGCAGAAGGAGAGAGAGCCAAGAGCAAAAACCTGTTTAAAATTATCTGTATAACGTTACATAATGCAATTAATTATTTGTTAAATGGTACCAAAGATTGGATCTTGATTGATCCCAAACATGAAGACAAAGTTAGTGTCTTGTTTAATATTTTACCATAAGTGATAACAACTTAAATCTTCAAGAAATGATACGTGCATGATTGAAGTATAGAAAAATAAATAAAGTTATTATTGCTACATAGAACTCATTAGACTGGTGTGTACATGGGATGAATGTATAATGCCACCTATATTTGGTGGCATGGCGATTTAGTTTGTCCTGTTAATATTGTAGACTATATCTCTGCTATGTCAAACTGTTGCTAATTAATTTTACAGTTATTACTCCAAATGGCTTCTTTGGTATGATTATGACAGGAAATTGCTGATAATGCAATTAATTGTTTGTTAAATGGTACCAAAGATTGGATCTTGATTGATCCCAAACATGAAGACAAAGTTAGTGTCTTGTTTAATATTTTACCATAAGTGATAACATCTTAAATCTTCAAGAAATGATACGTGCATGATTGAAGTATAGAAAAAAGAAATAAATGTCCCGTATGTAATAACGTAAATAAATAAATAAATAAATAAATAAATAAATTAATAAATAAATAAATAAATACGTAATGTCCCATATTGTGTACTCCATAAGATTAAATGTACAATGGCACGAGTACAATTGTTTTGTATTCAGGGTGTATTAAAAACATTCGAATTTAAATTAGGTGTTAAACAACGCAGAATACAATTGGAAAGTCGTTTGTTTTTTGCACCTTTGTTAAGTCATTTACTTATTGCCTTTTGAATAAAATGTTGTACGCATCTTTTGGTGTCAAAATGAAGAGGTATTTCTTTGACAAACAAAATTAATAAAAATCAGAATTTGCCGCCAGTGATAAGTAAATTTATTTTCAAATTTACTCCCACAAGGCTTTCCAATCACTTAAATGCTAATCATCGCAGCAAACCTAATGCAAATTGTATGCTTTACAAACTCAATGGTTCCTAAATATTGCAGAAGGCACATTTCCTGTGATAATGCTTTTGGAAAGCGGTAGCGTAAAAATACGCCATTAGCTCTAATCTGGTATTGCTCAACTGTGGCAAGCATTACACATTTACAAAGGCAAATAAACGAAATGAAGTAGAACAATAACTTGATTTGACTGTATTTCGGACTTTCACGAGTACATGGACAACACTTACACGTTTCAAAGGCAATTTAAACCACCAAACTTATGCTACTCAACACCTATATAAAGCATTAATTCGTATAATATCGTCATTTTTGATGTAAATTTTTCCACATTAACGCCGGTATATGTGCTTTGTACAAAGACAATTCTATCTTAATTTTTAACCCAGCTATGTTTAATAAATTTCAATTTCCTTTTATGGATTTTTCGTTTTTATATAAATAGATAAATTAAATCACATTTTGTCGTGTATGCTGTTTATTGAGTTCTATAAAGAACTCGTCACGCTGCAACTTTATTTGTCATAGTAGGTTCAAAACTTCAGAACAAAAAATTTACTCAGTTGCTTGTGTAATGGCTATAGAATTTTCTGTCACAATGCTGTGGTTTTATTAATTTTACAAAATCTCTTCAGGAAATGGAATTATAACGGATAAGTGTACGAAAAATTTCGATTTGAAAACATGTAAAACAAGCCTTTCTTGTATTTATTTTATTGAACTACACAGGGGAAATTTCATGCAAGTATTAAGCATACTATTCATAAACTTAAGTTACATGTTTGTAAATGCAGATTGTCTAGGTTGGTAGAGTCCTAAGAAGGACTGTTTTTGTTGTTGACTGACCCTTCCACAACCTTAGCTGTACTCATCTTCCGAGTCAAATGAGGTTAGCCGTATTTTTTATCTGGTTCTTTCGTCATTTAACACTTTGTAATATACGCTTGTATTTAAAACCTCGTGTATATAAATCGACTCAAGTAATCTGAAGATGTCTTATGTTAAAGACGAAAAGTTATTAATAAATCCTTGTCTATTTTATTATTGCGATGGCTTTTTTAAAAGTCTTATGTGGAGCTATTATGTTTATATTGAAAATTCGCTTTCCGCCTGGCAAATCTCTGGCTACGATTTTACGTCATTTTATTGTGTGTACATGAAATGTGTGGGTGTCAAGTGTGTATTGTATATATTGTCCCTTACTATACTCTTAATGTCCCTTACTATACATTCAGGGTCACTACCAAACTAACTCGTTTCTATGTTGGTGTCTGTTTTCTCGGAAGAGCATTTTAATAAAGTAGGAAATTCTAATAAGCAGGCGAATACTTCTTTCCCATTCTCTCTTTAAGTTGCATACGCTGACAAATATGGCGCAAGAAATTAAAATTATGTTCAGTATTACTACTTTTGTTTGACTTAAGATAATTTCAAACGTCATCTAAAATAAATTTTTCTCTTTCTTAAAGGTCAATTCATATATGCATATATAATAAACGTGGATGATATGAGCACTTAATTGCTATAAAACTTATAGAATTGACATTTTCCTTTATTTTATATTGGATAACAATTGGGCAAACCAATAAGGATAATACTTATTTCAATCTTCCTGTACAAGCATTGCATGGATGTAGGCAGAAAGAAATGATATTATATGTCTTTAGCTTATTGCTAAAGTAGAAGTTATTAGTTAAGAAATAGAAGATGTTTACTGTGTTTGCACAGTAAATGCAAATCGGAGGCCTTTTGGAGATCTCGAGAGCAGATCAGTGCGAGCCCGAGACCGAAGGTCTAGTGTTGCACGTTCTCAAGTATAAAATAGTAATAATGCCATACATTTTTATTTTTTCCTCTAAAATGTATTCATGATCGATTTACAAATTCTCTTTGATTGATTGATTGTTTAGATTGATTTGATTGGTTGAGCTCAGATGTTTTTGCACTGGCTAATGCAAACTCAGATCTAGACTAATCAGCGCAAGCGTTTCATTGTGTTTATTTCATAATTAGGGCTCATATAATTTCAAGAACATTTATTTTTTATTACAACATTAATAAGTATTTCAACAATATATAAATATGTATCACCGTACATCCTGTGTCCCAAGTGCAGGAGTTTGATGTACCTCAGATTTCTTTTGAGGATCAATGTAACCCATGTATACTTAACAACAGTGTTATAAAGTAAAGATACATGACGCAACTACAACTTCTCGAATGACGTTAGGTTCTGAGTAGAAAATGTTTTAATAAATATTCGTTAAGCCAGCATTTTATATAAAACAATGAGCCAACCATTCTATTCTACAATATGCATCCTAAAAACATTAAAGATTTTAAGAATTTTATTTATATTTTATACGGTTATAGCAATAAGCAGAACTTTCAAAAAGTTATACTAATTACTTTCAAATACAGAACTGACGAAATAATTTGAGAGATTTCAAAATTAAAAAATGTGATTTAACAACGTCTCCGTTAAAAATGACTGTGGTCACTGAAAGAATGATAAATAAGAGAATGTAACACAGATTTGTATTAAGAAAGCAACATCTCGAAATTGTACGATAATCGTATATTTGCAGAATTGTTTCCAACTCACAGCCGTAGATTTTCTGTCTACATGAGAAAAATTTCTTATAATCTTTAAATTTGAAGATATTAAACACGGTTTAATTTCCCAACTATAAAAAATCAGTTGGAAAGATTTAGTTATAGCTGTCTTGGAATGAACACGTTGTGTTCTGTGAGCTGATATTTCTCGAAGAATTAAATTTTATTTGTCGCCAATACGAAAATTTACTCCTTGTGTATATCATTGGTCTTTCTTCCGGCCGCATCACAGTTGACATTTATCCTCTCATTTATAATGTCTCTGAAATATTTCTTTTATTTTGCGATAACGTAAAATCTTCAAATGCGTCACATCGTGCTTATTTTTTTAAAAAGTCGAACATGATGAATTTAAATTACGACTATGGAGATATCGTCCGGTTATACTGGAGTATGCATGTACCGAGCATTTTGAATAGATCTACTTTGAGAGATGGCTTACCACCCGAGTGTCATCTTCTCTATCAAAGTTTGCCTTCTTTTCATAAACCACACACTTCATCAGAAGCTCTAATTGTAATTCTCCAAACTTTCTCTATAAAGTTTTAGTCTAAAAAATTTATCGCGAGTGATCTTAATTCTGTTTGTTTTCCGTATTTCAGAATACCACATTATTGAGAACGCCTTATTCGCCATATCATCATGCATTCAGTCAATTTCGCAATGAAGAGCGAGAAACTGCGTCGTCATTTTCGATTAGGAAGCGTTCGAGGAAATCTGCCTTTCCGCCCGTAACCAAAGTTCGCCTGGATACATCTGTACTACAAGGGTTAGCCCATAGCACTAATTTTTTTAAAAAACAAATGATATGCAGTATCTTTCAACTATTTTAACTCGAATCCTTAAATTTCAGACCATTGAGTTTGTACCTTTTACTTTCCACCACCACCTTCGCAATTTGCGAACAACCATCTTTTACCCACGTCAGAAATGTACAACTGGGCTTGCTGTAAAAGCGATGGCCTTGTACGCCCACCCGAATACAATCCGATAGATATTCAAATGTCAATGTTCGCGACACTGTCGTATCCGATGATGACCCGAACACTTAAAGAGAAGGAAAAGTGACCAGCACCAAAACGGTTTCCATGCTCCAAGTGTGAAAGATCATTTGGCAAGTCGTCACACTTTTGTGACCAAATTCAAACGCACACAAAAGATCGGCCTTACAAATGTGAGCACTGTGTTCAAACTTGCTGACTCTCACGAGAATCCATGAGGGGGAGGAGAAGATTTACCGCTGCACACATTGCAACAAGCAATTCACGCAAACTGTAATGTTGCGCAGTCATACGAGAACTCATATCGGAGAAAACGACTACCCTTGTAAATTATGTCTGAGAAAATTTTCTTGCATTTCCGCTATAAAGGCGCATGCATTAAGGCACAAAGACGTGTAGGGAACGTCACCCGATAAGATGAAACAAGAATTGGTCAAAGTAAAAGAAAAAATTAAAGATGACGCGATGTGACTAACATGTATGAGCGCTGATTCGTTATTTTATTTATGTTAAATTACCTAATTGTTGTGAAATAATATCATTGTAGTGAGTTAACTATTTGCAGCTACATGCACATGATATAGTATCATAAACAAATATCTTTTAGGCCTTTATCTAAGGAACTTAGTTGAAACGTGTGACGTCATAATGAGTACACATTCTCATTTATGATTTCGATCTAAAGCTGCTGTTTTTGCTTGAAGCGGTGCGTCTTCGTGTGAAACATAGGCAAGATCATCCAAGCGAAAAGTATAGACCAAAACGACGCAAAACCGTTGATTGGTCAAAAAGTCGTTGTATTTGCAAAAAAAAAGAATACAAAGGAACAACAAAAAAACAGAAGACAGTTTCATAAGTAATTGTTGCATTAATTGATGTTTTCCTGACATTAACCCTAGAGAATTTTGATGACTTAATAATGCAATTAAAACAAATAGATCTATTCAAACGAAATATCCTTGTCGGAATATTTAAAATATTTCCACAATTTAAGCGAAAAAATTTTAACACATCTAAATTAAGCAATGAAACCCAAATTGTAAACAATTATAATGTTTGGGCAACTTTCAGAAATGACGTTCTTCATCAACCAGTCACATATAAAAAAATGTACAAACTTTTTGTGAGGTTGAAGGACAAAAAAGCTAATGCCAGTGATTTAATATCACCGTCCTAGAAAACGTGCAATATAAGGAAAGCTTGTTCAATGATTATAATAATGAGCTAACGTACTTCTATATTACTGGTAATTCAGGCAGGGGAAAATCCCAATTAGCTCGATAAGTCTGTGAAGTACTGTATACTGAATACGTTTCGGATAATATTACATTTGTTATGACCCTAAATGCTCAAGATGTAACCTCACTTTTGAAAGATTACGCGGACTATGCGCCGACTGGGCATTACGTAACATGATATTAATAATATTTTAAACAAAAAAGTGACAAATGAAGAAAAATTTCGTGCAGGAAGAATGCATTGTTAGAGCATATTCCAGCTATCTCAGCTTCTGTTGTCGAAACCTTTTTAATTTTCTAAATTTATTCAATTTTGCTATAAACTTGCACACAATACTGAAGAAGCATACTTTCTTCATTAATTGTGATAAAATTGCAATGAAAAACGATTAAAGCGACGCAAAAGGCACATTGACGATGTTCTTTTTCCACAACATAAAAATCACACGTTAACATGCTGCCATGTTTGCTACATGAGATGGTGATGACGCATGTCAATAAATGTTAAAGCAAAATAAATTCAAAGCACAATTAAACTTAAATCTATACAACTACAAAACATTTCCAAGCAATAAAGTTCGCTCCTGCCATCTTAGTGACGATAAAATTTAGAACTATTTCATCCATAGAACTGAAAATGTTTCCGTGATAGTGAACGATGTGGAATACGCAATCAGTTTTTATGAGGAATAAAATTGGGGAATCTAAATGAACGAGTTCATGGAGCACATCAGTACCATGTTCACTCCTTCAAAATTCGTCATTTTCATTTTATAAAGTATGGTTTTACCCAAAAAGTTGGTAGTCGTTGTTAACACCTACTTTAATTCACCCCCGGACTATGTGCATCCCTTCTCATTGAAGTCATTTAACTCGTCAATTATACTAAATGTAACAACCAACTATTGTACCTGCGAAATAAACTATACAGGCTTACAGGAATGCTACTCGATGCTTTAAAAATGTTAAACAGAAAATTTGTAAACATTAGTTAATTAGTGAAACAGGTGTTTCTTTAAAAGACGAAGCTTTGTCATCACGACTTCATGAGAATTAAAGCAACCACTACATTTTAAGAATTTGTTTTTAATTAGTTTAGTTTTACACAATGCTGTAAACAGCGCTAAAAACACTATTAACTAGCTTGAACGTGATAAGAGTATACACTGTGATACCTTCGACAACGAATGTCTTTGGGCAAATATTTGCTCATAATGCAGATGTCAAATTAGTTTTCATACTGGGAAGGAGAAGGGCTGTAAAATCATTGATGATTAGAGGAGAAATAGCTTTTAATAAATAGCCCTAAATTTTATCGAATAAAATTGTTACGAACAATTATGTACATTTGTTTGCTAAATATATTTTGATTATCACAATGTAATATGTAATAAAGGAGTACCAAAACAGACTTCTCATTACCTTTATATTCAAGATGCAAACAAATATTTTGCGATCTTTGTTTTAAAAAATTGTTACATTTTGGATTTTTAAAGTTGTCTACGTGTAACGCGGTTATTGATTGTGATTGTTGCCTTTGAGATTTGAACCAAAATGTTGGTAAGGGATTTCCTTAGAACTCTCAACGTAATTCTTGAGCAAAGAATTAAATAATGACTTGAAGAACCAAGTCAGACGAGATTTAGTATTAAGTAGATAATTGTTTTAGACAGTTTTTAAACGGGTTAAAACTAAGTTAAATAGGATTTTTCGCTAAAGTTTATACCATGGTGATGGTGCTTAAAATGACATCTTGAAGTGATATGATAATGATATGCAATTCAAAATTCATCGTGTTGTTTAGTTTCATAACAGTTCTTTTAGAACTATTGGTTAGGGTTCTGTGTTAAAATTCAAATATTTCTTTAAGAACTCTTAACTTTATACTATTGCCGTTCTCCGTGGTATTTGCGATCTTTAAAACGATTTTCAGATTTCTCCCTACGACAAAATCTCTATTTTACTAATTTAGATTTATAGATAATACAAATGATACAAAAGAAACAACCTCAATTAAGTCTTCAACGTGCAGGATTTGTCAAATTTAACAGATTTAGGAGATGCATGGATTTCAAAGCGAAAACAAGATCCACAGAATTTATTACTTTCCACCTATGTTTGATGTTCACACGTCCTAAAACTATTACAGTTAATATTTTTTTTCATTATATGTAAATGATTTCTTTTTGTTACACTCCAATTTTTTACTTTCATTTTAAAGTTTATCTTGGATGCAGGGAAAGAAAGGAAAGTATCTTCAAATAAGAAAATACCATATTCCCATTTGTTTGTCACAATTGATTTTGAAAAAGGAAATTCTAGGAGATAATTTGCAATCGATGCATCGAGGTATTTTGAATTTCATCCAAAACAATGCACAACACCAAATTTTTAACTCCTATCAAACATTGCCGTGCAGAAAGAAACGATCGGATTGTTTGAAGAAGATATTAACCATGCTCTAATAGCGTAACCGGAAACATTACACTCTGACAATTTTGCATATTTGCTACAACAAAGGCGGTGATGAAAAGTTCTATAAAATGCTATTTGAAAAGAAAAAACCAAATAAGTTGACATTACATTTGAAACTCAAATCAATGCAACTAAAAAACATCTCCAAAAGAGTTCATGGAACGCCTCAATACACAATCAATCCTTGAAAATCGCGAATTTTAATTTTATAATGTGTAGCCTTACGCCAAAGGTCGCTATTAATATTACCACATGCTTTAATCCACCCCAACTAATGTGCATGCCTCCAAAAGACTTTTTATTCAAGTCAGTTAACTTTTCTTTCACATAATATGTCACTACCATCTAAATGCTAAATAAACTAAGCAAGGTCACACTATATTGTTCCATAATTTGAAAAAGTAAAACAGAAATATTTATAAGCAAAAATGCTTTGCAAGATGTTAAGTTATGACAGATATACGAATTACTGGTACCCCATCTCTTGTGTTTGAAAAAGTTGTGTAAAATGGTAGTCGGCATAAAGCTGAGATTGTTAATTATAAAGTTATTGTTCTTTGGTTAAAAAAAAGAAAATAGAAATTGTGATGTTTCTTTCTGTTGTTTTGGAGTTTTATCAAAGAATTTTAGCATGTCAGTAATTTTCTCCGTTACTTTATTCATCAACTGTAAAGGCAATATTTCTATGGATGGTGTACGTTGTTCTTATTTGAGGTTTTTATGATAGAAAAAATACTTGCAGAGGCTGGGTGTATGAAAGTAAGAAAAAAAGTGCACAATCTTCTCTTGCATATGTTGGAAAAAAAGACTGAGATCTAAGATCTGAAAGGAAATAGATAAGATTATTGCTGTCACGAGAGGCTCTAATAATAAAATTAATATGTAATATCCAGAATCAGTGGAATGTTTTTAAATGGGAAGCAGTTCTTCATGGAGATGAAATCGTTTGTTGAATGAGAATTTTTCAGGTTTTATCATTTGAACAAAAATTATCATGTAAGTACGAAAATGTTCACCATATGATGTGAACAAAATGTTTACATTACGTTTGTAATAAAGTGCTTAGGTCATCATAAAAATAGCGAATACAAAAAAAAGGCCAAATGGGAATCAGTGAAGCGTGAAATGAAGTCGACGCATTAAGAAGGAGCAAAACTTCAAGCGTAAAAATTACAACTGTTTGTTAAACGGCACGAGTCGTGACGGTTGTGTTTCTCAAAAGTGGAGAAACACGTGGCTTTGTTTTTTTTAGTTTAAATGCTTTGCGTAGTTAATAAAGTAGAACATCACCAAATTGCTCAATAAGATTTATACATTTAACCCGTGAAAGAAAGCAATTTTCCAGAAGGTTTAAAAATATAATGTCAGGTAATTAAAACTAATCTCCTTTAATGCTTGCATCAACAATTTAATGCGACTCTTAGTTCGTAAACCAAAGCGTGCAATATGCTTCCATTGCATTATTTGCACGCATGAAGAAACTATACGCTTAATTCTTCTTGCAAATAACACAAGTGACCATGCAAGTTGACTTAAGTGAACCTGCTGACATTAAACGTAGTTTCATTTTTAAGAAGGACAAGTTTCTCATTCACTGATGTTTTTGGTTTTGGTAAATTAAAGCTACATGAAGCTAACTAACAACTGAACATAACTACAAATCATTAATGTGTGTACAAATTTAAGGTAAATGGAACTTTAAGACAAGTAATACCACTTTAAGAGAGGTAATTACTCCAGCTAAAGACCAAGAAATCATAATCAAAGAAATGTATTCTAATAATCAGTAAATGAAGAAATAATCATTCAAAATAAGCAATTTGAAGTAATAACTGTAAATTTAATCAACAACAGTTTGATAGAGCAGAGATATAATCTACAATGAAAACAGGCCAAACCAATAGCCATGCTACCATGCTATAAAATATAAGTGCAAAGAAAACAGAGAAAATCCAACGAAACAAGACGACTGAACATTCAAACAGCTTAGCTCAAACGAAACAAATAAGCCTCTAAACAACAAAACAAGACATATAAGGCCCAACGTAATGCGAAACAGTTCAGTTGACATGAAACATCCCAAAATGCAGAAAACCAACAAAGGAGCAAAGGACAGTCCAAAAGCTCACGAATCAAAGCAGAAAAAACACAAAACGAGATACGCCGCTAATTGAATCAACATCTTCAAAACTCACGTTTATGGATGCAAACTACCTAAGGCCATCGAATAAGATGATGAAAGACCAGCGAAAGAAGACAACTCAATGCCGACAACACAATATACTTAAAGACAAGAATCAGTCCTGCGAGAAAACAGCGAACTATAGAAGAGGAAGAAGCAACCAGCGCATGCAGAAGGAGAGAGAGCCAAGAGCAAAAACCTGTTTAAAATTATCTGTGCTTTATATACAATGTTCATGTTAATTATTATTCAAGAATATGTTAACGTAATGTCTCACATGGTGCACTCTGAAAGATTAAATGTACAATGGCACGAGTACAATTGTTTTGTATACAGGGTGTATTAAAAAAATTCGAATTTAAATTTGGTGTTGAATAACGAAGAATACAATTGGAAAGTCGTTTGTTTTTTGCACCTTTGTTAGGTCATTTACTTATTGCCTTTTGAATAAAATGTTGTACGCATCTTTCGGTGTCTAAATGAAGAGGTATTTTTTTGACAAACAAAATTAATAAAAATCAGAATTTGCCGCCAGAGGTAAGTAAATTTATTTTCAAATTTACTCCCATATGGCAAAAGGCACATTTCCTGTGAAATTGTTTTTGGAAAGCGGTAGCGTAAAAAAATACTCCATTAGCTCGAACCAGGATTTCATCTATAAAATGATTGAATATTGAACAATTTGCGTTTATATTGATTGTCATGATGGGGATGTACTAAATACTCCACCACGACCAAAGTCACTACCGCGGTAAATAAACAACAAATATTGTTTAACTCAAAATGTTTACTTTAAAGAAAATCTCTGAGTAGACAGTAGGCAAAAGGATATCATTAACACTTTGTACTTTGTCAGGCTTGCAGTGTTGAGGGTTTTAACCATTCGTTGCAGCAGAATATTTATTATTTAAAAATGGTTTATATATATTTAATGTCAAAGTTTTTATTTTTATTCAGGTTCCGATAGAAAATATATATTAAGAAAATGGCGGCAATTTTAAAGCCTATAGGAATATTTAAATTCCTGTAGGAAATCCTATAGGAAGACAAAGTCAATTCATTTGACTCATTGACTCAAATGTAATAAACTCTGGAGTAGACGATACTTTAGAAACTGGTTGGACCAAAGTGGCCTGTGCTGCGAGCAGTTCAAAAGACTCGGCTAATACTTTGAGGAATATAAGCTCATTTTGTGACTGAGAAACGCTTGGATTACGTCTTCACAACGCAACTCTTGAAGAAAATTGCTTGAAGGATGGACAGTTGTGTCTTGTTTGTGGTGCTGATTTGGCTACACTTCATTGTACTTATTGTGGACCACGACAAATCTTTTGCTCAAAATGTGCAAATGAACTCTATGAAAATTTCATGTGATGGAAAAGTGGAGAGTATGTTTACGTATTTTGAAAAACTGCTAACTAGTAGATTTAAAATTTGTATGCCAATTCCAAAATGCTTTCATACTTGTTGAAACGCTATGACAAATGTTAACATCTGCTCATTGCACAAGATATCATGACAACGTAAAAATTCGATTTTGTTTTCTAATTTATTCCAACCGTATCTTTTCACACTTGCTGAAGGATCTTTTTATATAAACATATGTGATTGGAATAAACCCCCCTAAACAGACCACAGCAGTTACCAGCACCTTACAAACGAATTATTCACAATACAAACAAACGATCAACTAAAAACATTACACTTCACACTAATTGACAATGACAATACACAATTGACACCCCAATATTACAACTAAAAATATCAGACCTAAATCACACATCACAACTAAAAACCTTTCACTTCACACAAATTCACAATGACAATACACAATTGACATCCACACATTTCCTGTACACACAATACAACGACGTAAGAACCAGATAACAAATACGGCTAACCTGACGTTTACTCCTCATTTGACTCTGAAGATGACTACCGCTAAGTTTGTCGAAACGTCCGTCAACAACAACAAAAACAATCCTTCTCAGGACTATACCAACCTGGACGAATTTCTTTAAGGTAATCAGCATGTAAAAAGGGTTGCAGTTTGCAATTTTGAAGGATATGCTAAAACATTATTTCTTGGCAATTTTTGACGTAGTACATTGGAGAAACCCACTGTTGGATTCCATTTTAAATTAATCGATTTGGCTGTTGTATTATTCATGTATAATCAAGTTCCTCTGAAAGATTATTTCTAAAATTTTATTAGAAATTGTGCCAAAGTTGCAGCCAATTATTGTAAGTAGACATTACCCAAATTGTTTTTATTTACAAAATCAATTGTTTTATGATGCATTACACAAAGTATCTGAAAATTAGCCAGACAAATTTACATCTGTCTGGAACAAATTTTTATTCCATTTCCATTACGATTTATCAGCGGTTGGCACTAAGTAATTGAATTCTGAAACATGATGACTTTTTAAACTTAGCAGGGGCAAGCATCCAAAAATATGAATTTTACTTAGTTATATGACGATAAAATAAGTCACGTGACGTACTACATAACATAAACAAAGATAGCTGCGAAATAAAATTTTGCTGTATGCTTTTCTTTGACAAACTTATTCTTAAAAGAAGACATTTTCTCAGTGTTTTGTTGCTTCGTTGTTGAAAATGATCATGAGTTACGCACACGTCAAACTTTTTATGATTGTACGTAAAATTTGTTATATTTCTTAAAACCTATGTTTTTTGGAATATATCATGGAATGTTTTCTCTAAATCTCCAACCATCGACCAAAACGAACCAAAAATTTGGATAAGATTATACCCCATCAAGGCTCACAAGGCACAAAAATTATCTACTACTGTCTTAAAAAACTTCGTAAAACCTCAACAAACCAGTTTAACTTATTCTTATTTTTGACACAAAAAATGTCGCTTTTTCAGTTCCAACAAAGACAAAATCTCACCATTGTTTTGTTTTAATGTCGTATACCATGTTACTTGCCCCGTTGTAACAAATCTTACATTGCTAAAACTGAGAGATGCCTTAAAACCCGACTTCGTAAACATGCCACACAACATAAAACAAGCGTTGTTGTACAGGAGCCTAAAAGTACAGGACATTACATATTACAACAAGAACACACATATGAAACACTTTTGGAAAAACGTAATTCAAACATTAAATAACTTGTATTTAAGAACTACAAAATACTTTGCTCGATTACTATCTTAAACAGAAACTGACTTTTACTAGTATAAGTAGTAAAAATTAATTCATTTTTTTAATGTGATACACAGCTAAAGAAGATATGACTCTGTTAAATTACAAAAAACAACATCCAAGAGACGTGTACGGGAAAAGTTTTGGCAAAATATGGAGAGCGAAAATGTAATGCATTGAAGATTATTTCTTAAAAGGGGATCAGCTCTTTGATATCATTTGTCTGATCTTAATTTTTCTAGATTGTTGAGAGAAGATCATGGCGAAGCCTTAGAAACAGATTTAATAATTAAAAAAAAAAAAAGTAAGTAAGTCAATTGATAAACACATGTTTCCTTTCACTTGAGTAAATGTCAAAAGAGATATAATAATTACTGTTGATGCTTATGTTTGATTTTGATATCAAGAAACACACATTTAGGCTTGCTTTTTTGTCCATTTCTTGATTACAGAAAACACGAATGAAGAAAATAGGCCGTCTCCTCAATTGCGAAAAGGAATGCGGAAAGAGCCATCATGTAAGTTTTTTATGATTTTAAGAGGACGATTGCATGGATCAATTTCAGCTCCAGTTTTCGCTTTCTTCAAACGACGCTTTCGCGTTCTGTCTTGTTTTGTCATCTCTGTTTGAGCTTTTATTTCAGTTTTCTGTTTGTCATAAATTTCTTCTGGAGCGAGTAGTGCCGCCTCAGTCACGTTTACCGGTGTGCACTCCTCCACATTGATTGACGGCACGTTGGATACGATCGTCACTTCACACTTTAACTGAAGATTGAAAATAATCATGGTTTACCAAAAAAGTACATTACAAACGTTTCACGTTGAATTGAATCATGCAAATAAAATGCATGAAAATACTCGCAAGGAAGCATGTAATATATGTAATACATGTAAAAATACATGGAAAATGCATGTAAGAACATAGAGATTATAAATAAGACTAGAGGTGGTATTGATGACGTTTTTAGGCGACGCGTGAATTAGGGGGGAAAATTTATGTCCCCGATTAAAACACGAAGTAAACAAATGATGTTTTTTCCGTTTGCTTCGAGTTTTGGATTCTTTCTTAATGTATTTAGTAAGTTTTTTGCTCTTTAGTTCGAGCATCAAGAAAATTTGTCATTTTAAAGCGTAAGTAATTGTTTTTAGCGAGCTGTTATTTGATTATATGTTGTTTGTAATCTCCGTATACTTTGTATGCTTCAATCAACTATACGCAATGAGAACGTATGACATTCTTTTCTGTTTTCCTGTTTTTACAATTCACATTTTCACATACCAATGCGTACCATATCTTTAACTATAGATTATAGTACGATGCCACCTCTAGTACTATTTATAATCTCTATGTGTAAGAATACATGTAAAAATACATGGAACAATGCATGTAAGAAGACATCACAACATGCATCCAATGCATCACAACATCTTAAACCTTAAGATGTTGTGATGTTTATTTTTACATAATTGCAACAAATGACTCCCTAGTAGAATCGAAAAAATAAAGTTGACTGGGTCTTAATAATTTGGATTAACTTAACATGGGAGTCATTGCAAACATGTTGCACCTTTTTGTAATATCTTGAAATTAGTCAGGCTTTAAATTGCTAAATTTTCTCCTGACCCCAGAAACTTGTTGTGCTCGTTAAACAAAATCTTCACATCGTGTGAGCATTTGATAAAACTAACTCATATTTTAAAATTGCCAAACAAACGTTCAATCGAAATAGTTTTGTTTTTTAAAAAACGTAAGTTTTTCTGGCATTTTGAGTTCATAACTACCTATTGGCATTGCAAAATTTAAATAAGCTTTGTGTTTTTGTGATTGGACGTGGTGATTGTTGTAAACATGTAGTTGTCTTGTTAGACTTCCAATATTAATCTGAAAGTAAAACATTAAAGTAAATAATGTAATACCGAAAACCACTTTTGAAATAACTTGCACACGAAAATAACACAGTGAAAAAGCAATTAAAATAAGTTAAATCATGGAATATGTTATTCAAATTAACAAACTTTTAGAAAAATTAGCTAATGCTTACGCAAACCCTCAGCTTTCAAATCGTGGGTAAATTTAGATTTTTTATTGTTGTATTGGAATTTAGTTGCAATCCTCATCAATTATGCATAGATGTTGGCTTAAATTCACCCAAATATAAATAATTGAGGAAGGTTATTACAAATCTTCTATAACAAATAAAACTGTCTAATAACGATCTGTGCTGCAACATCTTTTCATTAAGAAAATTGTCAAAAATCTAAAATACAGCGACTTTCTAAAAGGAAAGAACGGAATGAGGAAGAACTTCTTTGAAGGACCACACGTGGTTTCACTTTGATTTGCGTGATTTATGATAAATTATTTATGATCCTGTGGTCACTTGAATAAAAAAAAAACGAAATTGAACTGTGTATTATGACGAGAAAATTTATTTGCCTAGTTGTTTGAATTATTTGTTTTTGTCTTTATCATAGCTTGAATCAACTTTGAAAGGTCTTTCTTTACAAACTTTTTTTCGATTGTGTTTATCTAATTTCAAATATCTATAAAGAAAATTCTCCATAATGAAACAAATACACCAATAATGAAAAATCTTTTCAATTTTCATTGCATGAACAATATCGTGATGTGTGAGTTACGTCATGGCCGCCATGTTGGATGATTTTTTCAACAGTTTTATTTGCAAAAGATTTAAGAATACATGCAAAAATACATGGAACAATGCATGTAAGAAGACAAGCTGCAGAATACATGTAAGAATACATGTAAAAATACATGGAATAATGCATGTAAGAAGACAAGCTGCAGAATACATGTAAGAATACATGTAAAAATACATGGAATAATGCATGTAAGAAGACAAGCTGCAGAATACATGTGAAGAATACATGTAAAAATACATGGAATAATGCATGTAAGAAGACAAGCTACAGAATACATGTAAGAAGACATGCAAAAATACATGGAACAATGCATGTAAGAAGACAAGCTGCAGAATACATATAAGAATAATGTAAAAATACACGTAAGAATACATGTAAGAATACATTTAAAAATACATGGAACAATGCATGTAAGAAGAAAAGCAGCAGAATACACGTAAGAATACATGTACTTAAAGTGTTTAAGCCTCACCGGTTTGGGTGTAAAATGAAAGTTGGTTAGAGCATCCAATTTCGAAAAGAGAGATTTCATCAATTTCTTAATTTCAACATGTTCTTTGTTTTCCTTTTCTTCCTCTGGATTCTAAGAAAATACATGTCAAATCTTCCAAAAAACTTTATGAAAAACTTCAAGATTCACATGACAAAATCTATGAAAAATTGCTCGTTTCTTAAGTCAAAACATACCTGTTGTTGTTGATATTCTCTCTCATATATTTCACTCAGACTCATTTTACTTTTCTCTTGACTTATCGGTTGAGCTTTCTTGTATTCATAAGCTTTCTTTACTGGCTTTTCTTTTCGCTCCACGTCATCCCATGCCTATAGAAGAGACCACGTATGATAGCATGTGATACCGAGAGAATAAAAGGACCCATGCACGATGGCGCTTTTAAACCAAGATAACATTACCCACGAAGGATAGTATGAGACATACGAGTAAGAATGACTGATGCAGGAGATGTCATTGAGGATCGCATGACCTATGCAAGATAGCGTGACAAAGCCTGGTCTTCACTAGCGACATAAGGAAAAGCATGCATAAGAATAAGCATATATAAGCACTAGATGAACGGAGAGTTTTAATAATCTTGTACTTAAGCTTATGTCGCCAATGAATACCAGGCTTAAAGCAAGATAGCGTGACCCAAATGAAAAGCGTGATCAATGCCGAATAGCGTGAACAATGCAAAAAAGCGTGACCAATGCAGGATGGCGTGACCAATGCACGTTAGTGTGACTAAAGCACGTTAGCGTCACCAATGCACGTTAGCGTCACCAATGCACGTTAGCGTCACCAATGCATGTTAGCGTCACCAATGCACGTTAGCGTCACCAATGCATATTAGCGTCACCAATGCACGTTAGCGTCACCAATGCACGTTAGCGTCACCAATGCACGTTAGCGTCACCAATGCAGGATAGCGTCACCAATGCACGTTAGCGTCACCAACGTTAGCGCCACCAATGCACGTTAGCGTCACCAATGCACGTTAGAGTCACCAATGCACGTTAGCGTCACCAATGCACGTTAGCGTCACCAATGCAGGATAGTGTGACCAATGCAGGATAGCGTAACCAATGCAGGATAGCGTGACCTAGACAAGATAGCGTGAACAATGCAGGATAATGTGACCAATGCAGGATAGCGTGACCAAAGTAGGGTAGCGTGACCAATGAAGGATAGTGTGACCAAAGTAGGGTAGCGTGACCAATGAAGGATAGTGTCATAAAAGCGGGGAAGCGTGACAATGCAGTGTAGCGTGACAAATACAGGAAAGCGTGACCTAGGAGGTTAGCGTGACCAATACAGGATAACGTGAATAACACTGGAAAGTGTGACCCAGACGGAATAACGTAATGCGGAATAGCGTCATTCAGTAACGGAGAGTTTCGTGATCATCAAATACCTCCTGGATATACCAAAAGATAATCATCAAAAAATTCCTTGAACAACTTACGTTATCTTTAATTCTCTGAGTAATAATATCTACTAAATTTTTGCTTCTCTCCTCTGTTATAACAGGAGCTATATAATGAAAATACACTTTAAGTAAGCACTTTTAAAATGGCACAAGATACACACTAGTCAGTATCGTACGCTACAGAGGCTTGCTTACGTACGTACATATCAATTTAACAAGTTGATTCAAAATTAAAAAAAAAACAAAGGGAAAAAGAGAGAAGAGGTAAGACTTTGTGTTGCAAAATTTATATTTGCAAGCCGAATTTGAAATAGCTTTTTAAAAACACAGGCATCATTAAATGGTCAAGAAAGCTGTGATTCTATAACTCTATAGAAACACGCAGAAGTCTCGCAGGTTTGCACATTTACATATTTACATAAGTAATATGTAAATAAAATCAACAAATTTATTTTTCTAATATTGCTTTTAAAAGTCTATTTTATAAACGAAATAGAAAACTTATTTACTTGTTCCTTTTGAGTTATAGAAACAATAGTGAAAGTTTGGGAGAATATCAGAATTGCTCATAAACACACTTTTAGTTACTCCTAAGCTTTCTATGTGTTACTGAAACTCAAAAGAAACACGAAAATGTTTCCATTCTTAAGCCTGAAACACCTAAGCAATCGCTTCAGTCGCGCGCCGAAAGCGAATTAATCCGCACGCGTCGGTCGGTTGAACGCCGGAAACACACATGTGAGCGAGCATCGCATCTATTGAACATGGCAGAGATTTCTGTTTGTTACAAACACAGACATCACTTAAATATTTTATTTTGGCGTTTATTATAGCTACTAATACATGAATATTTACTCAGTACAAACTACTATGTGGACAAAAGAGAACAAGCCAGTTAAAACACGCCAATATGATCATAGCCCATTACATGTATATCGTGGACAATCTTATTCTGTGCATTGAGGTTAATAAGTTTCAGTTTGTAGCTCCTATCGTCCCTATTTGATAAGTCATATAAAAATTAAATGATTCCAGTGTAAATTCACCTACTTTGTCCTCCACTTACATAAAAATGGTAGCATAATGCTTTATTCAACAACTAGAAACAATAACGACCTTATCCAACAGCATTTGAAAAATTAACCATCCACACAGGGATAAAGCATTATGCTACCATTTTTTTTTTCTTTAATACGTAACATTTCAACTATTTAACCTTATAATTATACTCATTCATGTCGGCAAGCGGGATGCTAGTGACAATGTATGTTTAACATCTATATTAGATTCATTCTTTTCAAGTGAAAAGCGGGATGCTTTCACTGAAGGGTAATGATGTATTGTCTAACATTAACACCAGATTATGTTACTGTATATTTAATATGGAATTCCAGCTAAGTCCATATGAACTGTTTAACATGCTTCCAAACAAAAATGAACAGGAATATTCAGTTGATTAATATATAATAAACCTTTCACCTTTTAACTCTGCTATACCAGTCACAAGCCCGGGACTTCTAGCGTAAGGCTCTCTGCTTTTGAGCAGACTTGTCTCGTTTACAAGGAAGAGGAGTGGAAGGTTAATTTTTCAAATGCTGCCGGATAAGGTCGTTATTGTTTGTAGTTGTTGGATAAAGCATTATGCTACAATCTTTTTTGTTTAATAACACTCCAACTATTTAACCTTATAATCAACATGTTGAATTTTCAAAGCGACTAGCTGACGCGACTACGCTACCAGCTTAGTAACCACGCAGAGCGGTAGTTTTAGATGGCCGACTAAAGCGACTGCCTAGTGTGTTTTAGCCTTTAAATAGCAAAGAGGGCAACATGAAAAATTTCAGATATTTAGTTTCCATAGATCTATTGTTCACTAACCAGGAGCTGTAGTGTGATCAAACTGCAACACTTCCTCCAGCAGACTATTTTGTGGTCGTACAGATGCTGATGTCTCTCCTGATAGTTGCCAACTTTTTGCCGCAATATTACTTTGTTCCAATGCGGCAATCTGCTTCTTCAAATTAACAACACAGATGTTTCAACAAAGTAACTAATAAATCTCCATAAAATTTCTTTGCATCTTCAAGCAGTGATCTAAGATGGTTTTGTAGGGGGGTGGGGGTGGGGGAGGTGGACTAGTTTGCATTAGATTTTGGTAGCTATAGTAACTCTAACCACATCACGTGGGATTTTAAATTCTATTTTAATATGATTGAGAAATATTCGGAAGTGCGCTCCACTAAACACTAATCCCAATTGCCATAGCAGTAGGCATATTTAACAAATATTGGATGAGGTTGAGCATGACTATTCAGACCTAGGTCAAAGCAAAGCTGATGCAGATAACGATGATCAAGCTCCAAATAGTTTTGATAACATGCCAAAACCAAATTCAATAAAAGTTTTATCATACAATTATAATTGAAGAAGCTTTCTTACTACTTTGTAAGAGATTCATAAATTTTCAGTAACGGAGAGTTTCGTGATCATCAAATACCTCCTGGATATACCAAAAGATAATCATCAAAAAATTCCTTGAACAACTTACGTTATCTTTAATTTTCTGAGTAATAATATCTACTAAATTTTTGCTTCTGTCTTCTGTTATAACAGGAGCTATATAATGACAATAAACTTCAAATAAGCACTTTTAAAATGGCACAAGATGCACACTAGTCAGTATCGTACGCTACAGAGGCCTGGTTACGTACGTACATTTCAATTTAACAAGTTCATTCAAAATTAAAAAAAAACAAAACGGAAAAGATAGAAGAGGCAAGACTTTGTGTTGAAAAAATATTTATAATTGCGAGACGAATTCGAAATAGCTTTTTAAAAACACAGGCCTCATTAAATGGTAAAGAAACCCGTGTTTCTATAGATTTATAGAAGTCTCGCAGGTTTGCACATTTACAAATTTACATACGTAATAAGTAAATAAAATCAACAAATTTATTTTTCTAATATTGCCTATAAAAGGCTATTTTATAAACGAAATAGAAAACTTATTTACTTGTTCCTATTGAGTTATAGAAACAATAGTGAAAGTTCGGGAGAATATCAAAATTGCTCATAAACACACTTTTAGTTTCTCTTAAACTTTCTATGTGTTACTGAAACTCAAAAGAAACACGGAAATGTTTCCATTTTTAAGCCTGAAACACTTTAAGCAATCGCTTCAGTCGCGCGTCCAAAGCGAAGTGATGTGCACGCGTCGGTCGGTTGAACGCCGGAAACACACATGTGAGCGAGCATCGCGACTATCGCGACTTTAACGAGGCGTATATTGAACATGGCAGAGATTTCTGTTTGTTACAGACACAGACATCACTTAAATATTTTATTTTGGCCATTATTATATCTACTAATACATGAATATTTACTCAGTACAAACTACTATGTTGACAAAAGAGAACAAGCCAGTTAAAACATGCCAATATGATCATAGCCCATTACATGTATATCGTGGACAATCTTATTCTATGCATTGAGGTTAATAAGTTTCAGTTCGTAGCTCCTATCGTCCCTATTTAATAAGTCATATAAAAATTAAATGATTCCAGTGTAAATTCACCTACTTTGTCCTCCACCTACATAAAAATGGTAGCATAATGCTTTATTCAACAACTAGAAACAATAACGACCTTATCCAACAGCATTTGAAAAATTAACCTTCCCCTAATAGATAAAGCATTATGCTACCATTTTTTTTGTTTAATACGTAACATTCCAACTATTTAACCTTATATATATACTTATTCATGTCGGCAAGCGGGATGCTAGTGACAATGTATGTTTAACATCTATATTAGATTCATTTTTTTCCAATTAAAAGCGGGATGCTTTCACTGAGGGGCAATGATGTATTGTCTAACATTAACACCGGATTATGTTACTGTATATTTAATATGGAATTCGAGCTTAGTCCATATGAACTGTTTAACATGCTTCCAAACAAAAATGAACAGGAATATTCAGTTGATTAATCTATAATAAACCTTTCACCTTTTAACTCTGCTATACCAGTCACAAGCCCGGGACTTCTAGCGTAAGGCTCTCTGATTTTGAGCAGACTTATCTCGTTTACAAGGAAGAGGAGTGGAAGGTTAATTTTTCAAATGCTGCCGGATAAGGTCGTTATTGTTTGTAGTTGTTGGATAAAGCATTATGCTACAATCTTTTTTGTTTAATAACACTCCAACTATTTAACCTTATAATCAACATGTTGAATTTTCAAAGCGACTAGCTGACGCGACTATGCTACCAGCTTACTAACCACGCAGAGCGGTAGTTTTAGATGGGCGACTAAAGCGACTGCCAAGTGTGTTTCAGCCTTTAAATAGCAAAGAGGGCAACATGAAAATTTCAGATATTTAGTTTCCATAGATCTATTATTCACTAACCAGGAGCTGTAGTGTGATCAAACTGCAACACTTCCTCCAGCAGACTATTTTGTGGTCGTACAGATGCTGATGTCTCTCCTGATAGTTGCCAACTTTTGTCATAATATTACTTTGTTCCAATGCCGCAATCTGCTTCTTCAAATTAACAACACCATTGCAGCAATGTTTCAACAAAGTAACTAATAAATCTCCATAAAATTTCTTTGCATCTTCAAGCAGTGATCTAAGATGGTTTTGTAGGGGTGGGGGTGGTGGAGGTGGACTAGTTTGCATTAGATTTTGGTAGCTACAGTAACTCTAACCACATCACGTGGGATTTTAAATTCTATTTTAATATGATTGAGAAATATTCGAAGTGCGCCACTAAACACTAATCCCAATTGCCATGGCAGTAGGCATATTTAACAAATATTGGATGAGGTTGAGCATGACTATTCAGACCTAGGTCAAAGCAAAGCTGATGCAGATAACGATGATCAAGCTCCAAATAGTTTTGATAACATGCCAAAACCAAATTCAATAAAAGTTTTATCATACAATTATAATTGAAGAAGCTTTCTTACTATTTTGTAAGAGAGTCATAAATTTTCCGTAAATACTCAATGAAAACTCCATAAGTACAGGAAAAGTATATTGCAAAATTGACTGAAATAATTTCCTCAGATGCAGTCCTGGGTTTCAGTCCTGCAGTGTTTGCTACTTTTTTCCAAAAACTGTATTTGCGCCATTATAACTTTGTAAATCTGCATTTTACTCAAAAAAATTTACAAATTCTCAAACAACTATTTGAGATCTATCAGAATCAATAGAAACAAAAAATGAGGTCATATGCATTTTATATATACAATATATACAATGATTTACATAAAGTTTTACCTTTTTCTGTTGTTCAATGGCATTGCTGAAAGAAATCGTGATTAAAAATTAGATTTAATATTGGTCATAAAAAGTACACTGACTGTATAAAAAAGACCAAGTCATGGTAAAAAAGAGTAAGTCATGGTAAAAAATTTGAATTGTCAAGTTTTTGACAATAACTATAGTTCTCAAGTTCTTGCACATAGCTATACCTGCTCTAAAGAAAACTAAAAACTTGCCACTTTTATGATAAGATTGCAAGAATCACATCACAATGATGTAATACAAAACAATGTTCTTTTCACAGGTTTCAGCCCTTCAAAAAGTTAGCTCAATCAATACATATGAACTCAAGTAAAGCAACAGCAATGAGCCCAATTTCTTAAAATTCAAAAATTTAACAAGAGTGCAATGTGTGCAGGTAGACATCTAACTATTTTCAGAATTAACATCGTAATAAATGATTGTGAAAAGGTAATGAAGTTCAGTCGCTAACATTTTCGGTTTTTCTCACCTCAAAAATAGAGTTTCTGCTTTATTTGCAAAAGTTTCAGCTTCTACACTCAACTTTTGTAACAGGAACTCATTTTGAAGCTGTATTTGCTGCCATATTACTTCTACATCGAAATTCGTATCATCAAGTTGTAGTCTCTCGAAAGGACATCCTTTGATACTTCGCCCACAAGCAGCTTCCTCCTTTTTAGTGAGGTAGTACATTTCACGTAGGCCAGAAAGAATTTCCGAACTTTGATTTTCATCGTGAGTTATAAAGTGTTCGACATTTTTCTCCACGTTTTTAATCAACAAATTAAAAGAACGAAGACTTCCTTCTTCGACCTCCATCTTTTTTTCCACGTGCTGTCGTTTTCCACGCGCGAAGAATGCACATGCACGTGACCAACGCATTTGATCTCCGCTTGGATTCTAACACTGATCTGATAGTAGACTGGATATAGCTTCTACAGGTAGCAAAAGTAAAGCCTAATTATATATGCAAAATTCACTTCCGGTTATCACGGCGAGATACAAATTACTATAGAAATGTATGGCGGATAACGTTTACAAACATGGATTTTCGAATATTTAAGACCTTTCGCGACTCCTTACTAACCTCAAGTATTAGTCATGGATAAAACAGGTTATGCGAATCGATTTGACATCAAAATGATTCCTATAGCTGTAAAATATCGACGTTAGTGGTGATTTAAAAGTTGTACATGCGAGAATGTATTTTGTCCCATCGTTGCCAATGCAAGATAGTTCACTGCTCGCTTTCCAATTTCTGAGGCAGTTATGATCTAGTATACGTTTCAGTTCTTTAGAAATGAGGTGAGTCACTTTTTTTATCATTCTTTCTTTATGTTGAGAGATTGTTGACATTTTATTTTTGCTGTAACTTCATTTTTTCATGAGCAAAGTACTACTGATGCTTAAACAAGACAAGTCTATTTAGTTTCTTTCGCACTTTATCTTTAGTTTCCATTTCTGTGGTTGTTTTTCCCAAATGGTATAGTCGCACCTTGCTGTAGCATTTAGATATGGTCTTAATTAATGAGTAAATATGATTTTCATGAACAGTAGTATCCAACATGTGTGCATCGAGATCCTTGAATGTGGTCCTCAAATCTATACCATTTACTACAGACAAAGCAATAGCATCAGGAATTCCTTTCCCTTGCGGTAAATTTCCATCTGTAGCTGCCAACATTCTCTGAAAGCACCTCTCTGTTTCATTGCATCTTTCTATTACACTTGCTGTTGGCTTAAACAAATTACCCCTGTCTTTTAAAGTCAGGAAAGCAGACTCATTTTTGTAGTTTCTTGAACCGACTGCTTCATGACAAACAGGACAGTTTATTTTCTTTTGCACCATCTGGGCAACATAGCCAGCCATGTCGATATTGCCGCCTTTTTAAATACAGTGGAAAAGCTTGGTGCATCACTATAATCTTCATCCTCATCTCTGTTGTGATTTGTCCCTTGTAAATCATACTTTCAGATGAGAGCAGCATCATCAATTGTCATGCTGATTCTTTGTTTGGCATTTTTAAATTCCCCATTACTTCCAATATGTTAGTTTCATCTTGTCTGGTGCAGTTGCCATTGCAACCATGGATACTGCTTCTCATCAAAAGTCTCTTGTATGCAGCCAGAATTGTTCAGCTGTTGGGTTGTTGTTAAAGCCTCCCGAGGACTGAATTGCTCCAAAGAAAAGCTCTAAATGATCTTGGCTAAATTTATAAGTCAAAATATATTTCATTGGTGCATCTTCCTTTTCAACCAACTCAACAAAAATTTGCTTTATGCTATCAATTGCCACAAGAAACCCAACAAAATCAGTTTTGCGATGGGTTGTGTACATTAGATCACCTGATGCATTTTTCAGACCCATAATGTATTCACGGGCTTCATCAAGAAAGGGTTCCCAACTATCCTTGTTACTTTTTCGAAGAGCTGCTACAGAAATGGAAACTAAAGATAAAGTGCGAAAGAAACTAAATAGACTTGTCTTGTTTAAGCATCAGTAGTACTTTGCTCATGAAAAAATGAAGTTACAGCAAAAATAAAATGTCAACAATCTCTCAACATAAAGAAAGAATGATAAAAAAAGTAACTCACCTCATTTCTAAAGAACTGAAACGTATACTAGATCATAAATGCCTCAGAAATTGGAAAGCGAGCAGTGAACTATCTTGCATTGGCAACGATGGGACAAAATACATTCTCGCATGTACAACTTTTAAATCAACACTAACGTCGATATTTTACAGCTATAGGAATCATTTTGATGTCAAATCGATTCGCATAACCTGTTTTATCCATGACTAATATTTGAGGTTAGTAATGAGTCGCGAAAGGTCTTAAATATTCGAAAATCCATGTTTGTAAACGTTATCCGCCACACATTTCTTTAGTAATTTGTATCTCGCCGTGGTACCCGGAAGTGCATTTTGCATATATAATTAGGCTTCACTTTTGATACCTATAGAAGCTATATCCAGTCTATTATCAGATCAGTGATGGCAATGGCAAATTGGGCATTACATTAATTGTAACCTTTTGCTGTAGTGTTATAGACTTATAGTAGTACAAAATAGTGTTCTTATCATAAAATGTTGGTTCAATCTCGATTGTGATTTGCTAAGAACCTTTACAGATGGCTTTCTATGTTTTCAAGAAATTTTTAATGTGACACAAAACTTAAAAGTATTAAAATAATATGGTGGAATCTTGCTCAAGATTTCCAAGCGTTTAAAAGTGTTTTGTTCGAATTATTGGGCATACCGACACAAACAAAAACAACAACAAGGAAACGGCTATACTCTCGAACAGGAAGATATCATCAAGTATTTACGGGAGAATAAAGAAAGCAAACCGTTAAGAGTTGATAATGTATTCAAAGAGCAGCAATCATAATAACTGCTAAAATATCATTTTTAATAAAGCATTGCATTTAAAAATTTATTGGGTTTCAACGTTCGTTAACTGTAGGCTCTTCTTAACATGCTTCACATTTCTCCAGTGCTGTAGTAGTTGGGGGGCGCTTGGGGTAGGAGCCCCTACTTTGAAATGGGTAATTTTTCATAATTTCATAGCTTCAGCTTCATCAAGAGAGCCCCCATATGATAAATTTGTTCTACAGCACTGCATTTCTCATAAGTGGTGCGCAATCCCTACTCAGGGAGTGAAGGAACATGCAGAAACACGTAAGCATGTATGATTGGCATTATTAGTCGTAGTTTCTCAGATCGCAAATTCTTGAGCTGAGCCTGGGGCTTAGGCCAGAATTGAAATGGGAAAAAACCGTATTAATTGTAAATAAAACCCAAAATTATATGCTAGTGTAAATGATGGAGAGTGATAAAATAAAATTGTGATAAAATCTTACAGCAAACAAATGATATCTATGAAACATGCAATAGAAATCAGAATGGAACGTACGAAGTTGCTCTTTGATTTTGCCACAGAGGATATTGGCGCACAACTGGTCGACAGAAAACTCGTCATGGTCAACAGAAAACACGTCATGGTCATCTGAAAACTCGTGAAATTATATTCTTTAGAAATTTAAAACCAATGGAGGTTTTCTGAAAGAACTTTGAATTTAAAAAACGCTGTATCAGCTTCTGTAATTCAAGTCTTGAACTGACGATTTACATCAAAAATTTTGACAAATCATTCACGTTGATGTGTTTTGCTATATTTTTTCAAAATGTTCATATTCTACAATACACATGTGTAAGAAGACAATCACAAAAACACAAAGTTTATTTAAACTTTGCAATGCCAATAGATAGTCATGAACTCAAAATGCCTATGAAAAACTTACCTTTTTTAAAAAACAAAATTATTTGGATTGAACATTTGTTTAGCAATTTAAAGATATGAGTTAGTTTTATCAAATGCTAACACGATGTTAAGATTTTGTTTAACAAACACAAAGAGTTGCTGAGGTCTGGGGAAAATTTAGCAATTTAAAGGCTGACTAATTTCAAGATAATACAAAAAGGCACAACATGTTTGCAGTGATTCCCAAATTAAGCTAATCAAAATTATTAAGACACAGTCAGCTTTATTTTTCGATTCTACTAGGAAGTCATTTGTTGCAATTATGCAAAAGAAACATCACAACATCTTAATTTTATAGTTAGAATCTTGGCATGCCAAATCAATGTGGGAACATAAGCCCCAATGCCTGCAAGCTTTGTAAATGTATTAAATGAGGTGGTTTTAATGAAGTCATAACCATAAAGTAAGATTGTATAATGACCAATAGTATTTTAATGATAAAACTAAAACATTCGATGGAATGTTTTAAATTACGAAAATTATCAATAGGATCTTATTAGAATTCCAATAGAATTCCAATAGAATTCAAGAGGAATTATAAGATTCCTGTAGGAAATCCTATAGGAAGGCAGAGTGAATTCATTTTTATTCAGATTCCGATAGGAAATATATTAAGAAAATGGCGGCAATTTTAAAGCCTATAGGAATAATTTAATTCCTGTAGGAAATCCTATAGGAATCCTTAATGGGATTTGTTTTGCAATTCCAACTGGAATTCCTTTAAGATAATTTAAAATAGTAGCGAGAGACTTGCCGAGCGGAAATCGGATTCGTGTAATAAAACTTAATGCCCAACATAAAGATAACAGAACTTTATGTTGGGCATTAATCTTTAAGAAAATAGTGAGAACTAAAAACCTATATGAATATTAAAATTCCTATAGGAAATCCTCTGGAAATGTTAATGGAAAACCTATGTAGCAATCGAAATATATAGGAAATGTTATTTATTTTTTCTTCAAATTTACAACAATGGTAGATTCTTTAGATATCTAATGCATGAATTAAACGAAGCATTGTGGTATGGAGTTGGTGGTTGTGTATACGACAATGATAATGTCATCTCTTGAATCAAAGGCTGCTGATGTTTGAATTCTTTACCAGAATTTAAACAACAGCTTTACGAGTTGACATTGATTAAACTCCTCAAAGCAAAGCAACAAAACGATTATATGGTTTACCTAAACTTCATAAATTAAACAATATCAATGACATACCTCCTATCAGACCTATAAATTCTTCAATCAATTCGTATAACTACAAATTAGCCAAATACCTCAGCTCTTTACTCCAACCCCTAATACCTAATGATCATTCTGCTAAAGATTCTTTTGATAAAGTTTTGTTGATGATTTTTTATCTTTTAACACTAACGCTCCACGTGACAAATTCTTTATTTCTTTTGACGTTGAAAGCCTTTTTACCAACATACCACTGACTGAAACCATAGACATTGCTATTGATTTAATTTTTACCAACAACCCTACATTCAAAATGAGCAGAACAGAACTAAAACTATTTTTTAACATCACTACGGCCGAGACTCATTTTTTATTTAACGGTAAGTACTACGACCAAATTGACGGGGTAAGTATGGGCTCACCCTTGGCACCCATTCTAGCCAACATTTTCATGGGTTTTCACGAACGAAACTGGTTAAATAACTACAGCAACAACAAACCTTTATGTTACCGCAGATACGTTGACGACATTTTTTTCATTTTTCATAACAAAGACGAAGCATTACTCTTTTACGAATACATCAACAAACAACATCAAAGCATAAACTTTACGTACGAAACCGAACAAGACAATCAGTTACCCTTTCTTGACATCTTACTAACTAAATCACATGAAAACTGTATGACCTCTACGTACCATAAACCAACATATACAGGACTACTGACTAACTTTTTTAGTTTCACACCATTAAATTACAAAATTGGACTGATACGAACACTGACCGACAGAGCACGGAAACTGAACAACACTGACATCGGCTTTCAACGTGATTTAAAGAAACTAATATTCACTCTCCCACGTAATTCTTTTCCTTTTCATTTCATCAACAACACTATACAACACTAGTTGGACAATAAGAAAAGCACTGACACATCTAACTCCACAACTAACACTAACGATATACAACAACCTGACAATAAACGCTATTTCAAACTACCTTACATAGGTTACTCACGACACACACAACGCAAACTCACACAAATCATTAAACGCTACTGCACTGACATTGACGTTAAACTTATTTTCACACCTTTTAAAATAAAATCTTTATTTTCGTTTAAAGACCCACTTCCCAAACTTTCCAAATCTATGGTAGTTTATCAATTTTCATGTGCGGGATGTAATTCCCGCTATATTGGTGAAACTTCTCGCTAATTATCTACCAGGATAAAGGAACATACACACACAGACAAAAACTCCACTATCTACAAACATCTTCAAGCCTCTCCTTCATGTAAAAACAAATGCTCACCTTCCTGTTTTAAAATCATCGACACTGATCAATCCACTTTCTCACTCAAAATCAAGGAAGCTCTACACATTAATAAAACTAATCCCGATTTAAATATCCAAGTTCACCACTACAACACTATATTTACTTTATAATAATATTTTTTGTTATAAGTTCTTAATACTTATTTTTAGAACTTATGTTATAAGTTCTTAATACTTAATACTCATTGTAATTAATTTATTCATATCATATTACGTATCATATTACTTAACACTAACCATTCTGCACTGAAGATGGCATTCTGATAATGTCGAAACATGTTTGCTCTCAAAAAAATCGTCGTTTTTCTCAAGTGTTTTTTAGAAGCAACAAAACATGTCGAAATTTAGTCATTACATAATGAGTTTTCAGAACCATTACGAACAGCAACGGAATTGATTTTTGATTTCGCCACCATTGAATTAAGTTGTTTGCTTTGTCATAGTTGGTATGCGATTCCTTCAAGGATTCCTATGACAATGCAAAATCTCATCGTAAAAGAAAATTCTTATAAGAAGTGCTTTAGAAAGTTTCACAGGAATTTGTAAACTTATAGAAAAATATAATTTCAAATTGTCCAGGTTGTGGTCATACATACATAGGCAAAACTGAACGAAACCTACACACAAGACTTACCAAATTGCTATTAATTACAATAATTCTAGTGCTATCTTACTACATTTACTCATTTTTCCAGACGCCAACTACATCTCACACCTTTCTTCACTTCCTGACGTTGACTCTGACCCCGATCTCACACGCGTGCCACTCAATCCTAATCAACTTCTCATCTTAAAAGCACTTTTGATAAAACGCAAGATGCCACAACTTAATAGTGGTCTCAAAGCGTTTAAGAAATTATCTCTATTGTAATGTAAGTATACTGCCTGATTGTTTAGTCTTATAGTTCTCTAATTACATAACTGTCATTTCCGCTTGTAAATATTACATAAAATTTTCGCAGCCTGCACTGTAAACTATAAGTCTGATGATGTCTTTAGAATAAAGACGAAATAGTGCACCATCTTCTGTTTCAAACTCTTGTACTATCTTGAATATCAAGAAAACGAGATGTCCTTTTTCGGAATTTCTTTTATTCTGTTGTGAAAAGGTGACCAATTGTGACCTTAGAAACAGGTTTAATAATTATATAAAAAAAAAAGGTAAGTAAGTCAATTAATAAACACATGTGTCCTTTCATTTGCGTAAATGTCAAAAGAGATGTAATAATTACATGTGAAGAAGTTAAATATTGTTTATCAATGTTGTATATTAAGTTAATTCCCCGGTTGTAACAAATCTTACATTGGTAAAACTGAGAGATGCCTTAAACCCGACTTCATGAACATGCCACAAATCATGAAACAAGCGTTATTGTATAGCACTTCTTAGAAAGCCAATAAGCACAGGACATCACATATTACAACAGTATATATTACAGTATAACAGTATATATTACAACATAATACAACAATCTCACTAGATCATCAAATGATTTCTCTCAATCTCCAACCACCGACCAAAGCAAACCCAAATTTTAAATAACTTATCAAAGCTCACAGGACATAAAAATTATTTAGAATAAGGTTTGGGTGTAAAATGAAAGTTGGTTAGAGCATCCAATTTAGAAAAGAGAGATTTCATCAATTTCTTAATTTCAACATGTTCTTTGTTTTTCTTTTCTTCCTCTGGATTCTAAGAATATACATGTCAAATCTTCCAAAATAGCACTCATAACCTTCCTTTACTGTCTGTAAAAGTGATGGCCTTGCACGCCCACCCGAATACAATCCGATGGATATTCAATTGTCAATGTTCGCGACACAATCGTATCCGATGATGACCCGAACACTTAAAAAGAAGGAAATGAGACGATCACCAAAACGGTTTCAATGCTCCCAATGTGAAAAATTATTCGGCAAATTGTCACACCTTCGTGACCACTTTTGAACGTAAACGGGAGATTGGCCTTACAAATGTGAGCACTGTGACAAGGCTTTCACGCAGTATTCAAACTTTCGAATTCACACGGGAATCCATACGGGGTAGAAACTTTACCGCTGCACACATTGCATTAAGCATATTGAGTACCAGCAAAAGCAATATGCCAACATGGCCGAGAGCTTAGAAAAGAACTTTCCATATAATAACATTGACCAATTATAATAATTTGAACTACCGTAAAAAAAGATAGAGGTAAATTGCTAAAAGTTATTTTTATTGGAAGTTGATAATGAATGATAAAATAGCTATAAGAAAGAGTCCATTTCGAAGTCTTAGGTAAAGACTAATTTGTGTTTTACGGCTGGAGTTTAATATTATAACATTGGTCTATTTTAAAATTGGAGGTTGGTATAATTGTAGTCAATGAGGAAAACCTAGAATAGAGTCGATTTTGAAGTCTCAAGATAATAGTTGCATCCATTGTGTTTCTAACTAAGTTTAAAGGAGAAATCCATTATTCTTCGTAATCAATGTTTTCCTTAAAAAAATTAAGAAAATACACATTTTACGATATCTATTGTTTTTCAGATTCTTCCTTTGTAGCTAAATACTTCCTGCTTTTTGTATTCGCTATTTTTATGATGACCTAAACACTTAATTGCAAACATAATTTAAAACATATCCGCTGTGTTCTTTAATCTTTAACTGCCGAAATGTTCCCCTTTAAAACCACTTTAGCATTGAACTTAATGTAAATGAAATATTAATAGAGTTCACATCATATGCGGAACATTATCTTACTTACACATAGTTTTTGTTCGAATTGTAAAACCTCAAGAATTCTCATTCAACAAACGAATATATCTCTATGAAGAACTGCTTCCCATTTAAAAACATTCCACTGAAATCATTTACATATAATGAAAAAAAAAATTAATTTTAATAGTTTTAGGACGAGTGAACATCAAACATAGGTAGAGAGTAATAAATTCTGTGGATCTTTTTTTCGCTTTGACATCCATGCATCTCCTAAATCAGTTAAATTTGACAGATTCTGCACGTTGAAGACTTAATTGAGGTTGTTTCTTTTCTATCAACTGTATTATCTATAAATCTAAATTAGTAAAATAGAGACTTTGTCGTGGGGACAAATCTGAAAATCGTTTTAAAGATCGCTAATACCATAAATCGCAAATTAAAATAGGTGTTAAAAATTACTACCAACTTTTTGGGTAAAACTATACTTTATAAAATGAAAAAAAGGGGAATTTTGAAGGAGTGAACATAGAACTGATGTGTTCCATGAGCTCGTTGATTTCGATCCCCCAATATTATTCCACATATAAACTGATCGTGTATTCCACATCCTTCACCATCACTGCAACATTTTCAGTTCTATTGATGAAATCTCCATAATAGTTCTAAATTTTATTGTCACTAAGATGGCAGGAGCGAATTTTATTGCTTGGATATGTTTTGTAGTTGTATAGATTTAAGTTCAATTGTGATTTGAATTTATTTCGGCCATTTCTCTCCTGCTTTATCCTTTCATGAAATGCGTCATCACCATCTGATGTAGCAAACATGGCAGCATGTTAACGTGTAATTTTTATATTGTGGCAAAAGAACATCATCGATGTGCCTCTTGAAACTATCTCAAGGCTTATTTTGGAGATGACGTACACTCCTTCTTGGCATTATAAATATCGGTAGATGTAAATTTTCATTTAGCAGACGTTGACACCTGAGGAGTAGTCTGCAAAAATGCATCGTGTCGTTTAATTTAGAACTATTAGGTTTGTGCTCTTTACTTTAAACAATTCTTTTAAGAACTATCAACTTATTATATATTTTTTACCATTCACTATGGTATTTGCTATCTTTAGAACTATTTTCACATTTGTCACCACGATAAGCAATGACGGAAAGAATGTAAACAAAGCACATGGATCATAAAGTCAGTATTTTTATAGTTATTAGTATCAGGAATCATTTTGTGACACACATCTGCCTGGCATAATAACCAAACAACAAAAATTAACTACTCACTACAAATACGAGCTCAAACTCATTATCCAACTTGTACTTTAACGCAGGAGAGCCATGACTGAAAGAACTTTCTGCTCCACGTTCCTGTACAAAAAAAATATAATTTCAAATTCGTAATGGCAATTGCTGAAGTTAATAAACAGGTATTTTCATTATTACATACCTGAAGTATGACATTTCTGATCAATTCATTTATTGGCAAAGTAAATGACTGGCATGTACCTTGAAATCACGAAAGAACAATTCCTCCTTTTGAGAAAACGGTGAACAATTCCAACACTTTCAAAAACTCTACTTTAGTATTTTGAATGTAACGAACTATACGTTCACACTGTTTTGAATATATATTTATTTGTATAATGATTTATCGTTTGGGAAATATTCCTATTCTTTGACATAACGACATTCACTAAGCAGAAAACGAACTAACAATACAGGCAGTTATTAAAATTGAAAATAAAAACTAAGAAATAGCTAAAAATTTAAATCTCCATGATACAGAGAGAAAAAATGGTAAAATTTGATTGTTAAAATGATATCGCTTCCCTTTGTCTTTTAAAACAATAGGTTTTCTTGTTTCCTTTTAAATAAGAGTTGCCCTACTTCATTTAAGTCGCATGTTGTTGTTGCACGTGTACGGCCACACAGATCGGCTGCGAAGCAGAGACATATTTTGCGAAGAAAATAGCGAGTAATGACAAAATCGCGAGAGATGAGGCCGTGAAAAAGTTGAAAGCATGGATATTGTCACGAAGCTCTAAATCTACAGGTTCTATTTGTTTTATATGACAATTCAATCTTTTCATTCCTGTTGCTGTCATGACTTTTATAAATAAAGTCAATACGAACTACTAAGTTTTCAGTAGGTGTCCTCATTTTTTCTCTAACTACGTTTTGTTGCATGTTTTTCACTCTCTATACCATTTCCTGGTACGTTTTGCGAACATATTGAAATAAATAATTGATGTTATAGCTTGACACTGCAGACTTTTAACATAGTTAATGACTGATAATAAACAAAGTCCTGACCATCTTTCAATACGTGCTAACATTTCACTCTTCATATCCATACACATTATGTCTTGAAGTATGCAATAAAGATCTATAGTATACCTGGGTGTTTTTACAGGTCTCAATGAAAATAACTTGATGAAACTTTGGAAAGGTCTTTACTTTTGTGTATGGATGGCAGATAAACCAAATGTTCAGGTAAAGTCCCTTACTGGAAAGTTTAAGTGTGCACCCGAAATCTTGGGTGTGCAATTGTGAGAAAACCAAACTATTATGAATGCATATTTTGAATCTCGAGTGCACAGTTTAGACACTTTCCAGTCGGGGTAAAATCTAAAATGTTTTGCATTAGGTTGATTATGCCAGAAAGCCTTTGACATGTTTTTGTAATTATATGCATAAAAATTTTTAGGAAGAATTAGCAGAGGTTATTGCACAACTTCTTCACTGTTTTCAAGATGTTTCTTCAGGTATGTGTGATGTTTTTTTGTTCAAAATGAATATGAAAGTTTCTTGTTTAAACTTGTCACTATCATTGTGCCAGAATTCTAGACAATTTCTCATTATCCAATTAATTTACTAATTTAAATTTGTTCAAAAATATGTAGCTTTGGATTATCTTCTTGTGTTTTATAAAACTATTTGCCGGGAATGGCATGGAATTGACAGACTTCGCCTTGACAAGTATTACTTGGTAAGTAAAACAGTCTTAATAATAGAAGAAGTGATATTTCTCATAAAGAGTAACATACAGTACTGCTCAGAAGTAAGTTTACCGAAAATGCATTCTGAACTCATTCCAAAATGTGTTCCAATTGCATTTGGCTCAAGGTGGAACGCGTAACAAAACACGTTTTTGGCTGCATCCAATCATTGATCGGTAATCATTTATACTCGTTATACAAGTGTTCAATTTTGGAAATTTCCGCATCTCTCCCATCATTCAATTAGATCAAAAGAAACTTAGAAACACACGAGCCTACTTCAACCACAAAAATTACCATGAAGTTTATAAATAACCGTAATTAGAGTTGTAAATTATTGTTCTCTCATGATTTATAGCTCATTCGTAAATTTGTCCTTGAGACTTTGGTTTATCTCAAGAACCAGAATTGGGAAGAAAAGTATGTTATCTTATGACTTTTATTTTATGTATTATAACTCACTTGGCTTGTGTTGCAATGATTATGCAACACAATAACTCACTTGGATTGTGTTACATAATCATTGAATAATCATTAACTCGCTTGCAATGATTATATAACTCACTTGGATTGTGTTGCCATTATGCATGATTATACACATATGCTTTATGAGTATAATCATATGCCATATGCTTTATGTATATTTGTATATATTTAATAGTATCTATTTATTTATTGGAAGTAAAGCAATTTTTTTCCAAATGTAACAAAATTGCTATATTTTGAATAAACAAAATAAGTACTTGCTTTACTTTTGTAATTATATTTAGCACTTTTTTACATTCAATTAACAATTCATAAAAGAAGGAATTATGTTTCCAAATATATATGTATACTTACATACACACATATACACCTAATTTGATTATAAATTTATGTTTTTAATATAGCATTCTAACGGTAATATTGTGTTACACATTTGACTTCTGACAATTTGTGTCAATCTTTATGTTAGTCCAAATACCAAATATTTAAATATACCACATATTACAATAACATGTTTCATTTAGATCTGTAAAGTTGGTCAATGAAATGCTGACATCTGGACCATTGTCCTCTTCTCATGAGACAGCAAGTAGCAATAAATTTGACTCTATATTGCTGCTGCCTGATTGTAAAACTGTATGTGTCCTTCAATGCCGTTTCTGTGGTATTTTTATTTAGTTTTTTGTTCCTGAAGGGCTAATAATGTACCTTGAAGAACTGGGAAAGTGTAAACTGTCTCATGTATGAAATATTTTATAAAATCAACTGAATTGGTTTAACTGGTGTATACATGTATAAAATAAATTTTATGTTCAGATTGAAGGACCTGTTCTTCTTCAACTATTTCAACCATTCATTCAACTCTTAGCCAAGAGCAAACGGTATGAATATGCTACTAACTACTATAGTAAATTTTATAAATTATATAAAATACTGTGTATTGTATTTTCAATTATTGTTGTTAAAAACTACTAGGAAATTGGTTCTAACAACTTTATCCCGAGAGATATTTGATAAAATCTTCGTAAAAGATGACGAGACTGGTGAATATCTGATCAAGGTATGGCTTGCGTGTGCTTGTTATCAATTACGTATTAGTTCTTCTTTCAAAAGTTTTCTGGTGTTATGTTGCTTCATATGTATATAAATGTAATTCATCAAAAAAATTTGCCATAATTTAGATACCGTACTGCGCAGAAGTAACGCTCGCGTTCTATTTGCGTTTTGAACGCGTCTGGAACGCGTTCCAAGAAAAATTGGAGACACGTTTTGAACGCGCTCCCGATTGTTCAAAAAAAACTCCGTGTAACATGGAAATTTCCTAAATTGAACACTTGTATAACGAGTATAAATAATGATTACCGATCAATGATCGGATGTGGTCAACAACGCGTTTTCATACGCGTTCCACTTTGAGCCGAACGCAACTGGAACGCATTTTGGAAAGTGTTTCTAACTAAGTTTAAAGGAGAAATCCTCTATTCTTTGTAATCAATGTTTTCATTAAGAAAATTAAGGTAAATGCACATTTTACGATATCTATTGTTTTGTTATTGATATTTCTGTTACAATTGCCACTAAGCATTGCAAAAACAATGGTACTAAAAACGAATTTTATGCCGTTCCCGCTAAACGTTTTTAACCATACTATAATATCAGCAGAAGCAGATTTTTATGGTTATAAGTAGCATTACACTGAAGTAATACGATGTCGACATCGTGTATAGTTAAGGCTCCAGAATGGCTCCTTTTTTGGAGTTAAATTTTATCCCAAAATTTTAACTCTATTTTTGGAGTAACCGTAACTCCAAAAGTGGAGTTACAATAACTCTTTTCTTCTTTCGGAGTTGTTTTGCTATGTAGAAATTGACACCCTGTAGTTAAGACAGTTTGACAAAACACACGAAGTACAATTTTTTAAATAACAAATATAATAACTACAAGAAATACAGTTTTAAAAAAGATAAAAAAACAAGCGTAATAATTATATCTAATACGTGAATACAGCTAAATAAAATACCATCTTTCTGTAAATTTATGGCTCCTCTATTAATTATAATTTAAGTCTTAAAAGAATTTGTTTAAAACAACTCATTTCTTTGCTTTAGCTGACCTTTCCATTGGTGCAGCCTCTAAAAAAAGAAATACATTCCCAGCCGATAATAGCAGCCCACTAAAATTGCCAAAGCATGCACTGGCGAATCAAGCTATCAAGCTTTCAAATTATTTCCCCTTCTGCAGCAATGTAAGAAGGGGAGGTAGACAGTCCCTTGTTCCTCTGCTGATCAGCATTTGAGTCAAAGACTTCATTATAACATCATCAATTGATTCATCCTCCTGTATGACAAAATCAAAAAAAATTATCAAAAAAATATATGAAATACCAGCTAAGAATATCATGTTCAATAAAAAAGAGAGCAATCCAGTCGTCATTACGTACAAATAAATCTTTCACCATAATACTTACAGAGCAAATGCGAAGTATTTCTGAATGTTTTGTGGTACGTTCATTTATCAAAAGTGGAAAAAGTATTACTGCCACAGTCCCCTCATTGTCTGAATTAAAGAAAGAATTAAAAATGCTGGCTATTAATGCAGAAAAAATTACCTTCGAATCCGCCCCTACTACAAGAAGATAAAATCAACAGCGAACACAATCTAAAATCATAAATGAAATGTAAAAAATGATGTATTGTACCTGATTGTCTTTTTGGATAATCCAAAATGCTCTCTTTCATGGTATTCAGATGTGGTTTGACTAAATGCATTTGGAAGCCAACTTAAAAATTTTTTGATTTACATTGTTCTTTGACGAGTCAACCATTTTTCTGACAATACTTTGATCACCCATAACTCGACCAAACTCTGCTTTTAACTAAATAATCAGAACAAATATTAAACCAAGGAAGAAACCATAATCTAAAGTATGCATGAAATAGATTTTTTGGGCAAGTACCAAAAGTATGAAGTCAAACAGGTTTCTAATCATAAGCACAACTGTAGAAATATGACTTACTTCTGACACCAATCTTAGAGCAGCAGGATATTGTTCTATAACCTGTTCCACAGTTGAGGGCTCCATCAAGATATTTTCTCTCCTGAATAGAAATGTAATCATTCCCAGTTTTCTGTTTGTTGACTTTAACATCTTTTTTCATCAACTTGACATGCTCATTGCATGCCTCTGCTGTTTCACCAGCAGGTTTTTTAAGTACTTTACAAATATTACAAATACCTGTTTTTCTCATTTTTTTCATCTTTTTATCGTCCTCCTTATGTTATAATGGGCATCGCGTTACAGATGGGATTTTGTTTTTCCCGGATTTTGAAACAATTTTTCATAGTTTGCTCCCATGAGCTCTATTAATTTAAGTAAACAGTACTCAACCATTTCGCCATCTTTTACAATCCTATTTTCTGACCTTAAGGGGGAAATGTTATAAGAGTTGCACAATTCACAGCATACAGCATATTAATGGTTGCATAAAAAATGGAAGCAATTTTCTTATTAAAGTGATGCTGTTGGGATAAATCACATACGAAAAAAATAAGCAATGTCCCTTCCCAGCTTATCAGCCCAAAATATATAATTCTTGATAATCAAAAATGACACATGCTCTCTCTCCGATTTGGTTGGAAATAATGTATGTGCTATAATTAAAGAGCATATATCCCTGGTAAACTCATTCCTCCTAGTGCTGGGCATGATCTCAGTTCAAGAGCATTAGTTACACAAGGTGAAAACTGAAGGATAGACAAAATCATTTAGAAAACTTTCTATACATTGTTCATAGATCAACATTATGAAGTACAAGTATGAAAATTATCCTCATTATGCTAATAACACAACGAAACAGTTGGAAGACATCCATCACATTGAAGATTTTAATCAAAGTAAGGTAATTGGTTTTAGCGAAAGAGCCTATTTCAATAAACATCTTAATAAAAAAAGGAATATAAAGGCAACAACCAGCTGCATAAAAAACAGCTCATTTTTAAAGTACTGATAGAGACCAAAGAATTATGGAAATATGTTATATAAAGAATTTCCCATAGTGAAACTTGAAAATATCATTGACATTAGAAAGTAAGTACTAACCTTACTAGGCAATTCAAATTGTTGAAGTTATTTGTTATCTTTGCTGTTTGAAATATGATTACCTGGAATTGAAATAGTCGTTTCCAACCTCTTTAAAATGTTAGGTTCTTTGTCATATTCAATCGGGCTTCGGATCAGACTGCTATCAGATGAAGGACTTGATGGTCTTGATGCATAAGGTGATGATGCATCAGAAGCAGAGAATGAACGAGTTAAAGTTTGTGAGGTTTTAAGTAAAGAGGGAGATGATGAATTGATCTAGATAAAATATATTTTTTTGTATTTTTAACAGTAGATGTGCCTTGCAAAACAAGTGTAAACTCTAATTGCTAATCCTTTAACACACCATATAACTTTTAAACTCTTCAAAGCCGCATTTTTACTTGGATTTTTGAATCAATGGCAATACACTTTAATAAAATCTTAGAAATATGATACAAAACAACTCTGCAACAGATTTAGAATTTATTGAATGTTAAATACGATTTTTTACTTACCTGACAAGAATCCTGAAGTGCTTTAAGGCCACTGCAAGGTGAATGATCTGCACTCCTTTATACCACATTGCTTCGAAATGACATCACTTATTCGTTTTCGTCTTGCTGTTTTAGGTGCAATTGTCCATAAACTCAAACTCCTAAAAATGCTAAAAGCATTTCTTTATAAATGATACAGTTCTCGTGTTTTTCCTACCTAATAAAAAACACCAAATGATGAAAAAGTTACGTGCAAATATAAATTTATGTATTAACTCTTTTCAGCAAGCAAACACTGATTTTGCGGTAAGCTGCAGTATCTCATATAAGTACGTAGAGAAATATGTTATAGACAAAATACAATTGAAATCAAACATATTTCACTACAGAAAAATTTAATTTTACAATACGGTGCAATTCACTAAGCACAAACTTGCTCACTGTAACGCTTAAATAAATCATTTAAAATCCAAACTAATATACATAATGTGCATTGATATCGACAATAAGATTTAAGGTGTTTTATTAAAAATTCTGGTTTTCACGTTAAATTCTTGAATCTTTTAGTAGCCTTTCGTTTTTTTACACTGCAAATTTGTCATTGAGTTATTTATCATAGTTTTATAAAGTTACTTCACTTGATTGTATTTTTAAGTTACTGAAAGAAAATATTTGCGTTTCAGAAGTAAAAAACGGTTTGTTTCACTCTAAATCTAACTGAGTACTGTTTCTCTCAGGTTGCCCGGCCAGTGTATCCTCTTCTCCTCGTTGTTTTGCTTCTAACTTGGGTTTCCTTTGCCAAGATGTAACCATATCATATAGATAAACCTTTTTTGCCATCTTTTCTCTCTAGCTATGTCTTGCAATTTCTCTTCTTCTTTCTAGATTAGTAACTGTGAAGGTATATTGTTTGTGAACATCAAGAAACACCTTCCTGTTTTCGTCATATTGTTTTTAGCTTCCCTTGATTTCCTCCAATAATTTACCAGCATGAATGCCTTTAAAGTGTTAAATTATCAATCCGATACGAGTCTTAAACAGAACGTTGGTTGCTTCGTTCCTGTCTTTCCTATATTTGATTCCGATATTAGAGTATTTGTTTAATGTCGAACCCCGCAAAGCCTACATGTCTGAACCAACTTTCAGATCTTGTTTTCTATTCGACAATTTGCTCATTTTTCAACACTTTCGGCCAAGATTTGTAATATTGTGAGATTTCTCCCTTTTATTGCTTAGTCATGTTACTTATATACAGATCGTTACTTAATTATAATATACGTAATATGACGTACGAAATACTAATAATTTGCATAATAACTATACTACACCTCTCCCCAAACTAATTAAATATATTTTTTGTATTTTGTATCTATAAGTTCGTTTATGAAAATATTAATTGTTTCTTTTATAGCTAAATAACTTTTATCTCTAAATTAACTTTCAACTTGTCCGTATTGAATAGGGGCTTTTCTTGTACGCAAAGGATACCGCCGTTCTTTTTCCTTTATACTTTCCTCAATGGGTTCTCCTAGACTTTTCCCATTTTCTATCTTCTTGAAAAATGACGAATTACGAGTAAATAACATTCTATCTTTCTTCGCTGTTACCATTGAACCTTTTCTTTCCACGACTTCACATGGCTTAATATCATACGGTGTTTGTTGTTTATTGGTGGTCGTATCTTTCTTAATAACACCATATCACCTACTTTAATCTCACTTGTCTGTACGTTCCTGTTATTGTCTGCATGTAATTTCATCTTCAATTTTGCTCTTTCATCCTGTACTCGAATTCTTTCCTCCGTATCTACATGAAATGGTTCTTCAGGTAAACGTACTTTCATTAGTCGACCGAATAAAGCCATAGATGGAGAGATTTTGGTCGAACTATGAGGTGTGGCACGATAATTTCGCAGGAACCTGTGGATTTCTTGCTTCCAATTTTTTCCCTCCATTATCGCAGCCTTTATTGTCTTTTTGATAGTACGCATAAAGCTTTCCACTTCCCCGTTGGCTCGTGGCCAATAAGGAATAACTTTTCTGTGTTTAAATCCCAAATACTTTAAAAACTCGTAAAATTCCTTGCTATTGAATGGCGGTCCATTGTCTGAACGAATGTTAAAGAAGAACAAGTTGACGGCGACAGAACAAAGCAGTCGATTCTTTATAGTCAAATCTGCTGGAAAACGTGACACGAAAACTTAAACATAAAATGAATCTATTGAAGAGATACAACTTCTAAGCAAAGCGAAAGACATTCAAAAACATGGCTGAAACCAACTTGCCTATGGAAGGGTATGACCAGGAAAGATTTATCGGTCAAGTTAATGAAGCGCATCGACGCAGTATTTGCTTAAAAATTTTGAAAAATCCGCTACATTGCCCAAACGAACATTAGTTCTGTCGCTACTGTATTATAAAATGATTAGAAGAAAATGCTACATGTCCTGAATGTGTGTGTTATCTCACAGTAGATACTTGCAAAAGCCTCCAAGAAAGGTAAAGGACATGCTTGAAAGACTGCTAATCCATTGTGCTATGCACACGTGGGTTCTAATCCCATCTTTGTCGCCAGATGTAATATTGTGAGATTTCACCCTTTTATTGCTTAGTCATATTACTTTTATGCAGATCATTACTTAATTATAATATACGTAGTATGACGTACGAAATACTAATAATTTACATAATAACTATATTACAAGATTTTATTGAAATAATCGAAAAACCCAAAATAGCAATGAAATATCAGACTGTCAGCGAAACTGTTAATCATTCAATTTAATAATCGCAAATATTTATGTTACGATAACCCGTCCCCAACGAGCAAGTAAAATCAGGTAGCCGTTTTTTTCGAGTAATTAAATACTTTGTCCATAAATAGCAAGTGTAAATGAAATACACCTTCCCTGACGCGCAAATAAAAATGAAACATCCCGTCCTTGACGAGGAAATATATTGTTTACATGTTAGTACTCGTGGTTTTTAGGTTCTTAACCATCACTATCAAGTCGCCATGCAACTTGAAAATAAATAATTCATTTAATCAAATATGCCAAATTACTTTAAGAACCGTTTGGTTCTTCTTACAACATTCAATTGTCACTTAGAATTTATTTTTAACTCTAACAAAAAACAACACCCTTTTAAACGTCACTTCATGTCTTTTATTCCGTCCAAGGCAGTAAGTCGTACTGTAGCCACAGGTTGACCTTTGTGCCAAATAGAAATTATATGTAATATATTAATCCCTAAGAAACTATTAGTTATCTGAATATACATATTGGCTATCAGAAGATATGAGCACAAAAATATCGAAAGAATTTTTATGGAAATGTTTAGTCTAGATTTAAAAACAAATGCAACTAACTTAAAGTTTTTTGTATTTATTGATGTAGCCAAAGCTGTAAAGAGTAAAATTGATAAAGTTGATGAATGCAAAAATTAAGAGAAATTATTCTTAATGCAGGTAATTTTCAACATGTTTTTTAAAAAGAGTATGATTTTATCAATAGTGGGTCTCATATTACTCCCCCTTACATACACACGCTTATGTCTATTTGAATTTAAATTTTGAATCTTTAATTTTTGTTTATGTGACGCAAACTTGCACAGTAGATATTTCTGTGTAAAGTTGAGATTACGAGCAACAGGTCTATTGTGCTCATTTTCTTTAATGGAATAATTTGCAGGATAAAAATATGGGAGTCAACACTTCTTATTGTTGTTTTGCTACAGGTGCTAGAGAGTACTATCGCGTTGGAGCTATATTAGCTTATGCATTGACATAAAATAGTCAGTTGCAAAGCACTCTTCCTCTTGACATTAAAGAGAATAATGATCAGCCAAGTTCAGACAAGTGCCTCCTTGACAATTTGTATTGAGTCTCGACAAAATTGAATACAGCCAAAAAAGGAAGATCCGATATTTTTCCCTTTTAACTTTAAAATGACGTAAGAGCACCTCACCAAAACTGGCCTCAAATTAAGCTTACTGTCATGTTTAATCTCGTCAAACATTGTGAAGATGACCCTGAGAAAAAAGTAAGTTGGTTGCATATTCTAATTGCAAAAGAGGAGATTAGTTCTGCAGAAAATGTTTACCTAACAAAATAATGTCCTTTTTTGGATCAAAAACCATAAGTGAGCAATGGAGCGTTGAGCAAAATGTGATCAAGGAAAAACTGCAAGGAAAAAATCAAGTATGCAGAAAAAAGCAAGAAAACAATTACTAGCTAATTTCTCATTGATATCAGATTATAACATACAAAAAAACGGGTTCAAAATATTTTCAACTTTCTGTTTTAAAGGATACCACTTCCCCAAATAAAAGATAGTTCAATCTAAAAAATCGAATGGAACTATAACTTGCTGTATTTTCATCCGATAAATCAAAGGAAACCAAGTAGTCAAATTAAATAGATTTGAGAAAGACTTGAAACAAAAACAATATACGAAAAATAGCTACATGGATAAGTGTACTGTACTGATTAACACAAATGGCGGTTCTCACGATTGTAAATATCTAAACGAATATTAATAACAACAAAAATATCGGACTTTCTGAACAAGCAGACAAAGAGTAGTTTTTCATTTTCTTAATTGCTTCACTTGGCTTCGCTGCTATCGATTCAAAATAAACAGACAAATTAAAAAATAGTGGAATTACATCGCTTGTCATGATTTTTTTTTTACCACAACTTTACGTTTTCTTTTACAAGATACTGACAACGTTTTTATTGTTGGTTACAAATGACACAACATACATTCTATGTTTTTTTGCACTGTTCCTGAAAATACATTTTCTCCCTGTGCTTTCTTTTTTACTTGCAGCTAATTGATTTGATCCATTCACATATAGAAATAATAACCTACACCATTTTTCCTTCCTCAGAATTTACTTTCTGCTGCCCTTAGAAAATTTGGAAAGCAATTCATAGCAAAATTATTGCATTATGACAACTGAACATGTAAACAGAATGGAAACCATAGAATATTATTGTTATAGTGCATGAATATCAGTCCATCGAACGTTCTCTGTTGGGGAACGCTGAAATGACTAAGAGAGCCAACAATTTCTAGCAAAATTTACATCATTAAAATGCACATTGAGTTAGATTTACGCTGATTGTTTCTCATACTGTGATATGTATTTGCAATGATTAACTATGCTGATTAAATTTTTCATCGTTGTTATCAATGGCTAACATATGAAGGCATTAATACGTTGGTACATCATTGCTGAATGAAGTTACGTTTGAAAAACACTATCTAATCTGTGTTTGTTTTAATGTTGTAAAAGTGTTTGCTTTTAGCAAAGGAAATAGTTTTTACTTGTAGCTACACTACGCTTCCTCTATAAGTGCACAAGCTTAAGTTCACATCACTTGAAGTGTTTTAGTTGCCAATGGTTATTCCATATCTTCCTATACATATTTTATGCTAAACACAACAAAATGATTGGAAAACAATAAAGACTGATGAAAGAAATTCTTTGAAAATGTATTCCAAGACAATGATCTGCAAGTGTTTAAAAGAAATTACACTTGATTTTTTTGTCTGTCCACAAGGAACTAAAATAATTCTAACTTAATGGCTTCTAAAATCTTATGACTGTGTTATGGTGAGCTTGCTGCTTTGTAAATGCTCGATATAGCGAGGCTTTTTACAATGAATTGACTGCCACTGCTTGTGACGTTATATGTTATTATTAAATATTAACTATTATAGTTCAAAAGATTTTTTAATTTGAGATTTTTTAAGATCAAAAATTTTTGCTTGTCGAAATTATATTTGTCACATCCGAATTATGGTGTATTTCTTGACTTGCACATTTTTCTCGATATTTGCGAATTAATGTTGTACGCCTACATTGGCTAGTTCCAGCAATAACACCGATAAATATTTTTTAAATCAGACTACTAACATGTCTGAATTACAATTCTATATTTATTTTGTATTTTTTTTTTCAGAAAAAGTGAGCTAAATACAAAGATATCTACATCAAGAACAACCTTTAGTGATGCAAACTAAATGACGTAATGTTATGGTTTAGAAGCCAAAACATTGATGATGATGACACTCAAACACGCGTAATTACGTCAATGCGCCTTATTACGTTAATGTTAGTTAATTAATTGCGTACACGCGATCTATTGTGAGGTGTTAAAACGTTACTCTAAAACGTGAGCGATATCTTACAACAAGTCACTTCAAACTCACTTGAGTAGTTGTTCAATTTGGCATCTTATCAATCTCACGACATATTGCTTAACTGAATGAACTGTTTGATGATTTAAAAAGTAGAAAAAAAGACAAATAGAAGTACCAAGCTTTAGACAAAAATAGGTTAATATATCACAAAGGCGTAATGAAAAGTTTCATAGCTAAAGCTCATTAACAAATATTCCCAATTGTTTTTATAACTCAGTTTTTTGCAAGGCAGAATTAAGAACAACAAAGTATTTTGTGTATAGCTGTTAATATATTATATCACAAGCAGAGAAAAGACAGTTGTTGGATTTATGGCTACTAACTATGATGACTCAAAGAAATGTTTTGTAATAATAAAAAAGTCCATCACTGTCATCTTTTACAAATATGTGTGAATTATGTCTGTACAAACACATTTTTATTCAAGAATTTTACTCAGTTGTTACAAAGATAAACGAAACGACCTTTTCCTTTGTCACCATCAATCTCTCAGTTTTAAATTCTGTAAAAGCAAGACCATTGAAATATTTACATCCTTGCTGATAGAACACAATATGAATCGATTTGAGAAGAGTTCATTGTTTCGTTTGCCCAATTCCATTATGTACAAATGGTACATGAAAAAAAGCAGTTATATTGCCGAGACGCATATCATTCATCGAACTGTACTACACAGAAGACAAAGATCGATTTACTAGAGAAAAGTCTTAAGTATATGCTACATTTTAATCCGATTAGCACGTCAACGTGAATCGTTTATTAAATTTTCCTTTCGCATCATCAACATCTGTAATAACAAAAATAGTTTGCCATATTTTAAAATTTTTACATAAGCCAAGAGATTTTTCATGATTTTAAAGTCATTTTATAGTTCACCTGCCCACATCCGACTAACTAAGTTTTGTGCAACGCCGTTAATTCGAGCTGTTAAGTAACTAAAGTTAAGGAGTTAACTACGGTAGTTAGCGTTAACTATAGTTAAAGTTAACTGCGTTTTTATACAACCGGCCCCAAGTTTTGTGCATTTGGTCAGTTTTATTTTGTATTGCATTATTCAATTTGTTGATAACTTATATTTTAATTTGCATCGTGGCTAATTTGTTCTTCATTCAGGACATTGTTTTTGTATCAAATACTTTGTTTTTAAATTAAAGGGAGAGTTTGTAAATTTATATATTAATTTGTGAATTGCAGACACGGCCACCGTAAATTATACATGAGTAAAAGGACAAAGTATTGTAGTTCTTGCATACATTATGTTATAGATCATAAGAACTTACGTTGACTGATCTTGAAATCAGTAAAAACTGATAGAACATTGTTTCTGATTTTTGTCTTTAAACCTTTTATTGACCATATTCATGAATATCTACATCCATATTTTACAAGTAATTTAAAAACATTCTTTCAGCTGCTGAAACAAATTTTAATTATTTAAAAGGACGTTTTGGACAGTATATAAAAGCGTAGATGCACATCAGACAAATTTTAATTATTTAAAGGACGTTTGGACAATATATAAAGTGTAGATGCGTATAGATACATGCGTCACGTTCATTGAAGTTATACATTTAATTTTACATTCGCAAACTGTTATACTGTCGGTCTTTGAATATGTTTTCTTCTTTGTTGGCATATGTTCCGATTGCAACATATATAATCACAATTGCTTTAGAAGTATACTGTGGTATTACCGAAAAAACCATGCTGCGTTTGCTGAAAAACGGTTAGTCTGTGTAATGTTTTATGTTTGTATTTTAAAGCCATACTTTTTGAATTTATCTGTATATTTTACATGTTACACATTTTTTTTCGTGTATATATTAATAAATTTTTTCATGTGCACAAGTGCATTTGACTGTGATAGTTTTTATAAGAGACGTGCAAGAAAGATATTTTCATTCCTTAGAGCCTGTTCATATAAGACTGGCTATCCTGCTTTGATCGGGCTAGCTACGTTTGCCAGGATCTCACCTCATATATTAATTCACTTTATATTTGAAATTGCGCTCATTCTCCCATCATTTTTTTGTACTTCTAGCCTAAACCAAGCATCTCCTTTTCTTTCGCAGGAATCTTCTTCACATTGCATATTTCAACTTTCCATAAATAACAGATCGTCTACTCGATGAAATTCTCATAATCGCATCGTTCTTTTTTTTAACATGTGTTTGCAAGTCGAAACAACTATGCTCATTTGAAAATGAATAAATAATTCTACCTATCACTGCTGCATTTGCCGGTGATAACATGATTTTGCTTTTAATTTTAGATCAAAATTAAAAATGTTTTGAGTACAGAAATTTTAAATGATGCAACTTAATGCAAACGTATTTAATTTTCCAGCGTAAAGCAACATTCACGCGCAGAAATTGTTACGTCATACCAGCCGAGCCAGCCCGTGTCGTATGAATGCAAATACAAACTAGCCCGGCAAGCCTTTAAGTGCCTTAATGTTATAACAAATTTAAATTTTTTTTGAAAATTTTTTTTAGAACTAATTATACCTAGCCATTGCAGATATATTGTTTAAGTTAATATTATTCATACCATTGCGTTATATATTTTAGAGACATGTCCATTAAAAGAAAATGTTTTGTTTGAAGCATTTTACTCATCGGCAGATTCATGTGTATTCAAATATTTACAAGAATTATTCTGTGTTGGTTTAACTTTCGAAATGACATAATGAAGGAAGATGTAAATTGTCAATTAACTCACAAACGTCCACAGAATTATGAAACATGTACTGATAACAAGTGGAGTTTCTATGAATTGCTGAATCCACAAAGAAAGGTATGGTGGAAAATTATATTAACAGTTTTTAAATTATTGACAAAGCTACTAATCTTGAATAATTGCACATTTGATTTATAAAGATACCATATAACAAAGAAAAGTTGTGTGAAAATGGTGGAATGACGATTGTTGACTTAAGAGACGGACCTGGTTCTGATCCTTACAGATGTCAATGTCCTTTTGGCTTTACGGGAAGACATTGTTCGGTAAAGCTAAGTAAGTTTGTTAGAAAATGGCAAGCAGTACAATTTCTTAAGATGGTTGCAATCTTTTGCCTTTCTTCCCTAATCAAATTTCACTTCACAAACAAAACATGACGAAAACATTTGACTTCATAGCTACATTAAAATTTGAATATGCTGATTTTAAGCTACCCTATATATATTCTGTAGAAAAGAGCAGGTCACAAAACGTATAATCGGCAAGTTCCAGTAAGCTGTATAAGGTATTTTGATTCAACGCAAAGATTAAACACTGTACCATCTGAAGTAGCTTGATAAACCTGCATTGTGCAATTCTATTGATGTTTTTTTATAGTTCTAAGCACATTAAATAAGATGAAATGAGAAGGTCTTTTTTCCAAAATAATTTGGTACTAAAAACTGACACTGTTTTTATGCCGATGCTTAGAGATATTCAAAACAATTGAAGAGCATTAGCTTGAATAGTCTTTTTCTCCAAATCTCTAGCACTTGCTAAACCAATTATGTCATTATAACTAAAATATTTTTTAGTATCTAGGGATATCCAAAATTAGATAAAAATTGATTTAGTTTGAAGAGGTTTATATCTAAAGCAAGCACAAGAACTTGTGGAAACTCGACACATTTCAATTTTTTAGCATGGTCTGTAAGCATTGTTTTAAAGTTTGTAATGAACTTTTTGTTAGGTTTTCAAAAATCTTGTAAGTAGCCGGACAAACATAATGCACAAAAAATATTTCCAAAGTCAGTATCAATCTGAAAAATAGCTAGGCTCCTCGTTTAAAAGTAAATAAGAAAATGAAAGTTTATTTTCTTTGTTTAAGATGATTTAATTGTGACATCATGGAAACCATATTGCGCGGTGGATCATATAGCATCATATAGCATCATGTGTCTTTAACAGAACCTTTTTTTTTCTTTCTATTAATACTTTCATCTGTCCAAGCTTTGGCATAATGAGTACTCATTACCAGGGCCGAAACGAGAACGTTAATTTACGGCGGATATTCTTCTATATTTAGCTCTGTTCGACTGATTTTGTTTGTTAAAGTTATTATTTCAAAAGAAATCAGTCGGGCAGATCCACTTCCAAAAAATAGCATTCTAGATTTGGCCCTGCTCATAACAGGCATAGAAAATCTATGGTGCCATAGGCCGCCCGACTTTTACCAACAGGGAAAATTTGCCTTTTCTGGAATGAAAGTGCCCTTTTCATGGTGTAGAAATGCCCTTGTTTTAGGTAAAATTGGACTGAAGAAGTTTTTCTTAGATAAAAGTAGCCTCGAGAGTAGAACAAAGTCTGTCGGCATCATGCGAAATCAGCTATAGCTTAGTTTTTTATCTTGATTACCCAGATGGATCAAAAATCGCGTATGTTGATTAGGGTTGTCTTCGCAGACGTCCGCCCAGTAACTTAATCAACCAATGAGAAGTCGCAATTTATGATCCACATGAGACTATAAATTCTATGGCAACTTATTGCTCCCGTCGTATTGTCTTTCAGGCCATTGGTCCTACAAAACTGTTGACAATTCATGATCATAATAATTGAAAATTTTGCGGTTTAAATCACTTTAATCAAAATCATCATGCCTAGAGCTGCTAGGTGAAAACAAGAAAAGGAAAAAGAGCTTGTAGAAACAGCTAAAAGGTTGCGAAAACTGACGAGTTTTTTTGTAGTGCTCCAGCAGAGAATGTTGTTGACCAAAACATCGACTCTATGTCTAGTTTGACACTGCCGTCAGCTACAGAAACTCCATCAACGTATTTATCTCCTCATTCTCATTCCAAACCAAACTTCGGCAATTCTGAGTTTATATCGTCTTTAGAGATACTAGTCGCGCCGCCGACCGAGCCAGTTCACACACCTTCTCAAAACCTAACATATGCGTCTTTGACAAGTTCCACGACTACCACCCTATTGGTAGGACCTATGCAAATTGAGTCAACGGAATGTTTGCTAGGACTCGATTGTAAGAATTTGTGCTGTACAGGCCGACAGCCTTACCATCCTACACTAGAAGAAATAAAGCACACGTCTTACTTTGATTTACTTTGTTGCTCCAATGAGCGCAGCCTCTGGAGAACTTTTTTTTCATACCAGCGGCTTGTCAAGACACATCTCAGGAGCACAATGACGGCGGCACGCTACAATAATCTTATTGTTATGGATGTAAACAAGGCCAGAACTGACGAACTGGACTTACGTTTAGTAGCTAAGGACTTTGTTCTGAAAAACGAACGTAGGGTTAGATTTTTTGGGAAATTTTATTGAGATCGCTTTACTTAATAAAATTGTTCATGTAGTCATCTTAGTTTGTTAGCACGCACGCCGAGCAGTAGTGAATACGCATAGCATTTTAAGAATGTTTACCAATATTTTGCAGACTTTGAAACTTAATCATGATTCATGAAACAATGCATATCTGTAATATACTAAAACAGTAAGCTGCAAGCTCACATGCCCTTTTCGGTCAGTGCCCCCCTACTTTTGAGATACTTCCGCGGCCCCTGGCCATAGGGATGTGTCAAGACTTTTAAAGGCTTGTCCAACCAGCATAACTCAGAACAACATTGACATCGGATCAGAAATAGAATGATTTAGAATAACAATGCAAAAGTATAATTACAATGAGCTCCATTGCCCGACATTTAAGAAAAGTAAGCTATTTTAACACCAGAACTTTTGCGTTGGTTTTCTTATTTTAAATACGTTTTTGAAACATTTTGGTTTCTACTATTCTGCAGAACTTGCAAAAACTCTAAAATTTAACTCATTAGCTTTTCTAGAAATATTTAGATTTGTCACCATCATAAAATCTCTGTTTGATTTAATTAATACTATTTTATGTTTAGTTTTTTCGTCATGCGAAGAGGCGATGAGAAATGGCAGGTATATATAAGAAAATTTACTATATTTAAGTCAATACTATACAGAATATTTTTTATAACTAATGTGTAACCAGAAATGAAGAAAGGTATAAACTGGTGTTTTAATCAAATATTAAAAATTTTTTCGACTACCATACTTTGTATTTTTAGATAGCACAAACAGTCTCTTAGAATTTGAGGTTCTATGTCATGCACATCTGATGATTAGCAATGTCAAATATACAAAGATATTAATACTTTCTATTAAATTATTTCTTGGAATAAATTCTTATGTGATAATAATAACTTTTCCTATTTGCCTTCTTAAACAACTTTTTAAACTCTGCAATAAGAATACAGTTCGCCAGAAAAGTTAAAACTTTAACTTCCGTTTATTACACTTGATGTAATAAATAAACCTCTTTGAAAAGACTTTAAAGAACATGTCATCATTTCAACATATTCTAACAATATAAATATTATAGAAATTATAGTTGATGTTACTTTTACTCTACTCTATCAAAAATGGTTTCGGCTTTATTTTTATTAGTCCAAAAAATTTACAATTTTATTCAATTTTTTTAAATGATATTGTTTGAATCGTAGGATAATTTTATTCAATTTTCTCTAAATAACATTCGTCTTAAATAGTTTAAAGGACGGGATGTACTTGATCAGCACCAACACTTTAATGGGATACAGCAAAGTTTTTTGTATGCGTAAAACAACGGGTTGCTTGAGAGAAGGCTGGACTCTAGTCTTGAAAATTGATGGAACAAAGGTAAAAAGGAAATATTTTTGAATGTTTTGATAGCTGATAGAAAATTTTAGGAAATATAATTCCTAAACACATTTTTTTCTTCCTAAAAATACTTCTTATAATAACAATATTTATCATAAAAATGATATATTTTATGCGCAAAATAAAGTGAAAGCAGTAATATCTTAAAATTTCTAATGATCTTAGAGTTGAAATGGATTTATTTCCTAGTAAAAAAACGCATTATTTTCTTGCATTGTCATTAGACATGCTAATATTTTCACTTTTTCAATATTGCATATGATTATTACTGCCAAGGGTGGATGGCATTAAAATTGAAAAAAAGAAAGCTTTCTATTTCCATGCACTTTACTTTACCAATGACTACTGCAATTTGTGGTAATTGCTGAATATCGAATAATTCGACAATAATACAATTAAGTCCAACATCGTTGCCAGAAATTTACTAGGCAGATTGCAAATATGAGCTTTTATATTCTGAGCTAAGATTCGCTTTTGCCTGGTAAGTCAAACATACTATTTAACACCCTTGATAAGCTTCAGGTGATTTTATTGAGAATTTAAGGCTATACATAAAACCTTGAAAACACTATTTCACTTCTCATGGCAGTTCTTGCCTCGTTATATGTGTAGTATACCATCCAACATCGAATGATATATATTTTAATAATAGAACATTTGTCTTCTAAATAAGATTGCGAAACACCCTAATACAAAAATGCTAAGTGTTTTAGACCCTATCGCGTTTGTGCTGACGTTTTATAAATTGCTAAGGAGCGTTCTAAGGGCAGTTCTTTTTTTCACCCAATAGGCAATAAGAAAACTTTAAAAAATTTATAATATACTGCATGCACTGAGAGATCATAAATCTATGCTTTGTGGACGTGTCAAACATTACCTTAAAAATAGAACACATAAAGTGAAGATCAGACAATTTAACTATAATGTTCTTAGAAATTGTTTATCCAGTGTCTTTATTGAAGTAGCTCGTACACTATTTTAACAATTAGACAGAATATTGAAACTTTTCTGTTTAACTGAATAAATCAAATTTTGTATATTTAAAAAAATATTACTTGACTTCTTTTTAATTTGTGCACAATTAAATCATGGGCACTCCTTGACAATGAAATAATCTGCACAGACTGTCAAATTGATCAGATTGCGCAAAAAAAATCACCAGAACTAGGCATACCAAATGAGAAACGCAAAAAAGTTAATTTTTTTTGCCATCTATTGTAGTTTAAATAATTGCGTTACATTATTGGCTCATGCCAATTTTAAGTGGCAAAGTATTTATCACACTACCTTTAGCTAATGCAATGCACGTGGTTTCGTCCAGGGCTTTATACAACTAGGACTTTCCTCTCTAAGATAATTTTTTAAAGTAGAGTGGATTCGTCTTAAAGGACTTTGACCATTTGTTATTATAAACATTTTGTCCTTCATTATAGAAAGCAAAACAATTTCTCTTATGAATGTTGTCATTATCACACTCATATTTATTCTTTCCCTCACAGCAATTAGCAGATAAATTAACACTGCTTTAGATATACAAAACACTTAGTTTGAATGTCACTTTGGTTGTAACATTATCTGCATAACTTCGTATAACAGTTCCACAACTTTCAAAACTTATTCTTGAATTTGAACCATTAAATTTCCTAATTGCATTTTGCTGTCAAAAACATATTGACTTTGTTCACTAACTATTTTTTACTAAAATATTTTAATACAAGACGATGGTCAGGTCAACACTCTCCTTTGCGATTGCATATGACATATTTCAAAGTTAATAAGACGCCCATTAGGCACTAAATTGGGCTACTGGGGAGAGCAGTCTTTGGATATATTTGCGTATTATATTTAGAAATATATTATTCAGTAAATCGTGTTTCGTTTTACGTATCATGCTTAAAACTGGCGCATGAAACGATCTAAGAAATATTTTTGTTGGTTTACGAGTTGTCATCGGTCTGTGCAAGCAAAGATTAAAAATATACAATCAACGTGATAATAAGCAATTATTGGACGAGGTTGGGTATGATATAAAAAATTTTCGGACTGAGGTGAACGTTATCTTCCAAAGCAAAGCTGAGGCGGATAACAAGGACCGAGGTGTGAATAATTTTTGATATCATGTGAAATACGAATTCAATAATTTTTTTATTATTCACTTTAACTAAATGAAATATTATTAAAACTGATAAATGCAAAACATTTTTAAAACTTTGCTAATTTTTTACTGAAACAAAACTTGTTTATTACAGGCCTTCTCGTTTTATTATGCTGTAAATATGTTCAAAAGCAGTTTCTTCGCTTTTTAGTCTTTTCACATGCTTCTTGCTGAAAAACTTTCGCTTATTGTGTTTAGAAATTACGGTAAACATCGCTATTATTTTATTTTTCAAAACCCTTTTTAAATAGCGTCGATAATTGTAGAAACTATTATCCGTAGATGTGACATCATAATTACAGATGTCGAGAATTATCTGCAGGTAATTGACCAATCCATCGCTAAAATTGCTTACATCGTGAGTTATAATGGGCATTATTACCAATACGATCAAGATAGCAAAAATGGAATTAATTTATCATTATTTATTGCATTTGGATGGATGGAATTTTGAAGTTCACATTATATATTTCAAATACTCATTTTTTTAAAGAACAAAATCAACGCTGTTTTTTCAATTTTTTTTCATTCGTTTGTGATACGAATTTATTAAATTTAGAAAACCTTCCGATATAATTCACCGCTTTGGAGCAACAAGAAGAGTTATATGACGGAAAATGGTGAAACTGGATTAAATGATCTTGAAACAAAACTTCCTACTTACTGGAGCACTAAAATAAAGAAGATGTGTGTTGGAATGAAAGTAAACAGTACAATAAAATTCATAAGTTTTGAAATGCAAGCTGAGTCCTTATACGACCTCATTGCTGACGGAAAATATAGGAAAACCACTTTGAGTCGTAGCCAATGGTTGACATTAGTTGAAAACAGCTTCCTTCAACAATACTGTGATAGAGAAGGCTTTAACGTCGTTGGACAAAATAATGTAAACGCTCAAGTAATGCTTGGCATTTTGGGAAATGAACAAAACGACTGTACTACACCGGACTCTTTCCTTGGCTTTGGTGGATCACATGAATGTAATTTTTGCGGCGTGAACAGCTGTGGTAATTTTGTTTCTCACAGTAGCAATGACAAAAATGTTCGAGCTATGGGATATATTTTTGTTATTTAGTAACTGTTATACAGGCAATGCTTGACGTTTTAATTGTCTCATTTTCCTCATGGAAATGCAAAACCAAACCAAATTGTAAAAGATATACTTTATAAAATAAGATTATGATATACTTCATTGCAAACTAAATGAATGTTTATAGTTTTAATAGAAGTGTAACAATTTCTTTGTATTTCGGAAATATGCAATAAATATTTAATATTTATGTCGAACAATTCTTTTAAATGCAGGAGAACAGTCAAGAATTGCTGCTAATTGTAAGAGTTAAAGGAAAATGTTTAAGCCGCTATAATTTGTTCTTGACTGTACCGTTTCGTTTATCCGTAATGTTTTACGTGCGTGTTTGCGTGCACAATGTACAAGTACACTTTTCAATTAACTATCAAGTCGCCATGCAACTTGAAAATAAATAATTCATTTAATCAAATATGCCAAATTACTTTAAGAACCGTTTGGTTCTTCTTACAACATTCAATTGTCACTCAGAATTTATTTTTAACTCTAACAAAAAACAACACCTTTTAAACGTCACTTCATGTCTTTTATTCCGTCCAAGGCGGTAGGTCGTACTGTAGCCAGAGGTTGACCTTTGTGCCAAATAGAAATTATATGTAATAAATTAATCCCTAAGAAACTATTGGTTGTCTGAATATACATATTAGCTATCAGAAGATATGAGCACAAAAATATCGAAATAATTTTTATGGAAATTTTTAGTCTAGATTTAAAATCAAATTCAACTAACTTAAAGTTTTTTGTATTTTGGATGTAGCCAAAGCTGTAAAGAGTAAAATTGATAAAGTTGATGAATGCAAAAATTAAGAGAAAATTATTCTTAATGCAGGTAATTTTTAACATGTTTTTAAAAAAGAGTATGATTTTATCAATAGTGGGTCTCATATTACTCCACCTTACATACACACGCTTATGTCTGTTTGAATTTAAATTTTGAATCTTTAATTTTTGTTTATGTGACGCAAACTTGCACAATAGATATTTTTTGTGTAAAGTTGAGATTACGAGCAACAGGTCTATTGTGCTCATTTTCTTTAATGGAATAATTTGCAGGATAAAAATATGGGAGTCAACACTTCTTATTGTTGTTTTGCTACAGGTGCTAGAGAGTTTCTGAAGAGTACTACTCTTTATACCTTTGCATTGCAGATACATTGTTTAAGTTAATATTATTCATACCATTGCGTTATATATTTAAGAGACATGTCCATTAAAAGAAAATGTTTTGCTTGAAGCATTTTACTCATCGGCAGATTCATGTGCATTCAAATGTTTACAAAAACTATTCTGTGTTGAGTTTAACTTTCGAAATGACATAATAAAGAAGATATAAATTGTCAATTAACTCACAAACGTCCACAGAATTATGAAACATGTACTGATAACAAGTGGAGTTTCTATGAATTGCTGAATCCACAAAGAAAGGTATGGTGGAAAATTATATTAACAGTTTTAAATTATTTTTATTGACAAAGCTACTAATCTTGAATAATTGCACATTTGATTTATAAAGATACCATACAGCAAAGAAAAGTTGTGTGAAAATGGCGGAATGACGATTGTTGACTTTAGAGACGGACCTGGTTCTGATCCTTACAGATTTCAATGTCCTTTTGGCTTTACGGGAAGATATTGTTCGGTAAAACTAAGTAAGTTTGTTAGAAAATGGCAAGCAGAACAATTTCTTAAAATGGTTTCAATCTTTTGCCTTCTCCACTAATCAAATTTCACTTCACAAACAAAACATGACAAAAACATTTGACTTAATAGCTACATTAAAATTTGAATATGCTGATTTTAAGCTGCTCTATATATATTCTGTAGAGTAGAGCAAGGTCGCAAAACGTATAATCGGCAAGTTCCAGTAAGCTGTATAAGGTATTTTTATTCAACGCAAAGATTAAACACTGTACCATCTGAAGTAGCTTGATAAACCTGCATTGTGCAATTCTATTGATGTATTTTTTTATAGTTCTAAGCACATTAAATAAGATGAAATGAGAAGGGATTTTTTCCAAAACAATTTGGTACTAAAAACTGACACTGTTTTTATCGCCGATGCTTAGAGATATTCAAGACAATTGAAGAGCATTAGCTTGAATAGTCTTTTTTTCCAAATCTCTAGCACTTGCTAAACCAATTATGTCATTATAACTAAGATATTTTTGGTATCTAGGGATATCCAAAATTAGATAAAAATTGATTTAGTTTGAAGAGGTTTATATCTAAAGCAAGCACAAGAACTTGTGGAAACTCGACACATTTCAATTTTTTAGCATGGTCTGTAAGCACTGTTTTAATGTTTGTAATAAACTTTTTGTTAGGTTTTCAAAAATCTTGTAAGTAGCCTGACAAACATAATGCACAGAAAATATTTTCAAAGACAGTATCAATCTGAAAAATAGCTAGGCTCCTCGTTTTGAAAGTAAATAAGAAAATGAAAGTTATTTTTCTTTGATTAAGATGACTTAATTGTGACATCATGGAAACCATATTGCGCAGTGGATCATATAGCATCATATAGCATCATATGTCTTTAACAGAACCTTTTTTTCTTTCTATTAATACTTTCATCTGTCCAAGCTTTGGCATAATGAGTACTCATTACCAGGGCCGAAACGAGAACGTTAATTTAGGGCGGATATTCTTCTATATTTAGCTCTGCTCGACTGCTTTTGTTTGTTAAAGTTATTATTTCAAAAGAAATCAGTCGGGCAGGGTTTAATTTATGAAGATCCACCTCCCCCCCAAAAAAATAGCATTCTAGTTTTGGCCCTACTTATAACAGGCATAGGAAAATTCTATGGTGCCATTGGGATGTGTCAAGACTTTTAAAGGCTTGTCCAACTAGCATCACTCAGAATAAAATTGACATCGGATCAGAAATAGAATGATTTAGAATAACAATGCAAAAGTATAATTACAATGAACTTCATTGCCCGAAATTTAAGGAAAGTAAGCCATTTTTACACCATTTATTCTAAAATAAGTCTTTTAAACTCTTTGGTTTCTACTATTCTGCAGAACTTGCAAAAACTCTCAAATTTTCACTCATTAGCTTTTCTAGAAATATTTAGATTTGTCACCATCATAAAATCTCTGTTTAATTTAATTAATACTATTTTATGTTTAGTTTTTTCGCAATTGGTGTTTTCCAATTCACGAGAAAGGTCTACACAAACAAAAAAGAAATTTTCGACAAAGGCAGTAAAAACACAGACACTGATAACATCAAGCTAGGCCACTTTTCTAGAAAAATGTCTTTTTCCTAGTTTGACTGCCACAACTTTGTCTTTGTCCAGAATATCATCAATCGAGAATGAGGACATTGCAAATTCTACAACAATTATAGCAAGGATGCCACAGATTTTGTGCTTTCTGCAGCAGTCGATGTTGACAGTGAGAGCACGAAGTGTGCCAATTCAAGTCTGGATCTTGGTTTTATGGATAGCGATGCTGAATTTTCAAACTTGTCCCCGTTCACAAACAGTGATGAAAGCAGCGGAGAAGAAGTTAGCTCCAAGAAGAACAAGACTGAATCAAAGGAGAACCACCTGAAAAGCAGATGAAATTTATCGTGTTCTAGGATGCAATTGTAGATGCTTTCGGTCGTTGCTGTCGATGTCATGCGAAAGGCATCGTAGCAATTGAAAATCGAATTGGTTCCTCTTGCAATATTAGCGTTTCCTGCACGGCTAAACCTGAACATTCTTTTACATGGGCAACTGGACCATTGCTATTCAAAATGCCAGTATTTCATTTACTATTAGCATCTGCAATTTTGCAACAGGCATGAGATCTTCGCTCTTTATTGTTTAATGCGCTTAACATTCTAATCTGAAGCAGCGAGTTGTCAAGTATATTTAAAGTTATGCAATTCCTTCAATATATCATTGCAGAACAATCTGATCAAAGATCAGATGTTGAGCCAATTGCTATTGCATCTGATATCAATAGTCATGTCATAGCGATCAGAAGTACTTGGAAATGAAAAGAAACATTTTAGATACAGCAGTGAAGCTATTACCCCATATTTCTAATTGAAATTCCTTAGCAATTTGAATTTATTTACAGATAAAACAGATAATGTTAATCTTCGTTTTGCAGTCCTGAAGTAAAAAGTTCACGCGATGGCACTTCGTTAAAAGGCAACTAAATACTTGGAAGACAATGTGGCTAAAATGAACAATGGTGACAGACCGCAATGTCATCTGTTATCTGGCAATGAAGTAGATCATGCATATGAGTGGTATGTGGCAAAGGTATATATATGTATAATTCTAATTTATCTCTGGCATCATATATATTCTATGATATGAAAGTAATATTAGTAAATTAAGTACAATCTTCATATACTTTGAAACTGGTGGTTCAAAGACAAAGAAATTCACGTATTCAGCCATGGAGTATGCATGTCATGCATGTAAATGTATAGCATGTATGTGTTCCTGCAGGAATCGTCATTGCATTATGACAATAGCCTGAGGGCACATTGTGATACATATAGTATTTATATATATATATATATATATATATATGTTGTTCAAAGTTGACAGCCAGGAGTCGCTGCGAGATAAGCCTCGGTGTTTACAATATGCTCACGGCGTGCGTTTCAAACAGCCTCTGTCAACCAAGTCCAACTCCTGGCCTGCTCGTGTGGCTTTACTTCTAAGCCCGGCGGAATTTCTTTAACCGACAGGAGAAGGGGCGAAGGCGGGTCCTGGCGCCATAAAACCAGATGCTTCGGGCAGGTGGTGGCTCGTGAACCCAGGAGGTTAGCCAACCTAGGGGAAGGAAAACCCTGACTCCAAACCCCCGCTGCCTTGCGGCATCCCCGGTCATGGGAAAGGTTAAGAGACGGATACTCCGAAGAAGACCACTCTACCACTGAGCTAAATGAAGCTTGAAATTTTTACAAGGTAAAGGATGCACCCGCTGGGGCTGCTTTACACTTGGCAGCTTCTGAACCTGTGGGGCATTGAGCGTCAGTACGCGAGAGGGTGGAGACGGGCATGGACGTTCCCTCTTAGCCTAAAACATTCACCTGTGCCGGTCAGGCGTAAACCGCCGTAAACCTAGGGCAGATACGGCGCCAGTATCCTCTTGCATTGACAGAGCAGCCCTCTTTAGGGTTAGCACAGCTCTCCACACATGGAGAAGGGGAGATAAAAGGATCCCTAAACAAAGCTTGGCCTACTTGCACCTGGCAAAACCGCACCTGCGTGGGCATCCAACAAAGCGGTCGTACAACTAAGGATAACAAAGCAAGAAAGCCCTTAACCATTAGGGCATGGAACGTGAGAACGCGGTTGGACAGAGGAGACAGACCAGAGCGACGTACTGCTCTATGAGCAAGGATGCTGGGACAATACCAGGTGGACATAGGCCGTATTGAGTGAGAGCAGACTTGCAGATGAAACTGAACTGGAAGAGGTTGGTGGTGGCTACACCTTCTACTGAATTGGGAAACCGGAAAACGCCCCAAGACACTCAGAAGTGGGATTTACTATACGCACCCAGCTCGCAAGGCGTCTAGTCAGCTTGCCACAGGGCATCAGCGATCGCCTCGTGACCCGGCAGCTGAAACTCCAGTAAGACTGCAACGCAAAAATTGTCAGCGCCTACGCCCCTACAATGAAAAACCCTGATGAAGTGAAGGAGGCCTTCTACGAAGAGCTCAACCAGCTCCTCTAAAGTGTTGACAGCAGATACAAACTCATCATCCTTGTAGACTTTAAAGCACGAGTTGGAGTAGACTACACCATCTGGCCAAACATCCTGGGTCACCATGGAACTGGCAAGTGCAACTCCAATGGCCTGATGCTACTATATCTGTGCGCACAGTACAAGCTTACCATCAATAACACTCTCTTTCACCAAGCTTACAAGCTGAAGAACACATGGATGCACCCTCGCTCCAAACCAGTGGCACATGCTGGACTACGTAATCGTCCGACAGAGGGACCGCAGCCCCGTGTACATCACACGCTGCATGCGTGGTGCCGACTGTTGGTCTGATCACCGCCTGCTACGGAGCAAGATGAACATCCAGCTCACCAGAAAGAACAACTCAGGAAGAGAGAAGCTACTGAGGAAGTTGAATGTAGCTCGCATTCCACCCAACAAAGAAGAGATGCAATAGAAGCTAGAGGTAACCTTGGGAAACATTAATTTCACGGGCAAGGATGTAGAGGAAGACGGGAGCACTTTAAAAGAAGCCGTCTACAACTCTGCAGCGAGTATCCTTGGATACGTTGAGCGAAAACATAGAGACTGGTTTGACGAGAATGACGCTGAGATCAACAGGCTTATTGACTGGCTCTATAAGGCTCACAGCGACCTTATACGGGACAAAGCTTGCGAGAAGAAGAAGCAAGAATACCAGCAAGTGAGGCAGCATGTGCAACACAAGCTGCGGGAAACGAAGAAAGCCTGGTGGGAAAAAAAGCCGAAGAAATCCATGTGGCAGCTGATGCTCACGACTCAAAAAAGCTCGATGATGGGCTTCGCGCGTTGTACAGTACAAAATCGTCAGGCTCTACCCCCATCAGGGGTGCAGACCGAACGACACTACTAACAGACAAAGCTGACATACTTTCACGCTGGGCTGAACAATTCAACAAGCTGTTGAATAGATAGTTACAGATGAACGAAGAAGCCATCGAGTCCCTCCCCCAGCTGCCAATCAAAGAGGAAATTGCCGACCTACCCACCAGAGACGAGGTTGCGAAAGCCTTCAAGCAGACAAGGTCTGGAAAGGCTCCAGGAGGCTGATGGCATTCCAGCTGACGTCTACAAGAAGGGAGGCCAGGCACTCCTGGACAAAATGACATCCCTGTTCCAGGAGGTTTGGAAAGTTGTCAAGGTTTCCCAGGACTTCAAAGATGCTGCCGTCGTGCACATCTACAAGAGGAAAGGCGATAAGACCTCATGTGACAACCATCGAAGCATATCCCTCCTCTGCATCGCAGGCAAGGTTTTGGCCCGAGTCGTCCTCAACAGGTTAATCACAAATGTTGCCGAGGCCATCGTCACTGATTCTCAGTGTGGTTTCAGGGCAGACAGGGGAACTACTGACATGGTTTGAGCTATTCGCCAGTTGCAGGAAAAATGCCGCGAGCAAAACAAGGAACTCCACATGGTCTTCGTAGACCTAACTAAGGTATTCGACACCGTTAATCGGGAAGGCCTTTGGAGGATCCTGGGAAAATTTGGGTGTCCAGAGAAGCTAGTCTCACTGGTAGCCCCCTTTCACGATGGCATGCAGGCAAGAGTCCAGGAAAGTGGGAGAGAGAGGAAAGTGGGGAATCCCAAAGATGCTGCTGTATGGTTAACTACAAGAAGGGAGCCGTGTCCAAGGAAGACCGCTGAAGAGATAAAAAGACACCCTTAAAGCCAACATCAAGAGCTGCAACATATACCCAAACACCTGGGAGGAACTCGCGGGAGACAGAGTGCATTGGAGGCATCTATGCTCCCAGGGCGTTTGGAACTTTGAAGCCGGTAGAGCAGCCGCAATCAAGGAGAAGAGGGCCCGAAGGAAGCAGCGCTCTGTCCCTATTGTCTCATACCCCTGCAGCGTTTGTGGCCGTTCGTGTGCATCACAAATTGACTTCCATTCACACATAATGTCCCACTCTCGCAGATAGACCTGCATGCCTACTCAAATGTCGGCCCGACAGGAGAGTCCATGTTGAGCCATGATATATATATGTTCATTTTTTCATTAACTGAACAGTCAATTATCATCCACATATATTGTGTTGGTGACTCAAGTGAAATTCCAGATGAGAGTGAAGAAAAGGGGCGCAATATTCTCAACCACATTGTTAATATTCATGAGCATTAAGGTCACAAAGTATTTGCAAAATGCCTTCATGACACAATTGATAGAGCTTGGCTCAAAAAAGGTTGAGTAAACAGGATAGACTACAATTTAGAAGTTTAATTCATGCCTCAAAATTTTTTATACTCATATATACAACAGGGTCAGCTGCTCACAAAAATTAGAGGAGATGTTGACAAGGCCTCGACTAATTGCAGTAATTCGAAAGTTATCCAAGTATCACCAGACATCAGGCTTGGAAGCCAAACATGCTTCGAATGATATGCTTGCCTCAAAGAATACTTATCATTCATATCCCTCATTGAGTGCAAGGTATATTATTTAAAAATGCAATTAAAATTTGCAATGCAATTAAAATATCTTAAAGAAGATAAAATAAGGACATTTCAATATTGAAGAAAGTTCATAAAAATCATAAATTGGGATTTTTTAACTTTCTGTATTAATATAGACTGTACTGTTCAAACTTGCACTACAATGAGAAGAGCAACAGACCACAAGCAAAAACTGCAGACAGAAACTTGAGATGGGCAATTACCTATCAAAAATCTTTCAAAGGAGAAAAAGCTGTGGCAAAACCTTTAAAGGGAAAACCCACCTATGGTAGGAATGATATCTATCAACAACAAATAAAGCAAGAAAAATTGATGATATAAAAAATAGTAGTATTATCGAAAGGCTAATACATTTTGGTGATAGTATCTCTAGAGTAACAAACAATTATCCGTTTTAGGATATGTGCAGTTAATATTGAATGAGGTCGTAAAAATAAGAGTCAGTACTCGACTTTGAAGAAGACCAAAGCACATGCAGATATGCAGGGGCGGATCTAGGATTTTTCAAACATCAGTCATAAAACGTCGGGTGCGCTCCGCACCTGGGGTCTGAGGCATTCTCCCATGAGAAATTTTGAATTTCAGAGCCTTGAAAATGCCATTTTCAGCGTTTTAGAGAAATACAAAATGTATTTGGTGGGCATCGTTTTTGTGAAAAAACAACACATTTTGCTTACCTTTTTTTTTCAAAAAAATAACTGAAGTGAACAATACTTGAATGTTTTGCCAAATATTTAGGCTCATTATCATGCCAAATACATGGCTCATTAGCATGTCTAGGAACGTAAAATTTATTTTACAATAATGCTATTCAAAAACAGATATAGTCTTTAAAAATTTCTACCAAGTTGTCAGGCATAGACCCCGTAGAGACCCCCATTCAAACCTCTATGTAATGAGTTAAGTTAGAAATTTGGTACTACAAGTGACAGTTCATAGATATAGAAAAGCTCAGACTTGCAAGTTTATTGTAACCCTTTACCCATCTCTACATCAGTGCCAGCAAATTCAAATTTTGGGAAAAAACTCAAAATTTTTTTCTGCCAAAGATTAAGCAAAAATTATCAGAGTGAAAATTTGCAGTTAAGGACAGTTTATTGCCATAAATGTTTATTAGGCATTTCACTACACTATTAATCTCCTGTAAGTATATGCAAGGTGTGCTATATAGCAATCACATTGAATTTGCAGATACAAACAGAATGTAACCAACATGTCTTTAATTATATAATTACATGAATGTTAAAATTGGTTCATGTGTCATGCTTACTGGTTATGATAAATATTTTTTCATATGATCAAAGCTCGTTTAAATGTAAATCTGAAATAATTTAGTTTAGAAATTATAATGATCATCAGAAAAATTACCTAGTGATCATGAAAAATACTTTGCTGTTTTGCCAAATTTCAAGGTTTATCTGCATACATAGGAAGACATTTTTACTTTATAGAAAATGCTTTTCATACATCAATAGCCCTTTGGAATTTATGGCAAACAATCTGGTATGAGCCCTAGATTAACACACCTTTACATCTCTACATGAGGTGTTCAGTTAGAAAAGGGGACAATATGTGACATGGGACAACATTTCATGTATGTGAAATACTCAGGTTTAATACCATTTCAGTCAAATTGTCAAAATAAAAAGCTTCATGGATAATAAGACTCAAAATCACAGGTTATAGTAAACAGCTTGTCATGTAATCAATGTTAGTTTTCTCAAATCTTAAACAATATGTAGTATAACTGTCCAATGATTGAATGATCAATGATCATTAACTGAAAAGCCCCAAACATTTGTTTATGATAAAGTGAATAATAGTATGGCGCCTTATGGCCACAGATTTTTTGTCCATTGAAATATATTTGCAGGAATGTAGGATTTCGCTGCCATATAACGGCCACGATTCCCCAAGCACTAAAGAAATCATAGCTAAAAGTCCTTCGTCAACAACAATTTTAGAAGCATCAATCTGCTTACCATACGCCATATTGACATAAACGCATCACACACTCGCATAAATTGACTTTGATATATTACATTCATGCATACACTTCACTTGTCCTTTACTTTCGATTTTGGATGTAAATTTCTGCTTATAAAACTAAAAAACAATGTTGGCTTTCTTTTGAACATCAATGACTGAAATGTCGCTCGCGAGATCGTCTTTGCCAAATATTTACGATTTATCCATAAATTTTTCACCATCTTGAAAAAATTCACAGTTTGGACAGCAGCATTCATGTTAATATATGAATTTGTAAAAGATTTCCATAAATTCCATCTGATTGTAGTTTAGTTTCTATCATGCTTATAAAAATTACTATGAAGCGATCAAACATTCAATTCAGACAGTGAGCTTGACTATGTTAGTTCAGTTGGCTATCAGTCGAAATCCGTCAAACCAATCACAATAAAACAAAAATTCAAATGAACCAATTGTAAGTTAGCAATTGGACTCCCTTATACGTCCGGCCACCCCTATTATCAGTCGAGACCAATCCAGACTGTCCACTGATCTGGCCATTGACCAATAAAAGAAGCGTTTTTGGCATTCATAGACTCCTTTATCCGTCGAACCAGTCAAGCCACCCGCTTATCAGTCGGTTATTCCAGGTCAATTAAAATTCAACTGATCTGGTTACCAACGAGATATTCATTGGATTAGTCATTAGTTTTCAATAATAAATAAAGCTGGATTTTTATCACAAAGTAAATGCGATAATAAAGTAAGAATAATTAATGAATTTTTAATTAATATGAATAGGTAATTTTTGAATTTCAAACATCAGTCGCGCGACGGATTTGACATACTCTAGATCCGCCCCTGCAGATATGATGCTACCTCCTGAACCACAATCCCTTGTTGAACAGTATTTGGCAGCAAAGGAAAGACCCTCAAAGGAGAAAATTGTAGCCAACAAAAATGCAAGATATAGTACACCAGCTCTAACCGAAAGTTCACAAGGAAGCAGAACTCGAAAAATATTTGTAATTGTAAAGGAAAATGTGCCACCTCAAAGTGTAATTGCAGAGCATTGGGATTGTTATGTCAAAATGAATGCAAATGTAGAGAGGCGAAGTGTATTAATCGAGTGTAGAGTTCAAACATAAATTTATTAAGAAATAAATTAAGATATTACCGTTTGGATATTTTGGCATATTTAAAGTGTGTATAAAGTCCGTCTGATGACTTGAAGCGTTTTCGTATGCTAGCATACACACAAGCAAGAAATGGTTTTCGATGTTTCTTCCACAAAATTTGAAAAATCCACCGAGAACATCTTTGATATGCGACTAATCAATACAGTTTGTGTACTCTCTCCAGATCCTCATCAGACAGGGACCAGTTTTCTTCAAGATACCGACACACGTCTATTTTTAACACACTTTATGACAGCATATTGTCCCTAAATTCTTGGTGTGTTGTCAAGCAATACTTTCCTTGATTTTCTGTTTGGCTTAGCAAAGCCTCATACTCACCGTATTTAAGCGCTCTTTCGTAGCAACAAAGATACTCAAATGCCTTTTCCGACAAAGTACAATGTTCACACTTACACCAACTAAAAGATTGAAGGCGCCAAGCATTTGCTCTCTCAAACTACTAAAAGATTCAAGAATTTAAGGAGAAAACCAGAATTTTTAATAAAACACCTTAAATCATATTGTCAATATCAATGCACATTATGTATATTAATTTGGATTTTAAATGATATATATAAGCGTTACAGTGAGCAAGTTTGTGCTTAGTGAAACGCGTCGTATTGTAAAATTAAATTTTTCTGTAGCCAAATATGTTTGATTTTAATTGTATTTTGTCGACAGCATATTTCACTGAGATACATATATGAGATACTGCAGCTTACCGCTAAATCAGTGTTTGCTTGCTGGAAAGAGTTTATGCATACTCTTATATTTCACATAACTTTTTCATCATTTGGTGTTCTCTATTGGGTAGTAAAACACGACAATTGTATCATTTATAAAAAAATACTTTTAGTATTTGTAGCAGTTTGAGTTTATAGAGAATAGTACCTCAAACAGCAAGAAGAAAACGAGTACGATCAACTACCATATCAATTTAGAGGAATTGTCTCTTCCATAACAAACCGTTTGCGACAAAGCAGGCACCACTTTATCTATATTTCTTTTAAATTTCGTAAATTGAATGAATACTCATAAAAAAAGTTCAAAACAAATTAGATATACTGTACTGGTAACAGCAATCCATTTATGGGACATCCCCCCCCCCCTCCACCCAGTTTCAATCCACTCCGCAGTCCTTCAAACACTCTTATTTGCAATCGGCGACGAGCACCGAACGTTCACCCATCATTCTGAGTAGAAAACGTATGACAATAGAGATACCATGAGTGAGAAAATTCCACCGTGCCTGTGGATTTGGAAAATAAATATCGGCGTAAGTTCTAAACTCACACACAATCAAATATTAAATAGCTGATAGCTGCGAGTAGTTTGATGTGCCTCAGAATTCATTGGAGGATGAATGTAACCCAAATACAATTAACAACAGTGTTATAATGTAAAGATAAGTGACGCAACTACAACTTCTCGAATGAGATTAGGTTCTGAGTAGAAATTTTTTTAATAAATACTCGTTAAACCAACATTAATATAACACAATGAGCCAACTTTTGTATATTTATATCTTCATCCTAAAAACATTAAAGATCTTAAAATTTTATTAATATTTTATACGGTTATAGCAATAAGCAGAACTTTAAAAAAGTTATAATAATTACTTTCAAATACAGAAGCGACGAAATAATTTGAGAGATAATTTCGAAATTAAGAAAATGCCATTTTATCAAAGGCTCCGTTAAAGATGATTGTGTTCACTGAAAGAGTGATAAATAAGAGAATGTAACACAGATTTGTATTAAGAAACCCAAAAAGGCTGACACAATAAGTGGCATTCATTTAATGGTTGGTGCAGTTTTTAATAATGTTTCACAGTTTAAACAAGTCTTGTGTTAGCCTAAAAATAAACAAATTGTATTAAGTATCTTTAAAGCATTCTAACTCGAACCCTGAAATTTCAGATCATCAAGTTTGTACCTGCACCTTTCATTACCATCTTCACACTTTCCGAACAACCATCTTTCACCCACGTCAGAAATATACAACTGGGTTTGCTGTAAAAGCGATGGCCTTAAACGCCCATCCAAATACAATCCGATGGATATTCGAATGTCAATGTTCGCGACACAATCGTATGCGATGGTGACCCGAACACTTAAAGAGAAGGAAAAGATGAGCACCTAAACGGTTTCAATGCTCTCAATGTGAAAAATTATTCGGCAAGTCATCACAACTTCGTCATCACTTTCGAACGCACACGGGAGATCGGCCTTACAAATGTGAGCACTGTGTTCAAACTAGCAGACTCTTACAAGAATCCATAGGGGGGAGAAACCTTACCGCTGAATACGTTGCAACAAGCGATTCACGCAAGCTGTCATGTTGCGCAGTTACACGAGAACTCATATCGGAGAAAAAGACTTCCCTTGTAGAGAATGTCCGAGAACATTTTCTTGCATTTACGCTTAAAAAGCGCATGCGCTGATACAGAAAATCGTGCAGGCAACGTCACCCGATAAGATGAAACGTGCTAAAAGTGATGATGAAAAAAACAAAGAAAATTGAGGACCAGCACAAGCAATATACCAAAATAGACGTACAATATGGAACAATATGGAAATTGGGATATTGAGCAATCAAATTAACGAAATTTGAACGATCATCGATAAAGACCCCGATTTAAATTAATTTCCAAGAGAACACTATTACCTTCATTACACAGGCATACTACATGAACATATTCAATTTAACTTCCCCATGGTATTTGGTATCTTTTAAACGATCGTCAGAATTGTCCTCACTACAAAGTCTCTATTTTACTAATTAAGATTTATAGATAACACAGTTGATACGAAAGAAACAACCTTAAATAAGTATTCAACGTGCAGGATTTGTCATATTTAACAGATTAAGAGATGCATGGATGTCAAAGCGAAAAAAAGATCCACAGAGTTTATTACTCTCCACCTATGTTTGATGTTCACTCGTCGTGAAACTATTACAATTAAACTCTTTTTGATTATATGTAAACAATTTCTTTTTGTCAAACTCGAAACTTTCTACTTTCATTTTAAAGTTTTTTTTGGATGAAGGGAAAGAAAGGAAAAGTCCCTTCAAACAAAAGCATACAGTATTCCCATATGCTTATCACAGTCAATTGTGAACAAGGAAATTTTAATGGAGATTTTTTACAATCGTTACATCGAGGTATTTTCAATTTCGTCTGAAACTATCTAAAACACAGAAACTTTAACTGTTATCAAACGTTGTCGTGCGGAAAGAAACGATCCGATAGTTGCAGGAAAATCTTAACCATGCTCTGATGGCCTTACCGGAAAGATGACGCTTTGACATTTTTTCATTTTTGCTAGAACAAAGATGGTGATGACAAGTTCTGTAAAATGTTATATCAAAAGAAAAATGACCCAAATAAGTTGACATTACGTTTGAAAATCAAACCAATGCAACTACAAAACATCTCCAAAAGAGTTCATGGAACGCATTATTACACAATCAATCCTTGAAAATCACAAATTTCGATTTTATAATGTGTAGCATTACCTCGAACGTCGGTAGTAATTTTTACCACATGCTTTGATCTACCCCATCTAATGTACATGTCCCCAAAAGACTTTTTATTCACGTCATTCAACTTTTCTTTCACATTATATGTCACTACCATCTACATGCTAAATAAACTACCCAAAGTTGCACTAATATTGTTCCATGATTTGAAAAAGTAAAACAGAAATATTTATATGCAGAAATACCTTGCAAGATGTTAACTTATGAAAGATTCACGAATTACTGGTACCGAATTACTGGCGAAAAATGTACAACTTACTGTGGATTTCTATTTTCGTTCGTTTGTTGATGTTTGAGCTAGAATATTTACGATATCATTCCTTTAAAACATTTTGTACATATTTTGCACTGTCTTTAATTTCACAAGTCTCCAATTTGCCAGGAATGCAGTATAAAATAAGTCACAATTCAATAATTACAAGTGTAAAAGCAAAACTTTGCAAGCATATTTTTGCTAAAATATATGCACATTTAAACACCAAACATATAACCAACAAACTCAGTTAGTCGAAAGTAATATTTCGTCAATCTCAAGGACGAATTAGATAACGTTAAAACTCAGACTGAGTTAAATAACTTGGTTTTATCTGAAGTACCAAGAATGAAAGAATTATTAGGCGGTCAGTTCTCAACGATAGTCCAATTAATGAAACTGATCGATGTAAAGTTTAGCAGTATGCAAACAGAAATCGGCAACTTACAAACGGAGAATGCTCAATTGTAGACAAGAATTGCAGATTTACAAAGGCAAATAAGCAAAATGAATTAGAACAATAACTTGATTTGACTGTATTTCGGCCTTTTGTGCATACAAGGACAACACTTACACGTTTCAAAGGCAATTTTAACCACCAAACGTATGTTACTCAACACCTATATAAAGCATTAATTCGTAAAATATCGTCATTTTTTTATGTAATTTTTTCCACATTAACGCCGGTATATGCGCTTATTACAAAGACAATTCTATCTTAATTTTTAAACTAGCTATGTTTAAAAAATTTGAATTTTCCTAGTTTTTTTCGTTTTTATATAAATAAATAAAGTAAATCACATTTCGTCGTTTATGTTCTTCATTGAGTTCTATAAAGAACTCTTCACGTTGCAACTTTAATTAGTTATAGTAGGTTCAAAACTTCAAAATAGAAAAAATTTACTCGGTTGTATTTGAAATGGCTACAAAATTCTCTGTCACCATGCCGTAGTGTTCTTTATCGTACAAAATCTCTTCAGGAAATGGAGTTATAACGGATAAGTGTACGAAAAATTTCGATTTGAAAACATGTAAAACAAGCCTTTCTTGTATTTATTTTATTGAACTACACAGGGGAAATTTGATGCAAGTATTAAGCATACTATTCATAAACTTAAGTTACATGTTTGTAAATGCAGATCATCTAGGTTGGTAGAGTCCTAAGAAGGACTGTTTTTGTTGTTGACTGACCCTTCCACAACCTTAGCTGTTTTTGTTGTTGACTGACCCTTCCACAACCTTACCTAATCTTCCGAGTCAAATGAGGTTAGCCGTATTTTTTATCTGGTTCTTTTGTCATTTAACACCCTGTAATATACGCTTGTATTTAAAACCTCGTGTATATAAATCAACTCAAATAATCTGAAGATGTCTTATGTTAAAGACGAAAAGTTATTAATAAATCCTTGTCTATTTTATTATTGCGATGGCTTTTTTAAAAGTCTTATCGGGAGCTATTATGTTTATATTGAAAATTTGCTTTCCGCCTGGCAAATCTCTGGCCACGATTTTACGTCATTTTATTGTGTGTACAGGAAATGTGTGGGTGTCAAGTGTGTATTGTATATATTGTCCCTTACTATACATTCAGGGTCACTACCAAACTAACTCGTTTCTCTGTTGGTGTCTGTTTTCTCGGAAGAGCATTTTAATAAAGTAGGAAATTCTAATAAGCAGGCGAATAATTCTTTCCCATTCTCTCTTTAAGTTGCATACGCTGACAAATATGGCGCAAGAAATTAAAATTATGTTCAGTATTACTACTTTTGTTTGTCTTAAGATAATTTCAAACGTCATCTAAAATAAATTTTTCTCTTTCTTAAAGGTCAATTCATATATGCATATATAATACACGTGGATGATATGAGCACTTAATTGCTATAAAACTTATAAAATTGACATTTTCCTTTATTATATATTGGATAACAATTGGACAAACCAATAAGGATAATACTTATTTCAATCTTCCTGTACAAGCATTGCATGTATGTAGGCAGAAAGGAATAATATTATATGTCTTTAGCTTATTGCTAAAGTAGAAGTTATTAGTTAAGAAATAGAAGATGTTTACTGTGTTTTCACAGTAAATGCAAATCGGAGGCCTTTGGGAGATCTCGAGAGCAGATCAGTGAAAGCACGAGACCGAAGGTCTATGGTTGCACGTGCTCAAGTATAAAATAGTAATAATGCCATACATTTTTACTTTCTCCTCTAACATGTATTCCTGATCGATTTACAAATTCTCTTTCATTAATTGATTGTTTAAATTGATTTGATTGGTTGAGCTCAGATGTTTTTGCACTGGCTAATGCAAACTCAGATCTAGGCTAATCAGCGCAAGCGTTTCATTGTGTTAATTTCATAATTAGGGTTCATATAATTTCAAGAACATTTATTTTTTATTACAACATTAATAAGTATTTTAACAATATATAAATATGTATGACCGTACATCCTGTGTCTCAAGTACAGGAGTTTCATGTACCTCAGATTTCTTTTGAGGATCAATGTAACCCAGGTATACTTAACAACAGTGTTATAAAGTAAAGACACTAGACGCAACTACAACTTCTTGAATGACGTTAGGTTCTGAGTAGAAAATTTTTTAATGAATATTGTTAAGCCAGCATTTTACATAAAACAATAAGCCAACTATTCTATTCTACAATATGCATCCCGAAAACATCAAAGATTTTAAGAATTTTACTTATATTTTATACGGTTATTGCATGGTTAGAGTTCTGTGTTAAAATTGAACTAGCTCTTTTAAGAACTATTAACTTTTTACTTTTGCCATTCACCATGGTATTTGCTATCTTTAAAACGATTTTCAGATTTCTCCCTACGACGAAGTCTCTATTTTACTAATTTAGATTTATAGATAATACAGTTGATATGAAAGAAACAACCTCAATTAAGTCTTCAACGTGCAGGATTTTTCAAATTAAACTGATTTAGGAGATGCATGGATTTTAAAGATAAAAACGATAAACAGAATTTATTACTCTCAATATATGTTTGATGTTCACTCGTCCTGAAACCATTACAATTAATTTTCTTTTTGATTATATGTAAATGATTTCGTTTTGTCAAAATCGAAACTTTTTATTTTTGTCTTAAAGTTAATCTTGGATGCAGGGAAAGAAAAGAAAAGTTATTTCAAATAAGAACGTATCATAGTCCCATTTGTTTATCACAGTTGATTGTGAAAAAGGAAATTTCAGGAAAATTCAGGAAAAAGGAATGGAGATTTTTTACAATCGATACATCAACTTATTTTGAATTTCATCCGAAACAATGAACAACACCAAATTTTTAACTTCTGTCAAACATTGCCGTGCAGAAAGAAACGATCGGATAGTTTGAAGAAGATATTAACCATACTCTAATAGCGTAACTGGAAACATTACACTCTGACAATTTTGTATATCTGCTACAACAAAGACGGCGACGAAAAGTTCTATGAATGCTATTTCAAAAGAAAAATAACCCAAATAAGTTGACATTAGATTTGAAACTCAAATCAATGCAACTAAAAAACATGTCAAAAAGAGTTCATGGAACGCCTCAACACACAATCAATCCTTGAAAATTGCGAATTTTAATTTTGCAATGTGTAGCATTACCCCAAAGGTTGCTAATAATATTACCACATGCTTTGATCCACCCCAACTAATGTGCATGCCTCCAAAAGACTTTTTATTAAAGTCTGTCAACTGTTCTTTTACATAATATGTCACTACCATCTACGTGCTAAATAAACTAAGCAGGGTCACACTAATATTGTTCCACGATTTAAAAAAGTAAAACAGAAATATTTATATGCAAAAATACATTGAGGGTGTTACGTTTTAAAATATATACGAATTCCTGGGACCCCATCTCTTGTGTTTAAAAAGTTATGTAAAATAGTAGTGTGCATAAAGCTGAGATTGTTGATGATAAAGCTATTGTTCTTTGGTCAAAAAAAACTAAAAATTGTGATGTACCTTCCTGTTGTGTTGGAGTTTTATCAAAGAATTTTAGCATGACAGTAATTTTCTCCGTTACTTTATTCATCAACTCTAAAGTAATAGTAAAATCAATATGTAATATCCAGAATCAGTGGAATGTTTTTAAATGCGAAGCAGTTCTTCATGTAGATGAAATCGTTTGTTGAATGAGAATTCTTGAGGCTTTACTATTTGAACGAAAATTATAATGTAAGTACGATAATGTTCACCATATGATGGGAACTCTATTAATATTTCATTTATAACAATTTTAATGCTGAAATGGTTTTAAAGGGGAACATTTCGGCAGCTAAAGATTAAAGAGCAAAGCTGATATGTTTTACATTAACTTTGCAATAAAGTGCTTACGTCATCATAAAAATAGCGAATACAAAAAAAAAGGAAATAATTAGCTACAAAGAAAGAATCTGAAAAACAATAGATATCGTAAAATTTGTATTTCCCTTAATCTTCTTAAGAAAACATTGATTACGAAGAATAAAGGAATTCTCTTTTAACCTCAGTTATGAACACAATGTATGCAACTATTATCTTGAGACTTCAAAATCGACTCTTTTCTAGGTTTTCCTCGTAAACTACAATTATACCAACGTCCAATTTTAAAATAGACCAATGTTATGATATTAAACTCCAGCCGTAAAACGCAAATTGGTCTTTATCTAAGAGTTCAAAATTGACTATTTATCATTGACTATCAAATTCCAATAAAAAAAACTTTTAGTAATTTACCTCTATCTTTTTTCAAGATAGTTAAAAGATATTATAATTGGTCATTTTTGTTGTATGGAATGTTCTTTTCTATGCTCCAGGCCAAATGGGAATCAGTGACGCGTGAAATGAGGTCGACGCATTAAGAGGGAGCAAAATGTGAAGCGTAAAAATTACAACTGTTTGTTAAACGCCACATGTTGTGTCTGTTGTGTTTCTCAAGAGTGGAGAAACAGGTTGTTTTGTTTTTTTTTGGTTAAATGCTTTGCCTAGTTAGTAAAGTAGAATATCATGAAATTGCTCAATAAGATTTATACATTTAACCTGTGAAAGATAGCAATTTTCCAGAAACTTTAAAAAATGTAATGTGAGGTAATAAAAACTAACTTCCTTCAATGCTTGCATCAAAAGTAATGTGATACGACTCTTAGTTCGTAAACCAAAGCGTGCAATATGCTTCCTTTGCATTATTTGCACGCATGAAGAAACTATACGCTTAATTCTTCATGCAAATAACACAATTGACCATACAAGTTAACTTAAGTGAACATGCTCACATTAAAACTAGTTTTATTTTTCAGAAGGGGAAGTTTCTCATTAACTGATGTTTGTGGTTTTGGTAAATTAAAACTATATGAAGTTAACTAACAACTGAACATAAGTACAAATCATTAATGTGTGTACAAATGTAGGGCAAATGAAACTTTAAGAGAAGTAATGCCACTTTAAGACAAATAATCACTCTAGCTAAAGATCAAGAAATCTTAATCAAAGAAATGTGTTCTAATAATCAGCGGATGAAACAATAATCATACCAAATAAGCCATTTGGAGTAAAAACTGTAAAATTAATTAGCAACAGTTTGACATAGCAGAGATATAATCTACAATATTAACAGGACAAACTAAATCGCCATGCCACCAAATATAGGTGCAAAGAAAACAGAGGAAATCCAACGAAACAAGAAGACTGAACATTCAAACAGCTTAGTTCAAGTGAAACAAATCAGCCTCTAAACAACAAAACAAGACATATAAGGCCCAACGTAATGCGAAACAGTTCAGTTTACATGAAACATCCCAAAATGCAGAAAACCAACAAAGAAGCGAAGGACAGTCCAAAAGCTCACCAACCAAAGCAGTAAAAGACACAAAACGAGATACGCCGTGAGTTGAATCAACATCTTCAAAACTCATGTTTATGGATGCAAACTACCTAAGGCCATCGAATAAGATGTTGAAAGACGAGCGAAAGAAGACAACTGAATGCCGACAACACAATATACTTAAAGACAAGAATCAGTCCTTCAATAAAACAGCGAACTATACAAGAGGAAGGAAGCAACGAGCGCATGCAGAAGAAGAGAGAGCCAAGAGCAAAAACCTGTTTAAAATTATCTGTATAACGTTACATAATGCAATTAATTGTTTGTTAAATGGTACCAAAGATTGGATCTTGATTGATCCCAAACATGAAGACAAAGTTAGTGTCTTGTTTAATATTTTACCATAAGTGATAACAACTTAAATCTTCAAGAAATGATACGTGCATGATTGAAGTATAGAAAAAATAAATAAAGTTATTATTGCTACATAGAACTCATTAGACTGGTGTGTACATGGGATGAATGTATAATGCCACCTATATTTGGTGGCATGGCGATTTAGTTTGTCCTGTTAATATTGTAGACTATATCTCTGCTATGTCAAACTGTTGCTAATTAATTTTACAGTTATTACTCCAAATGGCTTCTTTGGTATGATTATGACAGGAAATTGCTGATAATGCAATTAATTGTTTGTTAAATGGTACCAAAGATTGGATCTTGATTGATCCCAAACATGAAGACAAAGTTAGTGTCTTGTTTAATATTTTACCATAAGTGATAACATCTTAAATCTTCAAGAAATGATACGTGCATGATTGAAGTATAGAAAAAGAAATAAATGTCCCGTATGTAATAACGTAAATAAATAAATAAATAAATAAATAAATAAATAAATAAATAAATAAATACGTAATGTCCCATATTGTGTACTCCATAAGATTAAATGTACAATGGCACGAGTACAATTGTTTTGTATTCAGGGTGTATTAAAAACATTCGAATTTAAATTAGGTGTTAAACAACGCAGAATACAATTGGAAAGTCGTTTGTTTTTTGCACCTTTGTTAGGTCATTTACTTATTGCCTTTTGAATAAAATGTTGTACGCATCTTTTGGTGTCAAAATGAAGAGGTATTTCTTTGACAAACAAAATTAATAAAAGTCAGAATTTGCCGCCAGTGATAAGTAAATTTATTTTCAAATTTACTCCCAAGGCTTTCCAATCACTTAAATGCTAATCATCGCAGCAAACCTAATGCAAATTGTATGCTTTACAAACTCAATGGTTCCTAAATATTGCTGAAGGCACATTTCCTGTGATAATGCTTTTGGAAAGCGGTAGCGTAAAAATACGCCATTAGCTCGAATCTGGTATTGCTCAACTGTGGCAAGCATTACAGATTTACAAAGGCAAATAAACGAAATGAAGTAGAACAATAACTTGATTTGACTGTATTTCGGACTTTCACGAGTACATGGACAACACTTACACGTTTCAAAGGCAATTTAAACCACCAATCGTACGCTACTCAACACCTATATAAAGCATTAATTCGTATAATATCGTCATTTTTGATGTAAATTTTTCCACATTAACGCTGGTATATGCGCTTTGTACAAAGACAATTCTATCTTAATTTTTAACCCAGCTATGTTTAATAAATTTCAATTTCCTTTTATGGATTTTTCGTTTTTATATAAATAGATAAAGTAAATCACATTTTGTCGTGTATGCTGTTTATTGAGTTCTATAAAAAACTCGTCACGCTGCAACTTTATTTGTCATAGTAGGTTCAAAACTTCAGAACAAAAAATTTACTCAGTTGCTTGTGTAATGGCTATAAAATTCTCTGTCACAATGCTGTGGTTTTATTAATTTTACAAAATCTCTTCAGGAAATGGAATTATAACGGATAAGTGTACGAAAAATTTCGATTTGAAAACATGTGAAAAAAGTATTTCTTGTATTTCTTTTATTGAACTACACGGAAGGATATTTAATGCAAGTATTAAGCATTACCTGTTATTAGTCCTGAGAAGGACTGTTTTTGTTGTTGTTGACTGACGTTTCGACAACCTTAGCGGTAGTCATATTCAGAGTCAAAATGAGAAGTAAACGTCAGGTTAGCCGTATTTGTGATCTGGTTCTTGCGTCATTGTATTGTGTGTACATGAAATGTGTGGGTGTCAATTGTGAATTGTATATAATGTCCCTTACTATACTCTTCATGTCCCTTAGTATATTTTCAGGGTAATTACCAAACTAAATCGTTTCTATGTTGGTGTCTGTTTTCTCGGAAGATCGTTTTATTAAAGTAGAAAATTCTAATAAGCAGGCGAACAATGGTGAAAAAATCATAATAAAACGTGTGGGTTTTCCTGTTCTCTCTTTCAGTTGCATGCGCTGACAAACATGGCGCAAGAAATTAAAATTCTGTTCTGTATTATTACTTTTGTTGACTTAGGAAAATATTTCAAACGTCATCTAAAAAAAATTTTTATTTTTCTTAAAGGTCAATTTATATATACATATATAATACACGTCGATGATATGAGCACTTAATTGCTATAAAACTTAAAGAAATGACATTTTCCTTTCGTATACGTTGGATAACAATTGGGCAAACCAATAAGGATAACACTTATTGCAATCTTCCTATACAAGCATTGCATGCATGTAGGAAGAAGGAAATGATCTTATATGCCTTTAACTTATTGCTAAAGTAGAAGTTATTAGTTAAGAAATAGAAGATGTTTACTGTGTTTGCACAGTAAATGCCAATCGAAAACCTTTGGGAGAACTCGACAGCAGATCAGTGCAAGCCCGAGACCGAATGTCTAGGGTTGCACATGCTCAAGTATAAAATGGTAATAATGGTAAACATTTTGATCTTTCCTCTAAAATGTATTCATGATCGATTTACAAATTCTCTTTGACTAATTGATTGTTTAGATTGATTTCATTGGTTGAGCTCAGATGTGTTTTGCACTGGCTAATGCACTCAGATCTAAGCTAATCAGCGCAAGCGTTTCATTGTGTTTATTTCATAATTAGCGTTCATAAAATTTTAAGAACATTTTCTTATTTATTACAATATCAATAAGTATTTCAACAATATATAAATATGTATAACTGTACATCCTGTGTCCCAAGTGTAGGAGTTTCATTTACTTCAGATTTCTTTGGGGGTTAAATGTAATCCAAATAAACTTAACAACAGTGTTATAATGTAATAATACGTTACGCAACTACAACTTCTCAAATGACAATGCGTTCTGAGTAAAAAAATTTTGAATAAATATTCGTTAAACCAACATATTACATAACACAATAAGCCAACTATTCTATATTTATATCTTCATCCCAAAAACATTAAAGATTTTAAAAATTTTATTTATATTTTATACGGTTATAGCAATAAGCAGAACTTTAAAAAAGTTATAATAATTACTTTCAAATACAGAAGCGACGAAATAATTTGAGAGATAATTTCGAAATTAAGAAAATGCCATTTTATCAAAGGCTCCGTCAAAGATTATTGTGTTCACTGAAAGAGTCATAAATAAGAGAATGTAACACAGATTTGTATTAAGAAACCCAAAAAGGCTGACACAATAAGCGGCATTCATTTAATGGTGGGTGCAGTTTTTAATAATATTTCACAGTTTAAACAAGTCTTGTGTTAGCTGAAGTCTACACTATGTTCATAGTTTTTATAACGACATCTCGAAATCGTACGATAATCGTATATTTTCAAAATTGTTTCGCCGTAGATTTGCCAACTCACAGCCGTAGATTTGCCAACTCACAGATTTCTGTCTACATGAGAAAAATTTTTCATAATCTTTAAATTTGAAGATATTCAACACAATAAAATTTCCCAACTATAAAAAACCGAACACTTAAAGTGAAAAAAAAGAAGAGCACCAAAACGGTTTTAATGCTCCCAATGTGAAAAATTATTCGGCAAGTAATCACAACTTCGTCATCACTTTCGAACGCACACGAGATATCGGCCTTACAAATGTGAGCACTGTGTTCAAACTAGCGGACTCTCACGAGAATCCATACGGGGGAGAAACCTTACCGCCTTACCATACGTTGCAACAAGCGATTCACGTAAGCTGTCATGTTGCGCAGTCATACGAGAACTCATATCGGAGAAAAAGACTACCATTGTAAACAATGTCCGAGAACAGTTTCTCGCATTTCCGCTTTAAAGGCGCATGCGCTGATGCACAAAGACGTGCAGGAAACGTCACCCAATAAGATAAAACATGCTGAAAGCGATGATAAAAAAAAAAAACAAAGCAAATTGAGGAGTGTTACGTGCGTGGTCCCGAAAGAATAATTATTAATTTTGGTTCTATTTCCACACGCAACAAAGATAGTGTGAACCAGTTATATTTCTCAAACAATTTATTAATAAAGCGTAAATATTAAAAGTAGATAAGTGTCTTAATAATTATATCAATAAGTATGAGTAAAACTTATCTCCTCTGTCTGAGTACAACCGCGAGTCTTTATTCTTGAGCGTTCGTGAGTCCAACAATGACTCACAATAGTTTTCCAATAGATTAAAGGCACAGAAGCCAAGATAGTTGTCTGGTAGATTGTAGCTTGTCAACCTACTTCGGTAGGCTATGCCTCCTAAGTTTGTCTCCTCGTAGCTTGTGCTCGTAGGTTGTCCTCGTAGGTTGTACCCAGTGGTCTAAACTACTGATATATATATAATATCTAATGGGAAGTATTGTGGTTTTGTGACCTACATCCCATACGCAATACAGTATGTTACAGCAAGATATAGTTAACCACAATAACAACAAATGCGGTTGCGGTTCTAAAGTGTTTACGCATGTAAGCAAGCTTCTAGCGCATGCAAGCAAGCTTCTAGATAACGTTCTAATTAATTATATAGGAAATTATAATATGATATAATAATAATATTACATGATAGTAGTTGCTATCATGTAACAAGGAGCAGCAAAACCAATATGCCAAAATAGACGTACTTAATCCTGCGAACAATATGGAAATTGAGACATTGAGCAATCAATTGAACGAAAATTGGAAGATCATCGATAAAGACCCCGATCTAAATTAATTAATAAAAGAACTTGTCATACAAGATGAAAAGCAGCTGGTCAAACACGACTTAACTTTCTCTTATAGAAGCAATATTCAGCGAGCGGCAAGACGTTGATTCATGGTCATCTAACGATAAGACCACCTTTGAGTATCTCCGGTTACAGCTAAAAACATTCCGTGTTCGTGTCCAACGTGAATGTGGGAACCTTTTGTGATTTCTGGAAAAAATAGATTTGCTCATATTTTCTACCATACTTAAAATTTTTATGTGGAACTTTTTAAAAATCTCAAGTGTCATCAGTTTGTGTGATAAAAGAAGATATTCTGTTACAACTGAACGGCTTAATTTTTTATTACGTAAAGGGAATTTGAACATCTATTCTATCTCACCCTTGGTAATTCTAACAACTTGAACAAACTTTTCTTTGTCAATACAACCTAAGACATCACCAAATGTTAAGAATTTCTTAGGTTTAAATCCATTGTTAACATGCTTTGCTTCAGTGGAATCTGCAAAATTTTTAGCCGAAGTTGCTATCTTCTTAAGATGGTCAGAAGCATCCCATATCCACAGTAAACCATCTGACCACCAACATCCTAATACATTATTCATTTCATTGGTACAGTTTGAATAATAGTGCTACCTTTAATGCTCCAAATATGAATGTTTACATGGTGACCAACAGCGAAAGCAGCCCCATCCGGTGATTGAGAACTTTATATATACCAAAATTGCATATGCATAAAAAGCACTTCAATAATGTACTCAAACAGTGAACGAAAGTAACAAAAAATATCGACAATTGCCATGTTGCAACCTTTGTAAACATCTATCGATTATTTTTAGCATCAAAATAAATGTCTTAGAAATTGATACTGCTGATATTTGATTAGTTTTGTTACTCTAAACACTAAAGGGGCGTTCACTCTCTGACATGTCGGATCATATTGTTTCGGTTCCGATTTTTGATTGCTGCTCAGACGGTTCGATAATTTGTTAATATTTATGTTCGTTTAGATATTTATGAAAGTAGGGGCAGACGTTTATGTTATGCAATACACTTATTAAATATTTTGCATATTTTTGTTCTTGTTTTTAAGTCTTTTTCACATCGAATGTTTTGCGTTAAATGAAAATTGGAAAATGAGAGATTGAGAGGTCAAGGACTAGTCGGCTTTCTTTGACCTTGTCAGATGAAAATAGAGCAAGTTCTATTTCCATTCGATTTTTCAGCCTGACGAATATAAATCAGTCCCGTTCTACGACAGATTTGACTTGTTTTAAATTCATGACAACAGCATAACGAAATCGACAACTCATCTTGAAATAGTAAATTTAATATGGGTTGACATTAAAAAGTAAGTGTTTTTTAAGAATTTAGGACAAATCTTTGAACTACAAAAATTAATCTTTGTGGTCAGTTTCGTATTTCAAATAATTATAAAACGACGACCATAAAATTCTTTTTTCATCTAAGCAAAGAATGGATAGCGTTATGTTGTATGATGGTCAATATAAATTTCTGAGGAGGATTGAAAAATATAATTGCTGCCGTAGGCGCTATAGTTGAGGAAGTTAACACTAAGCTGAGTTATGTTTTAATAAAAAATTCTGGACAATTTCAATAACTAAGAAAACTTGTTTCATGACTAATTCTAGATTGTGTATTTATTGTAAGTATATGTATATAAGAATGACAGAATTTAATATAAACACAAAGTGTTACAGGTCTAAAGACGTAAATTATTTTTTGCCAGAGCGTATCCTGCGCTCTGTAGCACCAAAGATAGTGGCGGACCGAGCATGAAGGATTTAAAGCCTGACTCACACAAGTGAACTAAACAAGCCATAAGCGGAAGCGTAGACAAAAGATGAAACAAAGATGAGCAACGAAACATGTGACATATGCATAAGCACAAGTAACGCAGTATAAGGAAATTATATTTATACTTATACATATTGGCAAGCGGGATGCTTGTAACAATCTATGTTTAACATCGATATTAGATTCTTTTCCAGTGGAAAGCGGGATGCTTTCACTGAAGGGCAATGATGTATTGTCTAACATTAACACCGGATTATGTTACTGATATTTAATATGGAATTCGAGCTTTGTCCATATGAACTGTTCAACATGCTTCCAAACAAAAAATGAGCAGGAATATTCAGTTGATTAATCTATGATAAACCTTTCACCTTTTAACTCTGCTATACCGGTCACAAGCCCGGGACTTGTAGCGTATAAGACTCTCTGCTTTTGAGCAGACTTGTCTGGTTTACAAGGAAGAGGAGTGGAAGGTTAATTTCTCAAATGTTGTTAGACAAGGTCGTTATTGTTTGTAGTTGTTGGTTATAGCGCTGTGCTATCATTCTTTTTGTTTAATAACATTCCAACTATTTAACCTTGTGATTATACTTATACATATTGGCAAGCGGGATGCTTGTAACAATCAATGTTTAACATCGATATTAGATTCTTTTCCAGTGGAAAGCGGGATGCTTTCACTGAAGGGCAATGATGTATTGTCTAACATTAACACCGGATTATGTTACTGATATTTAATATGGAATTCGAGCTTTGTCCATATGAACTGTTCAACATGCTTCCAAACAAAAAATGAGCAGGAATATTCAGTTGATTAATCTATGATAAACCTTTCACCTTTTAACTCTGCTATACCGGTCACAAGCCCGGGACTTGTAGCGTATCAGACTCTCTGCTTTTGAGCAGACTTGTCTGGTTTACAAGGAAGAGGAGTGGAAGGTTAATTTCTCAAATGTTGTTAGACAAGGTCGTTATTGTTTGTAGTTGTTGGTTATAGTGCTGTGCTATCATTCTTTTTGTATAAGGAAATTCCAAACATAAGCTAAGAAAAGAACGAAAGAACAAACGAAGATCTAAAGAAAATCCCAATGTATTGTCTTTGTAAACATCTAGAGCAATTGAAGCAAAAGTTTTGACATTCATGCTTATATGTTACTCATGAGATCAAGATTTAAGCCTTTATTGTCATTGACACCCATTGCAAGCATTTGTTTTTGTCAAATTGAAGGTAAATGGCAATCACAACTGCATGACTATTGTCATGCACTTGTTATTTACGTTAATAGTGGAGCCCCGACACTAATGGTTAATTTACTGAATTCATGAATCAGTAAATCATCATAAAGGCTTTAATTAAAGTGGTGTGGCTTATTTGCTTAGATTGCAGCTAAAAATACACAATAGAGAAAACATTAATCTTTCGTAAGGCAGTTTGTACTCTTCAAGATAATCATTGCAACAAATAGTTTTCAATTCTCAACTCTTTCATGAAAAGTAAGAACTGACAAAGTGCTTTAGAAGCAATTATAATTGTTCTTTAAAGGAAAGCTTAGTAGCAACTTGTGCTCATATTTATCAAGATAAGCAACTCCTTAGACTAAAGTTAAGACATATAAATTAGATGTTTTATTGTAAGATTGATTACTTGCGCTTACATTTTTACATACAAATTTACACGCAACTTGGAATAAAATAGAAAAATTTCAAGCGCTTATTTAGCAAAATTTTGAGACATTGATTTTCCATCCATGAAAAAATTGAAACAATAAGAGATACGAAGCCAAATTTTATAGTGTGTTCTTGCACTATTTTGAATATTTTTTCATTTTTATGATATACTAAGTTGTCAGTCATAATGAGCCACACATGCTGGCAAACATGGCGCAAGTAACTACAGTTCTGTTCAGTATTACTGTATTTAACTGTGTATATATAAATGGCAATTTTCAAATAACAAAGTATTAAATATCATCTAAATTGAATTGAGTTTTTTTTCTTGAAAGTCAATTCATATATAATATATTTGTAAAGGAGATGATACGAGCACTTAATTTCCACAAATCTTGAACAAATGACATTTTGCATTCGTGTGTATCGTATATAACAATATAGGACCAACAATAAGGATAACACTTTTTAAGATTGTTAGGAGTTAACATATATAACTAATAAATATTTTCAACTATTTACAGAGACGGAAAACGCTAACGTTTTGCCATTCTATCGATACATGGAAAACATTGAAACGCCGGACATGGTTTTGTCGACAATTTGCCCAATCTCAAGAAAGAAGTTTATATTGTCAAATTTAAAGCCGATTTCAGTAAATTGGTTTTACCTGAAATACCAAGAATGAATCGTTTGTTAGACGAGCAACTCTCAACGACTGTAGATTTGCTCAGAACAATCGATCAAATGTAAGGCATATTTCATGCAGAAATGAGCAAAATACTAACCGAGAATGACAAACTCAGGGTAATCAATGGCCAATTGAAGGCAGACAATGACCAATTGAGGCAACCAATGACGAATTTACACAAATGTTCGCAGATATGCAAAGTAACGAAATGAGGTAAGACAATTCCACTTCATTCAATAATATTTTGGGCTTTCATACTCGAACAATATATTCACACTTTTTAAAGCAGAATTTAGACACCAAACCTATGTTACTTAACGTCTAAAAGCACTTAATATCCGTCTATACCATCATTTACGATCTAATGATTTTACAAATACGGCTAGTAACGCCGGTAAGTGTAATTTTACTCGTAGATACAAACATTGCTTAGTTTAATAGCTTTTTAACCCTTGTAATAATTGTGGCCAGAGATTTGCCATGCGGTAAGCGAATATTCGATCTAAACATAATAGCCCAACTTAAGACTTTTAAAAAAGCCATCGCAATAATAAAATAAAGAAAGATAATAGGATTTTTAATAATTACGTTTCGTCTTTAACTTAAGACATTTTCAGATCATTTGAGATAAATATTATACATGAGGTTTTAAATTCAAGCATATATTACAGGGTGTTAAATTACATGTGAGCAGCTATATCTATAGCAAAAACATTATAATCGTTAACGAATTAAGGCCATCTAAACAGGATAAGCCAAATGCTTGGCAACCAAATGTAAGGGAAAAGCCAAAGGAGGAAATCCGAAGAAAAAAGAACACCGAACTTTTAATGTTGAACAGCATAACTGATTCAAAAGGAATTAGCCCACCAACAAGAAAACAAGACAGCAAGGGTTGACGAAATTCAAAAAATATAATTGATATATAAGCCATGGCAGAATGCACAAAGCTAGCAAAAAAGCAAACTAGCCGTCCAAAGCTAACAAATCAAAGCAATAAAGACCACTGAACAAAATACGCAGCTAAATGAAACTAAATTATGAAAGCTTACATTTAGTGACACAAACTACATAATGTTAATAAATAAAACGGAGAAAGACTAACAAAAAGACACCTCAACACCCACAACGCAAAGCATATATTGGGCTTTCAAAGAAAGAATTACAAGAAGAAACTAACGAACTAACGATATATGAAAGAGCGAGTGCTGACAGGGAGAGAGACAGCACGAACAGACAGTCTTAGAATGATCGATGCCTTATGTATATAATAATCTTAATTATTATTCAAGAATATTTCAAAGTAAAGTCTCGCATTGTACACACCAAAAGATTAAAACTACAATGGCACGAGTGCAATTTTAATTTTATATTGCAGCTTTAATTCAAACTTGTGATCAAAAGGGAATTATTTATTTGCTTTTAGATCACAGGCTTATTTGATACACAAAGAAAAATTAAAACATAAAGAACTTATAAAGACATGATTACCACAAACAATTTTATGTTATAGCCCATAAGAGAAATAATTCTATTCATCTTGTGAAATAGTTGGTATTAATCTTTGTATATATAAATCTTGCGCAACCTGCATCAACAGCTGAATTAACTAAACACAATTATATATAATTAATAAATAAACAAACTTAACTAATATAAGGCCTAGCTTTCACTAGCGACATAAGCACAAGCTATGAATCAATACAATGTATATTCTCCAGTGGTTAGAGGATACAAAAGAACAATTGATTTTCTTTTCAATTTGCTTTTGTTCTACCTTATGCTTATGTCAAGTTGCTGTGCTTATGTTTATGCTTATGTTGATGCTTGTGTCAACCGTTCCATTGCCTTTTGTTGCATTTTATTTTGTCTTTGTGTGTCCTTATGTTTATGTCACTATTGAAAACCAGGCTTAACAGAGAATCCCAATCTCCCCATTTATTTATCACAGTTGATTATGACAAAGGAGATACTAATAGAGATTTTGAAAAAATTTAAATAAATAAGAATTTTTTGTCTGATGCATCGAATCGTTTTGAATTTTGTTTGAATATGACGACAACACAGAGGCTTCATCTCTTTCCTTGGAAAAAAAAAACGATCAGAAAGTTTGAATAGTCCAATTAACAATGTTCTGTTGGCAGAACGAGAAACATTATGTGTCGACGCGTTGCCATATTACTATAAAAATGGTTATGCACATTTTATGAAATGCTAAATTAGAAGAGAACTGATTGACATAAATTCAAATTACATTCAAACTCAATTCATCACAATTACTAAAAAACCATCACCTAGAAAACTAAAATTTGCTTTGGCTATTTAGTCTGGTGCAATAGAGGCGGTGGCAAACAATCTAGGATGTTTTGCCAAGCAAAAATTGTCCCTGGTGAGCTTGAAACGTTCAACAAAATCACTGCCTCTAATCAACGAGGATGATTGGAAGAAAGTAAAGAAGTCTCGATATTTCGTGCGAAGTACAGTATGCAGTGAGTAAAAATAAACAATTAGCAAAAATTAACATTCTTCCAAACCAAGAAATACTAGAACTGCTCCTGAATTACAATGGTTGAGAATGTATCGCATAGATACCCATAGTGAAAACGGTAACCAAAATGGCCACATGGTTGAGGGACAGTAATGACTAGAAGTGGACTATACAAAATTGACAAGAGTAATTATGATTTTTAGCGTGAAAGAAAACTAAATGATACTGTAACTTTTTCGTCAATTATTTTTCACAACAGTTCTAGGAAAAAATCTCCCCATCAAAAAAGAATCCATCACTGCCTACTAGGAGATAGTTTCTATATCCGCCTAAGCAATAATACGCGCGCGTTGTTTTAAAGGCTACAAGCCCACGAGAAGTTTATTCATATCCGTCTTCTGTATTCTTACATTACGTAGACGAATACTTTTACTCGTATTTTTAAACAGGAGGAAGCCATGACGAAGTTGACTCTATTTGTTAAATGCATGTCACGTTGCTATTGAATTACGAGGAGTAACAAGACACGTGCTGTTACACACCTCTTCAGTTAACCTACAATTTCTTCAAGACAGAAATGGCAACGCATTTCTCGAAAATGACAACTTCACCCATAGATTGACGACAGTTGTTCCGATTAGGCGTGATTAACTACTGAAAAATTTTGAAGTGCATAGGAAATTAAAGAGACACGCTCCCTTCTATACGATGGGAATAGAAAAATCCAACAACGATACCACTTACACTCCCATTAATAACAAACAAGGTATGATCAAACTGCTGGACAAAGCCTTCATACATCCATATCGCCCCTGAGACATCACAAAAGCAAAGTGGAGTGGCAAAACAGATGAACTGAACACCAAAATACACATCCACTCTAATTCCTTTGTTTGATAAGGAGAAGCTGTGGGAATCACACCTTTATATTTGTCATGCACTTCCTCCTCTTCATCCTCAGCTTTTATTTAACTGAGCAACCATAAAGGCTCCCAAGATAGTCAGTATTATGTACACACCTTTAAAATAATATATAGGATGAATTAAGGGCTTTGTGTCGCAAAGCCACATACAAAATTCCGGTCGAAGTATTCTTTTAAAGCCTCACACAAGCATGAAAAAGAAGACGACATGTGCCCGCACGCGGCAAGCAGCCTCAAAGCAATGAAGAGCACAAGCGTTTGGCAACTATACTATCTTCATCCAATGCAAGAAACTTTGGTTTGGCACAAAGCAGTTGGCGACGAACAATTTAAGGTGTTTTGGCAAACAAATCAACGTTCTGGATGGATTGAATGACATCAGAGAACTGTCAATTAAGCCACTTTCTCCAATTACAGAGGAAGATTGAAATAAGATAAAAACCAGTCTTGATCTTTGTCGCAACGCACAGTATACTGAACTGCTGTAGAGTTGCGATGGATTGAGAATGTATTGCAGAGATACCCCTACTAGAAAATATTTTATATATAAAAAAGGCTCTTCGTTTTTGATGGTTAGTTTGTCAACTGTGACAATTCAATTTTTCATAAAGGTGGTCAGAAGGGGACGTTATATGTTAAACACGTTATAACGCAGGCTGCTCTATCATGCTCTTCCAATAAACTTTACATGCTACCCCACTTTCAGCCCTCTAGCTACCATAGTTTGCAGGCATAGTAACTAAAGTGACATTAATGAACAAGAAATTTCACGGGAAAATCAAAATTTTCAATAGAAAACCTTAAATCTTATTTTTGCTATGAAATGATTCGTACTGAAAAGGAGTATCGATTGAAAGTCTACATAACGCAAACAAGATTGGCATTTATTGTCGAGTTTTGCTTTAATTAAAATTGTTTTTTAAACGTCTTGCACTTCTTTTTCTTTTTTTTTTTGATATTGCTGGAAAAAAGGCATGTTAGGCTCACCGACATTGAAATATTAAAGTTGTGAGAGCTCTTTTTCTTTTTCGCTAGTGAATAATTTATTATCATTGTGGCATTAAAGGTGACATGAAGCCAATTTTCTTTTTGACATTTTCACTTTGAATCGTGTCAACCTAAGCAAATCTAGATGAAAAGTTTAAAAATGCTGTCCAAAAACGAAAACTATAGCTTTTTATTAACTCCAATCTCAGCCAATAGCATGGTTCAATTACCGCGCGGTCAATCTATCTTTTATGACGTCAATTTGTTTGCACTTTGCAAGAGATTGATAGTAACGAAGATAGAGACTAACAAACCAACACAATGAGGCGATAAATATTGCGTTGCAGGAAGGTTAGCTGCAAAAACACAATATTAAACAAAGATAAACAAAGCTTGAATGCAAACAAATCGACGTGACGCCATTGTGGAAGCTCTAAAACTCGTCCCCAATATCCGAGTCAAATAAAGTTATTTATTGCATAGTAGTTTTGAGTGATTTTCAGTAAACATAAAAATAAAATGACGCATTATTCATTTTTTTAACTAAGAAGTTAATCGTCTTCTGATTTTAAACAAGAAAAAATTGGCTTCCTCTCACCTTTAAGTATTCATGAATATTTAATTAGTCCTCATTTTGAGATTTTGCACCATGTGAGAAAATTGCTGTTTGTATGAAGCGGAATTAAGGCACTAGCAACTTTTTGTATTACCATTTTCACAGTTGCATTAAATGATTTTAAAACACCTGCCTTTGGCCTTGTATATCGGCATCCAAAATAAGCAGCCCACGCCTCTAAAAACTGATCTTGCTAATATAACAACGTCAGTGTTAGTTGTATGAGTTAATGTTACAATACTCATATAAAGGTAAATCATAAATTCTGAACACATGAGTTACTTAAACATTTTTTCACGTTTTCTTAATAGAACTCTTAAACTGCTGTGGTTTTTAGATTTTCATTCATAACGTATATGAAAATAATGTAATTTATGAAAATCTTTATTCATATAAATACAAATCTTTAAATAACAGTGCACATATATTTTACACTTTTTAAAAGTAAGAAATTCAGTTAAACGCCATTTATAATTATAAGGCCTAAGTTACGACTATAGGCTACTTCCTCACTAAATAGTTAATGAAAATTAGAGAAAAGACTGACTTAAATGATATGTGTGTTTTTAAACATATATCGTCACATATTCATATTCAAATATTTATCCTCGTACATTCAGAAATTTTGTTTCAAGGTACGTAATATATTTAATCCAAAGAAAATTTGCTCTTGTGCCCACTTCTTTTACTAAATGATATTAAGACACTGTTGCATTCAAAAACGTTTTGAAAGAAGATTTGCAATATGGCAAAAAAACCTAATAAAAACAAAATTTAAAAAAATCGAATGTTAATTAACAAAAGGCTTATCGCTGGCTATTCTATTAAGGTCTTGCGTAAAAATTCGTAGATTTAAACGGTTATATAAGCTTACCATTTTTTTCCTTTTATTCACCCATGCCAAAATGAGCAAAATACATGTATTATGTTTTGTTCGTTACATGCATCGAAGGCTCCTATAAAAAGCTAAAATAGTAAGAGTGCATTTCAGAAATTTTGAGAAATTTTAGGATATTTTTCATTTTGCAATACTTAAATGTACTTTAAAAGGCATCAGCCTTTTAGTCAGGCTAATCTCTACGGTAATAGTATAATAGTGATATCATTTACTGCATTAGTTATTGCGTTTATATAAAAATTTGGAGAACGTTAGGTCCCACGATTTCCCTCATTACTCTGAGTCAAGAACTTTAAAAAACATTATCTACGATATTTGCATTTGCCAGCTGTATGAGTTAACAATGTTAATGTAATGATACAACACAACGTCATTTCAATGCAGAGTTGTTGTGTAAAATAAAATGTAGCTAATCGTCGTTTTGTGCAAAAATCAGCTTTATGTACAAAATCAAACTTAAAAATCCAACTTTTGCTGACAAAAAAAAACGTTGAAATTCTTCTTTATTGATTTCAAATATATAAAAATTTTGAACACCGTGAGATAACATATTGTCACAAATTTTAAATGTAGCAACATTATGTCGACGTTTGTGCTAGCTATATGCTAAGACCAGCTGACATGTTTACAATTATATTGAGAGATTTTCGTTTGAATGAAAATCGGATGTTAGCTGTCACGGTTAAAAGACAACTTCACAAAAAACTTTCTATTTTGTCTTAAAAAACATAATTTTTTTAGATATTTGCTTATTGTACGTTCTTTCCAAAAAAGTATGTATTACATGACAAACCTAGATGAGCATCGAATGCCTGTTAATTATGAAACTTTTATTTAAAATTGTTTTTTAAACCAAAGATAGATTCAAGTGGTGCTTTTTTTTAGCTACATAGTGTTACACGAAAAAATTCTTCAATTTATATATTGTTGGTTTTAGTACGTCTATGTTAACCTATGAAAAAGGGGAAATTTGCTGTAAACAGTAAAGCTTTGTTTACGACAAACTAAGAAACACTTTTCTCCACCAAATTCAATTGATATTCATTTCAATTTGAAAAATTGTCAAAGATAAATTAGTTGGAGTGTGAAATTTATAGTATAATATCTATTTTTGTCGTAATAATGTATTTTTAATTCCCTTATGCGACACGTTCAACGTCGTAATGAAATCCAGTTTTATTGTTCTAATATCTAAAAACCTATATTAAAAGGACAGAGATTACTGTTGCAAGCTGGTTTATGTAATTATTATGAATTGAATTTGCAGCTTGCAATACCTCAAATAAAAGGAATTGTCAAGAGCTGTTTTTTATAATTCCTAACTCCATATATTTTAAACTAACCTTCTATGTATACAACATTCGCAATAGTTTTTCAAAATATTTTTACAGAAGTACATTTTAAACTCTAGACTAAGATATAAAGTAAATATAGATAATCAGGCTCTAGCTTTGAGAATAAACAATTCTTTCTATTTAGTACATATCATTCTTTTTGTTTCCCTTTCACCTTCAAACTGTTTTTTTTCGGTCAAGATTTTATGTTATAGTTTAATACACGTCCTCTAGACTTTTTTAGTGTAACCTTTGTTTATTAATTATTTACGAATAGAATTTCTTGTGAAATTTTTCAGTTTTACTGAGAACACATTTTGTTTAAGATTGGTAATTATGCTCCATATATTTCGTATGATATCAAAAAAGTGAATGCAAGCTATTTTATAAGAGGTTAGCGTTTTCCGATTAGCCTATTTTAAAGTTATAGGTTTCCAGAAATGACTTATAGCACGGTTTTAATAACTATGCACTAAAAAGTTCAAAATATGAATAAAGCACTTTTAGTGTTATTTCTTTACAAGCACTTAGTAAAAGTATAAGATATCACCAATTATATGTATATTGAATAATCTACAGCAACCCAAATAAGATTTTTAATTTATCATGACATCTGCATATAGCGAAATGCATTTTTTTGTAAAAATTTCTTTTAGCAAATAAAATTAAAAAACTTCACTTTTCTGTTAAATTCTTCAATTACTCGTGCATTATTTGAAAAGGAGGAGAATTTTTGAATATTACAATCACTATGCAACCGTATTTGATTATAGACACCTGCTTTGTATAAAATAATAAATTATTCGAAATTATGCTAAAGAACGTCGTAGTACTTACAATAATTGAATAACACATAGCATATAAGAATGCTCAGATTAATTTTCTTAATCAAAATGCTTTCAAAAAAAAACGTTCTTGACGTATTATGTACTGTTTTAATTCATTTTTATATAGATGGCAGATGTTATAATCTTGCGAATGCCAGTCCATTTAAAAGCATGATACTTATATACATTTTAGTGTTGCAAAATGTTTGCAAAAGATCAAAGCAGGTAAATGTGTGAAGAATTCGGGTAAGAAAAATGAATGGGACTTTTAAATCAAAGTATATAGAATTGTGTCAGGTCGCTGGTTCTGCTCTTCCCAAACTTGCTGCCCCACTAAGCAACATGCTTTATAAAAGCAATTTGATTTTATCTATTTTTCTTGTCATCATTCTTTTTTCGACATTTATCCTCAACTTAACAGCAATCGTGATTATTCGTTCTTCAAGTCGTCTTTGGAGAAATCCATGTTACTTTCTAGTAATTTTTCAGTCCATTCTTGACCTTAGCATTGGTACAACAAGCACTATTTTGTTTCTCTATCAAATCACATCAACAGTTGTTAGTTTTCATGTGAGTTGTACTTCATATTACATATCTTACTTATTAAGTTATCTTTCTATTGGTTTCACCGTTGCTGTATTGTCATGTATGAACATTGAAAGATTTCTAAGCATTGTTTTTCCATTGTTTCATCGAAATCAAGTCTCAAGAGGACGACTCATGATCTACGTTGTAACTGTTTGCTTCATGAGTATATCAGTTTTAGTGATTGCAAACGTTCTTCAGTTTGTTGCATTATTGCAAATGTTTTTTGCCACCATATGTGGCGCTCACTCCTTTGGAACAATAATTGGGTATGTTGCCATTTTTTATGCTTCAAAAAGATCTTTTTCTTACTCAAGTTTTTCTTTTCCCGACAAACAACCTGCAGCCGGACGTCTTTGTGAGAATGGACATTTTAATCTCACTACTTCATCGAATTTGTTCACGACAAGAAATATGGAAGTGTTTCGAGCTAAACATTTCAATAAGTCATCTGTTGTTTGTCAGAATCCTTTTGGAGGAACCAGAACAAAAGCATCTTCAAAAATCCTGGTTCTTCCAGAGAAAGAAACTGTTACGGTAAATAAAAACAAGCCTGACGGAGAATCAAGTTCCTCATATCATCCTAATGAGAAGAAAGAGCACGAACAAAATAATTCAAGAAACTTTTCTTATAATACCTACAATAAAACTGAATATCAAAATAAGGAGGCTCGTCGCAGAGAAGACTCAAAGACTTATGAGCCGGAATATAAGGGAAGGGACAAAAACACAAAACGCAATGTTACTTATTTTAATAAGAAATCTGCAAAGGTAATGCCACAAAAAAGTGATGTTTACATAAGAAACCAATCAAAACAAAAATTCTTGCGTGATATAAAATTGGCGAAGTCGTGCTTTGTGGTTGTTATATGCTCCTTAATCAGCTTTGTTGGACCTGTTATTCTCGCGGGGTTGCAGATTACAGACGTGCAAATCGCTGTGGGAACCTGGTGTGTTGCATTTTATTTGTTGAATTCAACGTTGAACGTGACAATTTATTTTTGGAGGGTACCAATTCTGAGAAAAGAAGCATGGAGCATTCTAAAAGCATTATGGCGAAAAATCTCTAAACTGTGAAAAAGACGTTTTATCTGTTGTTGGAAACTTGTAAATATTATTTCAAAGAAGTCATCCCATGAAAAAGTTTGTTTTAATATGTAGATTATGTCTGCAGAAACCTTAAAACAAAAAGTTTTAAAGAATGCCAAAATTCAGATTTACTATGAAAACTGTATTAAGAATTTCAAATTTTAATGTTCTTACTTGAAAAACAACTTTTTTAATATATAAAAGACACTATGCATTTCAGCAGACTACTCATCAGGTGTCAACGTCTGCTAAATGGAGAGCTTGAAAATCATGCGATATTTAAAATATTATCTAAATTCAACGTCATCTCTAAATTCAGAGATGACGGTCAAAATCAGGATGAAAGAAAACCGTGATATTTTTGTCGGCAGAGGTTGGGATTAGTCATTTTAATTGATACAAACTCCATGACGCGTAACTGAAAAAGTGAGTGACATTTTTTGATAACTCTAAAGTTTTGATTAGAATATGAATTGTTTCATTGAGAGTTGCTCGAAAGATGTTTTTCAGTGATAGGAATATATGTATGTCAATTAATATCAGTACTATTATCATTATTGTTGTCATTAGTAATATTAAGAAATGTATGTTTATATAGTTTCTTAGACACACAATCAGTGCACTGCTAGGTCTATCGAGAAATTATTTCGACTTAACTATTTTGATGACGAAGACTTATACCTTAACTCCTGATCATTTCCATAATCTTAATAATAAGTTATAGATCAAAACCTTTTTACTATTTGACAACCCAAAGTTTTTAAAAGAGCTTGAAAGTTTAAAATACCAAATGGCGGATATATTGTCATGCACATATAGTCAAATATCATCTTTATTGGTTTAACTGCACGAAATCATGGTAAAAATAAGGCCCTGTTCACAAGATACAGGATTGGTTTGATACCGCACTACTTTTCCTGACGGTAAGGCCTTGCGTTCATTTTTCTCTGCTGCTATCTAATACGTTCTGTAACTTTTTCTACGAAGCGAATTGAGTCCGCTTTGGAATTGCTATGAAAACCAACCCGATACTTTCCGTTTTCGTGTGAACGCTCTAATCGAATTCAATACGTTTTAATTTGCCAATTTTAAAGTCCTTGCAATTTTTCGAAAATGAAGAACAAAGCTATAGAAACTATGTTTTCAATGCAAATTCCACCAGCAAATATAATACATCTTCAGCAAGGAATGATTAGTCATCTAAAGCCTTTTTCTCACATGTCGGAGAGGTGCCGGCGTTCTGTCGGCTACATCACCGCACACGTAAGCCGCCAGTATCGTCTGAGGCATTTTCTACGAGCCGGCGACATTACACCACACGAAATTTTGAGATTTATCGGCCAAAACATGGGCGATCAAATTTTAATTCTCATGCAGCTTCCTCTTGTATTGATGTTAATGAGGGAGTTTTACAGTTGAATTATTAAGAAAAACAACAAAAAAAGACGAGTTTGGGTACGTCCAACGTACAAGCCACTTTATGCTTGCACAACTATTTAAATCTTACAAGCAATGCTTATTGCATACCTCAAGGGTTTATTGATTCTGAAGGCAGCTCTTGAAATTTAATCAGGGAAGAATGGCGAACCATTGTGTAAGATGATGCTAATTGTCTAAAATCACTGCAAAGCCTTGGAAATAACGACTTTTCATTTAGTGCAAAATCTGCAAGAGAGAATTTTTTACAATATTTCAACAATGATGAAGCTGCACTTCCATGGCAATAAATTTTTGTCAAAAGATGGGGCAAAATTCTACAACATAAGTAAAGTAAACAATGCAGTATGAAACTATTACCAATGTTCATTCAACATATAAAAAGGAAAACTGAACAAGATAAACAAAAATATAAGCATTGTAAGGGATATTATGACAGTATATATGGTCATTGAGGCTGTTGATACCATTGTGATGTTGAACTATTTGTAGTATTACTCATTTTTTGTTGTTGTAAAGATCACTCCAATTCCTTAATTGTTTTAAAAATATTAATATTCAACTGCAAAGTTGATTTCTACAACGGGTGAATTCGTTTAAACTTTCGTACCAAGCTGAAACAAAACTTGTGTCCTCATCCATCTCTTTTTCTTCTTTTCCTTGGTTGTTTCCTTTGCTTGTATTTGCATGAAGGACTGCGTTAATATTTTGCATTGTCCTAACAGCCTCGTTTTCAAAATCAACAAATTTATACCATGGTCTTTTTGGAAACCTTCCCTGTTTTGTGAGGCAAATTTGACGACATTCGCCTCTTCAGGTTATTTGTTTCTTTGAAGTTTTTGTCTGGTTTGCATGTAAAAAAACTAATACCTTGACCAAGGTCATCATTGGGCAAGCTCTCCGTTAGTCCACAAAAGATTCATCGTGGGGATTCTGTTGACCCTCTTTCTAAAGCAGGCTCATCGCCAGAGGTGCCTTCGTACCACTTATCTTGATCGGAGTCAGAGTAATGAATTGAATGCTGTGATTGTGTGTTTTGACTTTTCGTAACGTTTGTGATAGTTCCCCTGTGCTTTATATGAGAAATTAACCATCTTAACTATTCCAAGTCCGGCCTGATTTAACATCATTCCTACCACAGCCGAATTTTCCATGTAGATTTTTGATATAGTTTGAAAAGTTTGCTTTGATGGTTGTATATCTTTGACGAGCTGATGTAACGTCAATTCCCAACTCATTTGCAACTGCCTGCCAGGCATTTTTTTGCTAACTGATCTTTGTAGTCTCCACAGGATTTGTCTTAAACTGTCCGGCAATTTCGAATTGCATACATAATTTATGACTGCTTTGTTTATCTGACACATGTTCACTCTCCGTCATATCGAATTTCAGATGGTCCAGATACATTTAGAGATATATAATGCCGCCGCTTTGTCGCAGGACATGCTCTCATACAATTTTTTGTTGGCGGCATGCCGCATGACCGCTTTAAGAGCCTGTCTTAAAATGTTTTATTGTACTGTGATAAGCTTATTTCTAGCATTACTGTAATGGCAACATATATGTTTGGTCGTATTTGGACATTATACTTTTCCAGTCATTTTGCCTCATTTGAACGAAATGATGCAAAAACCTTAATACGCTCAAAAAAGCTCTATTTTGTTCTCTGTCAAAAGAATTTGTCATTTACTTACGAAATATTTCAATTAACAACCATCGCTGTTATTGCTTAGACGTACAAGTACTGGGGCGAATTAAGAACTTATGTTGCGTTTTACAAATCCGGCATCGTGTGAACAGAGTGCATTTTTCGTATCGAATTGCTCAACAAATCCGCTACAATACGAGTCCGGTATTGAGTAAACAGGGCCTGAAAGGGTTTATCTAAATTTCAGTAAAATGGTAAAAATCATTATTTTGACCAATGTTTTTGCGGGAAGCTTACCTCTGAAATCAAACGTTCCATTGCTTCGCCCCGTAAAAATGCCGAGTTTTAGAACGATTGATGACATGCCAGCACACGGAATGGCAACGCAACCGCACTAGAACCCAGTCTCACGTATGTATTCTACCATACACACGTCATAGATCGTATACTCAGTCTTTCTATTTCTACGGCACTCTTTTTTATTCTATTTATCTTTCTGTGTTTTTAAGGCATTCAGTTCTCTTGTTTAAATTATATATCTCTAATATTTGTGTTGGGGCTTGGACTTGAGTGTCCCTGAGATTTAATGTTACATTGCTTATATGATTGATTTAAAGTCTTTATTAAAACTCGTCTCTCTGATTTACTTAGTGTTTAGCTCTGTTGTTGGGCTTATTTTGTAGACCTTGAGTTATCTTTGAGCCGGGAGTTTTCCATCAACAGACCTTTGGAATAACAAAAATATATTATCATTTACTTCCGCCATCATAAAAGGTTAGTGTTTGGTCAATGAGTCTTTGCAAGTCCTTTATGTTTAATAAACCTTTGCAATTGATCCATAGTAATTTATCCTTAACTCAGATAAAGCGTGATTTATCTTTGAATAAATAATTCCCTTTAGATTTGAGCTTTGAATATAGCAACGCTCCAATACAAAGGTGATTGAACTCGTACCATTGTACTTTCTTTCTGTATGCAAAATATGAGACTTTACGTAGACATAATATTATAATTAAGATTATTATTGCATATAAAGCATTGACCATACTAAACTCATTTCTGCTCTTGATGCTTCTCTGCCTGTGCTCGTTGCTTCTTAACTTTACTATATTTTGTTGTTTTCTCGTGGTATTTGATCTGGTCTTCAAGCGTCGTGTGTGTGTCAGCGTTCAGTTTTCTTGTTTAGTTGGTATTGCATAGTTTCATGCGATGGCTTTATGTAGTTTACCTTGTTAAATTTGAGCTTATTCGATGTATTTCCAATCTCTGGGCTATCTTGTTTTGTGTTTTTCTCCTGTGCGTTGCTTGTTTTTGTCTGTGCTTATTTGTTGGCGCTAGACTTCGTGTAGTACTTCAGTTGTCTTCTTTGTTGGTTTTGTGTTCGGAGGCTTTGAATCAAATGAGCTGTTTTGCCTTACGGTTGCATACCTATCTTGTTTTCAGTAATCTTATATGGCTTCCTTTCATTAGATTTAGCTGTTTATATTTTACCTTTCTATTTTGTTGGACGACGTTCGGCTTGTCCTTGTTTTGTACTTGGGTCATGTCCGTCATGTTGGTTATTGCAAAGCTGATATTTACATCATGTAATATTGCTTTTTCATGAGATGTTTCATCATTTGGAGATTAGTCTAACAGATTTTGTTTGGAGCATTCGCTCTTCCGTTAGCAAAAAAATCTTAAACACTTCGTATATCTGTACATATTTTTGCATTATACTTATTTTCTGGCTCAATATAGTTTTATCTTATGTAAACAACAATGTCAGTGAATGAGATACTTTTCCTTGTTTAAAATGAAACAAGTTCCGGAACACTTTGCTTTAGTTACACAAGAAAGCGTACTTTGCTAATGTGTTCAATGAAAACATGTTGCACGATCTGTTTTACAAACAGACAAAGGCGTATCGAGAAAAAATAGTATTTCCCGCACATGCTGTGCCTCTGGCAAGAAACATTCCACCATTCCACTTGTTAGTTTACACTTGCTTAGAATGGGACAGGTAGACTGGGACTGCTTTATTATTTAAAGTTATGCTTAGAATCCATTCAACAAAAGAATCCTCCTTTTGTTGAATGATATCTTTTGTGAGTAGATATTCTACACAAAGAAATAGCTTTTGGCCCTTTTCAAGCAATAAAATGACCTTTGTACTGAAGCACTTGCCACTGCCAAGGCAGCATTCAACTTTAACAATTTTTCCTCTTGACGTAGACTCACTTGACAGTCATTAAATATGTAGATGTGTATTCAACAACGTCATTACTGCACTATTTGCGAAAGTCCTTGTCGTTGTAAATGAAGTAAAATTGCATCTCAAAAGTTGGGATGTCATATCTCAAAATAGAGCTGCTTGTATCCGTATCTACCATCTGCTCTGTTTGCTAATGGGTATTTTTCTAGTGCAGTTTGGTAAAACTCAGTGAAAGCTTTATCTGTGCGATGTGATAGTTCAAAATTGATGTGAATTTATGGGTTTTTGACGATTCAGACTTTGAACATTCGTTGTCTTTTAAAATGTGTACGTGGTATTTTATGTCCAAATATACTATGCCAAAAAAAAGAAAATGTGCGTTTGTTCTTGGCATAGATGTTTCATTATTTTGACAGTTTTTTTTGCACCAGATTTTAATAAAAATGTGTGTCCAACATGAGATGCACAATCCACAGATTAACCAATAGCAATAATAAGCACAACAGTTGAAACTGTGTCAATCGCTAAATCCCAAAAGTACATCAATCCAGCAACATCTACCTATAGAATTACTTGACAAACAATATATAAACACGACGCTAAAGTTAAAAAGGCTTGTTAACTAGATTAACTGGAAAAATTTGGATTAAATGCAGCAAAAAACAATGGCAGATCTAGGTTACGTCAAAATAATTTATTACAGCAGATTTTAAAATATATTTACATTTCTAACCACCATAGAGACAAGTCCAATGGTAAAATTATATTTTTTAGAAATTCTTCACCAATAGTGTTTTCCTGAAAAGTACTTTAAATTTAAAATTGAGAAGCTAAAATTTTTGTTGAGAAACGCCAAATCCGCCACTGGCAAGAAGGAAAGTTAATGCAACTAAAAACTCGTCACTGAAGAACCTTTATTTTATTTTCTACTGACAAAACATAACGTTTCCATTGAAAGAAAGTACAGTGTTTGAGATGAGTTTAAATTATTATTCATGAAAAAATCAATGGATGTGTAATTTCTTACAAGAGTACGTTGTAAAAATTTCCACTTACCACTGTTAAAACAACAAATAAAAACCAATACTGACGTCACTGGACATGCTAATAATCACCATGGTGACAACAAAAAAGAATGCCATAGCCAGAAGTATTTTTCGAAATAGTTCTTCAAAAATGTCCTGTTACAGTCATAGAAAGTTTAAACAACGTAAAACGAATTTTCCCTTTTGATAAAAAATTGCAAATTTACGTAAATAAAGCACCTTGTTTCCATCAGCAAACAAATCATTCGATTATAGACAATGTAATTTTCCCTGAAACCAATTCCTTCTGTAAACTTATCCAATGCTTTTACTTGATCTTGTGTTTATCTTATAATTCAGAGAAATGCACGTATTCTAGTGGCCTAAAATAAGGAATATGTCAATCAAACAATATTAGTAGCATAAACGTTTTCCTAAACCAAGACAAACCTTTATAGTTTTAGACTTGTTTTACCAATGAATGTCGTCACGACAATGATTTTTATCACCTAACGAAATTCTCGCAGTTTTTCGTAAAAGACATTTTTATTTTTGACAGTCAATTCTAAATTATCTTATATATAAGGGGATGAAATCTTGTGTAATAATATTGGTCAGCTTAAAATCATAAAGAATTTCTTTATACATACTTGTAGTGTTTAGAGACGTGGAATTTGTCGTATTTAACCATTTATTGTAATGTTCAAACCAATTTTCCATGGTGTTTGATGACAGATATTGTTTTTCACTCTTTATACTGTTAAGCGTATGCAAATTTATTTGTTCTTTAAAACAATCAATCTCTCCATTAGAAAAACCCATGCAATTAAAATAATGATTTCTAACTGTTTCATGAAGGAAAAAAAGAACTGGCGCGATAATATGGAAAGCAAATTTCAAATTTATCCAAAATTGAGACATTTTGTATTTAAAGATAAATTCTATACCAATCCCAACACATACAACAATTCAAAAGAATTTCGATATTCTGATATTATCACCGTAATACATGATTCATCAATCACATGCATCTATAGCTTCGATAAATATTTTGTCTTTCACACTGCTCACAACACGATAGAAGTATTTCATCATTAAACTCACCAGTATAAAATGCTGTTGGTTGACCACCTTGCACAAATTTCTTACAATTGAAAAAAAATTAAACTTAGACAGTGTTTCAATAAAATATGGTAACTACAAAGCCAACGGATCGTGTTAAAAAAGGAAATTCAATAAACTACCTCGTCATTAAGGTCCATGTATACTCTGACAATTGTTCCAGTAAGAAGAAACCATTTGGATTCAAATTGTTGTCCTAGTTGCAGTGAACCACAAATATTTCCAACAAGAATTGCAGCAGCAATTACTAATATAATGATCTGAAAAATTAATGATTATTTCAAATTTGAGTACAAACGTAATACCACAAGGCAATTTTTACAAACTCAAAAAATTTGTACTATAACGGAGAAGACACACATATGGCAATAATTTTCTATTCCTGGCTTTTACCTGGATATTATGCAACACGACTTGCATATATTTGGAATGATGCAATTTAAAACGATAGGAAAGTTAGTATACCTTCACAGGTAACTTAACAACACCTGGTTCAACAATCTTTCCATAAAACAATTGTAAATAACTTTTCTGTCCACATTTATTTGATTGATATTCATCAGGTAAAATTATACAACAAGAACAACCATCACGACCTCTGCTACATTTTAGACTTCATCTAAAGATGGTTCATCTAAAGGTTTTAATGAAGTCATAACCATAAAGTAAGATAGCATAAGGCCAAATATTATTTTAATGATAAAACTAAAACATTCTAAATAGCTAATATATTGTTTTTTGTTCCTTTGAAAACAGGGAAGTCTTGCAAAGATATTTTGAGAAAATATCCATTTTCAATCTCTGGAGTCTACTGGATAACGTCATAAATCATATGTTTCAAGTGTATTGTGGCATGGATACCAAGGAAGGAGGCAGGACCCTAGTTTAAAGCTGCACTTTTACAAACTACCATAGCTTTACGTCTATTATATTATGACAATGCTGTATTATCACGACCTAACTGGCCAGCTAGTGGTGCAACCGTCCCAGTTTCAAAAACTCCTCCACAAAGCAAATCATTGTTCGGAGCAATAGATTGGAATCTTCGGAAGGAAATTGGGAACGAATTCATGGTGACGTCAAATATTAATGATTCGATCGTTTATGAGCCTGGAATTGGAAGTTTGGTCACAAAGAAAAATGGAGATATATCATGTGAAAATATCAAGAATGTTAGTACTGCCTGCGAAAACGTATCTCCTACGACAATTTCATGGGATTCTTCTAACGGGCCAAGATTAAACAGGAAAAGTCTTTTTTATTCTTTTGACGGTAACATTAATGGTTATTGGCCAACACACGACCCATGTGGCAGCAACTAAGATAATCAAAAGAAAGGTGTTTCTGATCCTCAATGAAACATTTATATTCTTTGAAATTAGTACACTGGAAAGAGAACGAATAAATTTTGATTTCGCACTTTTGATTGCTTGCTGACAATGTTAGAAATATTTAAAATATTAATCATTTGCTGAATATAACTAAATACAACACATTTAGTCTTACCTACACTTTAAATTTGCACTCTCAATAAATATGATTACGAACAATTTATCAATGGAACACCACAGTATAGTGAATTATTTTCAGAAGAGTGAACATTGCAACTCTTAATTATATTATAGTTTGATATTATGTGTATAAGCGTGATCCAGAAGCTGACAAGCATGTGCTCATCAACATGATGAACTGTGTAGTAACCAAAATTGTTTACTCTCAATTTATTTTTTCACAACTAAAAAATCATGAGATACCTTCTTTGTCGTTTCCTGCTCTTCTATGTGTCTCCACAGGCGTGTAGTCAAGTACCGAATTCCGCTTGTTTTTTTTTAATTGAAACCGTGAATCGAATTCTCCATTCACGGTTTGGGTATATTTAAAATATTAAGAAAATTGTCAAAAATATAAAATACAGGGACTTTCTAAAAGGGAGGAACGGAATGTGGAAGAACTTTCTTGAAGGACCACACGTGGTTTCACTTTGATTTGCGTGATTTATGATAAATTAATTATGATCCTGTGGTCACTCGAATAAAAAAACGAAATTGAACTATGTATTATGACGAGAAAATTTATTTGCCTAGCTGTTTCAATCATTTGTTTTTGTCATTATCAAAGCTTGAATCAACTTTGAAAGGTCTTTCTTTACAAACTTTTTTTCGATTGTGTTTATCTAATTTCAAATATCTATGAAGAAAATTCTCCATAATGAAACAAATACACCAATAATGAAAAATCTTTTCAATGTTCATTGCATGAACAATATCGTGATGTGTGAGTTACGTCATGGCCGCCATGTTGGATGATTTTTTCAACAGTTTTATTTGCAAAAGATTTAAGAATACATGCAAAAATACATGGAACAATGCATGTAAGAAGACAAGCAGCAGAATTCGCGTAAGAATACATGTACTTAAAGTGTTTAAGCCTCAACAGATGTAGATTGGAGCCCAAAAGATAGTTCTTAAAAAGACATAGCAGCTTGCTCTTTAATCGGTATTAATGATGGTTTTCATTACTGTCTGTAAATGGTGCACTAGTAGTTTGGCAATGATCTTATAATCGCTGTTCAAGATTATGATTAGATGCCAGTTTGTGATATGTTCAGGATCATCTTGCTTATAAAGAAGGATGATGACGGTTTTCCAGGGTGATGGGAATAAAATTCCATAAAAGGCACACACACCAATCCCAAAAATTCGTTTTCCAAGATTTGCCAGAAACTCACGTAAAATTCCTTATGTAGTTCATAACGTCCGGGGGATATGTGATTTGTCAGAGACATAACGGCACTTGTGTAGTAAAGCCTGGCGCACACTAGCGCCATCGGCTGAGCTGACAGTTACTCGTGACTGTTGCAAACTTTATTACTCAGTTCTACCAAAGATTTAAAAAATATGTGAAAACTCATATTCTAACTAAGCCACAGTAAACATTTTAAAACAGAGTAGGTATCCTTTGATACCGAGAATAGTAGAAACTTATGATCAGATTTACAATATTTCTAAACTTAATAAAGTTGAAGCGATATTTGTGCTTATTTATCATCGTGACATAAAATGCCGTGATGCATGTCTTCTCATTTGATACAAAGCCTTGCAGTAGAAAGCCAACAAAGATAACGACGATGTACGATGTAACAGCTGCATAACCTTTGGAGTTAAGCGCCAAAAAAAAACAGAGACAACTTAAGTCTCAAAGCCACAAAATGGTACGAGTTCAATCTCCTTTGTGTTAGAGCGTTAGGTAATTCAAAGCTCAGATCTAAAGGGATTATTTATTCAAAGGTAAAATGACGCGTTATCAGAATTGAAGATAAATTGCTTATGAATCACATGATTACCTGATGAACATTGAGGTATTAAACAAAAGGAACTATAAAGACTTAAATACCAAATATTTTCAACGTTTAATCATTTAACATGTAAATAACAATTTTCTTATTTTTGCAAATAGGTGTTATTCTTTTATGTAACTCCAACGCAGCCTGCATCCGCAGATTAACTATTATTTTATGATTATATAATTAAGGATTAAAGCAAACATAAGAGGTCAAACACAACTCGCACTTGCTTTATAACTTTTTAAAGTTTCTGTTCTGCAGCGTAAAACAACTTACTTTGCAGGAAATGTGAGAAATAGCAACATTTGAGATCCTTTAAATAAACAAACCCTCGTTGAGGTTTACCAGCTTTAGTGCTTGGACTTAAGCCTGGCGCACACTAGTGCCATCGGCTGAGCTGAGAGTTACTCGTGACTGTTGCAGCTACGCCTTTTCCTCAAGTGTGCGGTCAAGTTTTGAGCAATATTAGCCTCGCGTGCCATCGGCGCCGAATATTCAACATGTTGAATAAAATAGTGCCCGAGTGAACATTGGCTCCAAGTGTGCGCGCGTGCTGAGCTATTATCTCAACACGTTAAGAAAATGCGCATTCTTTCTTTCCTCAATCACAGTGTTTAAATTTGTAAAATTTGTGTAATTTGTGTAAAAGTTGTGGAAACAATTGTAATATTTTCCTTGCCAACATTAATATGATCAAACGAGAAAAATTTTTATCAACTTTGAATTGCTTCAAAGTACACAGTACGAATCAGCGGAAACTTTTCTCTGACGGGCGCGAAGTTTCTACCACGCGGTAAATGAAAATTGCTACTAAAAGTGCCTCTTATTGGCAAAGTGGTGGTTGTTATAACATTGAAAATATTTTTGGTTTTACTCATTTCAAAATGATAAAAGTTCTATAGAAATGAAGAATGGTAATTTTCTATAGCGATGGCATTTGTTCAGAACAGGTTACGCCCATGACAAATAGAACAACGTCAATAACTTTCGTTACTAATGCTTCTAACACATGTTTCATTTTCTAGACGATAATGCCATTCAAGTGAGTCAGCTCATTTTTCACACAAATAGTTTTTCAAAGATTTTGTCTATCGTAGTGATGTGTGAAAAAACAGTTTGCTAGCTAAGATCGCTTTAGAGAAATTGAAGACAAGAAAATAAAACTTCTTTAGTTGGACAAAATGAATTTCATTATTTCACCAAACAAACATCGCATATTGTGTAGGAATTATTGTAAAAATCAAATATTGTTTCAGTTAAACATTGAACAAGAAAGTATAGATTGTTGTACTACATACCATTTGATTGAACTAAACGTTTGCTTGCTCTAAATTGTTTTATTCTTTCCCGTGTGATCCTTCTTACTAATGCTTCTAACACATGTCTCATTTTTCTAGACGATAATACCATTCAAGTGAGTCAGCTCATTTTTCACACAAATAGTTTTTGAAAAAATTTTGTCTATCGTAGTGATGTGTGAAAAAACAGTTTTCTAGCTAAGACAGCTTTAGAGAAATTGAAGATAAGAAAAAAAAACTTGTTTAGTTGGACAAAATGAATTTTATCCTTTCACCGAACAAACATCGCATATTGTGTAGGAATTATTTGGAAAATCAAATATTGTTTCAGTTAAACATGGAACAAGAAGGTATAGATTGTTGTGCAAAATACCATTTGATTCGAATAAACGTTTGTTTGCTCTAAATTCTGCTATTCTTTGTCTTGTGTTACGTCTTTCTTCATCAGTAAACTTACACAAATCGCACGGGAAGTCTTTATAATCACAGTGAAGTTTGTCCTTTAACATAAAACCAATAATCCATGATTTCTGCATTTCTTAAGCTTTGGGGACACTTTCTTCATGCTTCCCTCTGTTCTCGTTGCTTCTTTACTGTACTATATTTCGTTGCTCTTTTATGGTATTGATTCTTGTTGTTAAGCGTCGATTCTTGTCGTTATTGTGATTCGAATTTATGATTACTGAAGTAGAAAAAATCAATGTGAGTTCATTTAATGTTTATATTACTCATCAGGTGGGACGATGATTGTTCTGAAAAAATATTTTGAAGGGGTTTGGTTGAAGGACGCTTTCGAGGCCGAGTGAAAGTATTTTTTTGTACGGACATATGTAAACGGTAAAATCATTTATTTTCATTGAAACGAATCATTTTTATTAAAACGATTCAAAAAAATTTCAATGAGGTATTAAGTAAAAAGAATAGAAAGATGTCATAGAAAGATGCGAAAGTTGGAAGGAGCCGAAACTAGTGTTAATGACCATCAAGACATGAAGATGCGATAGCTAACATCTTACTCTAAGTCTTTCTATTACATGTATTTTTACATGTAAGAATACATTAAATTTTATATGTTTTCTTACACACATTCGACATGCATTTTTACATATATTACATGCTTCCTTGCGAGTATTTTTCACGCATTTTATTTGCATGATTCAATTCAACGTGAAACGTTTGTAATGTACTTTTTTGGTAAACCATGATTATTTTCAATCTTCAGTTAAAGTGTGAAGTGACGATCGTATCCAACGTGCCGTCAATCAATGTGGAGGAGTGCACACCGGTAAACGTGAGTGAGGCGGCACTACTCGCTCCAGAAGAAATTTATGACAAACAGAAAACTCAAATAAAAGCTCAAACAGAGATGACAAAACAAGACAGAACGCGAAAGCGTCGTTTGAAGAAAACGAAAACCGCAGCTGAAATTGATCCATGTAATCGTCCTCTTAAAATCATAAAAAACTTACACGATGGCTCTTTCCGCATTCCTTTTTGCAATTGAGGAGACGGCCTACTTTCTTCATTCGTGTTTTCTGTATTCAAGAAATGGACAAAAAAGCAAGCCTAAATGTGTGTTTCTTGATATCAAAATCAAACTTAAGTTTCAACAATCCATAGAAAACATAAATTTATCTTGTTCACATGTAATTATTGTATCTCTTTTGACATTTAGTCAACTAAAAGGAAACATGTGTTTATTAATTGACGCACTTACTTTTTTTTTAAATAATTATTACATCTGTTTCTAAGGCTTCGCCATGATCTTCCCTCAACAATCTAGAAAAATTAAGATCAGACAAATGATATCAAAGAGCTGATCCCCTTTTAAGAAATAATCTTCAATGCATTACATTTTCGCTCTCCATATTTTGCCAAAACTTTTCCCGTACACGTCTCTTGGATGTTGTTTTTTGGAATTTGACAGAGTCATATCTTCTTTAGCTGTGTAACACATTAAAAAAATGAATTAATTTTTACTACTTATACTAGTAAAAGTCAGTTTCTGTTTAAGTTAGTAATCGAGCAAAGTATTTTGTAGTTCTTAAATACAAGTTATTTAATGTTTGAATTACGTTTTTCCAAAAGTGTTTCATATGTGTGTTCTTGTTGTAATATGTAATGTCCTGTGCTTTTTGGCTCCTGTACAATAACGCTTGTTTTATGTTGTGTGGCATGTTTATGAAGTCGGGTTTTAAGGCATCTCTCAGTTTTAGCAATGTAAGATTCGTTACAACGGGGCAATTAACATGATATACGACATTAAAACAAAACAATGGTGAGATTTTGTCTTTGTTGGAACTGAAAAAAGCGACATTTTTTGTGTCAAAAATAAGAATAAGTTAAACTGGTTTGTTGAGGTTTTACGAAGTTTTTTAAGACAGTAGTAGATAATTTTTGTGCCTTGTGAGCCTTGATAGGGTATAATCTTATCCAAATTTTTGGTTCGTTTTGGTCGATGGTTGGAGATTTAGAGAAAAAATTCCATGATATATTCCAAAAAATATAGGTGTTAAGAAATATAACAAATTTTACGTACAATCATAAAAAGTTTGACGTGTGCGTAACTCATGATCATTTTCAACAACGAAGCAACAAAACACTGAGAAAATGTCTTCTTTTAAGAATAAGTTTGTCAAAGAAAAGCATACAGCAAAATTTTATTTCGCAGCTATCTTTGTTTATGTTATGTAGTACGTCACGTGACTTATTTTATCGTCATATAACTAAGTAAAATTCATATTTTGGATGCTTGCCCTGCTAAGTTTAAAAGTCATCATGTTTCAGAATTCAATTACTTAGTGCCAACCGCTGATAAATCGTAATGGAAATGGAATAAAATTTGTTCCAGACAGATGTAAATTTGTCTGGCTAATTTTACAGATACTTTGTGTGTAATGCTATAAAAACAATTGATTTTGTAAATAAAACAATTTGGGTAATGTCTACTTACAATAATTGGCTGCAACTTTGGCACAATTTCTAATAAAATTTTAGAAATAATCTTTCAGAGGAACTTGATTATACATGAAGAATACAACAGCCAAATCGATTAATTTAAAATGGAATCCAAAAGTGGGTTTCTCCAATGTACCACGTCAAAAATTGCCACGAAATAATGTTTTAGCATATCCTTCAAAATTGCAAACTGCAACCCTTTTTACATGGTGATTACCTTAAAAAAATTCGTCCAGGTTGGTATAGTCCTGAGAAGTATTGTTTTTGTTGTCGTTGACGGACGTTTCGACAAACTTAGCGGAAGTCATCTTCAGAGTCAAATGAAGAGTAAACGTCAGGTTAGCCGTATTTGTTATCTGGTTCTTACGTCGTTGTATTGTGTGTACAGGAAATGTGTGGATGTCAATTGTGTATTGTCATTGTGAATTTGTGTGAAGTGAAAGGTTTTTAGTTGTGATGTGTCATTTAGGTGTGATGTTTTTAGTTGTAATATTGGGGTGTCAATTGTGTATTGTCATTGTCAATTAGTGTAAAGTGTAATGTTTTTAGTTGATCGTTTGTTTGTATTGTGAATAAGTCGTTTGGAAGGTGCCGGTAATTGCTGTGGTCTGTTCAGGGGGGCTTGGTGAGGGGGGTCTGTTGAGGGGGGTTTGTTGAGGGGGGTTTGTTCAGGGTGTTTGTTCCAATCACATATGTTTATATAAAAAGATCCTTCAGCAAGTGTGAAAAGATACGGTTGGAATAAATTAGAAGACAAAATCGAATTTTTACGTTGTCATAATATCTTGTGCAATGAGCAGATGTTAACATTTGTCATAGCGTTTCAACAAGTATGAAAGCATTTTGGAATTGGCATACAAATTTTAAATCTACTAGTTAGCAGTTTTTCAAAATACGTAAACATACTCTCCACTTTTCCATCACATGAAATTTTCATAGAGTTCATTTGCACATTTTGAGCAAAAGATTTGTCGTGGACCATTTGATTTGAAGTACAACGAACTGTAGCCAAATCAGCACCACAAACAAGACACAACTGTCCATCCTTCAAGCAATTTTCTTCAAGAGTTGCGTTGTGAAGACGTAATCCAAGCGTTTCTCAGTCACAAAATGAGCTTATATTCCTCAAAGTATTAGCCGAGTCTTTTGAACTGCTCGCAGCACAGGCCACTTTGGTCCAACCAGTTTCTAAAGTATCGTCTACTCCAGAGTTTATTACATTTGAGTCAATATCTGCAGTCGCAATATTCGCCAACCGTTTTAAAAGGTAGTTAAAGTTAACAATGCTATGGAGCACAGTTAACTTTTCAAAACACAGTTAAATGTGGCGGCTTAGCTTCTCAAAGACAAATATGGGCGAGATGCTGTTGATTAGCAAGGTTTTACCTTGAGTTTTTAATCACATATGTATTATCCATGGTAAAGACTTAGAATAAAAGCTTTATGGACGGTGTACTACATTCGTCAGTGCTGTAAACATACCAAGTTTTGCTGACTAAAAATAGCTAACAACTTATCCCCATAACGAATCCCTATTTACACAAGACCAATTGCACTTTGTATTTACTTTTTTTTGGGTCCGACAGCCCTTTCAACTCAATAGCGATACTCTCAATTGAGATAGAGCCACTTTTTTAAGATCAGTGCACATAACTCGCTGACATTGGTACTACAGTATAAATGTTGTGCTAAATATACCAATGATAATACATATAGATACATGAGCTTTACAACAGTTTTTATTCATGACTACTCTTTTGTGTATCAGCTGCATGAGATACAATGATGTTAGTTTTTTAATTACATAAAACATTTCATCAGCATTCATGTTGAAGGTCCATGTTGCACATATACATTATCAATTGTACATGGTTTATAACGCAAGCAGAAATTATACATGACAGTCAATTAGTGGGTTTTATTGATATTTTATCATATATTTCTTATGTAAAAATGTTTATTTTTAAGGTACATACAATCTTGCCAGCTAATATTTTTCTAAGAAGCAGAAAAGTTCTAACTACTGTTTGATGATTTAAAAAGTAGGGAAAAAATGAAACTCCCAAGCTTTAGGCTAATAAATCACAAAGGCATAAGTTAAGGTTTCATAGCTAAGCTCATTAACAAATATACCTAATAAATTTTATGACTCAATTTTTGCAATGCAGAATTAAGAATAAATAAGTATTTTGTGTATGGCTGTGAATATAACATGTCATAAGCAGAGAAAAGACAGTTGCTGGATTACATGGCTACTAACTATGATGACTCAAAGAAATGTTTTCTAATAATAAAAAAGTCCATTACTGTCATCTTTTACAAATATGTGTGACTTATGTCTGTACAAACACATTTCTTTCAAGCAATTTATTCAGCTGTTGTAAAGAGAAACAAAACGACCTTTTCCTTTGTTACCCTCAATCTCTCAGTTTTAAATTCTGTAAAAGCAAGGCCATTTAAATATTTAACTACTTGCACATAGAACACCATAGGAATCAATTTGAGAAGAGTTCATTGTTTCGTTTTCCGAAGTCCATTATATATAATTGGTAGATGAAATAAAGCAGTCTTTGCCTAGACTCATATCATTCATCTACATTGTACTGTATCACACAGAAGATAAATGTCGATTTTCTTGAGAAAAGTCCAAAGTATATGCTACAATTTAATTCGGTTACGATGTCACCGTGAATCGTTTATTAAATTTTCTTTTCGCATCATCAAAATCCGTAAAAACGACAATAGTTTGCCATATTTTAAGATTTTTACATAAGCGAAGAAATTTTTCTTCATTTTGAAGTCATTTTATAGTTCACTTGCTCGCCTTTACAAAGCATTTTTTGATTAAACTTTATGTCATTTAACGTAAACAACACTCGATCCACCCAATTTCTACGCAAGTTAACTAAGCAGTTACTTAACTATACGATAAACTACGTTTTGTGCAACACAGTTAAGTCTAGCAGTTAAGTTACTACAGTTAAGGAGTTAACTACCGCAGTTAGCGTTAACTATAGTTAAAGGTAACTACGTTTTTATACAACCGGCCCCATAATAGAACATTGACGCCATCTTTTCATGCATATAATTTAGCATATACATATATATAAACATAATATTATTTAGATGACGTAGATGATCATCTAGCTGTGTTACTACCAGATTTCTCAATTGAGAAATAACTGATAATACTCCATTGAGAATTTGTGACACGGGTAGAGAGGCTTATACATTTAAAAAGGAATTATAGGAGTTTGACGGCTGTGATATCTTTTCTATACTTTTTCCTTCTCAATTAAATTCTGTGTGCATGAATTATGATTCTGAAGAGAGGCGTTTTAGGATTTCCCTTACACATAATAGCAAATGAGTATTTCCCACTACAAACAACATTGTGTGTCTGTCAATTATTTTTTCCTTTTTTCTTGTAAGCTCTTCATCCTTCTGTAAAGCTTTTTCAATCTGATAATTAAGACGAGCATGTTATCCTTTAGCAATTAAGCCTAAATTGAGATTTTATGCCTAAAGTAATCGACGATTCCTTTCTGGCTTCAAGCTGCAAATAAAGCTCCAATATACAAAAGCAATTGTTCATGTTCCATTGTACTTTAATCTTTCGTTATGCTCTATGTGATAATTTACTTTGACTTATTCTTGAATAATCAAAATCATTATTGTATATAAAACATCGATTAATCAATATTCGTTTCATTTCTCGATGATTCTCCTTGTGCCCTTTAGTTCCTACTTAGCTATTCTATTTCTCTTCAAGAAGCACTATTGTCTTTATGTCGCTTGTTTCTTTGGCATTTAGTTTCCTTGTTGGGATAACATATCTCTTATATATGTCTCAGCTTTGTTGTTAGTATCTCTAGAACGTTTTTTTGTGTTGTATTGCTATTTCGCTTCATTCTTATTTTGTTGTCTTGCTTCGTAGACCTTGAGTTACCCTTGTGCTGGGATCTAAATCACTTGTATTTAGTGAGAATGTGTCTTGAATCTTCATATTCAATCATTAGTTTTATGGTCATTAAAATCGCAATGCAAACGCTTAGTCGTCGGCATTTAAAGTTGGGATAACATAACTCTTATATCTGTCTCAGCTTTGATTGTTAGTATCTCTGGAATGTCTTCTCGTGTTGTATTGCTATTTCGCTTCATTATTCTTATTTTGTTGCCTTGCTTTAAGGACTTTGACTTATCTTTGTACAGGGATTTATGTATTATTATATCTATTTACATTTGGGTAATTCAAAAGGCTTTATAAGCCTTGTTTCGTCGGTACTATATGTATTCTTGAATGTTTTGTTTAGTTGTTTTGCGTTCAGCTTGCTTTTAGTGAGAATATGTCTTGAATCTTTATATTCAATCATTGGCTTTGTGGTCAGTAAAATCGCAATGCAAACGTTTCCTGCTTTTATGAGAAAGCAATATCTTTGTAGAAGTATCTCTCACTTCATTCTATCTTTTTATGAACTGTGAATTGTCCTGTTCGACTGTTGTATTGCTATTTCGCTCATTTTGTGCGCTTTATTATTCTTATTTTGTTGTCTTGCTTCGTAGAGTTTGAGTTATCCATTTGCTGGGATTTATGTATCATAATATCTATTTTACAATTGGGTAATTCAAAAAACTTCATAAGCCTTGTTTCGTCGGTACTATGTATTCTTGTATGTTTTTTTTTGGTGTTTTGCGTTATGTAGCTTTGTTTTGTAGGCCAATTTGGGTTTTGTTATTGTGGGTCATTTTGGTTATATATGTTCTTATATTTAGAGCGGTATATATCTATCCTTGACTTTTCTGTAAGATTATTGCTTCATTTGTAGGTTGTTGAGACAAACTTTGATTTCTGATCTGATATTCAAGTTTGCAAATTATTTTCAAACCTTGTTGACTTAATGTTGAGTTAAGATTACTTGTGAGAATGGAATGAAAAATATCACAGCTAATGTGCTTATATTTGACACTATTTTTACATTTCGTGTAAAATATCATTCCATCGCTTGGCCAAAATGCGTAAAATGTTTAGTGTTTAGGTTATTTCAACGTGAAAATTTTATTTGTGATGTATCTTACAAAAATAAAACAAAAAATGAACAAGACATAACTGTACTTTTTATAGTCTATTAAGGCGAAGGTAAAATATGTACCAAATTTAATAAAGTCAGTTTGTTTTGTACACATTTGTACACTTTGCCATTCCTTATTTTCATATCCTTTTTTACTCACAATGCACATTGTTTGTCTCATATTCAAGAATTATACCTATCCAAACAGTACTGGATAGTGGTTAGGCTGTGATATTAATTTCTTCGACGGCTTCCACTGATGCAGTTAAAACAAAGTCGTTTTTTTTTTCTAAGGCATTGTCTTGACCATTTTACAAAGATTTTACCTTTTCCTCGTTAGCTTTGTAATGTGTACAATCGCAGTATAATCATTTTTACTGAGAATACAACACATTTGCTGAACTGTCTCTTAGTTTATTCTCTATTTTTATGAATTGCAAATGGTCGTCTTTAATTCACCGCGTTCCTTCTTATGCAAAAGCGCACTGCTTGTTTAACTAATTCCCACACATTGTCCTGCCCAGCCATGGCACTTCGAAAGCCATGTTAAAAATCACGCACTGTTGTAAACACATTTATGCCATTATAGAGTGCCCAGACTCTCCAGTGATCCTACAATGTTAGTAAATAGACCACTAAAATTACTAATCTTAGTGGTATAGCTTGGCTTTCCACTAGAAGTTCCAGTACTTTCTCTCTGTGTGTTTTTTATATAATTATTGCATTTCTTTAATAATTGTGATAGCGGTTCCTTCCGTCATGATCCTCCTTTGACAAACTAAGAAAAATACATCAGACAAATAATATCAAGGAGCTAATCCTCGTTTAAGAAATAAGCTTTAATGCATTACATTTTCCTTAGAACAGATTTTTTTCGTATTGTATGGATTTTGAGTAACTATTTCACGGTAAACTGTCACATCTTTTAAAAGTGTCAAGACATTTTGCTGAAAAATACAGCATTGCAGCTTGACATAAAATTAATTATATTTGTAGATTAAGAATGTCGGCATGAGGCAATCGATTCGTTAGCAAGCTTCCCACACTGGAATCTTTACAGTTAGAATCTTTGCTATAAATAAGCAACTTAAGCCAAGACTATAGAAAGATAGCAACGTATATAAAAGCAAAATCAATAACCAGCCAACAATTTTAGGTAGAATAATATGAAACACACTCTGAATAAAAAGTTCATGTTTAACTAAATAGGCAATTAAAAAAAACAAGAAAATTTTTTTTTACATATACATTGAATGAACTCGAAATAAATGTTAAATGTTAAAAAAAAGTTGTCTTGATACTCGTCCGAAGCATGATTGCCAGTTGTTGTTAATTTGTTGTCGTCAATATAAACAATAGGAACGCAATTAAGCGTGTTGAAATTTCAGTAAGGGCAAGAAGTTTGCTCATATAATTGCGTACGTTATTTTGATAAAATAATATAACAGGCCTTTGCTTATTTTAGTCACACCAACAAGGCTAAATCTAAGCCCGGGCTGAAATTGATCCATGCAACTGTCCCCTAAAAACCATAAAAAACACAAATGATGGCTCTCCGAGCAATCTTATCTTCAACTGGGGAATCATTTCTTTATTTTCAATTTTGCTAACTGTAATCAAGAAATGGACAAAAAAGCAAGGTTAAATGTGTGTTTTCTGATATCAAAATCAAACTTGATCTTCGACAATCCATAGAAAGCATAAATTTATCTTGTTCACATATAATTATTAAATCTTTTTTGACATTTACTGAACTAAAAGGAAACTTGAACTTATTAATTGACTTACTTACTTTTCTTTAAATAATTTTTAAATATATTTTGTATCTTTCGCCATGATCTTCCTTGAACAATCTAGAAACATTTAGATCACACAATTGATATAAAAGACCTGATCGCCTTTTAAGAAATATTCTTTAATGAATTACATATTCCCTCTCCATATTTTGCCAAAACTTGTTGCTGTAGACGTCTCTTGGATATTCTATGGCGTAGTTGAGAAAAGTGATATCTTCTTCAGATAGATTAAGAAAATAAGGACCATTTTTCCATTTACCCACCAATTGTTTGTGCGATATACCTCTTGAAATATCATCTGCGACTTTCTGCAAACCAGAAACATGTCTCAATTGGGTGGGATTTGATTTTGTTTGGATTTCAGCTATCCGCACTGATACAAAGGGTTTGAACTCTCTGCTATTAATTCTGATCCGGGAGAGGACCATCTGACTAACGGAAAAGACTGTTTGCTTGAACTGTGATCTGGTTTCTTCTGATATAGACTGAAATAACCGTGGGGCCAACATTGTTGAATGCAATTCTAATCTCGGTATTGACATCGATTTCAGTGGTGCAACTCTGGATTTTACAGCTATAAATCTGCTGAGAAATAAGTTATTCTTCGTTTCCCATTTGGCATATGAGCACGTTCCGAAAGCTTTGTTTAAAACATCAGCAGAAATGCATAGCATTAGCTCTTCGACAGCATCGTTTGGTGTAAGGGAACGATTGAAAGCAACGTTGTTTAGTTTCCCCATTTCACGAAAGAACACATTCCAAAACTCTCAATGTTCCATGGCTAGATCTTTGTCCCAATCAATGCCTTTCAACCAAAAGTTTCTGCATCCCTATTTTTGCTGAAATGAGAAACCTTGCAGCAATACCGACCGGATCGAATATTCAAGCAATTTGGCTCAAGACGGCTCTTTTGATTAGTTTTATCTTCTCAGGTGGTCTAACTTTAAAGCTTAGAATCTCATTATGGGGATTCCATATAGTTCCAAGCATGTTTTCTTCAACAGGACCTCCAGACATTTTGTTTAAGACTTGTTGATGTCCTCGAAGGCTGTATTTTCTGCATTTAATTACTTGTTGGACAACCGTCCTTTATTTTGAAATGCATTGGTTTCCAGTACCTTATCCACCTCTTTTACTGATCTTTGGGCTTTGGTCAACAGAACGCACTTACTCACAAATGTCATCCGTACATTGTTTATCCGTTATAACTTTCGATGCGTAAGAGTGATATTTTCCAGCTTCTTTAGCAGTTTTTGGAAGCGCTGTCAATGCCATAGCTGGAGCCGATTTGTCGTCAAACGTCAGAACTGGTTTTACATATACGTCAGGTTCACGATCAACTTCCAGGTCTCTCCAGAAATAACGCTGATCATGTTGGTCTTGTTCTGGAATGAGTATCTTATAATACATTTTAGAAACATCTGCAATGATCGCGATTTCATTTTCTATGAAACGTAATAGGACGCCAAATAGATTATTCAGAAGATCCTGACGTTTCATTCAGTAATCAATTAGCCTATGCCCTTGATATGTTGAAGAAAAGTTGAATACGACACTGAATGGAGTAGATTTCTTCTCCAGTTTTACGACTTCATGGTGTGAAACGTAATGCAAAGGTCCTTTGTGTGATTGAAACTCTTCATTTAGTCAACTTCCGCGAAAAATTCATTTCCTTAATTTCTTGCATTTGTCGATTATAGGCTATTGCTTGATCTGGAATTTTTGCTAGACGGCGTTCAGTAGCCTCCAGCTTCACCTTTGCTTGTTTCGAATATTAAAAAATATGAATGCTATATAAAGCATATTTGAATATTTATAGAATTTTATAGACTTTTTCTAGTTTGAGTCATTCCCTTTTACGTTTCATCAATGTTCCAGTGATATTATTTGTTTGATGACATACAATTTTTTCTTGTTTTTTATTTCATTATTGTTTTTGTATCATTTACTAAGCTTATCGGCCAACAAAAATTTCATGACACTTTTTGCAAATATTTTCCACTTATTATTTTATGAAGAGATTGGTATGTAAACGTTCTACATTTTTTTGCTTTTATCATATACTGGAATGTTTTCTTTTTGCAAGAACATACAAAGTCTATGATGATATATTATGGTTTAAGTCCTGCAGTGTTTGCTCCTTTTTTTTTCTCCAAAAACTGTATTTGCGCCGTTATAACTTTGTAAATCTGCATTTTACTCAAAAAAATTTACAAATTCTCAAACAACTTTTTGAGATCTATCATAATCAATAGAAACACAAAATGAGGTCATATGCATTATATATATACAATGATTTACATAAAGTTTTACCTTTTCCTGCTGTTTCTCCAAAGTTGATTTGGATCTGCCATCGTTAAAATTGTCCTCATTAAGCTTGTTTGTATCAGGCTCATTATCATTATGCTTTGCCACTTTTTCAAGAATGTGTTTTTCATTGTCATCCTTTTTATCGTCAACCAGTTTGGTATTAAGATCCTCAGAATAATCAATTAAGTCAGAATACATGATGTTTTCAATGGCATTGCTGAAAGAAATCGTGATTGAAAATTAGATTTTATATTGGTCATAAAAAGTACGCTGACTGTATAAGAAAAAAGCAAGTCATGGTAAAAAATTTGAATTGTCAGGTTTTTGACGATAACTATAGTTCTCAAGTTCTTGCACATAGCTATACCTGCTCTAAAGAAAACTAAAAACTTGCCACTTTTATGATAAGATTGCAAGAATCACATCACAATGATGTAATACGAAACAATGTTCTTTTCACAGGTTTCAGCCCTTCAAAAAGTTAGCTCAATCAATACAAATGAACTCAAGTAAAGCAACAGCAATGAGCACAATTTCTTAAAATTCAAAAATTTAACAAGAGTGCAATGTGTGCAGGTAGACATCTAACTATTTTCAGAATTAACATAGTAATAAATGATTGTGAAAAGGTAATCAAGTTCGGTCGCTAACATTTTAGGTTTTTCTCACCTCAAAAATAGAGTTTCTGGTTTATTTGCCAAAGTTTTCACTTCGACACTCAACTTAGGTAACAGGCACTCATTTTGAAGCTGTGAATGGTGGTAGTTTTGTACATCGACCATTTCCACTAATGACTTGATTTATATATCTTCCACATTTCTTTTGGATTATTTTTGTTCATTTCAATATTTTCCTTACAATATCGTGAATTTGTAGACTTAATCAAATTATTAACTTCGTTAATTTTGTCTTGATAATCTCGGTAAACATTTTCTGAGTTTGTTTTAACGGCTCGCTTTTTCAAGTAATCATGCTTGTTCATCTAACATCTAATATGAGTTGTTAGCTAAGGAACATAAGTGCTTCTGACTTTCCTAGTTTTTATTGGAGCATAAATGGTTGATTCGCAATAAAAAATGTCTTTAAATTGTGTCCATAAAATATCTGGATCACCATGATTACAAGTAGTGTCTCTCAATAAGTAAAAAATATGGTTATTGAAATGATCACTGTTGTAATTTTTTAGATTTCTAGTTTCAACAATCTTCAGTGTTTGCGCTGCAAGGATATTTTAAGACATGCGTATAGCATTTTAAGACATTCGTTGTAGGGATTGAACAAGATTGCAAAAACGTTGCACATGAGAGAAGGGAGTGGGGTGTGCAATTTGGTTAGATATAAAACAATTCGTATTTTGTAACTGGACTACCGCTTCTTTTCCAACTCATTTTGTGTCACGGTCGACTTCAACGGACAGATCCTCACGAAATTATTGCAGGGGGGTTGCTCAAGTGTCTCAAGTCACTTCTGTATTCCACTTCTGTTGTCCATTGTTGGTTATAACAATTTCCCAACATCATGTTACATATGGACTGTATTTCACAAGTGTCAATGTGCAACATAAATAAACGGTAAACGACCATTTCTCAGTGATAAGGATTACCTCTTTATGTTTTCTTACTTCAAATGTACTGTCGTAAAGCGGTGACATTTTCATGGGAATAAATACACATTCCTGCTTCAAAACGTCTTTTTAAAGATATTCTGATTTTTTTTGAGTGGCACTTATTCATACTCAATGGTAGATAAGCTTTCAAAACTATATGGTTTATTATAGCGTACATAAATACTTATATTCTTTCATATTTGATTGCAATACGATAACGATTGCACATCAACAAGCCACCCTCCCCATTAAATTATTTTGTAAAGTATTTTCATACAAAAATAATGGACGGATTTTCGCAGCCACCTAAGGTAATGTGAAAAGTTAAAACAATGCCCAGAAAACTCAGTTCAAATGTACTACTATTTTGGTTTGCTATAAATACTCAATGTTTCTCAACACGTCCAAGAACCGTTAGCTCACTCACCAATAAGAAAAGCAAAGTATGAATAGGCTCAAGGTTCGGATCCAAACCCGAGCACATGACAGCGACCAGCGCCTGAACTTTAAAAAAATTTTTTGTTGTATTTTTATAACCTGCTGCATTTGTTTTGCTAGAATATCAAAGTCATCTTCGATGGATACGATTACGTCAGACCCACTGCCCATCTTACTGATGCTTTCCTTTGCATTCATGTGGGTCACCGATACCGTGATTAAAACGCCGGGATCGACAATCGAAAAGATAGCGGGTTGCTGCTAAAAAAGCGAAGAATACTTCGTACAAGTGTACGGGCACCTTGAAGAGTTTGTATTCGGCTAAACCGGACAGGAATTAATTGTGATCAAAACCTTGGTTATTTCATTACCTTTGAGTGGTACTAACCTTACGAAAATTATTAATAGGAATTCCTATTAAAACTTTCTACAGGATGCTATTAGAAATTGGCCCATACGCCTATAGGAATACTCCATAGTATGCTGTTAGAACCTATAGCAATTCATATAAAAATTCCTATACGAATTGTTATAAGAATTCTTACAAAGGAATCCTATTGGAAATCCTACAAGTTTTCCTATACAAATTATTGCTATAAGAATTCCTACCAGATCTCCGAATTCTTATTAAAACTTCATATAGGATCTTATTGGAAATTGGCCCATGAGCCAATAGAAACAACGTATAGGATGCTGTAGGAACCTATAGGAATTCATATAAGAATTCCTACAAGAATTCCTATAAGAATTCTTACAAAGGAATCCTATTGGAATTTCTACAAGCATTCATATACAAATTCCTACAACAACTGCAATAAGACATCCTGCAAGAATTCCTATAAGAATTCCTACTAGATCTCCTACGAAAATTCCCATAAAACTCTTAAAAGAATTTGTTAGGAGTCTAAAGTATTGCTTACAGATTACAACGGAATCTAATCGGATTTTTTATAAAATCCCACGTGAATTGCTACATAATCTAGATGTCCCGGGAGTTCTTAAAACATTTACAGGGAATTCTACATGATCTTATATGACATAAATTTGCCCCACAAGTTTCTATAAGACTCTCTGAAAGACTATAAGTTCTTACAGGGTCATAGGATTGACAAGTCATAAAAAACAGACACATTACTGTAACTGCCCGTTTAATATAATACAGAAAACACAAATAACTTAATTCAAGAACTTAAAAAAATTTAAAACTTGCATACGTTAATAAAATTGCAAAAATTACCAATATGAAAAAAAAACATGAAAAATTAGCTATCAAAAATAAAATTATAAAAAAGAATCAGTTATCTGGTACGTTGTCACATATTTTGAATATTTTACACCTTTATGAATCCTTTCACAAATTTTGTCAGGTAAGCGAGATTTTTTTACAACCACATCTAAAATGGACAGAAATCTGCTTTAAAAAATTAGAAATCATAGAGTATACCTGGTGGAAAGTCAAATTAAATTTATAGTTACTGAGCGGGAACGTATAGCACTGTTTTGAGCGCTCATGTGGCAGCTACTTGGTACCTGGGGATTTCTAAATGTAGTTATTACTTTAGTGACCTTTATTGAACTGTCAGCTCTGTAAACAGACGCGTTCATCCTTTCCGCCCCCAAAACTTAGTTTTTTGTTGTTTTGAAACTGTCGGGTAATATCATGAACATAGTCTCTAATTTCTTGACTACACTATGAAACAATTTAAAGTTTCATATAGTTTTTATTGATTATTTGGTATATGTCTTGAAGCATGCTGCAATTAATCTCAAATTTACTTGTAACTACATCAAATATTTTATTAAATGTTGTTGTTTTCTGGAGTAACTGTAGTAATTTCTGTACTAATTTCCAATTTGCATAAAGACATCCAACAAAAATACTCAAGGCTGACCGTATTAACAAACTGTATTCGACATCTTAAAATGATAGAATAAAGGTTGAAAGCTTTATTTACCACACAGTGCCGCAACTATTGAAGCATCCAATGATGGTTTGGTGTTTTATCTTTGTGAGCATTTTTTCATTTGTGAACATTTTTCCTGTTAATGAATGTGTTGCCAACTCATCTCTGGACCAAATCATGTCCATTAACACATTCGTGTAGTTCTTTGTATTTCCTTGTAAAGTCAAAAGATCCCTCTGCGAAGGCAAAATCTTAATACCAGGAGCCAGTGCTACCTAATAAAAAATTTAGAAGGCTGAAATACAGAAACGATTATTTGAAATATTTATACGTTTTAAATATATATTTTGCAGTGGCATTTCAAAATCAAAATCAAACGCCTACCCTCAAATTTTAAAATTCTTGCTGGATATCTTTCGCTTTCCGTTTTGATTGTATCTACATCAATTTTTTTCGCATTTTTCGTTTCGCTGCATTAAAGTCTATGGGTCAATTGACAATTATTTCGTGGGTAAAGAGCCAGGATTCGCTGTCATATGTGGTAGAATTTTCATATTGTAGCCATGATGTTTGGCCAATATCAAAAGTATTGTCTATAAAATCGAAAATTGCAAACTTCATTTTTAACTTTCACAATTATTCACCTTTTTCTAATTAGCAGCAATTTTAAAAACACTTGAGAAAAACGACGATTTTTTAATACACTTGAGAAAAACGACGATAAAGGAACATACTCACACAGACAAAAACTCCACTATCTACAAACATCTTCAAGCCTCTCCTTCATGTAAAAACAAATTCTCACCTTCCTGTTTTAAAATCATCGACACTGATCAATCCACTTTCTCACTCAAAATCAAGGAAGCTCTACACATTAATAAAACTAATCCCGATTTAAATATCCAAGTTCACCACTACAACACTATATTTACTTTATAATAATACTTTTGTTATAAATTCTTAATATTTATTTTTAGAACTTACGTTATAGTTATTAATACTTAATACTCATTGTAATTAATTTACTCATATCATATTATGTATCATATTACTTAACATGTTTGCTCTCAAAAATCGTCGTTATTCACCTTTTCACAACAGAATAAAACAAATTCCGACAAGGGACATCTCGTTTTCTTGATATTCAAGATAGTACAAGAGTTTGAAACAGAAGATGGTGCACTATTTCGTCTTTATTCCAAAGACATCATCAGATTTATAGTTTACAGTGGAGGCTGCGAAAATTTTATATAATATTTACAAGCGGAAATGACAGTTATGTAATTAGAGAACTATAAGACTAAACAATCAGGCAGTATACTTACATTAAAATAGAGATAATTTCTTAAACGCTTTGAGACCACTATTAAGTTGTGGCATATTGCGTTTTATCAAAAGTGCTTTTAAGATGAGAAGTTGATTAGGATTAAGTGGCACGCGTGTGAGATCGGGGTCAGAGTCAACGTCAGGAAGTGAAGAAAGGTGTGAGATGTAGTTGGCGTCTGGAAAAATGAGTAAATGTTGTAAGATAGCACTAGAATTATTGTAATTAGTAGCAATTTGGGTAAGTCTTGTGTGTAGGTTTCGTTCAGTTTTGCCTATGTATGTATGACCACAACCTGAACAATTTGAAATTATATTTCTCTATAAGTTTACAAATTCCTGTGAAACTTTCTAAAGCACTTTTATAAGAGTTTTCTTTTTCGATGAGATTTTGCATTGTCATAGGAATCCTTGAATGAATCGCACACCAACTATGACAAAGCAAACAACTTAATTCAATGGTGGCGAAATCAAAAATCAATTCCTTTGCTTTTCGTAATGGTTCTGAAAACTCATTATGTAATGACTAAATTTCGACATGTTTTGTTGCTTTGCTTTGATGAGTTTAATCAATGTCAGCTCGTAAAGCTGTTGTTTAAATTCTGGTAAAGAATTCAAACATCAGCAGCCTTTGATTCAAGAGATGACATTATCATTGTCGTATACACAACCACCAACTCCATACCACAATGCTTCGTTTAATTCATGCATTAGATATCTAAAGAATCTACCATTGTTGCAAATTTGAAGAAAAAATAAATAACATATCCTATGTATTTCGATTGCTACATAGGTTTTCCATTAACATTTCCAGAAGATTTCCTATAGGAATTTTAATATTCATATAGGTTTTTAGCTCTCACTATTTTCTTAAAGATTAATGCCCAACATAAAGTTCTGTTATATTTATGTTGGGCATTAAGTTTTATTACACGAATCCGATTTCCGCTCGGCAAGTCTCTCGCTACTATTTTAAATTTTCTGAAAGGATTTCCAGTTGGAATTGCAAAACAAATCCCATTATGGATTCCTATAGGATTTCCTACAAGAATTTAAATATTCCTATAGGCTTTAAAATTACCGCCATTTTCTTAATATATTTCCTATCGGAATCTGAATAAAAATGAATTCACTCTGCCTTCCTGTAGGATTTCCTACAGGAATCTTATATTCCTATTGGAATTCTAATAAGATCCTATTGATAATTTTCGTAATTTAAAACATTCGATTGAATGTTTTAGTTTTAACATTAAAATACTATTGGCCATTATACAATCTTACTTTATGGTTATGACTTCATTAAAACCACCTCATTTAATACATTTACAAAGCTTGCAGGCATTGGGGCTTATGTTCCCACATTGATCTGGCATGCCAAGATTCTAACTATAAAAATTAAGATGTTGTGATGTTTCTTTTTGCATAATTGCAACAAATGACTTCCTAGTAGAATCGAAAAAATAAAGCTGACTGTGTCTTAATAATTTTGATTAGATTAATTTGGGAATCACTGCAAACATGTTGTGCCTTTTTGTATTATCTTGAAATTAGTCAGCCTTTAAATTGTTAAATTTTCCCCAGACCTCAGCAACTCTTTTGTGTTCGTTAAACAAAATCTTAACATCGTGTTAGCATTTGATAAAACTAACTCATATGTTTAAATTGTTAAACAAATGTTCAATCCAAATAGCTTTGTTTTTTAAAAAAGGTAAGTTTTTTATAGGCATTTTGAGTTCATGACTATCTATTGGCATTGCAAAGTTTAAAGAAAATTAGTGTTTTGTGATTGTCTTCTTACACATGTGTATTGTAGAATATGAACATTTTGAAAAAATATAGCAAAACACATCAACGTGAATGATTTGTCAAAATTTTCGATGGAAATCGTCAGTTCGAGACTTGAATTACAGAAGCGGATAAAGCGTTTGTCAAAATAAATAATAGCACTTAAATTTTTTAAATTCAAATACTTTCAGAAAACCTCCATTGGTTTTAAATTTCTAAAGAATATAATTTCACGAGTTTTCAGATGACCATGACGTATTTTCTGTTGACCATGACGAGTTTTCTGTCGACCAGTTGTGCGCCAATATCCTCTGTTGCAAAATCAAAGAGCAACTTCATACGTTCCATTCTGATTTCTATTGCATGTTCCATAGATATCATCATTTGTTTGCTATAAGATTTTATCACAATTTTATTTTATCACTCTCCATCACTTACACTAGCATATAATTTTGGGTTTTATTTACAATTAATACGGTTTTTTCCCATTTTAATTCTGGCCTAAGCCCCAGGCTCAGCTCAAGAATTTGCGATCTGAGAAACTACGACTAATAATGTCAATCATACATGCTTACGTGTTTCTGCATGTTCCTTCACTCCCTGAGTAGGGATTGCGCACCACTTATGAGAAATGCAGTGCTGTAGAACTAAATTTATCAGATGGGGGCTCTCTTGATGAAGCTGAAGCTATGAAATTATGAAAAATTACCCATTTCAAAGGTAGGAGGGGGGCTCCTACCCCAAGCGCCCCCCCCAACTACTACAGCACTGGAGAAATGTGAAGCATGTTAAGAAGAGCCTACAGTTAACGAACGTTGAAACCCAATAAATTCTTTAAATGCAATGCTTTATTAAAAAATGATATTTTTAGCAGTTAATATGATTGCTGCTCTTTCAATACATTATCAACTCTTAACGGTTTGCTTTCTTTATTCTCCCGTAAATACTTGATGATATCTCTCCTGTTCGAGAGTATAGCCGTTTCCTCGTTGTTGTTTTTTGTTTGTGTCGGTATGCCCAATAATTCGAACAAAACACTTTTAAAACGCTTGGAAATCTTGAGCAAGATTCCACCATATTATTTTAATACTTTTAAGTTTTGTGTCACATTAAAAATTTCTTGAAAACATAGAAAGCCATCTGTAAAGGTTCTTAGCAAATCACAATCGAGATTGAACCAACATTTTATGATAAGAACACTATTTTGTACTACTATAAGTCTATAACACTACAGCAAAAGGTTACAATTAATGTAATGCCCAATTTGCCATTGCCATCACTGATCTGATAATAGACTGGATATAGCTTCTATAGGTATCAAAAGTAAAGCCTAATTATATATGCAAAATGCACTTCCGGGTACCACAAGAAATACAAATTACTATAGAAATGTATGGCGGATAACGTTTACAAACATGGATTTTCGAATATTTAAGACCTTTCGCGACTCCTTACTAACCTCAAGTATTAGTCATGGATAAAACAGGTTATGCGAATCGATTTGACATCAAAATGATTCCTATAGCTGTAAAATATCGACGTTAGTGTTGATTTAAAAGTTGTACACATGCGAGAATGTATTTTGTCCCATCGTTGCCAATGCAAGATAGTTCACTGCTCGCTTTCCAATTTCTGAGGCAGTTATGATCTAGTATACGTTTCAGTTCTTTAGAAATGAGGTGAGTCATTTTTTTTATCATTCTTTCTTTATGTTGAGAGATTGTTGACATTTTATTTTTGCTGTAACTTCATTTTTTCATGAGCACTACTACTGTTACTGTACTTAACAGTTCTACTAAGTACAACTGACGCTTAAACAAGACAAGTTTATTCAGGTTCTTTAGTTTCTATTTCTGTAGTTGTTTTTCAAATGGTATACTCGCACTTTGCGCTTAATTCTTTAAAGAAGTATGATTTTCATTGACATTAAAATCTAACAAATGCGTTCTACACTCATTAGGACACTTTAGTAAACTGCTTTTGAAACATCAAGGTAATGTAGCCAGCCAGGTATGAATTTGCAGGCCCTTTAAGAGTGCAAAAGCTGGGTGCATTGTTTAATCTTTATAATCATCTTGGTTTTGGTTTGTCCCTTAAGCAAATTTAAATTATTAACAGCAACATAAGACTGTCTCCACAGTTTATAATTATAAGTGTATCCAATTGTATCCAGTATATCAGTTTCAGATTGTCTTGTGCTAATTCCTTTACAGCCATGAATACTGCTTCTCAGCAACAGTTTATTGTCTACAGCTGTAAATTGGTCAACTGTTCGATTATTAAAGTCACACTTCACAAGTGGAATAAAGCTTTTGTCTTTCTTATTACTACAAGACTCGAGACTGATGATCAAACTATTGCTGAAAAGGATTCTAATGTCAACTGCAATTCATATTTATACCATCCCTAACTACATTCATATCTTAAGAATAATTTTAATCTTTTTGGAAAAATATTTAAGGCATTAATATTACATTCATACTAACTATGATCTTCTGGAATTTGCTTAGCACTTAGAAGAGGAAAATGAAATTTACTGAATGTAAAAGGCAGTAATATCGTACATGGCTGGCTATATTGCCCAGATGGTGCAAAAGAAAAAACTCTCCTGTTTGTCATGAAGCAGTCGGTTCAAGAAACCATAAAATGAGTCTGCTTTCTTGACTTTAAAATACAGGGTAAATTGTTTAAGCCAACAGCAAGTGTTATAGTAATTTGCAATGAAACAGAGAGGTGCTTTCAGAGAATGTAGGCAGCTACAAATGGAAATTTACATAAGGGAAAGCAATTCCTGATGGTATTGCTGTGTCTGTATTAAATGGTATAGATTTGAGGACACCATTCAAGGATCTCGACGCACACATGTTGAATACTACTGTTCACGAAAATCATATTTACTCATTAAGACCTTATCTAAATGTTACAGCAAGGTGCGAGTATACCATTTGAGAAAAACAACTACAGAAATAGAAACTAAAGATAAAGTGCGAAACAAACTGAATAAACTTGTCTTGTTTAAGCATCAGTAGTACTTTGCTCATGAAAAAATGAAGTTACAGCAAAAATAAAATGTCAACAATCTCTCAACATAAAGAAAGAATGATAAAAAAAGTAACTCACCTCATTTCTAAAGAATTGAAACGTATACTAGATCATAAATGCCTCAGAAATTGGAAAGCGAGCAGTGAACTATCTTGCATTGGCAACGATGGGACAAAATACATTCTTAAATTAAATGAGATAAAAAACATTCAAAATACATTCTCGCATGTACAACTTTTAAATCAACACTAACGTCGATAATTTACAGCTATAGGAATCATTTTGATGTCAAATCGATTCGTATAACCTGTTTTATCCATGACTAATACTTGAGGTTAGTAAGGAGTCGCGAAAGATCTTAAATATTCGAAAATCCATGTTTGTAAACGTTATCCGCCATACATTTCTATAGTAATTTGTATCTCGCCGTGGTACCCGGAAGTGAATTTTGCATATATAATTAGGCTTCACTTTTGATACCTATAGAAGCTATATCCAGTCTATTATGAGATCAGTGATTGCCATTGACTTAGAATCTTTTTAGAATCGAAGCGGAGATCAAGTGCGTTGGTCACGTGCATGTGCATTCTTCGCGCGTGGAAAACGACAGCACGTGGAAAAAAAGATGGAGGTCGAAGAAGGAAGTCTTCGTTCTTTTAATTTGTTGATTAAAAACGTGGAGAAAAATGTCGAACACTTTATAACTCACGATGAAAATCAAAGTTCGGAAATTCTTTCTGGCCTACGTGAAATGTACTACCTCACTAAAAAGGAGGAAGCTGCTTGTGGGCGAAGTATCAAAGGATGTCCTTTCGAGAGACTACAACTTGATGATACGAATTTCGATGTAGAAGTAATATGGCAGCAAATACAGCTTCAAAATGAGTTCCTGCTACCAAGTTGAGTGCAGATGTTAAAACATTTGCAAATAAAGCAGAAACTCTATTTTTGAGGTGAGAAAAACCGAAAATGTTAGCGACCGAACTTGATTACCTTTTCACAATCATTTATTACGATGTTAATTCTGAAAATAGTTAGATGTCTACCTGCACACATTGCACTCTTGTTAAATTTTTGAATTTTAAGAAATTGTGCTCATTGCTGTTGCTTTACTTGAGTTCATATGTATTGATTGAGCTAACTTTTTGAAGGGCTGAAACCTGTGAAAAGAACATTGTTTTGTATTACATCATTGTGATGTGATTCTTGCAATCTTATCATAAAAGTGGCAAGTTTTTAGTTTTCTTTAGAGCAGGTATAGCTATGTGCAAGAACTTGAGAACTATAGTTATCGTCAAAAACTTGACAATTCAAATTTTTTACCATGACTTACTCTTTTCCACCATAACTTGGTCTTTTTTATACAGTCAGTGTACTTTTTATGACCAATATAAAATCTAATTTTTAATCACGATTTCTTTCAGCAATGCCATTGAACAACAGAAAAAGGTAAAACTTTATGTAAATCATTGTATATATAAAATGCATATGACCTCATTTTTTGTTTCTATTGATTCTGATAGATCTCAAATAGTTGTTTGATAATTTGTAAATTTTTTTGAGTAAAATGCAGATTTACAAAGTTATAATGGCGCAAATACAGTTTTTGGAAAAAAAGGAGCAAACACTGCAGGACTGAAACCCAGGACTGCATCTGAGGAAATTATTTCAGTCAATTTTGCAATATACTTTTCCTGTACTTGCGTGGAGTTTTCATTGAGTATTTACGGAAAATTTATGACTCTCTTACAAAATAGTAAGAAAGCTTCTTCAATTATAATTGTATGATAAAACTTTTATTGAATTTGGTTTTGCATGTTATCAAAACTATTTGGAGCTTGATCATCATTATCTGCATCAGCTTTGCTTTGACCTAGGTCTGAATAGTCATGCTCAACCTCATCCAATATTTGTTAAATATGCCTACTGCCATGGCAATTGGGATTAGTGTTTAGTGGAGCGCACTTCGAATATTTCTCAATCATATTAAAATAGAATTTAAAATCCCATGATGTGGTTAGAGTTACTGTAGCTACCAAAATCTAATGCAAACTAGTCCACCTCCACCCACCCCACCCCTACAAAACCATCTCAGATCACTGCTTGAAGATGCAAAGAAATTTTATGGAGATTTATTAGTTACTTTGTTGAAACATTGCTGCAATGGTGTTGTTAATTTGAAGAAGCAGATTGCGGCATTGGAACAAAGTAATATTACAAAAGTTGGCAACTATCAGGAGAGACATCAGCATCTGTACGACCACAAAATAGTCTGCTGGAGGAAGTGTTGCAGTTTGATCACACTACAGCTCCTGGTTAGTGAATAATAGATCTATGGAAACTAAATATCTGAAATTTTCATGTTGCCCTCTTTGCTATTTAAAGGCTGAAACACACTTGGCAGTCGCTTTAGTCGCCCATCTAAAACTACCGCTCTGCGTGGTTAGTAAGCTGGTAGCATAGTCGCGTCAGCTAGTCGCTTTGAAAATTCAACATGTTGATTATAAGGTTAAATAGTTGGAGTGTTATTAAACAAAAAAGATTGTAGCATAATGCTTTATAGAACAACTACAAACAATAACGACCTTATCCGGCAGCATTTGAAAAATTAACCTTCCACTCCTCTTCCTTGTAAACGAGACAAGTCTGCTCAAAAGCAGAGAGCCTTACGCTAGAAGTCCCGGGCTTGTGACTGGTATAGCAGAGTTAAAAGGTGAAAGGTTTATTATAGATTAATCAACTGAATATTCCTGTTCATTTTTGTTTGGAAGCATGTTAAACAGCTCATATGGACTAAGCTCGAATTCCATATTAAATATACAGTAACATAATCCGGTGTTAATGTTAGACAATACATCATTGCCCCTCAGTGAAAGCATCCCGCTTTTAATTGGAAAAAAATGAATCTAATATAGATGTTAAACATACATTGTCACCAGCATCCCGCTTGCCGACATGAATGAGTATAATTATAAGGTTAAATAGTTGGAATGTTACGTATTAAACAAAAAAAAGTGGTAGCATAATGCTTTATCTATTAGGGGAGGTTAATTTTTCAAATGCTGTTGGATAAGGTCTTTACTGTTTGTAGTTGTTGAATAAAGCATTATGCTACCATTTTATGTAGGTGGAGGACAAAGTTGGTGAATTTACACTGGAATCATTTAATTTTTATATGACTTATAAAATAGGGACGATAGGAGCTACAAACTGAAACTTATTAACCTCAATGCACAGAATAAGATTGTCCACGATATTCATGTAATGGGCTATGATCATATTGGCGTGTTTTAACTGGCTTGTTCTCTTTTGTCCACATAGTAGTTTGTACTGAGTAAATATTCATGTATTAGTAGATATAATAATGGCCAAAATAAAATATTTAAGTGATGTCTGTGTCTGTAACAAACAGAAATCTCTGCCATGTTCAATATACGCCTCGTTAAAGTCGCGATAGTCGCGATGCTCGCTCACATGTGTGTTTCCGGCGTTCAACCGACCGACGCGTGCGCATCACTTCGCTTTGGACGCACGACTGAAGCGATTGCTTAAAGTGTTTCAGGCTTAAAAATGGAAACATTTTCGTGTTTCTTTTGAGTTTCAGTAACACATAGAAAGTTTAAGAGAAACTAAAAGTGTGTTTATGAGCAATTTTGATATTCTCCCGAACTTTCACTATTGTTTCTATAACTCAATAGGAACAAGTAAATAAGTTTTCTGTTTCGTTTATAAAATAGCCTTTTATAGGCAATATTAGAAAAATAAATTTGTTGATTTTATTTACTTATTACGTATGTAAATATGTAAATGTGCAAACCTGCGAGACTTCTATAAATCTATAGAAACACGGGTTTCTTTACCATTTAATGACGCCTGTGTTTTTAAAAAGCTATTTCGAATTCGTCTCGCAATTATAAATATTTTTTCAACACAAAGTCTTGCCTCTTCTATCTTTCCGTTTTGTTTTTTTAATTTTGAATGAACTTGTTAAATTGAAATGTACGTACGTAACCAGGCGTCTGTAGCGTACGATACTGACTAGTGTGTACCTTGTGCCATTTTAAAAGTGCTTATTTGAAGTTTATTGTCATTATATAGCTCCTGTTATAACAGAAGAGAGAAGCCAAAATTTAGTAGATATCATTACTCAGAGAATTATAGAAAACGTAAGTTGTTCAAGGAATATTTTGATGATTATTTTTTCGTATATCCAGGAGGTATTTGATGATCACGAAACTCTCCGTTACTGAAAAGTTATGACTCTCTTACAAAATAGTAAAAAAGCTTCTTCAATTATAATTGTATAATAAAACTTTTATTGAATTTGGTTTTGGCATGTTATCAAAACTATTTGGAGCTTGATCATCGTTATCTGCATCAGCTTTGCTTTGACCTAGGTCTGAATAGTCATGCTCAACCTCATCTAATATTTGTTAAATATGCCTACTGCAATGGCAATTGGGATTAGTGTTTAGTGGAGCGCACTTCCGAATATTTCTCAATCATATTAAAATAGAATTTAAAATCCCACGTGATGTGGTTAGAGTTACTGTAGCTACCAAAATCTAATGCAAACTAGTCCACCTCCACCCACCCCACCCCTACAAAACCATCTTAGATCACTGCTTGAAGATGCAAAGAAATTTTATGGAGATTTATTAGTTACTTTGTTGAAACATTGCTGCAATGGTATTGTTAATTTGAAGAAGCAGATTGCGGCATTGGAACAAAGTAATATTGCGACAAAAGTTGGCAACTATCAGGAGAGACATCAGCATCTGTACGACCACAAAATAGTCTGCTGGGGGAAGTTTTGCAGTTTGATCACACTACAGCTCCTGGTTAGTGAATAATAGATCTATGGAAACTAAATATCTGAAATTTTTCATGTTGCCCTCTTTGCTATTTAAAGGCTGAAACACACTTGGCAGTCGCTTTAGTCGCCCATCTAAAACTACCGCTCTGCGTGGTTAGTAAGCTGGTAGCGTAGTCGCGTCAGCTAGTCGCTTTGAAAATTCAACATGTTGATTATAAGGTTAAATAGTTGGAGTGTTATTAAACAAAAAAGATTGTAGCATAATGCTTTATCGAACAACTACAAACAATAACGACCTTATCCGGCAGCATTTGAAAAATTAACCTTCCACTCCTCTTCCTTGTAAACGAGACAAGTCTGCTCAAAAGCAGAGAGCCTTACGCTAGAAGTCCCGGGCTTGTGACTGGTATAGCAGAGTTAAAAGGTGAAAGGTTTATTATATATTAATCAACTGAATATTCCTGTTCATTTTTGTTTGGAAGCATGTTAAACAGTTCATATGGACTTAGCTGGAATTCCATATTAAATATACAGTAACATAATCCGGTGTTAATGTTAGACAATACATCATTGCCCCTCAGTGAAAGCATCCCGCTTTTAATTGGAAAAAAATGAATCTAATATAGATGTTAAACATACATTGTCACTAGCATCCCGCTTGCCGACATGAATGAGTATATATATAAGGTTAAATAGTTGGAATGTTACGTATTAAACAAAAAAAAAAATGGTAGCATAATGCTTTATCTATTAGGGGAAGGTTAATTTTTCAAATGCTGTTGGATAAGGTCTTTACTGTTTGTAGTTGTTGAATAAAGCATTATGCTACCATTTTTATGTAGGTGGAGGACAAAGTAGGTGAATTTACACTGGAATCATTTAATTTTTATATGACTTATTAAATAGGGACGATAGGAGCTACAAACTGAAACTTATTAACCTCAATGCACAGAATAAGATTGTCCACGATATACATGTAATGGGCTATGATCATATTGGCGTGTTTTAACTGGCTTGTTCTCTTTTGTCCACATAGTACTTTGTACTGAGTAAATATTCATGTATTAGTAGATATAATAATGGCCAAAATAAAATATTTAAGTGATGTCTGTGTCTGTAACAAACAGAAATCTCTGCCATGTTCAATATACGCCTCGTTAAAAGTCGCGATAGTCGCGATGCTCGCTCACATGTGTGTTTCCGGCGTTCAACCGACCGACGCGTGCGCATTAATTCGCTTTGGGCGCGCGACTGAAGCGATTGCTTAGTGTGTTTCAGGCTTAAGCTTTGAAAACATTTTCGTGTTTCTTTTGAGTTTCAGTAACACATAGAAAGTTTAGGAGTAACTAAAAGTGTGTTTATGAGCAATTTTGATATTCTCCCAAACTTTCACTATTGTTTCTATAACTCAAAAGGAACAAGTAAATAAGTTTTCTATTTCGTTTATAAAATAGACTTTTGAAAGCAATATTAGAAAAATAAATTTGTTGATTTTATTTACGTATTACGTATGTAAATATGTAAATGTGCAAACCTGCGAGACTTCTGCGTGTTTCTATAGAGTTATAGAAACACGGCTTTCTTGATCATTTAATGATGCCTGTGTTTTAAAAATCTATTTCAAATTCGGCTGGCAAATATAAATTTTTCAACACAAAGTCTTACCTCTTCTCTCTTTCCCTTTGTTTTTTTTAATTTTGAATCAACTTGTTAAATTGATATGTACGTACGTAAGCAAGCCTCTGTAGCGTACGATACTGACTAGTGTGTACTTGTGCCATTTTATAAGTGCTTACTTAAAGTGTATTTTCATTATATAGCTCCTGTTATAACAGAAGAGAGAAGCCAAAATTTAGTAGATATCATTACTCAGAGAATTAAAGATAACGTAAGTTGTTCAAAGTATTTTTTGATGATTATCTTTTGGACTATCCATGAGGTATTTGATGATCACGAAACTCTCCGTTCATGAATGACGCTATCCCGCATCACGTTATTCCGTCTGCGTCACACTTTCCAGTGTTAGTCACGTTATCCTGTATTGGTCACGCTAACCTCCTAGGTCACGCTTTCCTGTATTTGTCACGCTACACTGCATTGGTCACGCTTCCCGCTTTGGTCACACTATCCTTCATTGGTCACGCTACCCTACTTTGGTCAAGCTATCCTGCATTGGTCACACTATCCTGCATTGTTCACGCTATCTTGTGTAGGTCACGCTATCCTGCATTGGTCACGCTATTCTGCATTGGTCACACTATCCTGCTTTGGTCACCCTAACGTGCATTGGTGACGCTAACATGCATTGGTGACGCTAACGTGCATTGCTGACGCTAACGTGCATTGCTGACGCTAACGTGCATTGCTGACGCTAACGTGCATTGCTGACGCTAACGTGCATTGCTGACGCTAACGTGCATTGCTGACGCTAACGTGCATTGCTGACGCTAACGTGCATTGCTGACGCTAACGTGCATTGCTGACGCTAACGTGCATTGCTGACGCTAACGTGCATTGCTGACGCTAACGTGCTTTAGTCACACTAACGTGCATTGGTCACGCCATCCTGCATTGGTCACGCTATCCTGTATTGGTCACGCTTTTTTGCATTGTTCACGCTATTCGGCATTGATCACGCTTTTCATTTGGGTCACGCTATCTTGCTTTAAGCCTGGTATTCATTGGCGACATAAGCTTAAGTACAAGTTTATTAAAACTCTCCGTTCATCTAGTGCTTATTTATGCTTATTCTTATGCATGCTTTTGCTTATGTCGCTAGTGAAGACCAGGCTTTGTCACGCTATCTTGTATAGGTCATGCGATCCTCAATGACATCTCCTGCATCAGTCATCCTTACTCGTATGTCTCATACTATCCTTCGTGGGTAATGTTATCTTGTTTTTATAGCGCCATCGTGCATGGGTCCTTTTATTCCCTCGGTATCACATGCTATCATACGTGGTCTCTTCTATAGGCATGGGATGACGTGGAGCGAAAAGAAAAGCCAGTAAAGAAAGCTTATGAATACAAGAAAGCTCAACCGATAAGTCAAGAGAAAAGTAAAATGAGTCTGAGTGAAATATATGAGAGAGAATATCAACAACAACAGGTATGTTTTGACTTAAGAAACTAGCAATTTTTCATAGGTTTTCTCATGTGAATCTTGAAAGGTTTTCATAAAGTTTTTTGGAAGATTTGACATGTATTTTCTTAGAATCCAGAGGAAGAAAAGGAAAACAAAGAACATGTTGAAATTAAGAAATTGATGAAATCTCTCTTTTCTAAATTGGATGCTCTAGCCAACTTTCATTTTACACCCATGTCATGTTCATGAAGTCGGGTTTAAGGCATCTCTCAGTTTTACCAATGTAAGATTTGTTACAACTGGGGAATTAACTTAATATACAACATTTATAAACAATATTTAACTTCTTCACATGTAATTATTACATCTCTTTTGACATTTACGCAAATGAAAGGAAACATGTGTTTATTAATTCACTTACTTACTTTTTTTATATATAATTATTAAACCTGTTTCTAAGGTCACAATTGATCACCTTTTCACAAAAGAATAAAACAAATTCCGAAAAAGGACATCTCGTTTTCTTGATATTCAAGATAGTACAAGAGTTTGAAACAGAAGATAGTGCACTATTTCGTCTTTATTCCATAGACATCATCAGACTTATAGTTTACAGTGGAGGCTGCGAAAATTTTATATAATATTTACAAGCGGAAATGACAGTTATGTAATTAGAGAACTATAAGACTAAACAATCAGGCAGTATACTTACATTAAAATAGAGATAATTTCTTAAACGCTTTGAGACCACTATTAAGTTGTGGCATATTGCGTTTTATCAAAAGTGCTTTTAAGATGAGAAGTTGATTAGGATTAAGTGGCACGCGTGTGAGATCGGGGTCAGAGTCAACGTCAGGAAGTGAAGAAAGGTGTGAGATGTAGTTGGCGTCTGGACAAATGAGTAAATGTTGTAAGATAGCACTAGAATTATTGTAATTAGTAGCAATTTGGGTAAGTCTTGTGTGTAGGTTTCGTTCAGTTTTGCCTATGTATGTATGACCACAACCTGAACAATTTGAAATTATATTTCTCTATAAGTTTACAAATTCCTGTGAAACTTTCTAAAGCACTTCTTATAAGAATTTTCTTTTTTGATGAGATTTCGCATTGTCATAGGAATCCTTGAAGGAATTGCATACAAACTATGACAAAGCAAACAACTTAATTCAATGGTGGCGAAATCAGAAATCAATTCCTTTGCTTTTCGTAATGGTTCTGAAAACTCATTATGTAATGACTAAATTTCGACATGTTTTGTTGCTTTGCTTTGAGGAGTTTAATCAATGTCAGCTCGTAAAGCTGTTGTTTAAATTCTGGTGAAGAATTCAAACATCAGCAGCCTTTGATTCAAGAGATGGCATTATCATTGTCGTTTACACAACCACCAACTCCATACCACAATGCTTCGTTTAATTCATGCATTAGATATCTAAAGAATCTACCATTGTTGTAAATTTGAAGAAAAAAAATAACATTTCCTATATATTTCAATTGCTACAATAGGTTTTCCATTAACATTTCAGAAGATTTCCTATAGGAATTTTAAGATTCATATAGGTTTTTAGTTCTCACTATTTTCCCAGAAGATTAATGCCCAACATAAAGTTTTGTTATCTTTATGTTGGGCATTAAGTTTTATTACACGAATCCGATTTCCACTCGGCAAGTCTCTCGCTACTATTTTAAATTTTCTTAAAGGATTTCCAGTTGGAATTGCGAAACAAATCCATTATGGATTCCTATAGGATTTCCTACAGGTATTTAATTATTCCTATAGGCTTTAAAATTGCCGCCATTTTCTTAATATATTTCCTATCGGAATCTGAATAAAAATGAATTCACTCTGCCTTCCTATAGGATTTCCTACAGGAATCTTATATTCCTATTGGAATTCTAATAAGATCCTATTGATAATTTTCGTAATTTAAAACATTCGATCGAATGTTTTAGTTTTATCATTAAAATACTATTGGGCATTATACAATCTTACTTTATGGTTATGACTTCATTAAAACCACCTCATTTAATACATTTACAAAGCTTGCAGGCATTGGGGCTTATGTTCCCACATTGATCTGGCATGCCAAGATTCTAACTACAAAAATTAAGATGTTGTGATGTTTCTTTTTGCATAATTGCAACAAATGACTTCCTAGTAGAATCGAAAAAATAAAGCTGACTGTGTCTTAATAATTTTGATTAGCTTAATTTGGGAATCACTGCAAACATGTTGTGCCTTTTGTATTATCTTGAAATTAGTCAGCCTTTAAATTGCTAAATTTTCCCCAGACCTCAGCAACTCTTTGTGTTCGTTAAACAAAATCTTAACATCGTGTTAGCATTTGATAAAAATAACTCATATCTTAACAAATAAATATTTGCTAAACAAATGTTCAATCCAAATAGCTTTGTTTTTTAAAAAAGGTAAGTTTTTCATAGGCATTTTGAGTTCATGACTACCTATTGGCATTGCAAAGTTTGAATAAACTTTGTGTTTTTTGATTGTCTTCTTACACATGTGTATTGTAGAAACTGAACATTTTGAAAAAATATAGCTAAACACATCAACGTGAATGATTTGTCAAAATTTTTGATGGAAATCGTCAGTTGGAGACTTGAATTACTGGAGCGGGTCCAGCGTTTGTCAAAATAAGTTATAGCTCTTAAATTTTAAATTCAAAGTACTTTCAGAAAACGTCCATTGGTTTTAAATTTCTAAAGAATATAATTTCACCAATGGATATGCCTCTAAGGGACATAAAATAGCAAATATATGTCAAAATGTGCTGCAGTAATTCTTTTTGAATTTCCCTAGATCCGCCACTGAGTTAGACTTCCAATATTTATTCTGAAAGTAAAACATTTATAGTAAAACATATAATACCGAAAAGTACTTTTGATATAGCTTGCGCACGAAAATAACACAGTGAAAAATCAATTAAAACATGCTAAATTATGGCAAATGCTATTCAAGCGAACAAACTTTTAAAAGAATTAGCGAATGCTTACGAAAACCCTCAGCTTTCATATGGCGGGTAAATGTAGGTTTTTTATTGTTGTATTGGAATTTGGTTACAATCTTCATCAATTATGCATAGATGTTGGCTTAAATTCATCCAAATGTGCATAGTTGAGAAAGGTTATAAAATATTGCAATTAAAAAGGAAAAAATACAATGGATGCCTATCGTTCGTACAGTCTGGCCAAATTTCGAAAAACTTTGTTAGCTTGAACAGCATTTGTCATATTTTAACCCTATACGTGCTCCGAATGCTTTTCAACTTCGTCATTTTGGTGTGCAAGCTAATTGAAAAGTGCATCTCCAAGTATCAAAATTCTCAACCAAAATTCTCATACTGACTTAAAAAAATTTAATGTTAGATGAATCATCGTGGAAAACACTTTTGTAAAAATACTATTTTTATGATAATAATCAGTTTTGTTGTAACCATGTAAAGTTTTTTGATGATCATGATGAGTTTTGAGATGACCACTACGTGTTTTCTGTTGACCATGACGAGTTTTCTGTCGACCAGTTGTGCGCCAATATCCTGTGTTGCAAAATCAAAGAGCAATTTGTACGTTTCATTCTGATTTCTATGGCATGTTTCATAGATATCATCATTTGTTTTCTGTAAGATTTTATCACAATTTTATTTTATCACTCTCCATCACTTACACTAGCATATAATTTTGGGTTTTATTTACAATTAATACGGTTTTTTCCCATTTCAATTCTGGCCTAAGCCCCAGGCTCAGCTCAAGAATTTGCGATCTGAGAAACTACGACTAATAATGTCAATCATACATGCTTACGTGTTTCTGTAATTAGTTTTCTCTGTAGAGATTAACAAGTTTTGTTGTTTCTTAAATCTGCCATCGAACTTAGAGTTGCTCAGTCTGCAAAGTTGTTTAGCTGTAAAACTTAAAATTGTTTAGTTTACAATGTTGCTCGGCTATTAGCATTTTACCTCACATAAATAATGAACAAAATGACAAAAAGAAAATCTGTTAATACAATATTCAATACTATTTTCATTATTACAAACAAATGTATAAAACGCAATGAATTTTGAAACTGGAGAAATGAGGAAGAAAGTTGTTTGAAAGAAAACACATTGTTTCACTTCAGTTTGCGTGATTTTCAACTCACTGGAGATTTGAAAAGATATACGTAATATTACGCAAACAAAAACATGACATAATACTCGTGATTATGGGGTCGCTTGAATAAAAAGAAATTGGGCAGAGTATTATGACGAGTAAGTTTATTTGCCCAGTAATTTGACTGATTCATCTGTGTTTGTATTCATCTGAACTTGAAATTGAGGCCAAGAGCAATTCGAAACGTCTTTCTTTCAAATTGTTTTCTATTATATTAATTGAATCTACGTAAATTAAAAAGTAATAAAAATGCTAACTTTCGTGGAGTATAGCTCCAATCTTCAATTACAAATAAAACTGTCTAATAACGACAACAACATCTGCAACATCTTTTCATTAAGAAAATTGTCAAAAATCTAAAATACAGCGACTTTCTAAAAGGGAGGAAAGGAATGAGGAAGAACTTCTTTGAAGGACCACACGTGGTTTCACTTTGATTTGCGTGATTTATGATAAATTATTTATGATCCTGTGGTCACTTGAATAAAAAAAAACTAAATTTAACTGTGTATTATGACGAGAAAATTTATTTGCCTAGTTGTTTGAATCATTTGTTTTAGTCTTTATCATAGCTTGAATCAACTTTGAAAGGTCTTTCTTTACAAACTATTTTTTCGATTGTGTTTATCAAATTCCAAATAGCTATATAGAAAATTCTCCGTAATGAAAAAAATACACCAATAATAAAAAATCTTTTCAATGTTCTTTGCATAAATTAAAATGTAAACAAAATGAAAACGTCTTTCGAATATATAATCTGTTACCTACAATTAAAATTGTTTGTTATTTTAATCTGATGCTGCAATATTCTTTGAAGAAAAACACAAGGTTTCACTTTTATTTGCATCATGCATTAGTCGCAATTTGACTTTTGGTTGAATTCGCCTTTGTTTAGAAATTTTTAATCGTCACTTCCAAAAGTTTACTCTATATATTCATAAAATACTTACCTCATTGAATTGTTCTTTTAATGAAATCAACAGGAAAAAATAATGGAATTAAGATCAATGGCAGTTTCGTTCTTTGCCATTTTATGAAAAGTTTTTTTTTCTCCCTTTTTCTTCTCCAAAAGGATGTCGAGCTGGTTTGATGTGCAAAAAGATGTTGATGTTCCTTGATAGACGTCCTTCTATCAATTAGTTTTAACCAGTGATATTAATGGTTTTGACACTTGTGAGTACAGCGGGCTCAAAGCGGATGCAATCAATGACAATGGAAGTGAGCAATAAAACTAAGAACAAATTTGCTACATTAGTTTTTATTATTTCAAAAAAGTCGTCGAAATATTTCTCAAATTACGTGCAATTATACAAGGTGTATATAAAGCACACTATTTTGAAATGGCTCAATATTTTTAATTATCTCTCAATTCTTCCTAAGTAAAATTTGTTGCAGCCAAGGCAGTTACTTAACACATAATATTGAAACGTGAGATTGGTGAGGTTTTATGTTTGTCGGAGTAGAGAAACTCCATCTTTTAGTGTCAATACCTTGATGTGTTAGTTACGTCATGGCCGCCATGTTGGATGATTTTTTCAACAGTTTTATTTGCAAAAGATTTAAGGATTTACTAACAAATACAGTATTATTAACAAAAATTCCATTGACCACTGCATGTTCCTTCACTCCCTGAGTAGGGATTGCGCACCACTTATGAGAAATGCAGGGCTGTAGAACAAATTTATCAGATGGGGGCTCTCTTGATGAAGCTGAAGCTATGAAATTATGAAAAACTACCCATTTCAAAGGTAGAAGTGGGGCTCCTACCCCAAGCGCCCCCAACTACTACAGCACTGGAGAAATGTGAAGCATGTTAAGAAGAGCCTACAGTTAACGATCGTTTTTACCACAGACTCAGTATACTCAGCCAATTGTATTGAACGTTGAAACCCAATAAATTTTTTAAATGCAATGCTTTATTAAAAAATGATATTTTTAGCAGTTATTATGATTGCTGCTCTTTGAATACATTATCAACTCTTAACGGTTTGCTTTCTTTATTCTCCCGTAAATACTTGATGATATCTTTCCTGTCCGAGAGTATAGCCGTTTCCTCGTTGTTGTTTTTTGTTTGTGTCGGTACGCCCAATAATTCGAACGAAAACAATTTTAAAACGCTTGGAAATCTTGAGCAAGATTCCACCATATTATTTTAATACTTTTACGTTTTGTGTCACATTAAAAATTTCTTGAAAACATAGAAAGCCATCTGTAAAGGCTCTTAGCAAATCACAATCGAGGTTGAACCAACATTTTATGATACAAACACTCTTTTGTACTACTATAAGTCTATAACACTACAGCAAAAGGTTACAATTAATATAATGCCCACTTTGCCATTGCCATGACTTAGAATCTTTTTAGAATCCAAGCGGAGATCAAGTGCGTTGGTCACGTGCATGTGCATTCTTCGCGCGTGGAAAACGACAGCACGTGGAAAAAAAGATGGAGGTCGAAGAAGGAAGTCTTCGTTCTTTTTTTGTTGATTAAAACGTGGAGAAAAATGTCGAACACTTTATAACTCACGATGAAAATCAAAGTTCGGAAATTCTTTCTGGCCTACGTGAAATGTACTACCTCACTAAAAAGGAGGAAGCTGCTTGTGGGCGAAGTATCAAAGGATGTCCTTTCGAGAGACTACAACTTGATGATACGAATTTCGATGTAGAAGTAATATGGCAGCAAATACAGCTTCAAAATGAGTTCCTGTTACAAAAGTTGAGTGTAGAAGCTGAAACTTTGGCTAAACCAGGAACTGTATTTTTGAGGAAAGAGGGATTGTCTAAGGATAAAAGGTAATAACAAAATCGTATCATTACTACTGAAGTTGTTCAACATACAAAGATTTTATCTCTTACATCACTTTTGTTAAATTCTCAACATCAAGAGGGATGACACCTTTTCACAATGATTTATTACGATGTTAATTCTGAAAATAGTTAGATGTCTACCTGCACACATTGCATTTTGTTAAATTTTTGAATTTTAAGAAATTGTGCTCATTGCTGTTGCTTTACTTGAGTTCATATGTATTGATTGAGCTAACTTTTTGAAGGGCTGAAACCTGTGAAAAGAACATTGTTTTGTATTACATCATTTTAATGTGATTCTTGCAATCTTATCATAAAAGTGGCAAGTTTTTAGATTTCTTTAGAGCAGGTATAGTTATGTGCAAGAACTTGAGAACTATAGTTATTGTCAAAAACTTGACAATTCAAATTTTTTACCATGACTTACTCTTTTTTACCATGACTTGGTCTTTTTTTATACAGTCAGTGTACTTTTTATGACCAATATAAAATCTAATTTTCAATCACGATTTCTTTCAGCAATGCCATTGAACAACAGAAAAGGTAAAACTTTATGTAAATCATTGTATATATAAAATGCATATGACCTCATTTTTTGTTTCTATTGATTCTGATAGATCTCAAATAGTTGTTTGATAATTTGTAAATTTTTTTGAGTAAAATGCAGATTTACAAAGTTATAATGGCGAAAATACAGTTTTTGGAAAAAAAGGAGCAAACACTGCAGGACTGAAACCCAGGACTGCATCTGAGGAAATTATTTCAGTCAATTTTGCAATATACTTTTCCTGTACTTGCGTGGAGTTTTCATTGAGTATTTACGGAAAATTTATGACTCTCTTACAAAATAGTAAGAAAGCTTCTTCAATTATAATTGTATGATAAAACTTTTATTGAATTTGGTTTTGGCATGTTATCAAAACTATTTGGAGCTTGATCATCGTTATCTGCATCAGCTTTGCTTTGACCTAGGTCTGAATAGTCATGCTCAACCTCATCCAATATTTGTTAAATATGCCTACTGCCATGGCAATTGGGATTAGTGTTTAGTGGAGCGCACTTCCGAATATTTCTCAATCATATTAAAATAGAATTTAAAATCCCACGTGATGTGGTTAGAGTTACTGTAGCTACCAAAATCTAATGCAAACTAGTCCACCTCCACCCACCCCCTACAAAACCATCTTAGATCACTGCTTGAAGATGCAAAGAAATTTTATGGAGATTTATTAGTTACTTTGTTGAAACATTGCTGCAATGGTGTTGTTAATTTGAAGAAGCAGATTGCGGCATTGGAACAAAGTATTATTGCGACAAAAGTTGGCAACTATCAGGAGAGACATCAGCATCTGTACGACCACAAAATAGTGTGCTGGAGGAAGTGTTGCAGTTTGATCACACTACAGCTCCTGGTTAGTGAATAATAGATCTATGGAAACTAAATATCTGAAATTTTCATGTTGCCCTCTTTGCTATTTAAAGGCTGAAACACACTTGGCAGTCGCTTTAGTCGCCCATCTAAAACTACCGCTCTGCGTGGTTAGTAAGCTGGTAGCATAGTCGCGTCAGCTAGTCGCTTTGAAAATTCAACATGTTGATTATAAGGTTAAATAGTTGGAGTGTTATTAAACAAAAAAGATTGTAGCATAATGCTTTATAGAACAACTACAAACAATAACGACCTTATCCGGCAGCATTTGAAAAATTAACCTTCCACTCTTCCTTGTAAACGAGACAAGTCTGCTCAAAAGCAGAGAGCCTTACGCTAGAAGTCCCGGCTTGTGACTGGTATAGCAGAGTTAAAAGGTGAAAGGTTTATTATAGATTAATCAACTGAATATTCCTGTTCATTTTTGTTTGGAAGCATGTTAAACAGCTCATATGGACTAAGCTCGAATTCCATATTAAATATACAGTAACATAATCCGGTGTTAATGTTAGACAATACATCATTGCCCTCAGTGAAAGCATCCCGCTTTTAATTGGAAAAAAATGAATCTAATATAGATGTTAAACATACATTGTCACCAGCATCCCGCTTGCCGACATGAATGAGTATAATTATAAGGTTAAATAGTTGGAATGTTACGTATTAAACAAAAAAAAGTGGTAGCATAATGCTTTATCTATTAGGGAGGTTAATTTTTCAAATGCTGTTGGATAAGGTCTTTACTGTTTGTAGTTGTTGAATAAAGCATTATGCTACCATTTTATGTAGGTGGAGGACAAAGTTGGTGAATTTACACTGGAATCATTTAATTTTTATATGACTTATAAAATAGGGACGATAGGAGCTACAAACTGAAACTTATTAACCTCAATGCACAGAATAAGATTGTCCACGATATTCATGTAATGGGCTATGATCATATTGGCGTGTTTTAACTGGCTTGTTCTCTTTTGTCCACATAGTAGTTTGTACTGAGTAAATATTCATGTATTAGTAGATATAATAATGGCCAAAATAAAATATTTAAGTGATGTCTGTGTCTGTAACAAACAGAAATCTCTGCCATGTTCAATATACGCCTCGTTAAAAGTCGCGATAGTCGCGATGCTCGCTCACATGTGTGTTTCCGGCGTTCAACCGACCGACGCGTGCGCATCACTTCGCTTTGGACGCACGACTGAAGCGATTGCTTAAAGTGTTTCAGGCTTAAAAATGGAAACATTTTCGTGTTTCTTTTGAGTTTCAGTAACACATAGAAAGTTTAAGAGAAACTAAAAGTGTGTTTATGAGCAATTTTGATATTCTCCCGAACTTTCACTATTGTTTCTATAACTCAATAGGAACAAGTAAATAAGTTTTCTGTTTCGTTTATAAAATAGCCTTTATAGGCAATATTAGAAAAATAAATTTGTTGATTTTATTTACTTATTACGTATGTAAATATGTAAATGTGCAAACCTGCGAGACTTCTATAAATCTATAGAAACACGGGTTTCTTTACCATTTAATGACGCCTGTGTTTTTAAAAAGCTATTTCGAATTCGTCTCGCAATTATAAATATTTTTTCAACACAAAGTCTTGCCTCTTCTATCTTTCCCGTTTTGTTTTTTTTTTAATTTTGAATGAACTTGTTAAATTGAAATGTACGTACGTAACCAGGCGTCTGTAGCGTACGATACTGACTAGTGTGTACCTTGTGCCATTTTAAAAGTGCTTATTTGAAGTTTATTGTCATTATATAGCTCCTGTTATAACAGAAGAGAGAAGCCAAAATTTAGTAGATATCATTACTCAGAGAATTATAGAAAACGTAAGTTGTTCAAGGAATATTTTGATGATTATTTTTTCGTATATCCAGGAGGTATTTGATGATCACGAAACTCTCCGTTACTGAAAAGTTATGACTCTCTTACAAAATAGTAAAAAAGCTTCTTCAATTATAATTGTATAATAAAACTTTTATTGAATTTGGTTTTGGCATGTTATCAAAACTATTTGGAGCTTGATCATCGTTATCTGCATCAGCTTTGCTTTGACCTAGGTCTGAATAGTCATGCTCAACCTCATCTAATATTTGTTAAATATGCCTACTGCAATGGCAATTGGGATTAGTGTTTAGTGGAGCGCACTTCCGAATATTTCTCAATCATATTAAAATAGAATTTAAAATCCCACGTGATGTGGTTAGAGTTACTGTAGCTACCAAAATCTAATGCAAACTAGTCCACCTCCACCCACCCCACCCCTACAAAACCATCTTAGATCACTGCTTGAAGATGCAAAGAAATTTTATGGAGATTTATTAGTTACTTTGTTGAAACATTGCTGCAATGGTGTTGTTAATTTGAAGAAGCAGATTGCGGCATTGGAACAAAGTATTATTGCGACAAAAAGTTGGCAACTATCAGGAGAGACATCAGCATCTGTACGACCACAAAATAGTCTGCTGGAGGAAGTGTTGCAGTTTGATCACACTACAGCTCCTGGTTAGTGAATAATAGATCTATGGAAACTAAATATCTGAAATTTTTCATGTTGCCCTCTTTGCTATTTAAAGGCTGAAACACACTTGGCAGTCGCTTTAGTCGCCCATCTAAAACTACCGCTCTGCGTGGTTAGTAAGCTGGTAGCATAGTCGCGTCAGCTAGTCGCTTTGAAAATTCAACATGTTGATTATAAGGTTAAATAGTTGGAGTGTTATTAAACAAAAAAGATTGTAGCATAATGCTTTATAGAACAACTACAAACAATAACGACCTTATCCGGCAGCATTTGAAAAATTAACCTTCCACTCCTCTTCCTTGTAAACGAGACAAGTCTGCTCAAAAGCAGAGAGCCTTACGCTAGAAGTCCCGGGCTTGTGACTGGTATAGCAGAGTTAAAAGGTGAAAGGTTTATTATAGATTAATCAACTGAATATTCCTGTTCATTTTTGTTTGGAAGCATGTTAAACAGCTTCATATGGACTAAGCTCGAATTCCATATTAAATATACAGTAACATAATCCGGTGTTAATGTTAGACAATACATCATTGCCCTCAGTGAAAGCATCCCGCTTTTAATTGGAAAAAAATGAATCTAATATAGATGTTAAACATACATTGTCACCAGCATCCCGCTTGCCGACATGAATGAGTATAATTATAAGGTTAAATAGTTGGAATGTTACGTATTAAACAAAAAAAAGTGGTAGCATAATGCTTTATCTATTAGGGGAGGTTAATTTTTCAAATGCTGTTGGATAAGGTCTTTACTGTTTGTAGTTGTTGAATAAAGCATTATGCTACCATTTTTATGTAGGTGGAGGACAAAGTTGGTGAATTTACACTGGAATCATTTAATTTTTATATGACTTATAAAATAGGGACGATAGGAGCTACAAACTGAAACTTATTAACCTCAATGCACAGAATAAGATTGTCCACGATATTCATGTAATGGGCTATGATCATATTGGCGTGTTTTAACTGGCTTGTTCTCTTTTGTCCACATAGTAGTTTGTACTGAGTAAATATTCATGTATTAGTAGATATAATAATGGCCAAAATAAAATATTTAAGTGATGTCTGTGTCTGTAACAAACAGAAATCTCTGCCATGTTCAATATACGCCTCGTTAAAGTCGCGATAGTCGCGATGCTCGCTCACATGTGTGTTTCCGGCGTTCAACCGACCGACGCGTGCGCATCACTTCGCTTTGGACGCGCGACTGAAGCGATTGCTTAAAGTGTTTCAGGCTTAAAAATGGAAACATTTTCGTGTTTCTTTTGAGTTTCAGTAACACATAGAAAGTTTAAGAGAAACTAAAAGTGTGTTTATGAGCAATTTTGATATTCTCCCGAACTTTCACTATTGTTTCTATAACTCAATAGGAACAAGTAAATAAGTTTTCTGTTTCGTTTATAAAATAGCCTTTTATAGGCAATATTAGAAAAATAAATTTGTTGATTTTATTTAGTTATTACGTATGTAAATATGTAAATGTGCAAACCTGCGAGACTTCTATAAATCTATAGAAACACGGGTTTCTTTACCATTTAATGTTTTAAAAGCTATTTCGAATTCGTCTCGCAATTATAAATATTTTTCAACACAAAGTCTTGCCTCTTCTATCTTTCCCGTTTTGTTTTTTAATTTTGAATGAACTTGTTAAATTGAAATGTACGTACGTAACCAGGCGTCTGTAGCGTACGATACTGACTAGTGTGTACCTTGTGCCATTTTAAAAGTGCTTATTTGAAGTTTATTGTCATTATATAGCTCCTGTTATAACAGAAGAGAGAAGCCAAAATTTAGTAGATATCATTACTCAGAGAATTAAAGAAACGTAAGTTGTTCAAGGAATATTTTGATGATTATTTTTCGTATATCCAGGAGGTATTTGATGATCACGAAACTCTCCGTTACTGAAAAGTTATGACTCTCTTACAAAATAGTAAAAGCTTCTTCAATTATAATTGTATAATAAAACTTTTATTGAATTTGGTTTTGGCATGTTATCAAAACTATTTGGAGCTTGATCATCGTTATCTGCATCAGCTTTGCTTTGACCTAGGTCTGAATAGTCATGCTCAACCTCATCTAATATTTGTTAAATATGCCTACTGCAATGGCAATTGGGATTAGTGTTTAGTGGAGCGCACTTCCGAATATTTCTCAATCATATTAAAATAGAATTTAAAATCCCACGTGATGTGGTTAGAGTTACTGTAGCTACCAAAATCTAATGCAAACTAGTCCACCTCCACCCACCCCACCCCTACAAAACCATCTTAGATCACTGCTTGAAGATGCAAAGAAATTTTATGGAGATTTATTAGTTACTTTGTTGAAACATTGCTGCAATGGTATTGTTAATTTGAAGAAGCAGATTGCGGCATTGGAACAAAGTAATATTGCGACAAAAAGTTGGCAACTATCAGGAGAGACATCAGCATCTGTACGACCACAAAATAGTCTGCTGGGGGAAGTTTTGCAGTTTGATCACACTACAGCTCCTGGTTAGTGAATAATAGATCTATGGAAACTAAATATCTGAAATTTTTCATGTTGCCCTCTTTGCTATTTAAAGGCTGAAACACACTTGGCAGTCGCTTTAGTCGCCCATCTAAAACTACCGCTCTGCGTGGTTAGTAAGCTGGTAGCGTAGTCGCGTCAGCTAGTCGCTTTGAAAATTCAACATGTTGATTATAAGGTTAAATAGTTGGAGTGTTATTAAACAAAAAAGATTGTAGCATAATGCTTTATCGAACAACTACAAACAATAACGACCTTATCCGGCAGCATTTGAAAATTAACCTTCCACTCCTCTTCCATGTAAACGAGACAAGTTTGCTCAAAAGCAGAGAGCCTTACGCTAGAAGTCCCGGGCTTGTGACTGGTATAGCAGAGTTAAAAGGTGAAAGGTTTATCATAGATTAATCAACTGAATATTCCTGTTCATATTTGTTTGGAAGCATGTTAAACAGTTCATATGGACTTAGCTGGAGTTCCATATTAAATATACAGTAACATAATCCGGTGTTAATGTTAGACAATACATCATTGCCCCTCAGTGAAAGCATCCCGCTTTTAATTGGAAAAAAAATGAATCTAATATAGATGTTAAACATACATTGTCACTAGCATCCCGCTTGCCGACATGAATGAGTATATATGTAAGGTTAAATAGTTGGAATGTTACGTATTAAACAAAAAAAAATGGTAGCATAATGCTTTATCTATTAGGGGAAGGTTAATTTTTCAAATGCTGTTGGATAAGGTCTTTACTGTTTGTAGTTGATGAGCATTATGCTACCATTTTTATGTAGGTGGAGGACAAAGTAGGTGAATTTACACTGGAATCATTTAATTTTTATATGACTTATTAAATAGGGACGATAGGAGCTACAAACTGAAACTTATTAACCTCAATGCACAGAATAAGATTGTCCACGATATTCATGTAATGGGCTATGATCATATTGGCGTGTTTTAACTGGCTTGTTCTCTTTTGTCCACATAGTAGTTTGTACTGAGTAAATATTCATGTATTAGTAGATATAATAATGGCCAAAATAAAATATTTAAGTGATGTCTGTGTCTGTAACAAACAGAAATCTCTGCCATGTTCAATATACGCCTCGTTAAAGTCGCGATAGTCGCGATGCTCACATGTGTGTTTCCGGCGTTCAACCGACCGACGCGTGCGCATTAATTCGCTTTGGGCGCGCGACTGAAAGCGATTGCTTAGTGTGTTTCAGGCTTAAGCTTTGAAAACATTTTCGTGTTTCTTTTGAGTTTCAGTAACACATAGAAAGTTTAGGAGTAACTAAAAGTGTGTTTATGAGCAATTTTGATATTCTCCCAAACTTTCACTATTGTTTCTATAACTCAAAAGGAACAAGTAAATAAGTTTTCTATTTCGTTTATAAAATAGACTTTTGAAAGCAATATTAGAAAAATAAATTTGTTGATTTTATATACGTATGTAAATATGTAAATGTGCAAACCTGAGACTTCTGCGTGTTTCTATAGAGTTATAGAAACACGGCTTTCTTTGATCATTTAATGATGCCTGTGTTTTTAAAAATCTATTTCAAATTCGGCTGGCAAATATAAATTTTTCAACACAAAGTCTTACCTCTTCTCTCTTTTTCCCTTTGTTTTTTTTTTTAATTTTGAATCAACTTGTTAAATTGATATGTACGTACGTAAGCAAGCCTCTGTAGCGTACGATACTGACTAGTGTGTACTTGTGCCATTTTATAAGTGCTTACTTAAAGTGTATTTTCATTATATAGCTCCTGTTATAACAGAAGAGAGAAGCCAAAATTTAGTAGATATCATTACTCAGAGAATTAAAGATAACGTAAGTTGTTCAAAGTATTTTTTGATGATTATCTTTTGGACTATCCATGAGGTATTTGATGATCACGAAACTCTCCGTTCATGAATGACGCTATCCCGCATCACGTTATTCCGTCTGCGTCACACTTTCCAGTGTTAGTCACGTTATCCTGTATTGGTCACGCTAACCTCCTAGGTCACGCTTTCCTGTATTTGTCACGCTACACTGCATTGGTCACGCTTCCCCTTTGGTCACACTATCCTTCATTGGTCACGCTACCCTACTTTGGTCAAGCTATCCTGCATTGGTCACACTATCCTGCATTGTTCACGCTATCTTGTGTAGGTCACGCTATCCTGCATTGGTCACGCTATTCTGCATTGGTCACACTATCCTGCTTTGGTCACCCTAACGTGCATTGGTGACGCTATCATGCATTGGTGACGCTAACATGCATTGCTGGCGCTAACGTGCATTGCTGACGCTAACGTGCATTGCTGACGCTAACGTGCATTGCTGACGCTAACGTGCATTGGTGACGCTAACGTGCATTGCTGACGCTAACGTGCATTGGTGACGCTAACGTGCATTGCTGACGCTAACGTGCATTGCTGACGCTAACGTGCATTGCGCTAACGTGCATTGCTGACGCTAACGTGCTTTAGTCACACTAACGTGCATTGGTCACGCCATCCTGCATTGGTCACGCTATCCTGTATTGGTCACGCTTTTTTGCATTGTTCACGCTATTCGGCATTGATCACGCTTTTCATTTGGTCACGCTATCTTGCTTTAAGCCTGGTATTCATTGGCGACATAAGCTTAAGTACAAGTTTATTAAAACTCTCCGTTCATCTAGTGCTTATTTATGCTTATTCTTATGCATGCTTTTGCTCGCTAGTGAAGACCAGGCTTTGTCACGCTATCTTGTATAGGTCATGCGATCCTCAATGACATCTCCTGCATCAGTCATCCTTACTCGTATGTCTCATACTATCCTTCGTGGGTAATGTTATCTTGTTTTTATAGCGCCATCGTGCATGGGTCCTTTTATTCCCTCGGTATCACATGCTATCATACGTGGTCTCTTCTATAGGCATGGGATGACGTGGAGCGAAAAGAAAAGCCAGTAAAGAAAGCTTATGAATACAAGAAAGCTCAACCGATAAGTCAAGAGAAAAGTAAAATGAGTCTGAGTGAAATATATGAGAGAGAATATCAACAACAACAGGTATGTTTTGACTTAAGAAACTAGCAATTTTCATAGGTTTTCTCATGTGAATCTTGAAAGGTTTTCATAAAGTTTTGGAAGATTTGACATGTATTTTCTTAGAATCCAGAGGAAGAAAAGGAAAACAAAGAACATGTTGAAATTAAGAAATTGATGAAATCTCTCTTTTCTAAATTGGATGCTCTAGCCAACTTTCATTTTACACCCAAACCGTGAATGGAGAATTCGATTCACGGTTTCAATTAAAAAAAAACAAGCGGAATTCGGTACTTGACTACACGCCTGTGGAGACACATAGAAGAGCAGGAAACGACAAAGAAGGTATCTCATGATTTTTTAGTTGTGAAAAAATAAATTGAGAGTAAACAATTTTGGTTACTACACAGTTCATCATGTTGATGAGCACATGCTTGTCAGCTTCTGGATCACGCTTATACACATAATATCAAACTATAATATAATTAAGAGTTGCAATGTTCACTCTTCTGAAAATAATTCACTATACTGTGGTGTTCCATTGATAAATTGTTCGTAATCATATTTATTGAGAGTGCAAATTTAAAGTGTAGGTAAGACTAAATGTGTTGTATTTAGTTATATTCAGCAAATGATTAATATTTTAAATATTTCTAACATTGTCAGCAAGCAATCAAAAATGCGAAATCAAAATTTATTCGTTCTCTTTCCAGTGTACTAATTTCAACGAATATAAATGTTTCATTGAGGATCAGAAACACCTTTCTTTTGATTATCTTAGTTGCTGCCACATGGGTCGTGTGTTGGCCAATAACTGTAGCAATTGACTACTTGGCCAGTAACTGTAGCAATAACTCATCAAAGGACAATTGATGCTACAATTGTCCTTTCTTTCTGTATGCAAAATATGACACTTTACGTTGACATATTATTATAATTAAGATTATTATTGCATATAAAGCATTGATCATACGAAACCCACTTCTGCTCTTGATGTTTCTCTCTGTTTGTTCTCGTTGCTTCTTTACTGTACTATATTTTCTTGTCTTTATGGTATTGATTCTTGTTAAGTGTCTTGTGTTGTCGGCTTTCAGATGTCTTATTTAGTTGGTCTTTTCTCGTTTCATTTGATGGCCTTATAGCTATAGTTTGCTTCGTTAAATTTGAGCTTGACTGATGTCAATAAAATTGGTGTTGTTTGGTGTGTGGTGTTTTTTTCTGCATTGAGACCTAAGCTTTTTTCTCTGCTTTTTCTTGTTGGCGCTTAACTCCAGGTTATGCAGCTGTTAGAGCCCGGCCTACTTCGTGTCGTACATCGTCGTTATCTTTGTTGGTTTTCTACTGCGAGGCTTTGTATCAAATTATATGAATTGCATTACGGTTGCCCTTACCTGTCTTGTTTTTAATACAATTTTTCATATGGACGCGTCAAACAACTGTGTATCAAGTGAGAAGAATTGCATTACGGTTTCTTTACCTGTCTTGTTTTTAATACAATTTCAATACAATGCATTTGTGTGTGGCGGTTTTATCTGCTTTGATACCTAAGCTTTTTCCTCTTTTCTTTCTTGTTGGCGCTTAACTCCATGTTATACAGCTACTACAGCCCGTCCTACTTCGTTTCGTACATCGTCGTTATCTTTGTTGGATTTCTACTGCGAGGCTTTGTATCAAATTATGTGAATTGCATTACGGTTGCCCTTACCTGTCTTGTTTTTAATACAATTTTTCTTATGGACGCGTCAAACATATAAATATCTAATTTAATCTTATCTTGTTTATCTTGCTTTTATGTCACGATCATAATTAAGCGCAAATATCGCTTCAACTTTAGTAAATTTAGAAATATTGTAAATCTGATCATAACTTTCTACTATTCTCATATTGTGTAGCAATTGTAGCATCAATTGTCCGGTCAAAAGGTACCTAGGCTGTTTTAAAATGTTTACTGTGGCTATGTCAGAATATGAGTTTTCACATTTTTTTAAATCTTTGGTAGAACTGAGTAATTAAGTTCTAAAGCAAAATATAATTGGTGTTATATTTTTGCTCTGTTATCTTCTAACCATATATTTCGTTGAAGTAAAATATCAGAAAACCGCACAAATTTATACTTGTGCGAACTACAAGCCTAGTGCCACAATAGGAACTCGTCTTACATTTATTACAATAAAACCTGTAAGCTTTGTGAATTAATTTATCAAATCAAACACACTGCATGTAAACAATGCAAAACTGAAAAATATCATCCATAAGCAAGTTTTATCCTCAACAAAGGAAAGCATAATTTTATCTTTAAATAAATAATTCCCTTTATAACACAAGTTTGAAAGCTCCAACACAAAGGTGATTGTACTTTAACAATTCTACTTTTAATTTCTTTGTGTGCAAGGCGCAAGACTACGTTGACATTTTATAATTAAGATTATTATTGCATATAAATCTTATAAAGCACTGATCATACTGAACACAATTGTCCTCTTGGTGTATTGGGATATTTATAATTCTTCATCAAAAAATATTTTCTGCACACTTCAGCTTAAATTAATTCTAAAAAAATGTAAAAATGTACGTGCCGATTTGTTTCAAACCTTTAAAAAATTTGTTGCAACGTACTGGGTATAGAATGGAAGGTCATTTGTAAATTTGACCATAAGGAAAGATTTCTTCAACATCTTGTGATTTTCGTCTAATGTAACATGCATGCCCTAAGACATATTCAAACTTTTGGTAGAGACTGTTTGCTGACAAGCCTCGGTATTCTGTCAAAGTTTGTCATTCCTTTTATAAAACATCCAATGTGAGAGAATGACGTCAATTCACATTAGTTGAAACTGAACCTTTCCTTCGATGAAAGTGTTTAGTTAAATCGAGCGAACCAGGTATTATATCCAGCTCAATAAAGTTGTATATATTACATCATGCGTTTGTGATAAAGATGTTTGACTAGAAACAGGTAAGAACTGTTGGTATGTGTCTATAAATGATAATTATGTACAATAGCTGCAATTTATGCAGTAATACGATTTAATAAACGCTTTTAATCTTTATAATGTGCAATAAAAATAAGGCATAGCTAAAAATACATTTCAACGACTGGAACCGGTGCATTATTTTGTTCGAGAGCATTTTATTATCTTAAAGCATGACCATTGCAAACATTGTCTTCAACCTGAACTCCTTGATTCGTTTGTGAAGGAACGCTGGGAGTGTTCATTTTTCTTGTTCTTGGGTGAAACATATCCAGATGAGGGAGAACTTTCAATTTCTTAAGCTGAATCATAAGGACGAGGACCAATAATGGAAAAAATGTTCGGAAGGAAAAAAAGTCCATGGAAAATACCAGATAAAACAACACCAAGCAATATCTACAAATTGTAATTGTAAAATTGAAAACATAAAATTTCCACATTGTACAATATGACAAAAAATATGTACGAAAGTTACCCTGAAAAACGTCATAAATAACGTCAAAATATACTATTTCGAAAATAGGAAATACGTGATTAGTCTTGGCAGTATTATGATTCATAAGTGTTAATAAGACATGTTTCATTATTTTATCACTTTTTCTTGTACCAGATTTTACGAAAAATGTGTGTCCAACATAAAATGCATAATTCACAGTAATCCAACAGCAATAATAAGCACAGCAGTTGAAACTGTGTCAATCGTTAAATTCCAAAAATAACATCAATCCAGCAATATCTAAATAAGGAATTATTTGACAAACAAGATATAAACTTGCCGTTAATGGTAAAAGGTTTCATAAACTAGTTTTACTGGACAAATTTGGCTAAAATGCAGCAAAAAACAGGGGCAGATCTAGGTTACGTCAAAATAAATCACTGCAGCACGTTTTCAAAAATAATTACATTTCTAACCAGCATAGAGGAAAGTCCATTGGTAAAATTATATTTTTAGAAATTCATAACCAATAGTGTTTTTCTGCAAAGTACTTTGAATTTAAAATTAAGCAGCTATAATTTATGTTGACGAACGCCAAATCCGCCACTGGCAAGAAAGAAAGTTAGTGCTACTAAAAAAGTCTTCAGTAAAGTACCTTTAGTTTTCATTTTTACTGACAAAACATAAGGTTGTCCACTGAATGAAGGTACAGTGTTTGTGATGAGTTTTAATTATTTTTCATAAAACAATCAATGGCTGTATAATTTTTTATGAGTACGAAGTGAAAATTTCCACTTACCACTGTTAAAACAACACATACAAACACCAATACTGACGTCACTGGGCATGCAAATAATCACCATGGTGACAACAAAGACAACTGCCATAGCCAGAAGTATATTTCAAAATAGTTATTCAAAAATGGTTTGACGCAGTCATAGAAAGTTTAAGTAACGTGAAACGAATTTTCTCTTTTGATAAAAAATTGTAAATTTACGTGATTAAAGTACCTTGTTTCCCTCAGCAGACAAATCGACTATTGACAATGGGGGTTTCTCTGAAACCAATTCTTCTATCAAACTTCGAAACTTATCCATCGCTTTTATTTGATCTTGGGTTTATCTTAGAATTCGTAGATATGCACGTAGTCGAGTTGCCTAAAATGAGGAATATGTCAATCCAACAATATTAGTAGCATAAACTATTTTCTAAAACAAGATGAACCTTTATACTGTTAATGTGTTCTTTTCCAATGAATGTCATCACGAAAACGATTTCCGTCAACTTGAAGAAATTCTCGCAGTTTTTCGTAAAAGACATTTTCATTGTTGACTGTCAATTCTAAATTATCTTATACGGTAATGAAAACTTGTGTAATAATTTGTCAGCTTAAAATCATAAAGAATTTCTTTCTACTTACTTGTAGTGTTGATAAACGTAGAGTTTCTCGTATTTAAACACTTATTATAATTTATTTTCAAAACAATTTTTAATGGTGCTTAATGCCAGGTATTGTTTTTAACTCTGTATACTGTTAACTGTATGCAAAATTATTTGTTCTTTAAAATAATCAATCTCTCTCGTAGAAAAACCAATGCAATGATAATAATGATTTGTAACTGTTTCACGAAGGAAAAAGAGCTGTCACGATAATATAGAAAGCAAATTTCAAATTTATCCAAAATTGAGACATTTCGTATTTAAATATAAATTCTATAACAATCTCAACTCAATCAACACTTCAAAAGAATTTCAATTTTCTGATATTATCGTCGTATAGCGAGAGACTTTCCGAGCTGAAATCGGATTCGTGTAATAAAAATTAATGCCCAACATAAAGTTCAGATTAGAGCCATATAAATAGACCAATAAAAACCAAATTGTAAAATCAAATTTATTGTAACGTTTCGTCTTTACTCAAGACATCTTCAGAGAAATAATCAATAGGATGTTAAGAGGAGATATTGTATTTACAAAAAGGTGTTAAATTACTACTAAAGGAGACGGTGTCAAATGGATATACGATAGGGAATTTAGGAAGTAAAATAAAGAGAAATTAAAAAAGGTTAAGTGGAATGGAGTTTCCTTGAACATTAAGTGAAGGCTTGTATTGATTGATTAGGAGGCTTTTATGAATGGAGAGTTCATAAGAATCGTTGGAAGAGGAGATTATTTTAAAGTCGTCTAAGTTGGGGGTGTGTCCAATTGAGTTAATGTAAGCAAGAATGCTTGACAATGCAGGATGGGAAACTTTGTTGCCTGTAAGGGGGGATATTCCCAAGTGCTCCGAGAGTCTGTGTGTAGATGACGCGTGGTTTGATCCACATACGATGCGTTGCAGCTTCGACACTTGAATAAATAAACCACACCAGATCTCAGAGGTTTGGGAATTTGTCCTTAAAGGGGAAGAAAGAAGGGATACGTTGAGAAGGGCGAAAAACAAATTTAATAGATATATGTGGGAAGGCTGCAGCACAAAGGCTATTGATTTGTGTGCGATTTGAAGAAGTGTATGCCCGTGAAAAGAAGACAAAAATAGATGGGCATAAATGGAAATAAATACTATAACAATCCCAACACAGTCAACAATTCAATACAATTTCTTCATATGATATTATCACCTTAACATATGATTCATCAATCACATGCATCTATAGATTTGAGAAATAATTTGCCTTTCACACTGCTCAAAACAAAATACAAATATTTCGTCATTAAACTCACCAGTACAAAATGCTATCGGTTCAGCACCTTGGACAAATTTCTTACAAATGAAAAAGAATTAAACTTAGACAGTGTTTCAATAAAAATAATGTAACTACCAAGTTAAAGGATCATGTTAAACAAGGGAATTCAATAAACTACCTCGTCATTAATGTCCATGTATCTCTGACAATTGTTGCAGTAAGAAGAAACAATTTGGATTCAAATTGTTGTTCTAGTTGCTGTGAACCATAAGTACTTTCACCAAGGAATGCAGCAGCAATTACTAATATAATGATCTGAAAAAGTTAATACTTGATCAAATTTGAGTACAAACATATACCACAAATTGTACTATAACGGAAGCAGACACACATATGGCAATAATTTTCTATTCCTGGCTTTTACCTGGAAATTATGCAACATGACTTGCATATATTTGAACTGATGCAATTTAAAACGACAGGAAAGTTAGTATACCTTCACAGGTAACTTAACAGCACCTGGTTCAACAATCATTTCATAAAACATTTGTAAATAACTTTTCTGTCCACATCCATTTGGTTTATAATCATCAGGTAGAATTATACAACAAGAACAACCATCACGACTTCTGCCACTTTTTACACTTTATCTATAGATCGTAACGTTAAAAAATATTACAATTTCGGAAGCACTCATTAATCCTTTCGTTGTTGTTCGTTTTTCATTTCATTTGATGTTTCAAGCAACTAAGTTTTTACTGTATGTTTAGTGTTTTTCAACCTAATCTTTTAAAGCTTTCGAGCCCTGATTGAGATCTCTTGTAGTCGAGAATCGATTTCTTCATGTTAAGATTAGAGCCCAAATGATAGTTCTTAAATTATACAAAGCAGCTTGATCTTTAATCGGGATTAATAATGGTTTTCATTACTCTTTGTAATTGGTGCACTAGTAGTTTGGCAATGATCTTATAGTCACTGTTCAAGATTGTGAAAGACGCCAGTTTGTGATATGTTCAGGATCATCTTGCTTATAAAGAACGATGATGACGGTTTCCCTCAGTGATGGGAACAAAATTCCATAAAAGACGCAGACACCAATCCCAAAAATTCATTTTTCAAGATTCTCCAGTAACTCACGTAAAATTTCTTATGTAGGTCATAAAGTCCGGGGGATTTGTGATTAGTCAGTGACATAACGGCACTCGTGTAGTAAGTCCAAGCACTAAAGCCGGTAAACCTAAACGAAGGTTTGTTTATTTAAAGGACCTCAAATGTGGGTATTTCTCAAATTCTCGCAAAGTAAGTTGTTGCACGCTGCAGAACAAAAACTTTAAAAAGTTATAAAGCAAGTACGAGTTGTGTTTCACCTCTTATGTTTGCTTTAATCCTTAATTATATAATCTTAAAATAATAGTTAATCTGCGGATGCAGGCTGCGTTGGAGTTACATAAAAGAATAACACCCATTTGCAAAAAACAGAAAATTGTTATTTACATGTTAAATGATTAAACGTTGAAAATGTTTGGTCTTTAAGTCTTTATAGTTCTTTTTGTTTAATACCTCTATGTTCATCAGGTAAACATGTGATTCATAAGCAATTTTTCTCCAATTCTGTTAAAGCGTGATTTTATCTTTCAATAAATAATCCCCTTTAGATTTGACCTTTGAATTACGTAACAATCCAATACAAGTGTAATTGAACTCGTACAATTGTCCTTTCTTTCTGTATGCAAAATATGACACTTTACGTTGACATATTATTATAATTAAGATTATTATTGCATATAAAGCATTGATCATACGAAACCCATTTCTGCTCTTGATGTTTCTCTCTGTTTGTTCTCGTTGCTTCTTTACTGTACTATATTTTCTTGTTCTTTTAAGGTATAGATTCTTGTTGTTAAGTGTCTTGTGTTTTCGTTGTTCAGATGTCTTATTTAGTTGATCTTTTCTCGTTTCATTTGAGGGCCTTATAGCTATAGTTTGCTTCGTTAAATTTGAGCTTGACTGATGTAAATAAAATTGGTGTTGTTTGGTGTGTGGTGGTTTTTTCTGCATTGAGACCTAAGCTTTTTGTCTCTGGTTTTTCTTGTTGGCGCTTAACTCCAGGTTATGCAGCTGTTACAGCCCGTCCTACTTCGTGTCGCACATTGTCGTTATCTTTGTTTTTTCTCTACTGCGAGGCTGTGTATCAAGTGAGAAGAGTTGCATTACGGTTTCTTCACCTGTCTTGTTTTTAATACAATTTCAATACAATGCATTTGTGTGTGGTGTTTTTATCTGCTTTGAGACCTAAACTTTTTCTCTTTTTTCTTGTTGCCGCTTAACTTCAGGTTATATCTCAGTCAACAAGTGATGGTTTTTCTGTGCAATTTTTTTTTCCTGATAATTTGGGTTGGCAAATAAATTCAAATGCCTTATCTTTCATTCGAAGATCTGTATAAAGTAACCCCATGATATTGACTATTTTTGCCTTGTCAAAGTTTTCAACATACCTTGGCAATTTCTTACGTTTCTCGCAAAAGTAAGTTGTTGTACGCTGCAGAACAAAAACATTAAAAAGTTCTAACGCAATTGCAAGTTCTGTTTGATCTCTTAAGTTTGCTTTAATCCTTGATTAATCCTTGAATCATGAAATAATAGTTAATCTGCGGAAACAGGCTGCGTTGGAGTTAAATAAAAGATTAACACCGGTTTGCAAAAAACAGAAAATTGTTATTTAGATATTGAATGATAAAACGTCAAATGTTTGTCATTCAGTATTTATAGTCCTTCTTGTTTAATATACCTATATTTACCAGGTAATCATGTGATTCATAAGCAATTTATCTTCAATTCTAATAAAGCGTGATTTTGTCTTTGAATAAATAATTCCCTTCAGATCTGAGCTTTGAATTACGTAACGCTCCAATACAAAGGTGATTGAACTCGTAGCATTGTACTTTATTTCTGTATGCAAAATATGACACTTTGCGTTGACATATTATTATAATTAAGGTTATTATTGCATATAAAGCATTGATCATACTAAACCCATTTCTGCTCTTGACGCTTCTCTCTGTTTGTTCTCGTTGCTTCTTAACTGTACTATATTTTCTTGTTCTTTTAAGGTATTGATTCTTTTTGTTAAGAGTCTTGTGTTGTCGGTGTTCAGATGTCTTATTTAGTTGGTCTTTTCTCGTTTCATTTGATGGCCTTATAGCTATAGTTTGCTTCGTTAAAATTGAGTTTGACTGATGTAAATGTATTTGGTGTTGTTTGGTTTGTGGTGTTTTTTTCTGCTTTGAGACTTAAGTTTTTTCTCTGTATTTTCTTGTTGGCGCTTAACTCCAGGTTATACAGCTACTACAGCCCGTCCTACTCCGTGTCATTCATCGTCATTTTCTTTGTTGGTTTTCTACTGGGAGGCTTTGTATCAAAAAAGAAGATTTGCATTACAATTGCCATTACCTGTCTTATTTTTAATACAATTTTTCTTATGGACGCGTCAAATATATAAATATCGAATTCAATTTTATCTTGTTTATCTTGCTTTTATGTCACGATCATAATACTGCACAAATATCGCTTCAACTTTAGTAAATTTAGAAATATTGTAAATCTGATCATAACTTTCTAGTATTCTCATGTTCAAAAGCTACCTAGGCTGTTTTAAAATGTTTAATGTGGTTATGTCAGAATATGAATTTTCACATTTTTTTAAATCTTTGGTAGAACTGAGGAATTAAGTTCTAAAGCAAAATATAATTGGTGTTATATTTTTGCTCTGTTATCTTCTAACCATATATTTCGTTGAAGTAAAATATCAGAAAACTGCACAAATTTATACTTGTGCAAACAAAAAACCTAGTGCCACAATAGAGTTATTAAACAAGAAGAACTATAAAGACTCAAAGACCAAACATTTTCAACGTTTAATCATTTAGCATGTAAATAACAATTTTCTTTTTTTGCAAATAGGTGTTATTCTTTTATGTAACTCCAACGCAGCCTGCATCCGCAGATTAACTATTATTTTATGATTATATAATTAAGGATTAAAGCAAACATAAGAGGTCAAACACAACTCGCGTTTGCTTTATAACTTTTTAAAGTTTTTGTTCTGCAGCGTGCAACAACTTACTTTGCAAGAAATGTGAGAAATAGCCACATTTGAGATCCTTTAAATAAACAAACCCTCGTTGAGGTTTACCAGCTTTAGTGCTTAGACTTAAGCCTGGCGCACACTAGCGCCATCGGCTGAGCTGAGAGTTACTCGTGACTGTTGCAGCACCCCTTTTCCTCAATTTTGCGGTCAAGTTTTGAGCAATATTCGCCTCGCCCGCCATCGGCGCCGAATATTCAACATGTTGAATAAAATAGTGCACGAGTGAACATTGGCTCCAAGTGTGCGCGCGTACTGAGCTATTATCTCAACACGTTAAGAAAATGCGCATGCGTTATTTCCTCAATCACAGTGTTTAAATTTGTAAAATTTGTGTAATTTGTGTAAAAGTTGTGGAAACAATTGTAATATTTTCCTTGCCAACATTAATATGATCAAACGAGAAAAATTTTTATCAACTTTGAATTGCTTCAAAGTACACAGTACAAATCAGCGGAAACATTTCTCTGACGGGCGCGAAGTTTCTACCACGCAGTAAACGAAAATTGCTACTAAAAGTGCCTCTTATTGGCAAAGTGGTGGTTGTTATAACATAGATAATATTTTTGGTTTTACTCAATTCAAAATGATAAAATTCTATGGAAATGAAGAATGGTAATTTTCTATAGCGGTGGCATTTTTTCAGAACAGGTTACACCAATGACAGAAAGAACAACGTAAATATCTTTCGTTACTAATGCTTCTAATACATGTTTCATTTTTCTAGACGATAATGCGATTCAAGTGAGTCAGCTCATTTTTCACACAAATAGTCTTTGAAAGATTTTGTCTATCGTAGTGATGTGTGAAAAACAGTTTGTTAGCTAAGATCGCTTTAGAGAAATTGAAGATAAGAAAATAAAACTTCTTTAGTTTGACAAAATGATTTTTATCCTTTCACCAAACAAACATCGCATATTGTGGAGGAATTACTGGGAAAATCAAATATTGTATCAGTTAAACATTGAACAAGAAATTATAGATTGTTGTATAACATATTGTTTGATTCGAATAAACGTTTGTTTGCTCTAAATTCTGTTATTCTTTCTCTTGTGTTACGTTTTTCTTCATCAGTAAACTTACACAAATCAAACGGGAAATATTTATAATCACAGTGCAGTTTATGTCCTTAAACATTAAACAATAATCCGTGATTTCTGCATTTCCTACACTTTGGGGGACACTTTCTTGATGCTTCTCTCTGTTCTCGTTGCTTCTTTACTGTACTATATATCGTTCTTCTTTTATGGTATTAATTCTTGTTGTTAAGCGTCTTGTGTTGTCGGCGTTCAGATGTCTTGTTTAGTTGGTCTTTCTCGTTTCATTTGATGGCCTTGTAGCTACAACTTGCTTTGTCAAATTGGAGCTTGACTGATGTAAATATAATTTGTGGTGTTTGGTTTGTGGTGGTTTTTTCTGCTTTGAGACCTAAGTTTTTTCTCTGTTTTTACTTGTTGGCGCAAAAATCCACAGGTTATGCAGCTATTATAGCACGTCCTACTTCGTGTCGTACATCGTAGTTATCGTCGTTGGCTTTCTAATGCAAGGCTTGGTATCAAATTACATGAATTGCATTACGTTTGTCCGTACCTGTCTTGTTTTTAATACAATTTTTCTTATGGACGCGTCAAACATATAAATATCGAATTCAATCTTATCTTGTTTATCTTGCTTCTATGTCACGATGATAAATAAGCACAAATATCGCTTCAACTTTATTAAATTTAGAAATATTGTAAATCTGATCATAAGTTTCTACTATTCTCGTGATCAAAATATATCCAGGCTGTTTTAATATGTTTACTGTGGCTATGTCAGAATATAAATTTTCACATTTGTTTTAAATCTTTGGTAGAACTGAGTAATTATGTTCTAAAGCAAAATATTATTGCTGTCATATTTTTGCGTTGCTATCATTCAACCAAATATTTCGTTTAAGTAAAATATCAGAAAACCGCACAAATTCATAGTTGTGCGAACTACGAACCTAGCGTCACAATAGAAACTCTTCTTACTTTTATATTTAAAAAAACCTGTAAGTTATGTGAAATATTTATCAAAGCAAACACACTGCAAACAGCAAGAAAACTGAGAAATATTATCCATAAACAATTTTCATCATCAGTACATGAAAGCATAATTTTATCTTTAAATAAATTCTTCCCTTTATATCACAAGTTGGAATTACATAAAGCTCCAACTCAAAGGTGATTGTACTTTAGCCATTCTACTTTTAAATTTTTTTATTCAAAACGCAAGATTACGTTAATATATTATAAGTGGATTATTATTGCATATATATCTGCAATAAAGCATTGATCATACGGAACACAATTATGCTCTTTTTGCTTCTCTCTCTTTGTTCTTCACACCTTTTTTGTACAAGATTTTACCAAAAATGTGTGTCCAACATTAGATGCATAATCCACTGATAAACCAACCAATAGCAATATTAAGCACAACAGTTGAAACTGTGTCAATCGTTAAATCCCAAAATTACATAAATCCAGCAACATCTACATGTACAATTATTTGACAACAATGTATAAACTCGACGCTAATATTAAAAAGGCTTGCTAAACTAGAGTGACTGGAAAAATTTGGATTAATTGCAGGAAAAACCAATGGCAGATCTATATTACGTCAAAATAAATTACTGCAGCACATTTTAAAATATATTTACATTTCTAACCACCATAGAGGCAAGTCCATTGGTAAAATTATATTCTTTAGAAATTCAAAACCAATAGTGTTTTTTAGAAAAGTAATTTAATTTTAAAATTGAGAAACTATAATTTATGTTGACGAACGCCAAATCCGCCACTGGCAAGAAGGAATGTTAATGCAACTAAAAATCTCTTCAGTGAAGTACCTTTAGTTTTCTTTTTACTGACAAAACATAAGGTTGTCCATTGAATGAAAGTACTGTGATTGTGATGAGTTTTAATTATTTTTATAAAACAACTATTGCTGTATAATTCCTTATGAGATTACGAAGTGAAAATTTTCACTTACCACTGATAAAGCAACACATAAAAACACCAATACTGACGTCACTGGCCTTGCAAATAATCACCGTGGTGACAACAAAAACAACTGCCATAGCCAGAAGTATAATTCGAAATAGTTCTTTAGCAATGACCTGACGCAGTCATAGAAAGTTCAAATAACGTAAAACGAATTTTCTCTTTTAATAAAAATTGTAAATTTACGTAAATAAAGTACCTCGTTTCCCTCAGCAAATAAATCACACGATTATGGACAATGGGGTTTTCCCTGAAACCAATTCCTTCTGTCAAGCTTCAAAACTTATCCATTGCTTTTACTTGATCTTGTGTTTTTCTTAGAATTCGTAGGAATGCACGTATTCGACTTGCCTAAAATAAGGAATATATCGACCCAACAATATTAGTAGCATAAACTATTTTCTAAAGCAAGACAAACCTTTATAGTGTTAGTGTTGTTTTTCCAATGAATGTCATCACGAAAACGATTTTTTCACCTTGAAGAATTTCTCGCAGTTTTTCGTAAAAGACATTTTTATTTTTGACAGTCAATTCTAAATTATCTCATTTATAAGGTAATGAAATCTTGTGTAATAATTTTGGTCAGCTTAAAATCATAAAGTATTTCTTTATACATACTTGTAGTGTTTAGAAAATAAATTGAGTTTGTCGTATTTAACAATTTATTGTAATGTTCAAACCAATTTTCAATGGTGTTTGATGACAGATATTGTTTTTCACTCTTTATACTGTTAAGCGTATGCAAATTTATTTGTTCTTTAAAATAATCAATCTCTCCATTAGAAAAACCCATGCAATTAAAATAGTGATTTCTAACTGTTTCATGAAGGAAAAATTAACTGGTGCCATAATATAGAAAGAAAATTTCAAATTTATCCAAAATTGAGACATTTTGTATTCACAGATAAATTCTATAACAATCCCAGCACAGACAACACTTTAAAAGAATTTCAATCTTCTGATATTATCACCGTAATACATGATTCATCAATCACATGCATCTATAGCTTCGAGAAATATTTTGTCTTTCACACTGCTCACAACACGATACAAGTATTTCATTATTAAACTCACCAGTAGAAAATGCTATCGGTTCACCACCTTGCACAAATTTCTAACAAATGAAAAAGATTTAACTTAGACAGTGTTTCAATAATACTATGGTAAATACAAAGTTAAAGGATCATGTTAAAAAAGGAAATTCAATAAACTGCCTCATCGTTAAGGTCCATGTAATCTCTGACAATTGTTCCAGTAAGAGGAAACCATTTGGATTCAAATTGTTGTTCTAGTTGCTGTGAACCATAAATATTTCCATCAAAGAGTGCAGCAGCAATTACTAATATAATGACCTGAAAAATTAGTGAATAATCAAATTTGAGTACAAACGTAATACCACAAGCCAATTTTTACAAACTACAAAAAAATGTAATAAAACGGATACACACACATATGGCAATAATTTTCTATTCCTGGCTTTTACCTGGATATTATGCAACATGACTTGCATATATTTGAACTGATGCAATATGAAACGATAGGGAAGTTATTATACCTTCACAGGTAACTTAACAACATCTGGTTCAACAAAATTTTCATAAAATATTTGTAAGTAACATTTTTGTCCACATTCATTTGGTTTATGATCCTCAGATGAAATTATACAACAGGCACAACCATCACAACTTCTGACATTTTTAGACTTGAACTAAAGATCATAACGTTTAATAAATATTACAATTTCGTAAGCACTCATTCATCCTTTCGTTGTTGTTCGTTTTTCATTTCATTTGATGTTTCGAGCAACTAATTTTTTAGTGTATATCAAGTGTAGTTCAACCTAATCCTTTAAAGTTTTTTGAGCGTTGATTGAGATCTCATGCAGTAGAGAATCGAATTCTCCATGTTGAGATTAGAGCCCAAAAGATAGTCCTTAAAAAGACATAGCAGCTTGATATTTAATCGGTATTAATGATGGTTTTCATTACTGTCTGTAAATGGTGCACTAGTAGTTTGGCAATGATCTTATAATCGCTGTTCAAGATTATGATTAGATGCCAGTTTGTGATATGTTCAGGATCATCTTGCTTATAAGGAAGGATGATGACGGTTTCCCTCAGTGATGGGAACAAAATTCCATAAAAGACGCAGACACCAATCCCAAAAATTCGTTTTCCAAGATTTGGCAGAAACTCACGTAAAGTTCCTTCTGTAGTTCATAAAGTCCGGAGGATTTGTAATTTGTCAGCGACATAACGGCTGTTGTGTAGTAAGTCCATGCACTAAAGCTGGTAAACTTCAACGAGGGTTTGTTTATTTAAAGGATCCCAAATGTGGCTATTTCTCACATTTCTCGCAAAGTAAGTTGTTGTACGCTGCAGAACAAATACTTTAAAAAGTTATAAAACAAGTGCGAGTTCTGTTCGACCTCTTATGTTTGCTTTAGTCCTTAATTTTATAATCATGAAATAATACTTAATCTGCGAATTCAGGCTGCGTTGGAGTTACATAAAGGAATAACACCGGTTTGCAAAAAACAGAAAATTTTTATCTACATGTTGAATGATAAAACGTTGAAAATGTTTTGTCATTGAAGCTTTATAGATATTCTTGTTTAAAATCTCTATGTTTATCAGGTAATCATGTGATTCATCATCAATTTATCTGCAATTCTGATAAAGCGTGATTTTATCTTAGAGTAAATAATCCCTTTGGATCTGAACTTTGAATTACGTAACGCTCTAACACAAAGGTGATTGAATTCGTACCATTGTACTTTTTTCTGTATGCAAAATATGAGACCTTACGTTGACATATTATTATAATTAAGATTAATATTGCATATAAAGCATTGATCATACTAAACCATTTCTTCTCTTGATGCTTCTCTCTGTTCTCGTTGCTTTTTTACTGTACTATATTTCGTTGTTCTTTTATGGTATTGATTCTTGTTGTTAAGCGTCTTGTGTTGTCGCCTTTCAGATGTCTTATTTAGTTGGTCTTTCTCGTTTCATTTGATGGCCTTATAGCTATAACTTGCTTCGTCAAATTTGAGCTTGACTGATGTAAATATAATTTGTGGTGTTTGGTGTGTGGTATTTTTATAGCTTTGAGACCTAAGTTTTTTCTTTGTTTCTTCTTGTTGGCACTAAACTCCAGGTTATGCAGCTATAAAAGCCGGTCCTATTTCGTGTCGTACATCGTAGTTATCATTGTTGGTTTTCAACTGCGAGGCTTCGTATCAAATTATATGAATTGCATTACTTTTGCCCTTACCTGTCTTGTTTTTAATACAATTTTCTTATGGACGCGTCAAACATACAAAATATCGATAAATAAGCACAAATATCGCTTCAACTTTAGTAAATTTAGAAATATTGTAAATCTGATCATAAGTTTCTACTATTCTCATGCTCAGCCTGTCCTACTTCGTGTCGTACATCGTAGTTATCGTCGTTGGCTTTCTAATGCAAGGCTTTGCATCAAATTGTATGAATTGCATTACGGTTGCCCTTACCTGTCTTGTTTTTAATACAATTTTTCTTATGGACGTGTTACACATATAAATATCGAATTCAATTTTACCTTGTTTATCTTGCTTTTTATGTCACGATGATAAATAAGCTCAAATATTGCTTCGAATTTAGTAAATTAAGAAATATTGTAAATGTGATCATAAGTTTCTACTATTCTCGTGATCAAAAGCTATCAAGGCTGTTTTAAAATTTTTACTGTGGCTATGTCAGAATATGAGTTTTCAAATTTTTTTTAAATCTTTGGTAGAACTGAATAATTATGTTCTAAAGCTAAATGTAACTTGAGTTATATTTTTGTGTTGTGATCTTCTAACCATATATTTGTTTGAAGTAAAATATCAGAAAACCGCACAAATTCATATTTGTGCGAACAACGAACCTAACGTCACAATAGAAACTCGTCTTACTTCTATATTGAAAAAACCTGTAAGCTATGTGAAATATTTGATCAAAGCAAACACACTGCAAACAGCCAGCAATACTGAAAAATATTATCCATAAACAATTTTTATCCTCAATACAGGAAAGCATTATTTTATCTTTAAATAAATTGTTCGCTTTATTTTACAAGTTTCAATTAAATAAAGCTCCAACACAAAGGTCATTGTACTTTAGCCATTCTAATTTTCTTCTTGTTTTGTGCAAAACCTATCCTTGTTGAGTTATTGTGATTCATATTTATGATTACTGAAGTAGAAAAATCAATGTGAGTTCATTTAATGTATATATTACTCATCAGGTGGGAGGATGTTCGTGCTGAAAAAATATTTCAAAGGGGTTTTGTCGAAGGACGATTTTTGGGCCGAGTGAAAATATTTTTTTGTACGGACATACGTAAAAGGTAAAATTAATTATTTTCGTTAAAACGATTCATCGTCATTAAAACGATTCAAAAAAACTTCAATGAGTTATTAAGAAGAAAGAATACAACATGTCATAGAAAGATGCAAAAGTTGGAGTAGCCGAATTCAGTGTTAATGACCATCAAGACATGAAGAAGCGATAGCTAACATCTTACTTTAAATTTTTCTATTACATACTGTGCATTAAGTACAAAGGTATAAAGCGTTAAATGGAAAATAAACAATACTAGCTTTTGAATGAACATCAAAGTAACTCATTTGGATGAACTACATTAAAAAGTAGCTAAAAGGAAAACATTTTAATTGTTCTTTCAGCTAAGTCATGGAAATCTTCATTTATAAAAACGCAATCATCAATCAATTTACATCAAGATGCCAAAAACGTGCTTCCGTCATATAAATTGTACTTTCACAAATTGTGCTAGTACACAATAACAAGAAAAAATCGATTATAAAGAAAAAAACATGTATATTATGCATGCTCATGCATAAAAGTACATCAACAACACAGTTAAACCAGATAAGGTTTTTGGAGCGATCTTGTCATTATTTATCTAGTCTTTTCCAATGCTGCTTTTCTGTGCTAATGTTGTGTGACTGTTCTGAAGTAGTCTCCGATATCCGGAGAAATTTCAACCTTAAAGGTAGCTATGGTGAATCCACTTTCTCCTTTTTTTATTGATTTTAAAACTCAAACTTTGTTTGAATAAAGATGAATTTATAATGGGTGATAGGGCGCAGTAAGGTTGCAAATTTCCCGTTGAAATATCAATATACCATGAAAATAGCAAAAAATCAATTGAGGTTTGTATTTAAAGGAGCACACATCCAACGAATCTCCCAACCATTGTTTAAAAGCAACAGAATTTAACAAAAATGTCTCACAAAGCATAGCGACCATAACGGATCATTTACAAAGTAGCCAAAGCATTTAACCTCCATCCTCTTATTACAAAATCATCTTGAGTTCATCCTTTGTTTAAATAACGCAGAAAATTGTTATAATATAATTAAAGCAAACTAAATATTGTCGTAAAAAATTTATTTCATCGAAAGAATTTCCAATGGTGTTGTGTCATAAAAATATCTACAACTTCAAACAGAACTACATTTCGAAGTACCAAACTACCTTAGTTCAAAATAAACACTATGCATATTAGCTCTACGACTGTCATATTCCATTTATATATAATTTTTAACATCTTCAACATTTAGCAGTCGATTTATAAATGTGAGAAAATATAACCGTTGAGACAATGGCTATAAAATATTTACTGTGGCTATGTCAGAATATGAGTTTTCACATTTTTTTAAATCTTTGGTAGAAGTGAGTAATTAAGTTCTAAAGCAAAATATATTTGGAGTTATATTTTTGCGTTGTTATCTTCTAACCATATATTTTGTTGAAGTAAAATAATGATCTGAAAAATTAATGATTATTTCAAATTTGAACACAAACGTAATACCACAAGGCAATTTTTACAAACTCAAAAAATTTGTACTATAACGGAGAAGACACACATATGGCAATAATTTTCTATTCCTGGCTTTTAACTGGATATTATGCAACATGACGTCCATATATTTGGAATGATGCAATTTAAAACGATATGGAAGTTGGTATACCATCACAGGTAACTTAACAACACCTGGTTCAACAATCTTTCCATAAAACAATTGTAAATAACTTTTCTGTCCACATTTATTTGATTTGTAATCATCAGGTAAAATTATACAACAAGAACTACCATCACGACCTCTGCCACTTTTTGGACTTGATCTAAAGATCGTAACGTTTAAAAAATATTACAATTTCGTAAGCACTCATTAATCGTTTCGTTGTTGTTCGTTTTTCATTTCATTTGATGTTTCGAGCAACTATTTTTTTAGTGTATGTTATGTGTATTTAAACCTAATCTTTTAACGTTTTTGAGCCCTGATTGAGATCTCTTGCAGTCGACAATCGAATTCTTCATGTTAAGGTTAGAGCCCAAAAGATATTTCTTGAAAAATACATAGCAGCTTGATCTTTACTCGGGATTAATGATGGTTTCATTACTGTCTGTAAATGGTGTACTAGTAGTTTAGCAAGGATCTTATAATCACTATTCAAGAGTATGATGAGACATTAGTTTGTGATATGTTCAGTATCATCTTGCTTATAAAGAAAGATAATGATGGTTTCCCTCAGTGATGGGAACAAAATTCCATAAAAGACGTAAACACCAATTCCAAAAACTCGTTTTCCAAGATTTGCCAGAAACCCACGTAAAATTCCTGATGTAGGTCATAAAGTCCGGGGATATTTGATTTGTTAGCGACTTAACGGCTCTTGTGTATTAAAATAAAGCAATAAAGCTGGTAAACCTCAATGAGGATTTGTTTATTTAAAAGATCTCAAATGTGGCTATTTCTCACATTTCTTGCAAAAGTAAGTTGTTATACGCTGCAAAACAAAAACTTTAAAAAGTTATGAAAAAAGTGCGAGTTCTCTAATTAAATAATCATGAATTAATATTTAATCTGCGGATACAGGCTGCGTTGAAGTTACATAAAAGAATAACACCGGTTTGCAAAAAACCAGAAAATTGTTATTTACATGTTGAATGATAACACGTCGAAAATGTTTGGTCATTCAGTATTTATATTTCTTCTTGTTTAATATCTCTATGTTCATCAGGTAATCATGTGATTCATAAGCAATTTATATTTAATTCTAATAAAGCGTCATTTTATCTTTGAATAAATAATTCCCTTTAGATCTGAGATTTGAACTACGTAACGCTCCAATACAAAGGTGATTGAACTTGTACCATTGTACTTTCTTTCTGTATGCAAAATATGAGACTTTACGTTGACATATTATTATAATTAAGATTATTATTGCATATAAAGCATTGATCATACTAAACCATTTCCTCTCTTGATGTTTCTCTCTGTTCTCGTTGCTCCTTTACCGTACTACATTTCGTTGTTCTTTAATGGTATTGATTCTTATTGTTAAGCGTCTTGTGTTGTCGGCTTTCAGATGTCTTATTTAGTTGGTCTTTCTCGTTTCATTTGATGGCCTTATAGCTATAACTTGCTTCGTCAAATTTGAGCTTGACTGATGTAAATATAATTTGTGGTGTTTGGTGTGTGGTAGTTTTTTATAGCTTTGAGACCTAAGTTTTTTCTTTGTTTCTTCTTGTTGGCGCTAAACTCCAGGTTATGCAGCTATTATAGCCGTCCTACTTCGTGTCGTAGATCGTAGTTATCGTCGTTGGCTTTCTACTGCGAGGCTTTGTATCAAATTATATGAATTGCATAACGTTTGCCCTTACCTGTCTTGTTTTTAATACAATTTTTCTTATGGACGCATCAAACATATAAATGTCGAATTCAATCTTATCTTGTTTATCTTGCTTTTTACATGACGATAATATATAAGCACAAATATCGCTTCAACTTTAGTAAATTTAGAAATATTATAAATCTGATCACACGTTTCTACAATTCTCATGATCGAAAGATACCAAGGCTGTTTTAAAATGTTTACTGTGGCCATGTCAGAATATGAGTTTTCACATTTTTTTTTAATCTTTGGTAGAACTGAGTTATTAAGTTCTAAAGCAAATTATTATTGCTGTCATATTTTTGCGTTGCTATCTTTTAACCATATATTTCGTTTAAATAAATTATCAGAAAACTGTACAAATTCATAGTTGTGCGAACTACGAACCTATCGTCACAAAAAAGCTTGACTTACTTTTATCTATAAAAAAACCTGTAAGCTATGCGAAACAATTTATCAAAGCAAACACACATCAAACAACCAGCAAAACTGAAAAACTTATCTATGAACAATTTTTTTCCTCAATAAAGGAAAGCATAATTTTATCTTTAAATAAATTCTTCCCTTGATATCACAAGTTTGAATTACATAAAGCTCCAACACAAAGGTGATTGTACTTTAGCCATTCTACTTTTAATCATTTTGTGTGCAAAACACAAGACTACGTTGACATATTATAATTGGATTATTATTACATATAAATCTGTATAAAGCATTGATCATACGGAACACATTTATGCTCTTGGTGCTTCTCTCTGTTTGTTCTTGATAATCTTTTTTGTACGAGATTTTAACAAAAATGTGTGTCCAACATGAGATGCATAATCCACTGATAAACCAATAGCAATACTAAGCACAACAGTTGAAAATGTGTCAATCGTTAAATCCCAAATGTACATCAATCCAGCAACATCTACCTAAACAATTATTTCACAAACAATATAAAATCGACGCTAAAGTTAAAAAGGCTTGCTAAACTAGAGTCACTGGAAAAAATTGGATTAATTGCAGCAAAAAACAATGGAACATCTAGGTTACGTCAAAAAAATTTACTGCAGCACATTTTAAAATACATTTACAATTCTAACCACCATAGAGGCAAGTTCATTGGTAAAATTATATTCTTTAGAAATTCAAAACCAATAGTATTTTTCTGAAAACTACTTTAAATTTAAACTTTATAAGCTTAATTTATGTTGACGAACGCCAAATCCGCCACTGGGAAGATGACAGTTAATGCAACTACAAAACTCTTCAATGAAGTACCTTTAGTTTTCTTTTTTACTGACAAAACATAAGATTGTCCATTAAATGAAGGTACAGTGATTGTGATGAGTTTTGATTATTTTTATAAAACAACTATTGCTGTATAATTTCGAATGAGATTGCGAATTGAAAATTTTCATTTACCACTGATAAAGCAACACATAAAAAAACTAATACTGACGTCACTGGGCTTGCGAATAATCACCGTGGTGACGACAAAAACATCTGCCATAGCCAGAAGTATAATTCGAAATAGTTCTTTAGCAATGACCTGACACAGTCATAGAAAGTTTAAATAACGTAAAACGAATTTTCTCTTTTAATACAAAATTGTAAATTCACGTGAATAAAGTACCTCGTTTCCCTCAGCAAACAAATCACTCGATTATGGACAATGGGGATTTCCCTGAAACCAATTATATTCTGTCAAGCTTCACAACTTATCCATTGCTTTTACTTGATCTTGTATTTTTCTTAGAATTCGTAGGAATGCACGTATTCGAGTTGCCTAAAATGAGGAATATGTCAATCCAACAATATTAGTAGCATAAACTATTTTCTAAAGCAAGACAAACCTTTATAGTGTTAATGTTGTTTTTCCAATGAATGTCATGACGAAAACGATTTTTGTCACCTTGAATTAATTCTCACTGTTTTTCGTAAAAGACATTTTTATTTTTGACAGTCAATTCTAAATGATCTTATATATAAGGGGATGAAATCTTGTGTAATAATATTGGTCAGCTTAAAATCATAAAGAATTTCTTTATACATACTTGTAGTGTTTAGAAAATAAGTTGAGTTTGTCGTATTTAAACATTTATTGTAATGTTCAAACCAATTTTCCATGGTGTTGAATGACAGATATTGTTTTTCACTCTTTATACTGTTAAGCGTATGCAAATTTATTTGTTCTTTAAAACAATCAATCTCTCCATTAGAAAAACCCATGCAATTAAAATAGTGATTTCTAACTGTTTCATGAAGGAAAAAAGAACTGGCGCCATAATATGGAAAGCAAATTTCAAATTTATCCAAAATTGAGACATTTTGTATTTAAAGATAAATTCTATACCAATCCCAACACATACAACAATTCAAAAGAATTTCGATATTCTGATATTATAACCGTAATACATGATTCATCAATCACATGCATGTATAGCTTCGATAAATATTTTGTCTTTCACACTGCTCAACACACGATACAAGTATTTCATCATTAGACTCACCAGTATAAAATGCTATCGGTTCACCACCTTGCACAAATTTCTTACAATTGAAAAAAAATTAAACTTAGACAGTGTTTCAATAAAAATATGGTAACTACAAAGCCAAAGGATCGTGTTAAAAAAGGAAATACAATAAACTACCTCGTCATTAAGGTCCATGTATACTCTGACAATTGTTCCAGTAAGAAGAAACCATTTGGATTCAAATTGTTGTTCTAGTTGCTGTGAACCACAAATATTTCCAACAAGAATTGCAGCAGCAATTACTAATATAATGATCTGAAAAATTAATGATTATTTCAAATTTGAGTACAAACGTAATACCACAAGGCAATTTTTACAAACACAAAAAGTTTGTACTATAACGGAGAAGACACACATATGGCAATGATTTTCTATTCCAGGCTTTTACCTGGATATTATGCAACATGACGTGCATATATTTGGAATGATGCAATTTAAAACGATAGGGAAGTTGGTATACCATCACATGTAACTGAACAACACCTGGTTCAACAATCTTTCCATAAAACAATTGTAAATGACTTTTCTGTCCACATTTATTTCATGTATAATCATCAGGTAAAATTATACAACAAGAACAACCATCACGACCTCTGCCACTTTTTGGACTTGATCTAAAGATCGTAACGTATAAAAAATATTACAATTTCGTAAGCACTTATTAATCCTTTCGTTGTTGTTCGTTTTTCATTTCATTTGATGTTTCGAGCTACTATTTTTTTAGTGTATGTTATGTATATTTCAACGTAATCTTTTAAAGTTTTCCAGCCCTGATTGAGATCTTGCAGTCGAGAATCGAAATCTTCATGTTAAGCTTAGACCACAAAAGATAGTTCTTAAAACAGATATAGCCGCTTGCTCTTTAATCGGGATTAATGATGGTTTTCATTACTCTCTGTAATTGGTGCACTAGTAGTTTGGCAATGATCTTATAATCTCTCTTTGCGATTATGAAGGACGCCAGTTTGTGATATGTTCAGGATTATCTTGATTATAAAGAAGGATGATGACGGTTTTCCAGGGTGATGGGAATAGAATTCCATAAAAGACACAGACACCAATCCCAAAACTTCATTTTCCAAGATTTGCCAGAAACTCACGTAAAATTCCTTATGTAGGTCATAAAGTCCGGGGGATTTATGATTAGTCAGAGACATAACGGCTCTTATGTATTAATTTCAAGCAAGAAAGCTGGTAAACCTCAATGAGGGTTTGTTTATTTAAAAGGTCTCAAATGTGGCTATTTCTCACATTTCTTGCAAAAGTAAGTTGTTATATGCTGCAGAACAAAAACTTTAAAATTTATGAAAAAAGTGCGAGTACTCTAATTAAATAATCATGAATTAATATTTAATCTGCGGATACAGGCTGCGTTGAAGTTACATAAAAGAATAACACCGGTTTGCAAAAAAAAACAGAAAATTTTTATTTACATGTTGAATGATAACACGTCGAAAATGTTTGGTCATTCAGTATTTATAGTTCTTCTTGTTTAATATCTCTATGTTCATCAGGTAATCATGTGATTCATAAGCAATTTATATTTAATTCTAATAAAGCGTCATTTTATCTTTGAATAGATAACTCCCTTTAGATCTGAGATTTGAATTACGTAACGCTCCAATACAAAGGTGATTGAACTCGTACCATTGTACTTTATTTCTGTATGCAAAATATGACACTTTACGTTGACATATTATTATAATTAAGATTATTATTGCATATAAAGCATTGATCTTACTAAACCATTTCTTCTCTTGATGCTTCTCTCTGTTCTCGTTGCTTCTTTACCGTACTAAATTTCGTCGTTCTTTTATATAATTGCTTCTTGTTGTTAAGCGTCTTGTGTTGTCGGCTTTCAGATGTCTTATTTAGTTGGTCTTCCTCGTTTCATTTGATGGCGTTATAGCTATAACTTGCTTCGTGAAATTTGAGCTTGACTGATGTAAATATAATTTGTGGTGTTTGGTTTGTGGTGGTTTTTTCTGCTTTGAGACCTAAGATTTTTCTCTGTTTTTACTTGTTGGCGCTAAAATCCACAGGTTATGCAGCTATTATAGCCGTCCTACTTCGTGTCGTACATCGTAGTTATCGTCGTTGGCTTTCTAATGCAAGGCTTTGTATCAAATTACATGAATTGCATTACGTTTGCCCGTACCTGTCTTGTTTTTAATACAAGTTTTCTTATGGACGCGTCAAACATATAAATATCGAATTCAATCTTATCTTGTTTATCTTGCTTTTTACATAACGATAATACATAAGCACAAATATCGCTTCAACTTTAGTAAATTTAGAAACATTATAAAACTGATCATAAGTTTCTACTATTCTCATGATCGAAAGATACCTACTCTGCTTTAAAATGTTTACTGTGGCCATGTCAGAATATGAGTTTTCACATTTTTTTTTAATTTTTGGTAGAACTGAGTTATTAAGTTCTAAAGCAAATTATTATTGCTGTCATATTTTTACGTTGCTATTTTTTAACCATATATTTCGTTTAAGTAAAATATCAGAAAACCGCACAAATTCATAGTTGTTCGAACTACGAACCTAGCGTCACAAAAAAAACTCGACTTACTTTAATGTATAAAAAACCTGTAAGCTATGCGAAATAATTTATCAAACCAAAAACACTTCAAACAACCAGCAAACCTGAAAAACCTTATCTATGAATAATTTTTTTCGTCAATAAAGGAAAGCATAATTTTACCTTTAAATAAATTCTTCCTTTGATATCACAAGTTTGAATTACATAAAGCTCCAGCACAAAGGTGATTGTAATTTAGCCATTCTACTCTTAATCTTTTTGTGTGCAAAACGCAAGACTACGTTGACATATTATAATTGGATTACTATTACATATAAATCTGTATAAAGCATTGATCATATGGAACACATTTATGCTCTTGGTGCTTCTCTCTGTTTGTTCTTGATAATCTTTTTTTGTACGAGATTTTTACAAAAATGTGTGTCCAACATGAGATGCATAATCCACTGATAAACCAATAGCAATACTAAGCACAACAGTTGAAAATGTGTCAATCGTTAAATCCCAAATGTACATCAATCCAGCAACATCTACCTAAAGAATTATTTGAAAAACAATATATAAAATCGACGCTAAAGTTAAAAAGGCTTGCTAAACTAGAGTCACTGGAAAAAATTGAATTAACTGCAGCAAAAACAATGGAACATCTAGGTTACGTCAAAATAATTTACTGCAGCACATTTTAAAATACATTTACATTTCTAACCACCATAGAGGCAAGTTCATTGGTAAAATTATATTCTTTAGAAATTCAAAACCAATAGTATTTTTCTGAAAACTACTTTCAATTTAAACTTTATAAGCTTAATTTATGTTAACGAACGCCAAATCCGCCACTGGGAAGATGAAATTTAATGCAACTACAAAACTCTTCAATGAAGTACCTTTAGTTTTCTTTTTTACTGACAAAACATAAGATTGTCCATTAAATGAAGGTACAGTGATTGTGATGAGTTTTGATTATTTTTATAAAACAACTATTGCTGTATAATTTCGAATGAGATTACGAAGTGAAAATTTTCATTTACCACTGATAAAGCAACACATAAAAACACCAATACTGACGTCACTGGGCTTGCGAATAATAACTGTGGTGACGACAAAAACATCTGCCATAGCCAGAAGTATATTTCGAAATAGTTCATTAGCAATGACCTAACACAGTCATAGAAAGTTTAAATAACGTAAAACAAATTTTCTCTTTTAATACAAAATAGTAAATTCACGTGAATAAAGTACCTAGTTTCCCTCAGCAAACAAATCACTCGATTATGGACAATGGGGTTTTCCCTGAAACCAATTCCTTCTGTCAAACATCAAAACTTATCCATTGCTTTTACTTGATCTTGTATTTTTCTTAGAATTCGTAGGAATGCACGTATTCCAGTTGCTTAAAATGAGGAATATGTCAATCCAACAATATTAGTAGCATAAACTATTTTCTAAAGCAAGACAAACCTTTATAGTGTTAATGTTGTTCTTCCAATGAATGTCATCACGAAAACGAATTTTGTCACCTTGAAGAAATTCTCGCAGGTTTTCGTAAAAGACATTTTTATTTTTGACAGTCAATTCTAAATTATCTTATTTATAAGGCGATGAAATCTTGTGTAATAATATTGGTCAGCTTAAAATCATAAAGAATTTCTTTATACATACTTGTTGTGTTTAGAAATTAAGTTGAGTTTGTCGTATTTAAACATTTACTGTAATGTTCAAACCAATTTTCCGTGGTGTTGGATGACAGATATTGTTTTTCACTCTTTATACTGTTAAGCGTATGCAAATTTATTTGTTCTTTAAAACAATCAATCTCTCCATTAGAAAGACCCATGCAATTAAAATAATGATTTCTAACTGTTTCATAAAGGAAAAAAAGAACTGGCGCGATAATATGGAAAGCAAATTTAAAATTTATCCAAAATTGAGACATTTTGTATTTAAAGATAAATTCTATACCAATCCCAACACATAAAACAATTCAAAATAATTTCGATATTCAGATATTATCACCTTAATACATGATTTTTCAATCACATGCATCTATAGCTTCGATAAATATTTTGTCTTTCATACTGCTCACAACACGATACAAGTATTTCATCATTAGACTCACCAGTATAAAATGCTATCGTTTCACCACCTTGCACAAATTTCTTACAATTGAAAAAGAATTAAACTTAGACAGTGTTTCAATAAAATATGGTAACTACAAAGCCAACGGATCGTGTTAAAAAAGGAACTTCAATAAACTACCTCGTCATTAAGGTCCATGTATACTCTGACAATTGTTCCAGTAAGAAGAAACCATTTGGATTCAAATTGTTGTTCTAGTTGCTGTGAACCACAAATATTTCCAACAAGAATTGCAGCAGCAATTACCAATATAATGATCTGAAAAATTAATGATTATTTCAAATTTGAGTACAAACGTAATACCACAAGGCAATTTTTACAAACTCAAAAAATTTGTACTATAACGGAGAAGACACACATATGGCAATAATTTTCTATTCCTGGCTTTTACCTGGATATTATGCAACATGACGTGCATATATTTGGAATGATGCAATTTAAAACGATAGGGAAGTTGGTATACCTTCACAGGTAACTTAACAACACCTGGTTCAACAATCTTTCCATAAAACAATTGTAAATAACTTTTCTGCCCACATTCATTTGATTTATAATCATCAGGTAAAATTATACAACAAGAACAACCATCACGACCTCTGCCACTTTTCAGACTTGATCTAAAGATCGTAACGTTTAAAAAATATTACAATTTCGTAAGCACTCATTAATCCTTTCGTTGTTGTTCGTTTTTCATTTCATTTTATCTTGCAATAAACTAATTTTTTAGTTTATGTTTGGTGTATTTCAACCTAATCTTTTAAAGCTCTCGAGCCCTGATTGAGATCTCTTGTATTCGAGAATCGATTTCTTCATGTTAAGATTAGAGCCCAAAAGATAGTTCTTAAAAAATACAAAGCAGCTTGATCTTTAATCGGATTAATGATGGTTTTCATTACTCTCGGTTATTGGTGCACTAGTAGTTGGCAATGATCTTATAGTCACTGTTCAAAATTATGAAGGACTCCAGTTTGTGATATGTTCAGGATCATCTTGCTTATAAAGAAGAATAATGACGGTTTCCCGCTGTGAGGGAAAGAAAATTCGATAAAAGACGCAAACACCAATTCCAAAAACTCGTTTTCCAAGATTTTCCAGAAACTCACGTAAAATTCCTTATGTAGGTCATAAAGTCCGGGGATATGTGATTTGTCAGCGACATAACGGCTCTTGTATAGTAAGTTAAAGCAATAAAGCTGGTAAACCTCAATGAGGGTTTGTTTATTTAAAGGATCTCAAATGTGGCTATTTCTCACATTTCTTGCAAAAGTAAGTTTTTATATGCTGCAGAACAAAAACTAGATAAAGTAATGAAAAAAGTGCGAGTTCTCTAATTATATAATCATTAAATAATATTTTATCTGCAGATACAGGCTGCGTTGGAGTTACATAAAAGAATAACACCGGTTTGCAAAAATACAGAAAATTGTTTTTTACATGTTGAATGATAACACGTCGAAAATGTTTGGTCATTCAGTATTTATATTTCTTCTTGTTTAATATCTCTATGTTCATCAGGTAATTATGTGATTCATACGCAATTTATATTTAATTCTAATAAAGCGTCATTTTATCTTTGAATAAATAATTCCCTTGATATCTGAGCTTCGTTTATAGTAACGCTCCAATACAAAGGTGATTGAACTCGTACCATTGTACTTTATTTCTGTATGCAAAATATGAGACCTTATGTTGACATATCATCATAATTAAGATTATTATTGCATATAAAGCATTGATCATACTAAACCATTTCTTCTCTTGATGCTTCTCTCTGTTCTCGTTGCTTCTTTACTGTACTACATTTCGTTGTTCTTTATGGTATTGATTCTTGTTGTTAAGCGTCTTGTGTTGTCGTTGTTCAGATGTCTTATTTAGTTGGCCTTTCTCGTTTCATTTGATGGCCTTATAGCTATAACTTGCTTCGTCAAATTTGAGCTGACTGATGTAAATATAATTCGTGGTGTTTGGTGTGTGGTAGTTTTTTATAGCTTTGAGACCTAAGTTTTTTCTCTGTTTTTTCTTGTTGGCGCTAAACTCCACAGGTTATGCAGCTATTATAGCACGTCCTACTTCGTGTCGTACATCGTAGTTATCATTGTTGGTTTTCTACTGCGAGGCTTTGTATCAAATTACATGAATTGCATTACGGTTGCCCTTACCTGTATTGTTTTTAATACAATTTTTCTTATGGACGCGTCAAACATATAAATATCGAATTCAATCTTATCTTGTTTATCTTGCTTTTTACATGACGATAATATATAAGCACAAATATCGCTTCAACTTTAGTAAATTTAGAAATATTATAAAACTGATCATAAGTTTCTACTATTCTCATGATCGAAAGATACCTACTCTGCTTTAAAATGTTTACTGTGGCCATGTCAGAATATGAGTTTTCACATTTTTTTTAATGTTGGGTAGAACTGAGTTATTAAGTTCTAAAGCAAATTATTATTGCTGTCATATTTTTGCGTTCCTATCTTTTAATCATATATTTCGTTTAAGTAAAATATCAGAAAACCGCACAAATTCATAGTTGTGCGAACTACAAACCTAGCGTCACTAAAAAAACTCGACTTACTTTTATGTATAAAAAACCTGTAAGCTTTGCGAAATTATTTATCAAACCAAACACACTTCAAACAACCAGCAAAACTGAAAAACCTTATCTATGAACAATTTTTCCTCAATAAAGGAAAGCATAATTTTATCTTTAAATAAATTCTTCCCTTGATATCACAAGTTTGAATTACATAAAGCTCCAACACAAAGGTGATTGTACTTTAGCCATTCTACTTTTAATCTTTTTGTGTGCAAAACGCAAGACTACGTTGACATATTATAATTGGATTATTATTACATATAAATCTGTATAAAGCATTATTCATACGGAACACATTTATGCTCTTGGTGCTTCTCTCTGTTTGCTCTTGATAATATTTTTTGTACCAGATTTTAACAAAAATGTGTGTCCAACATGAGATGCATAATCCACTGATAAACCAATAGCAATACTAAGCACAACAGTTGAAAATGTGTCAATCGTTAAATCACAAATGTACATCAACTGGAAAAAATTGGATTAATTGCAGCAAAAAAGAATGGAAGATCTAGGTTACGTCAAAATAATTTACTGCAGCACATTTTAAAATGCATTTACATTTCTAACCACCATAGAGGCAATTCCATTGGTAAAATTAAATTCTTTAGAAATTCAAAACCAATAGTATTTTTCTGAAAAGTACTTTAAATTTAAACTTTATAAGCTTAATTTATGTTAACAAACGCCAAATCCGCCACTGGGAAGATGAAAGTTAATGCAACTGAAAAACGCTTCAGTGAAGTACCTTTAGTTTTCTTTTTTAGTGACAAAACATAAGATTGTCCATTAAATAAAGGTACAGTGATTGTTATGAATTTTGATTATTTTTATAAAACAACGATTGCTGTATAATTTCGTATGAGATTACGAAGTGAAAATTTTCACATACCACTGATAAAGCAACACATAAAAACACCAAAACTGACGTCACTAGGCTTGCGAATAATCACCATGGTGACAACAAATACAACTGCCATAGCCAGAAGTATATTTCAAAATAGTTCTTTAGAAATGACCTGACACAGTCATAGAAAGTTTAAATAACGTAAAACAAACTTTCTCTTTTAACAAAAAAATTTAAATTTACGTAAATAAAGTACCTTGTTTCCTTCAGCAAACAAATCACTCGATTATAGACAAAGTGGTTTTCCCTGAAAACAATTCTTTCTGTCAAGCTTCAAAACTTATCCATTGCTTTTACTTGATCTTGTATTTTTCTTAGAATTCGTAGGAATGCACGTATTCCAGTTGTTTAAAATGAGGAATATGTCAATCCAACAATATTAGTAGCATAAACTATTTTCTAAAGCAAGACAAACCTTTATAGTGTTAATGTTGTTTTTTCAATGAATGTCATCACGAAAACGATTTTTGTCACCTTGAAGAAATTCTCGCAGTTTTTCGTAAAAGACATTTTTATTTTTGACAGTCAATTCTAAATTATCTTATTTATAAGGTGATGAAATCTTGTGTAATAATATTGGTCAGCTTAAAATCATAAAGAATTTCTTTATACATACTTGTAGTGTTTAGAAAATAAGTTGAGTTCGTCGTTTTTAAACATTTATTGTAATGTTCAAACCAATTTTGCATGGTGTTTGATGACAGATATTGTTTTTCACTCTTTATACTGTTAAGCGTATGCAAACTTATTTGTTCTTTAAAACAATCAATCTCTCCATTAGAAAAACCCATGCAATTAAAATAATGATTTCTAACTGTCTCATGAAGGAAAAAAGAACTGGCGCCATAATATAGAAAGCAAATTTCAAATTTATCCAAAATTGAGACATTTTGTATTTAAAGATAAATTCTATACCAATCCCAACACATACAACAATTCAAAATAATTTCGATATTCTGATATTATCACCGTAATACATGATTCATCAATCACATGCATCTATAGCTTCGATAAATATTATGTCTTTCACACTGCTCACAACACGATACAAGTATTTCATCATTAGACTCACCAGTATAAAATGCTATCAGTTCACCACCTTGCACAAATTTCTTACAATTGAAAAAAAATTAAACTTAGACAGTGTTACATAAAAATATGGTAACTACAAAGCCAAAGGATCGTGTTAAAAAAGGAAATTTAATAAACTACCTCGTCATTAAGGTCCATGTATACTCTGACAATTGTTCCAGTAAGAAGAAACCATTTGGATTCAAATTGTTGTTCTAGTTGCAGTGAACCACAAATATTTCCAACAAGAACTGCAGCAGCAATTACTAATATGATGATCTGAAAAATTAATGATTATTTCAAATTTGAGTACAAACGTAATACCACAAGGCAATTTTTACAAACTCAAAAAATTTGTACTATAACGGAGAAGACACACATATGGCAATAATTTTCTATTCCTGGCTTTTACCTGGATATTATGCAACATGACGTGCATATATTTGTAATGATGCAATTTAAAACGATAGAGAAGTTGGTATACCATCATAGGTAACTTAACAACACCTGGTTAAACAATCTTTCCATAAAACAATTGTAAATAACTTTTCTGTCCACATTTATTTGATTTATAATCATCAGGTAAAATTATACAACAAGAACAACCATCACGACCTCTGCCACTTTTTGGACTTGATCTAAAGATCGTAACGTATAAAAAATATTACAATTTCGTAAGCACTTATTAATCGTTTCGTTGTTGTTCGTTTTTCATTTCATTTGATGTTTCGAGCAATTAATTTTTTAGTGTATATCAAGTGTATTTCAACCTAATCTTTTAAAGTTTTCGAGCCCTGATTGAGATCCCATGTAGACGAGAAACGAATTCTTCATGTTAAGTTTAGAGCCCAAAAGATAGTTCTTAAAAAAGATATAGCAGCTTGATCTTTAATCGGGATTAATGATGGTTTTCATTACTCTCTGTAATTGGTGCACTAGTAGTTTGGCAATGATCTTATAATCTCTGTTCAACATTATGATGAGATGCCAGTTTGTGATATGTTCAGAATCATCTTGCTTATAAAGAAGGGTGATGACGGTTTCCATCGGTGATGGGAACAAAATTCCATAAAAGACGCAAACACTATTCCAAAAATTCGTTTTCCAAGATTTGTCAGAAACTCACGTAAAATTCTTTATGTAGGTCATAAAGTCCGGGGGATTTGTGATTAGTCAGAGACATAACGGCTCTTGTGTATTAATTTCAAGCAAGAAAGCTGGTAAACCTTAATGACGGTTTGTTTATTTAAAAGATCTCAAATGTGGCTATTTCTCACATTTCTTGCAAAAGTAAGTTGTTATACGCTGCAGAACAAAACTTTAGAAAGTTATGAAAAAAGTGCGAGTACTCTAATTAAATAATCATGAATTAATATTTAATCTGCGGATACAGGCTGCGTTGAAGTTACATAAAAGAATAACACCGGTTTGCAAAAAAAAACAGAAAATTTTTATTTACATGTTGAATGATAACACGTCGAAAATGTTTGGTCATTCAGTATTTATATTTCTTCTTGTTTAATATCTCTATGTTCATCAGGTAATCATGTGATTCATAAGCAATTTATATTTAATTCTAATAAAGCGTCATTTTATCTTTGAATAGATAACTCCCTTTAGATCTGAGATTTGAATTACGTAACGCTCCAATACAAAGGTGATTGAACTCGTACCATTGTACTTTATTTCTGTATGCAAAATATGACACTTTACGTTGACATATTATTATAATTAAGATTATTATTGCATATAAAGCATTGATCTTACTAAACCATTTCTTCTCTTGATGCTTCTCTCTGTTCTCGTTGCTTCTTTACCGTACTACATTTCGTTGTTCGTTTATGGTATTGATTCTTGTTGTTAAGCGTCTTGTGTTTTCGGCTTTCAGATGTCTTATTTAGTTGGTCTTTCTCGTTTCATTTGATGGCCTTATAGCTATAACTTGCTTCGTCAAATTTGAGCTTGACTGATGTAAATATAATTTGTGGTGTTTGGTGTGTGGTAGTTTTTTATAGCTTTGAGACCTAAGTTTTTTCTTTGTTTCTTCTTGTTGGCGCTAAACTCCACAGGTTATGCAGCTATTATAGCACGTCCTACTTCGTGTCGTACATCGTAGTTATCGTCGTTGGCTTTTTATTGCAAGGCTTCGTATCAAATTACATGAATTGCATTACGTTTGTCCTTACCTGTCTTGTTTTTAATACAATTTTTCTTATGGACGCGTCAAACATATAAATATCGAATTCAATCTTATCTTGTTTATCTTGCTTTTTACATGACGATAATATATAAGCACAAATATCGCTTCAACTTTAGTAAATTTAGAAATATTATAAATCTGATCATAAGTTTCTACAATTCTCATGATCGAAAGATACCTAGGCTGTTTTAAAATGTTTACTGTGGCCATGTCAGAATATGAGTTTTCACATTTTTTTTTAATCTTTGGTAGAACTGAGTTATTAAGTTCTAAAGCAAATTATTATTGCTGTCATATTTTTGCGTTTCTATCATTCAACCAAATATTTCTTTTAAGTAAAATATCAGAAAACCGCACAAATTCATAGTTGTGCGAACTACGAACCTAGCGTCACAAAAAAAACTCGACTTACTTTTATGTATAAAAAACCTGTAAGCTATGCAAAATAATTTATCAAAGCAAACACACTTCAAACAACCAGCAAAACTGAAAAACCTTATGAACAATTTTTTTCCTCAATAAAGGAAACCATTCTACTTTTAATCTTTTTGTGTGCAAAACGCAAGAGTACGTTGACATATTATCATTGGATCATTATTACATATAAATCTGTATAAAGCATTGATCATACGGAACACATTTATGCTCTTGGTGCTTCTCTCTGTTTGTTCTTGATAATCTTTTTTGTACCAGATTTTAACAAAAATGTGTGTCGAACATGAGATGCATAATCCACTGATAAACCAATAGCAATACTAAGCACAACAGTTGAAAATGTGTCAATCGTTAAATCCCAAATGTACATCAATCCAGCAACATCTACCTATAGAATTATTTGACAAACAATATATAAAATCGACGCTAAATTTAAAAAGGCTTGCTAAACTAGAGTGCGAGTTGTGTTTGACGTCTTATGTTTGTTTAATCCTTAATTATATAATTATAAAATAATAGTTAATCTGCGGATGCAGGCTGCGTTCGAGTTACATAAAAGAATAACACCTATTTGCAAAAAACAGAAAATTGTTATTTACATGTTAAATGATTGAACGTTGAAAATGTTTGGTCTTTAAGTCTTTATAGTTCTTCTTGTTAATTAACTCTATGTTCATCAGGCAATAATGTGATTCATAAGCAATTTTTCTCCAATTCTGATAAAGCGTGATTTTATCTCTGAATAAATAATTCCCTTTAGATCTTAGATTTAAATTACGTAACGCTCCATTACAAAGGAAATTGAACTCGTGCCATTGTCCTTTTTTTCTGTATGCAAATTACGAGACTTTTACGTTGACATATTATTATAATTAAGATTGCTATTGCATATAAAGCAGTGATCATTCTAAACCCATTTCTGCACTTCATGCTTCTCTCTGTTAGTTCTCGTTGCTTCTTAACTGTACTATATTTCGTTGTTCTTTTAAGGTATTGATTCTTGGTTTTAAGCGTCTTGTGTTGTCGTTGTTAAGATGTCTTATTTAGTTGGTCTTTCTCGTTTCATTTGATGGCCTTATAGCTATAACTTGCTTCGTCAAATTTGAGCTTGACTGATGTAAATATAATTGGTGGTTTTTGGTGTGAGGTTTTTTTTTCTGCATTGAGACCTAAGCTTTTTTCTTTGTTTTTTCTTGTTGTCGCTAAACTCCACATGTTATGCAGCTATTATAGCACGTCCTACTTCGTGTCGTACATTATCGTTATCTTTGTTATTTCTCTACTGCGAGGCTGTGTATCAAGTGAGAAGAATTGCATTACGGTTTCTTTACCTGTTTTGTGTGTGGTGGTTTTATCTGCTTTGAGACCTAAGCTTTTTTCTCTTTTTTTTTCTTGTTGGCGCTTAACTCCAGGTTATATCTCAGTCAACAAGTGTGGTTTTTCTGTGCAATTTTTTGTTCTTAATAATTTGGTTTGGCAAAAAATGGGTCAAATGCCTTATCTTTCATTCGAAGATCTGTATAAAGTAACCCCATCATATTGAGTATTTTTGCCTTGTGAAAGTTTTTAACAATCCTTGGCAATTTCTTACGTTTCTCGCAAAAGTAAGTTGTTGTACGCTGCAGAAAGAAAATTTAGTTAAATAGACCGAACCAGGTATTCTATCCAGCTCAATAAAGTTCTATAAATTACATCATTGCGCTTGTGATGAAGATATTTGACTAGAAACCGTTAAGAACTGTTGGTATGTGTCTATAAATGATAATTATGTACCATAGCTGCAATCTATGCAGTAATACAATTTAATAAACGCTTTTAATTTTTATAATGTGCAATAAAAATAAGGCATGGCTAAAAATACATTTCAACGACTGTAACCGGTGCATTATTTGGTTCGAGAGCAATTTATTATCTTAAGTCATGACCATTGCAAACATTATCTTCAACCTGAACTCCTTGATTCGTTTGTGAAAGAAGGCTGGGAGTGTTCATTTTTCTTGTTCTTGGGTGAAACATGTCCAGATGAGGGAGAACTTTCAATTTCTTAAGCTTAATCATAAGGACGAGGACCAATAATGGATAAAATGGTCGGAAGGAAAAAAAGTTCATGGAAAATACCAGATAAAACAACACCAAGCAATACCTACAAACTGTAATTGTAAAATTGAAAACATAAAATTTCCACATTGTACAATATGACAAAAAATATGTACGAAACTTACCCTGAAAAACGTCATAAATAACTTCAAAATATACTATTTCAAAAATAGGAAATGCGTGATTCGTCTAGGTAGTATTATGTTTCATACCTGATAATAAGAGATGTTTCATTATTTTAACACTTTTTCTTGTACCAGATTTTACCAAAAATGTGTGTCCAACATGAAATGCATAATTCACAGTAAACCAACAGCAATAATAAGCACAGCAGTTGAAACTGTGTGTCAATCGTTAAATCCCAAAAATAACATCAATCCAGCAACATCTAACTAATGAATTATTTGACAAACAAGATATAAACTTGCCGTTAAAGTTAAAAGGGCTTTATAAACTAGTTTTATTGTACAAATTTGACTAAAATGCAGCAAAAAACAGGGGCCGATCTAGGTTATGTCGAAATAAATCACTGCAGCACATTTTCAAATATATTTACAATTCTAACCAGCATAGAGGAAAGTCCATTGGTAGAATTATAGATTTAGAAATTCAACTACAAAGTTAAAGGATCATGTTAAAAAAGGAAATTCAATAAACTACCTCGTCATTATTGTCCATGTAATCTCTGACAATTGTTGCAGTAAGAGGAAACCATTTGGATTCAAATTGTTGTTCTAGTTGCAGTGAACCATTAATACTTCCCCCAACGAGTGAAGCAGCAATTACTAATATAATGATCTGATAAAAATAATGATTATTTCAAATTTGAGTACAAGCGTAATACCACAAGACAATTTTTACAAACTCCATAAATTTGTAATGTAACGGAGAAGATAAACATATGGCAATAATTTTCTATTCCTGGCTTTTACCTGGAAATTATGCAACATGACTTGCATATATTTGAAATGATGCAATTTAAAACGATAAGGAAGTTAGTATACCTTCCCTGGTAACTTAACAATACCTGGTTCAACAATCTTTTCATAAAACAATTGTAAATAACTTTTCTGTCCACATTCATTTGGTTTAAAATCCTCAGGTAAAATTATACAACAAGAACAACCATCACGACCTCTGCCACTTTTTAGACTTGATCTTAAGATCGTGATGTTTCAAAAAAGTTACAATTTCGTAAGCACGCATTAATCCTTTCGTTGTTGTTCATTTTTCATTTCATTTCATGTTTCAAGCAACTAATTTTTAGTGTATATCAAGTGTATTTCAACCTAATCCTTTAAAGTTTTTTGAGCGTTGATTGAGATCTCATGCAGTAAAGAATGGAATTCTCCATGTTGAGATTAGAGCCCAAAAGATAGTTCTTAAAAAGACATAGCAGCTTGATCTTTAATTTGTATTAATGATGGTTTTAATTGGTATTAATGCTGGGTAAAAAATGGTAGGTCATTTGTAAATTTGACCATAAGGAAAGATTTCTTCATTATCTTGTGATCTTCGTCTTATGTAACATGCATGCCCTAAGACATATTCAAACTTTTGGTAGAGACTGTTTACTGACAAGCCTCGGTATTCTGTCAAAGTTTGTCATTCAGCTTATAAAACATCCAATGTTAGAGAATGACGTCAATTCACAATAGTTGAAACTGAACCTTTCCTTCGATGAAAAAGTATTTAGTTAAATCGACCGAACCAGGTATTATATCCAGCTCAATAAAGTTGTATAAATTACATCATTGCGTTTGTGATGACGATATTTGACTAGAAACCGTTAAGAACTGTTGGTATGTGTCTATAAATGATAATTATGTACAATAGCTGCAATTTATGCAGTAATACGATTTAATAAACGCTTTTAATCTTTATAATGTGCAATAACTGTAACCGGTGCATTATTTGGTTCGAGAGCATTTTATTATCTTAAATCATGACCATTGCAAACATTATCTTCAACCTGAACTCCTTGATTAGTTTGTGAAAGAAGGCTGGGAGTGTTCATTTTTCTTGTTCTTGGGTGAAACATGCCCAGATGAAGGAGAACTTTCAATTTCTTAAGCTGAATCATAAGGACGAAGACCAATAATGGATAAAATGGTCGGAAGGAAAAAAAGTTCATGGAAAATACCAGATAAAACAACACCAAGCAATACCTACAAATTGTAATTGTAAAATTGAAAACATAAAATTTCCACATTGTACAATATGACAAAAAATATGTACGAAACTTACCCTGAAAAACGCCATAAATAACTTCAAAATATACTATTTCAAAAATAGGAAATGCGTGATTCGTCTAGGCAGTATTATGTTTCATACCTGATAATAAGAGATGTTTCATCATTTTAACACTTTTTCTTGTACCAGATTTTACCAAAAATGTGTGTCCAACATGAAATGCGTAATTCACAGTAAACCAACAGCAATAATAAGCACAGCAGTTGAAACTGTGTGTCAATCGTTAAATCCCAAAAATAACATCAATCCAGCAACATCTAACTAAAGAATTATTTGACAAACAAGATATAAACTTGCCGTTAAAGTTAAAAGGGCTTTATAAACTAGTTTTATTGTACAAATTTGACTAAAATGCAGCAAAAAACAGGGGCCGATCTAGGTTATGTCGAAATAAATCACTGCAGCACATTTTCAAATATATTTACAATTCTAACCAGCATAGAGGAAAGTCCATTGGTAGAATTATAGATTTAGAAATTCAACTACAAAGTTAAAGGATCATGTTAAAAAAAGGAAATTCAATAAACTACCTCGTCATTATTGTCCATGTAATCTCTGACAATTGTTGCAGTAAGAGGAAACCATTTGGATTCAAATTGTTGTTCTAGTTGCAGTGAACCATTAATACTTCCCCCAACGAGTGAAGCAGCAATTACTAATATAATGATCTGATAAAATAATGATTATTTCAAATTTGAGTACAAGCGTAATACCACAAGACAATTTTTACAAACTCCATAAATTTGTAATGTAACGGAGAAGATAAACATATGGCAATAATTTTCTATTCCTGGCTTTTACCTGGAAATTATGCAACATGACTTGCATATATTTGAAATGATGCAATTTAAAACGATAAGGAAGTTAGTATACCTTCCCTGGTAACTTAACAATACCTGGTTCAACAATCTTTTCATAAAACAATTGTAAATAACTTTTCTGTCCACATTCATTTGGTTTAAAATCCTCAGGTAAAATTATACAACAAGAACAACCATCACGACCTCTGCCACTTTTTAGACTTGATCTTAAGATCGTGATGTTTCAAAAAAGTTACAATTTCGTAAGCACGCATTAATCCTTTCGTTGTTGTTCATTTTTCATTTCATTTCATGTTTCGAGCAACTAATTTTTTAGTGTATATCAAGTGTATTTCAACCTAATCCTTTAAAGTTTTTTGAGCGTTGATTGAGATCTCATGCAGTAAAGAATGGAATTCTCCATGTTGAGATTAGAGCCCAAAAGATAGTTCTTAAAAAGACATAGCAGCTTGATCTTTAATTTGTATTAATGATGGTTTTAATTGGTATTAATGCTGGGTAAAAAATGGTTGGTCATTTGTAAATTTGACCATAAGGAAAGATTTCTTCATTATCTTGTGATCTTCGTCTTATGTAACATGCATGCCCTAAGACATATTCAAACTTTTGGTAGAGACTGTTTACTGACAAGCCTCGGTATTCTGTCAAAGTTTGTCATTCAGCTTATAAAACATCCAATGTTAGAGAATGACGTCAATTCACAATAGTTGAAACTGAACCTTTCCTTCGATGAAAAAGTATTTAGTTAAATCGACCGAACCAGGTATTATATCCAGCTCAATAAAGTTGTATAAATTACATCATTGCGTTTGTGATGAAGATATTTGACTAGAAACCGTTAAGAACTGTTGGTATGTGTCTATAAATGATAATTATGTACAATAGCTGCAATTTATGCAGTAATACGATTTAATAAACGCTTTTAATCTTTATAATATGCAATAAAAATAAGGTGTGGCTAAAAATGCATTTCAACGACTGTAACCGGTGCATTATTTGGTTCGAGAGCATTTTATTATCTTAAATCATGACCATTGCAAACATTATCTTCAACCTGAACTCCTTGATTCGTTTGTGAAAGAAGGCTGGGAGTGTTCATTTTTCTTGTTCTTGGGTCAAACATGCCCAGATGAAGGAGAACTTTCAATTCTTAAGCTGAATCATAAGGACGAGGACCAATAATGGATAAAATGGTCGGAAGGAAAAAAAGTTCATGGAAAATACCAGATAAAACAACACCAAGCAATACCTACAAACTGTAATTGTAAAATTGAAAACATAAAATTTCCACATTGTACAATATGACAAAAAATATGTACGAAAGTTAACATGAAAAAAGTCATAAATAACGTCAAAATATACTATTTAAAAATAGGAAATTCGTGATTAGTCTGGGCAGTATTATGGTTCATACCTGATAGTAAGAGATGTTTCATCATTTTAACACTTTTTCTTGTACCAGATTTTACCAAAAATGTGTGTCCAACATGAAATGCATAATTCACGATAAACCAATAGCAATAATAAGCACAGCAGTTGAAACTGTGTGTCAATCGTTAAATCCCAAAAATAACATCAATCCAGCAACATCTAACTAAAGAATTATTTGACAAACAAGATATAAACTTGCCGTTAAAGTTAAAAGGGCTTTATAAACTAGTTTTATTGTACAAATTTGACTAAAATGCAGCAAAAAACAGGGGCCGATCTAGGTTATGTCGAAATAAATCACTGCAGCACATTTTCAAATATATTTACAATTCTAACCAGCATAGAGGAAAGTCCATTGGTAGAATTATAGATTTAGAAATTCAACTACAAAGTTAAAGGATCATGTTAAAAAAGGAAATTCAATAAACTACCTCGTCATTATTGTCCATGTAATCTCTGACAATTGTTGCAGTAAGAGGAAACCATTTGGATTCAAATTGTTGTTCTAGTTGCAGTGAACCATTAATACTTCCCCCAACGAGTGAAGCAGCAATTACTAATATAATGATCTGATAAAATAATGATTATTTCAAATTTGAGTACAAGCGTAATACCACAAGACAATTTTTACAAACTCCATAAATTTGTAATGTAACGGAGAAGATAAACATATGGCAATAATTTTCTATTCCTGGCTTTTACCTGGAAATTATGCAACATGACTTGCATATATTTGAAATGATGCAATTTAAAACGATAAGGAAGTTAGTATACCTTCCCTGGTAACTTAACAATACCTGGTTCAACAATCTTTTCATAAAACAATTGTAAATAACTTTTCTGTCCACATTCATTTGGTTTAAAATCCTCAGGTAAAATTATACAACAAGAACAACCATCACGACCTCTGCCACTTTTTAGACTTGATCTTAAGATCGTGATGTTTCAAAAAAGTTACAATTTTGTAAGCACACATTAATCCTTTCGTTGTTGTTCATTTTTCATTTCATTTCATGTTTCGAGCAACTAATTTTTTAGTGTATATCAAGTGTATTTCAACCTAATCCTTTAAAGTTTTTTGAGCGTTGATTGAGATCTCATGCAGTAAAGAATGGAATTCTCCATGTTGAGATTAGAGCCCAAAAGATAGTTCTTAAAAAGACATAGCAGCTTGATCTTTAATTGGTATTAATGATGGTTTTAATTGGTGTTAATGCTGGGTAAAAAATGGTAGGTCATTTGTAAATTTGACCATAAGGAAAGATTTCTTCATTATCTTGTGATCTTCGTGTTATGTAACATGCATGCCCTAAGACATATTCAAACTTTTGGTAGAGACTGTTTACTGACAAGCCTCGGTATTCTGTCAAAGTTTGTCATTCAGCTTATAAAACATCCAATGTTAGAGAATGACGTCAATTCACAATAGTTGAAACCGAACCTTTCCTTCGATGAAAAAGTATTTAGTTAAATCGACCGAACCAGGTATTATATCCAGCTCAATAAAGTTGTATAAATTACATCATTGCGTTTGTGATGAAGATATTTGACTAAAAACCGTTAAGAACTGTTGGTATGTGTCTATAAATGATAATTATGTACAATAGCTGCAATTTATGCAGTAATACGATTTAATAAACGCTTTTAATCTTTATATAATCATTTAACCTTCAATAAGAATAAGGTGTGGCTAAAAATACATTTCAACGACTGTAACCGGTGCATTATTTGGTTCGAGAGCATTTTATTCTCTTAAATCATGACCATTGCAAACATTATCTTCAACCTGAACTCCTTGATTCGTTTGTGAAAGAAGGCTGGGAGCGTTCATTTTTCTTGTTCTTGGGTGAAACATGTCCAGATGAGGGAGAACTTTCAATTTCTTAAGCTGAATCATAAGGACGAGGACCAATAATGGATAAAATGGTCGGAAGGAAAAAAAGCTCATGGAAAATTCCAAATAAAACAACACCAACCAATATCTGCAAATTGTAATTGTAAAATTGAAAACATAAAATTTCCACATTGTACAATATGACAAAAAATATGTACGAAAGTTAACATGAAAAAAGTCATAAATAACGTCAAAATATACTATTTAAAAATAGGAAATTCGTGATTAGTCTGGGCAGTATTATGGTTCATACCTGATAGTAAGAGATGTTTCATCATTTTAACACTTTTTCTTGTACCAGATTTTACCAAAAATGTGTGTCCAACATGAAATGCATAATTCACGATAAACCAATAGCAATAATAAGCACAGCAGTTGAAACTGTGTGTCAATCGTTAAATCCCAAAAATAACATCAATCCAGCAACATCTAATTAAAGAATTATTGGACATAAAATATATAAACTCGTCGTTAAAGTTAAGAAGGCTTCCTAAACTAGTTGGACTGGACAAATTAGACTAAAATGCAGCAAAAAATAGGGGCAGATCTAAGTTACGTCAAAAATAAATCACTTCAGTATATTTTCAAATATTTACATTTCTAACCTGCATAGAGGCAAGTCCATTGGTAAAATTATATTTTTAGAAATTCATCACCAATAATGTTTTTCTGCAAAGTTCTTTGAATTTAATATTGAGCAGCTATAATTTATGTTGACAAACGCCAAATCCGCCACTGGCAAGAGATAAAGTTAAGCAACTAAAAAACTCTTCAGTAAAGTAGCTTTAGTTTTCTTTTTTACTGACAAAACATTAGGTTGTCCATTGAGTGAAGGTATAGTTTTTGTGATGAGTTGTAATTATACTTCATAAAACAATCTATGGCTGTATAATTTCTTATGAGACTACGAAGTGAAAATTTCCACTTACCATTGTTAAAACAACACATACAAACACCAATGCTGACGTCACTGGGCATGCAAATAATCACCATGGTGACAACAAAAATAACTGCCATAGCCAGAAGTATATTTCGAAATAGTTCTTCAAAAATGACCTGACACAGTCATAAAAAGTTTAAATAGCGTAAAACGAATTTTCTCTTGATATAAAATTGTAAATTTACTTAAATAAATTATCTTGTTTCCCTCAGCAAACAAATCACTCGATTATAGACAATGGGGTTTTCCCTGAATCCAATTCCATCCGTCAAGCTTCGAAACTTATCCATTGCTTTTACTTGATCTTTTGTTTATCTTAGAAATCGTAGGAATGCACGTATTCCTGTTGCTTAAAATAAGGAATATGTTAATCCAACAATAATAGTAGCATAAACTATTTTTTAAAGCAAGACAAACCTCTATAGTGTTAATGTTGTTTTTCCAGTGAATGTCATCACAAAAACGATTTCCGTCACCTTGAAGAAATTCTCGCAGTTTTTGTAAAAGATATTTTCATTGTTCACTGTCAATTCGAAATTATCTTGTTAGCAATATGAATTATTATTGATTATGTAATGTTACACTATAATATTATTGCATGAAGTATTAATCTTATCTTAGCACATATTATGTTATACAGGAAGCCATGAAAATTTTTTCTATCAATTACATTTCTATTCTATGTATTCCTGATTTCTGATTGTAATGAATCACTCAAATATCAACAGGTTATGGGCCCAGGACGTAGAAGATCAGTATTTGAGTGAAAAAGCATTGCAATATAAATAAAAAACGTTATATAGTCGAAATTTAAGCATGGCCACGTCGGATATGTCGAATGCGTTAAGGTTCGCGAAACTGAACGGCAGTAATTACCGCTCATGGGTTTTCAACATGAAGCTGTATTTGGAAAGTCTGGATCTTTTTTAGCATGCGGAGGGAACAGCTGAATTTCCAAATGAGGATGGTAGTGCTGAAACGCGAAGAAAGTTTAACTCGGCTGCGAAGAAAGCGTGGACATACATCTGTTTGGCCATCGAGCCCGAGCAACAGATCCACGTGCGAGATACGAAAACTGCCAAGGAGGCATGGGATGCAATTAGAAATCAATTCGCACGAGAATCATTTCTTCAGAAGGTGAGACTACGCCAACAGTATTATTCCTGTAAATACCATGTTGGAGATAGTGTGCTTGAACACATCAGCCATCTCAAATCGCTGCATGAGCAACTCAAGGAAATGGGAGTCAGCGTGGATGACAAAGAATTAGCTATGACGCTGTTAGCTAGCTTACCTGAGCAATACAAACCATTAATAACAGCCTTAGATGCCATGGGAGAAACAGAGATCTCTTTTGAAAAAGTAAAGAACTTAATTCTGAATGATTTGAAGAATACTAAGGAAGATACATATTTTGCTCATAGAGGAAATTTTATTCGTGGTAGGAATCGTGGTGATAAAAATAATACGCAAAGGAAGAACGATGGAAGCAACAGAAAACCTTTTCAAGGAAAATGTCACAATTGTCAAGTGAAAGGACACTATGCTCGTGACTGTCCAAACAAGAAAACTATGAATGGTGCAAACAGAAACACTCAAGCGCACTGTGCCGAAGGACAAGATGACAAAGTGCATGAGGATGAAGCCTTGATAAGCAATGGATCTGAACTTATTGGAAGATCAGATTGGATCATAGATTCTGGTGCTACCCAGCATATGTCATATAAAAGAGAAGCACTGACGGATTATTTGACATTCAAGCAACCCTCGGTGGTGAATCTAGGCGATAATAGATCAATCTTGGCATATAGAAAAGGTACCTATCATTTGAAAGCAATACTTGATGATCACGTTCAGAACATATCATTACGCAACGTATTGTACTTACCAGAATTGGACAAGAATCTACTATCAGTCTATGCCATGATAAAACTTGGAGCTACTGTTATGTTTGAAGGTAACAACTGTAAGATATCTCGTAATTCCAAACTTCTAGCTGTTGGGGACATACATGGAAAATTGTACAAATTAAGGATTGGACATGAACATGTGAACATTGCAAAGGACGCATCAAATTCAAGTGCAGATTTGGCACTTGGGAATGAACAATGTTCGTAAATTGTTAAATGGAGATTTGGTTAAAGGAATGAGTGATGTAAATGAAAATATCTCATTCTGCGAGGGATGTATGATGGGGAAACAACATCGATGTTCTTATCCGAAAGATGACCATTACCGTGCCAACCAACCGTTTGAGCTTGTACACAGTGATGTGTGTGGTCCCATGTCTGTAAACTCTTTTGGTGGATCGCGCTACTACATCACATTCATCGACGACTATTCAAGGTATACGTACATCTACTTCATAAAGAAGAAAAGCGAAGTTTTAGAGAAATTAAAGGAATTTCATAGTCATGTTCGCAACATTACTGGCAAACCTATCAAGATCCTACGATCTGATAACGGTGGGGAATATTGCTCACAGGAAGCAGGATTATTGGATTTTAAACCCCAACGCAAGCAGGTAAAGATTTTGATTTGAATCCAATTATCGAAAACGTCAACATGGATGCAGAAATCAACGATAACGAGCCAGTGGGAGTAACGTACGAGGAGAGATTTATGAATGAAGTACAAAACATTGGTGAAAGGAGACAAAGAAGACCTCCCCAAAGGTTTGATGAAGAATGCTACATCGCCAATGATTTAACTGCGGAAATCAACGAACCAGCAAACATCAACGAAGCCTATTCTGGAGAACATGGACATGACTGGAGAAAAGCAACCGACTCCGAATTTCATTCACTTATCGATAACGATACTTGGGAACTTGTCCCATTACCAGATAATAGGAATATTGTTGGAAGCCGATGGGTTTTCAAGGTGAAGAGAGACGAAAATGGAGAAATACAGAGATACAAAGCTCGCCTAGTTGGGTGTCGACTATCATGAAGTATTTTCACCCGTCATACGAAATACAACTGTTCGATCGTTGTTAGCTTTAGCGAATGCAAAAGACTGGGAAGTTCACCAAATGGACGTCAAAACAGCGTTTTTACAAGGAAATTTGGATGAAGAAATTTATATGCAACAACCTGAAGGTTATATTAGTAAGAAGCATCCTGACTATGTCTGCAAATTAAGAAAAAGCATCTATGGTTTAAAACAGTCAGCCAGATGTTGGAACAACGCCATCGACTCATACCTGAAGTCAAAAGGATACAATCAAATGAGCTGTGATCCATGTCTGTACGTGAAATCCATTAAACAGCAAGATGGAAATGTGAATTTCGTGATACTATCTATTCATGTTGATGATATTCTCCTATTTTCCAATTCTACGAAAATGCTGAAGGTGGAGAAGAAAGCCATTGCATCAAAGTTCAATGTTGAAGATTTAAATGAAGTCAAACATGTCCTTGGTATGCTGATCAAACGAGACAGAAAAAGAAAAAAATTGACAATTAGTCAATCAAAATATTTGGAAGGAATCTTGAAACGATTCAACATGGAACGTTGCAAACCTGTTTCGACACCGTTAGAACCTGGAAAACATTTTCAGAAGCTGCCCGAAGAAGAGACCGCAACAAATATTCATGAATATCAAAAACTTATCGGATGTTTGACATACGTGACAACGGCAACTCGACCTGACTTGGCATCTGCTGTAGGTATTCTTTCAAAATTTATGTCAAAGCCAGGAAAGGACCATTGGCAGGGAGCAAAAAGAGTGTTGAGATACCTAAAAGGCACAATCAATTATGGTCTTGTTTTTCAAAGCAAAGATTCAACATGCAAGTGGTTGGATATTCAGATGCTGATTGGGCAAGTGATGTAAATACAAGAAGATCTACATCAGGATACGTGTTCCAGATAAACAAGTCAACCGTCAGCTGGAGCAGCAAGCGACAATCTTGTGTTGCAAGATCTTCGACTGAAGCTGAGTATGTTGCACTAAGTTATGCAACACAGGAAATCATATGGTTACGACGTTTACTAGCGGATATTGGAATAAATCAAGATCAGCCATCTATACTGAACGAAGATAACCAAGGGACAATTGAACTTTCGAGGAATCCACGATTTCACAATCGCACTAAACATATTGACGTTGCGTATCATTTTGTTAGAGAAAAGGTCAACGATAATTCCATTATTGTTCAATACGGTAATACAGATCAGATGTTAGCGGATGTTATGACGAAAAGTTTACCAAAGCAAACATTCCAAAACTTTCGAGACATGTTAGGTGTCAAAGAAATTTTAGTTTAAAAATTCGTAATTCTTAAAGAACATTTATAGTGCACATTAAGTAGGAGTGTTAGCAATATGAAGTATTATTGATTATGTAATGTTACACTATAATATTATTGCATGAAGTATTAATCTTATCTTAGCACATGTTATGTTATACGGGAAGCCATGAAATATTTTTTCTATCAATTACATTTCTATTCTATGTATTCCTGATTTCTGATTGTAATGAATCACTCAAATATCAACATATCTTAAGGTAATGAAAACTTGTGTAATAGTTTTTTCAGCTTAAAATCATAAAGAGTTTCTTGATGCTTAGTTATAGTGTTTAGAAACGTAGAATTTGTCGTATTTAACCATTTAGTGTAATTTTCAAACCAATTTTCAATGGTGTTCGATACCAGGTATTGTTTTTCACTCTTTATACTGTTAAGCGTATGCAAATTTATTTGTTCTTTAAAATAATCAATCTCTCCAGTAGAAAACCAATGCAATTAAAATAATGATTTATAACTATTTCATGAAGGAAAAAGAACTGGCACGATAATATAGAAAGCAAATTTCAAATTTATCCAAAATTGAGACATTTTGTATTTAGAGATAAATTCTATAATAGCGAGAGACTTGCCGAGCGGAAATCGGATTCGTGTAATAGAAATTAATGCCCAACATAATGTTCTGATTAGAGCCATAGATATAGACAAAAAAAAACCAAATTGTCAAAACAAATTTATTGTAACGTTTCGTCTTTACTCAAGAAATCTTTAGACAAATAATAAATTAGATGTTAAGACAAGATATTGTATTGTCAAAAATGGGTTAAATTACTATTGAGGCGGTGTCAATTGGATATATGATAGGGAAGTTAGGAAGTAACATAAAGAGAAATTAAAAAAGGTTAAGTGGAATCGAGTTTCCTTGCACATTAATTGAGGCTTGTATTGATTGATTAGGAGGCTTTCATGATTGGAGAGTTCATAAGAATCGTTGGAAGAGGAAATTATTTTAAAGTCGTCTAAGTTGGGGGTGTGTCCAGTTGAGTTCATGTGAGCAAGAATTCTTAAAACCAGATCTCAGAGGTTTGGGAATTTTGTCCTTAAAGGGGAAGAAAGAAGAGATACGTTGTGAAGTGCGAAAAAAAAATTTAATAGATATATGTGGGAAGGCTGCAGCGCAAAGCCATTGACTTGTGTGCAAATTTTAAGGTAGTGGATGCAGGTAAAAAAAAGACAAAAAAATGGGCATTAATGGAAATAAATTCTATGACAATACCAACACAATCAATACTTCAAAAGAATTTCAATCATCTGATATTATCACCGTAACATATGATTCATCAATCACATGCATCTACAGCTTCGAGAAATATTTTGTCTTTCACACTGCTCACAACACAATACAAATATTTCATCATTAGACTCACCAGTATAAAATGCTATCGGTTCACCACCTTGCACAAATTTCTTACAAATGAAAAAGAATTAAACTTAGACAGTGTTTCAATAAAAATATGGTAACTACAAAGTCACAGGATCGTGTTAAAAAAGGAAATACAATAAACTATCTCGTCATTAAGGTCCATGTAATCTCTGACAATTGTTCCAGTAAGAACAAACCATTTGGATTCAAATTGTACTTCTAGTTGCATTGATACATTATTACTTCCACCAAGGAGTTCAGCAGCAATTACTAATATAATGATCTGAAAAAATTAATGATTAATCAAATTTGAATACAAACGTAATAACACAAGGCAATTTTTACAAACTCAAAAAATTTGTAATATAACGGGAGCAGACACAGATATGACAATAATTTTCTGCTCCTGGCTTTTACCTGGAAATTATGCAACATGACTTGTTTATATTTGAGTTGATGCAATTTAAAATGACAGGGAAGTTGGTATACCTTCACATGTAACTTAACAACACCTGGTTCAACAATCTTTCCAAAAAACAATTGTACCAACAATCGTTTCATAAAACATTTGTAAATAACTTTTCTGTCCACATTCATTTGTTTTATAATCATCAGGAAAAATTATACAACAAGAACAACCATTACGACCTCTGCCACCTTTTAGACTTGATCTAAAGATCGTAACGTTTAAAAAAAATTACAATTTCGTAAGCACTCATTAATCATTCCGTTGTTGTTCGTTTTTCATTTCATTTCATGTTTAGAGCAACTAATTTTTTAGTGTATATCAAGTGTATTTCAACCTAATCCTTTAAAGTTTTTTGAGCGTTGATTGAGATCTCATGCAGTAGAGAATTGAATTCTCCATGTTGAGATTATAGCCCAAAAGATAGTCCTTAAAAAGACATAGCAGCTTGCTATTTAATGGGTATTAATGATGGTTTTCATTATTGTCTGTAAATGGTGCTCTAGTAGTTTGGCAATGATCTTATAATCGCAGTTCAAGATTATGATTAGATGCCAGTTTGTGATATGTTCAGGATCATCTTGCTTATAAAGAACGATAATGATGGTTTCCCTCAGTGATGGGAACAAAATTCCATAAAAGACGCAAACACCAATCCCAAAAATTCGTTTTCCAAGATTTGCCAGAAACTCACGTAAAGTTCCTTATGTAGTTCATAAAGTCCGGTGGATTTGTAATTTGTCAGCGACATAACGGCACTTGTGTAGTAAGTCCAAGCACTAAAGCTGGTAAACCTCAACGAGGTTGTGTTTATTTAAAAGATCTCAAATGTGGCTAATTATCACATTTCTCGCAAAGTAAGTTGTTATACGCTGCAGAACCAAAACTTTAGAAAGTTATAAAACAAGTGCGAGTTATGTTCGACCTCTTATGTTTGCTTTAGTCCTTAATTATATAATCATGAAATAAAAGTTAATCTGCGAATTCAGGCTGCGTTGGGGTTACATAAAGGAATAACACCGGTTTGCAAAAAAAAGAAAATAGTTATCTACATGTTGAATGATAAAACGTAGAAAATGTTTGGTAATTGAAGCTTTATAGATATTCTTCTTTAATATCTCTATGTTTATCAGGTAATCATGTGATTCATAATCAATTTTTCAGCAATTCTGATAAAGCGTGATTTTATCTTGGAGTAAATAATCCCTTTGGATCTGAACTTTGAATTACGTAACGCTCTAACACAAAGGTGATTGAATTCGTACCATTGTACTTTCTTTCTGAATGCAAAATATGAGACCTTATGTTGACATATCATCATAATTAAGATTATTATTGCATATAAAGCATTGATCATATTAAACCATTTCTTCTCTTGATGCTTCTCTCTGTTCTCGTTGCTTCTTTACTACACTACATTTCGTTGTTCTTTTATGGTATTGATTCTTGTTGTTAAGCGCCTTGTGTTGTCGCCTTTCATATGTCTTATTTAGTTGGTCTTTCTCGTTTCATTTGATTGCCTTATAGCTATAACATGCTTCGTCAAATTTGAGCTTGACTGATACAAATATAATCGGTGGTTTTGGTGTGTGGTGGTTTTTTCTGCTTTGAGACCTAAGCTTTTTTCTTGTTGGCGCTAAACTCCAGGTCATGCAGCTATTATAGCACGTCCTACTTCGTGTCTACATCGTAATTATCGTCGTTGGCTTTGTACTGCGAGGCTTTGCATCAAATTATATGAATTGCATTACGGTTGCCCTTACCTGTCTTGTTTTTAATACAATTTTTTTTATGGACAAGTAAAACATATAAATATCGAATTCAATCTTATCTCGTTTATCTTGCTTTTTATATGACGATAATATATAAGCACAAATATCGCTTCAACTTTAGTAAATTAAGAAATATTATAAATCTGATCATAAGTTTCTGCTATTCTCATGATCGAAAGATACCTAGGCTGTTTTAAAATGTTGACTGTGGCCATGTCAGAATATGAGTTTTCACATTTTTTTTTTAATCTTTGGTAGAACTGAGTAATTAAGTTCTAAAGCAAAATATTATTGCAGTTATATATTTGCGCTGTTATTTTCTAACCATAGATTTCGTGGAAGTAAAATATCAAAAAAAACCGCACAAATTCATAGTTGTGCGAACTACGAACCTAACGTCACAATAGAAACTCGACTTATTTTTATGTATAAAAAAACCTGTAAGCTATGCGAAATAATTTATCAAAGCAAACACACTTCAAACAACCAGCAAAACTGAAAAACCTTATCTATGAACAATTTTTTTCCTCAATAAAGGAAAGCATAATTTTATCTTTAAATAATTTCTTCCCTTGATATCACAAGTTTGAATTACATAAAGCTCCAACACAAAGGTGATTGTACTTTAGCCATTCTACTTTTAATCTTTTTGTGTGCAAAACGCAAGACTACGTTGACATATTATAATTGGATTATTATTACATATAAATCTGTATAAAGCATTGATCATACGGAACACAATTATGCTCTTGGTGCTTCTCTCTGTATGTTCTGATAAACTTTTTTGTACCAGATTTTAACAAAAATTTGTGTCCAACATGAGATGCATAATCCACTGATAAACCAATAGCAATAATAAGCATAACAGTTGAAACTGTGTCAATCGTTAAATCCCAAAAGTACATCAATCCAGCAACATCTACCTATAGAATTATTTGACAAACAATATATAAACTCGACGTTAAAATTAAAAAGGCTTGCTAAACTAGAGTCACTGGAAAAAGTTCGATTAAATGCAGCAAAAAACCATGGCAGATCTATAATACGTCAAAATAAATTACTGCAGCACATTTTAAAAGACATTTACATTTCTAACCACCATAGAGGCAAGTTCATTGGTAAAATTATATTCTTTATAAATTCAAAACCAATAGTGTTTTTTAGAAAAGTACTAAATTTTTAAAATGAGAAGCTATAATTTATGTTGACGAAAGCCAAATCCGCCACTGAAGAAGAAAGTTAATGCAACTGAGAAACTCTTCAGTGAAGTAGCTTTAGTTTTCTTTTTTACTGACAAAACATAAGCTTTTCCATTGAATGAAGGTACAGTGATTGTGATGAGTTTCAATTCTTTTTCACAAAATAGCAATTGCTGTATAATTTCTTATGAGATTACGAAGTGAAAACTTTCACTTACCACTGATAAAGCAACACATAAAAACACCAATACTGACGTCACTGGGCTTGCGACTAATCACCATGGTAACAACAAAAACAGATGCCATAGCCAGAAGTATATTTCGAAATAGTTCTTCAAAAATGACCTGACGCAGTCATAGAAAGTTTAAATAACGAATTTTCTCTTTTAATACAAAATTGTAAATTCACGTAAATAAAGTACCTCGTTTCCCTCAGCAAACAAATCACTCGATTATGGACAAGGGTTTTCCCTGAAACCAATTCCTTCTGTCAAGCTTCAAAACTTATCCATTGCTTTTACTTGATCTTGTGTTTTTCTTAGAATTCGTAGGAATGAACGTATTCCAGTTGCTTAAAATGAGGAATATGTCAATCCAACAATATTAGTAGCATAAAATATTTTCTAAAACAAGACAAACCATTATAGTGTTAATGTTGTTCTTCCAATGACTGTCATCACGAAAAAGATTTTTGTCATCTTGAAGAAATTCTCGCAGCTTTTCGTAAAAGACATTTTTATTTTTGACAGTCAATTCTAAATTATCTTATTTATAAGGTGATGAAATCTTGTGTAATAATATTTGTCAGCTTAAAATCATAAAGAATTTCTTTATACATACTTGTAGTGTTTAGAAAATAAGTTGAGTTTGTCGTATTTAAACATTTATTGTAATGTTCAAACCAATTTTCCATGGTGTTTGATGACAGATATTGTCTTTCCCTCTTTATACTTTTAAGCGTATGCAAATTTATTTGTTCTTTAAATAATCAATCTCTCCAGTAGAAAAACCCATTCAATTAAAATAATGATTTGTAACTGTTTCATGAAGGAAAACAGAACTGGCGCCATAATATAGAAAGCAAATTTCCAATTTATCCAAAATTGAGACATTTTGTATTTAAAGATAAATTCTATACCAATCCCAACACATACAACAATACAAAAGAATTTCGATATTCTGATATTATCACCGTAATACATGATTCATCAATCACCTGCATCTATAGCTTCGATAAATATTTTGTCTTTCACACTGCTCACAACACAATACAAGTATTTCATCATTAAACTCACCAGTATAAAATGCTATTGGTTCACCACCTTGAACAAATTTCTTACAATTGAAAAAAAATTAAACTTAGACAGAGTTTCAATAAAAATATGGTAACTACAAAGCCAAAGGATCGGGTTAAAAAAGGAAATTCAATAAACTACCTCGTCATTAAGGTCCATGTATACTCTGACAATTGTTCCAGTAAGAAGAAACCATTTGGATTCTAAGTGTTGTTCTAGTTGCAGTGAACCACAATATTTCTAACAAGAATTGCAGCAGCAATTACTAATATAATGATCTGAAAAATTAATGATTACTTCAAATATGAGTACAAACGTAATACCACAAGGCAATTTTTACAAACTCAAAAAAATTTGTACTATAACGGAGAAGACACACATATGGCAATAATTTTCTACTCCTTTCTTTTACCTGGATATTATGCAACATGACGTGCATATATTTGGAATGATGCAATTTAAAACGGTAGGGAAGTTGGTATACCATCACAGGTAACTTAACAACACCTGGTTCAACAATCTTTTCATAAAACATTTGGAAATAACTTTTCTGTCCAGATTCATTTTGTTTATAATCGTCAGGTAAATTATACAACAAGAACAATTATCACGACCTCTGCCATTTTTTAGCCTTGATCTAAAGATCGTAACGTTTAAAAAATATTACAATTTTGTAAGCACTCATTAATCCTTTCGTTATTGTTCGTTTTTAAATTCGTTTGATGTTTCAAGTAACTATTTTTTTAGTGTATGTTATGTGTATTTCAACCTAATCTTTTAAAGTTTTTGAGCCCTGATTGAGATCTCCTTGCAGACGAGAATCGAATTCTTCATTTAAGGTTAAGCCCAAAAGATATTTCTTGAAAAACACATAGCAGCTTGATCTTTACTCGGGATTAATGAGGGTTTCATTACTGTCTGTAAATGGTGCACTAGTAGTTTAGAAATGATCTTATAATCACTATTCAAGAGTATGATGAGATGCCAGTTTGTGATATGTTCAGAATCATCTTGCTTATTAAGAAGGATGATGACGGTTTCCCTCGGTGATGGGAACAAAATTCCATAAAAGACGCAAACACTATTCCAAAAATTCGTTTTGAAAGATTTGCCAGAAACTCACGTAAAATTCTTTATGTAGTTCATAAAGTCCGGGGGATTTGTGATTAGTCAGAGACATAACGGCTCTTATGTATTAATTTCAAGCAAGATAGCTGGTAAACCTCAATGAGGGTTTGTTTATTTAAAAGATCTCAAATGTAGCTATTTCTCACATTTCTTGCAAAAGTAAGTTGTTATACGCTGCAGAACAAAAACTTTAAAAAGTTATGAAAAAAGTGCGAGTACTCTAATTAAATAATCATGAATTAATATTTAATCTGCAGATACAGGCTGCGTTGAAGTTACATAAAAGAATAACACCGGTTTGCAAAAAAAACAGAAAATTTTTATTTACATGTTGAATGATAACACGTCGAAAATGTTTGGTCATTCAGTATTTATATTTCTTCTTGTTTAATATCTCTATGTTCATCAGGTAATCATGTGATTCATACGCAATTTATATTTAATTCTAATAAAGCGTCATTTTATCTTTGAATAAATAATTCCCTTTAGATCTGAGATTTGAATTACGTAACGCTCCAATACAAAGGTGATTGAACTCGTACCATTGTACTTTATTTCTGTATGCAAAATATGACACTTTACGTTGACATATTATTATAATTAAGATTAAGTAAGTAAGTAAGTAAGTAAATGGACTCCGTCGTTTTCGACGTATGAGGGTTCCACACACAAAGTGGAACATCCTGGTCACTGAAATTATAGTGAAGGCAGCTGATCAGACTACAATCACTCCGTACCCTTCGCGCAACTACAACGCTGATATCAGCGTGACACAGGGTGACAAGGCTGCAACATTGCAGATGCAGATACAGTCCATCGAGGACATAGTTTCCTCTACCAAATTTCCCTCACATGGCTTTGGTCAACCCGGGCTAGGTTTTCAGACACATTGCCAGATGTGCCACGAGCCGGGATTGAACCCGCGCCGTCTGGCTTAAAGCTCACGCAATTAACCATTCAGCCACCCGCCCCGTCCCAATTAAGATTATTATTGCATATAAAGCATTGATCTTACTAAACCATTTCTTCTCTTGATGCTTCTCTCTGTTCTCGTTGCTTCTTTTCCGTACTACATTTCGTTGTTCTTTTATGGTATTGATTCTTGTTGTTAAGCGTCTTGTGTTGTCGGCTTTCAGATGTCTTATTTAGTTGGTCTTTCTCGTTTCATTTGATGGCCTTATAGCTATAACTTGCTTCGTCAAATTTGAGCTTGACTGATGTAAATATAATTTGTGGTGTTTGGTGTGTGGTAGTTTTTTATAGCTTTGAGACCTAAGTTTTTTCTTTGTTTCTTCTTGTTGGCGCTAAACTCCACAGGTTATGCAGCTGTTATAGCCGTCCTACTTCGTGTCGTACATCGTAGTTATCGTTGTTGGCTTTCTAATGCAAGGCTTGGTATCAAATTACATGAATTGCATTACGTTTGTCCGTACCTGTCTTGTTTTTAATACAATTTTTCTTATGGACGCGTCAAACATATATATATCGAATTCAATCTTATCTTGTTTATCTTGCTTTTTACATGACGATAATATATAAGCACAAATATCGCTTCAAAGTTAGTAAATTTAGAAATATTATAAATCTGATCATAAGTTTCTACAATTCTCATGATCGAAAGATACCTAGGCTGTTTTAAAATGTTTACTGTGGCCATGTCAGAATATGAGTTTTCACATTTTTTTTTAATCTTTGGTAGAACTGAGTTATTAAGTTCTAAAGCAAATTATTATTGCTGTCATATTTTTGCGTTGCTATCTTTTAACCGTATATTTCGTTTAAGTAAAATATCAGAAAACTGCACAAATTCATAGTTGTGCGAACTACGAACCTAGCGTCACAAAAAAAACTCGACTTACTTTAATGTATAAAAAACCTGTAAGCTATGCGAAATAATTTATCAAAGCAAACACACTTCAAACAACCAGCAAACCTGAAAAACCTTATCTATGAATAATTTTTTTCCTCAATAAAGGAAAGCATAATTTTATCTTTAAATAAATTCTTCCCTTGATATCACAAGTTTGAATTACATAAAGCTCCAACACAAAGGTGATTGTACTTTAGCCATTCTACTTTTAATCTTTTTGTTTGCAAAACGCAAGAGTACGTTGACATATTATAATTGGATTATTATTACATATAAATCTGTATAAAGCATTGATCATACGGAACACATTTATGCTCTTGGTGCTTCTCTCTGTTTGTTCTTGATAATCTTTTTTGTACCAGATTTTAACAAAAATGTGTGTCGAACATGAGATGCATAATCCACTGATAAACCAATAGCAATACTAAGCACAACAGTTGAAAATGTGTCAATCGTTAAATCCCAAATGTACATCAATCCAGCAACATCTACCTAAAGAATTATTTGACAAACAATATATAAAATCGACGCTAAAGTTAAAAAGGCTTGCTAAACTAGAGTCACTGGAAAAAATTGGATTAATTGCAGCAAAAAACAATGGAAGATCTAGGTTACGTCAAAATAATTTACTGCAGCACATTTTAAAATACATTTACATTTCTAACCACCATAGAGGCAATTCCATTGGTAAAATTATATTCTTTAGAAATTCAAAACCAATAGTATTTTTCTGAAAAGTACTTTAAATTTAAACTTTATAAGCTTAATTTATGTTGACAAACGCCAAATCCTCCATTGGGAAGATAAAAGTTAATGCAACTACAAAACTCTTCAGTGAAGTACCTTTAGTTTTCTTTTTTACTGACAAAACATAAGAATGTCCATTAAATGAAGGTACAGTGATTGTGACGAGTTTTAATTATTTTGATAAAACAGCTATTGCTGTATAATTTCGTATGAGATTACGAAGTGAAAATTTTCACTTACCACTGATAAAGCAACACATAAAAACACCAAAACTGACGTCACTAGGCTTGCGAATAATCACCGTGGTGACGACAAAAACATCTGCCATAGCCAGAAGTATATTTCGAAATAGTTCTTTAGCAATGACCTGACACAGTCATAGAAAGTTTAAATAACGTAAAACGAAGTTTCTCTTTTAATACGAAATTGTAAATTCACGTGAATAAAGTACCTCGTTTCCCTCAGCAAACAAATCACTCGATTATGGACAATGGGGTTTTCCCTGAAACCATTTCCTTCTGTCAAGCTTCAAAACTTATCCATTGCTTTTACTTGATCTTGTATTTTTCTTAGAATTGGTAGGAATGCACGTAATCCAGTTGCTTAAAATGAGGAATATGTCAATCCAACAATATTAGTAGCATAAACTATTTTCTAAAGCAAGACAAACCTTTATAGTGTTAATGTTGTTTTCCAATGAATGTCATCAAGAAAACGATTTTTGTCACCTTGAAGAAATTCTCGCAGTTTTTCGTAAAAGACATTTTTATTTTTGACAGTCAATTCTAAATTATCTTATTTATAAGGTGATGAAATCTTGTGTAATAATATTGGTCAGCTTAAAATCATAAAGAATTTCTATATACATACTTGTAGTGTTTAGAAAATAAGTTGAGTTCGTCGTATTTAAACATTTATTGTAATGTTCAAACCAATTTTCCATGGTGTTTGATGACAGATATTGTTTTTCACTTTTTATACTGTTAAGCGTATGCAAATATATTTGTTCTTTAAAACAATCAATCTCTCCATTAGAAAAACCCATGCTATTAAAATAATGATTTCTAACTGTTTCATGAAGGAAAAAAGAACTGGCGCCATAATATAGAAAGCAAATTTCAAATTTATCCAAAATTGAGACATTTTGTATTTAAAGATAAATTCTATACCAATCATAACACATACAACAATTCAAAAGAATTTCGATATTCTGATATTATCACCGTAATACATGATTCATCAATCACATGCATCTATAGCTTCGATAAATATTTTGTCTTTCACACTGCTCACAACACGATACAAGTATTTCATCATTAGACTCACCAGTATAAAATGCTATCGGTTCACCACCTTGCACAAATTTCTTACAATTGAAAAGAAATTAAACATAGACAGTGTTTCAATAAAAATATGGTAACTACAAAGCCAACGGATCGTGTTAAAAAGGAAATTCAATAAACTACCTCGTCATTAAGGTCCATGTATTCTCTGACAATTGTTCCAGTAAGAAGAAACCATTTGGATTCAAATTGTTGTTCTAGTTGCAGTGAACCACAAATATTTCCAACAAGAATTGCAGCAGCAATTACTAATATAATGATATGAAAAATTAATGATTACTTCAAATTTGAGTACAAACGTAATACCACAAGGCAATTTTTACAAACTCAAAAAATTTGTACTAAGACACACATATGGCAATAGTTTTCTACTCATTTCTTTTACCTCGATATTATGCAACATGACGTGCATATATTTGGAATGATGCATTTTAAAACGGTAGGGAAGTTGGTATACCATCACAGGTAACTTAACAACATCTGGTTCAACAATCGTTCCATAAAACAATTGTAAATAACTTTTCTGTCCACGTTCATTTGATTTATAATCATCAGGTAAAATTATACAACAAGAACAACCATCACGACCTCTGCCACTATTTAGACTTGATCTAAAGATCGTGATTTTTAAAAAAATTAACAATTTTGTAAGCACTAATCCTTTCGTTGTTGTTCGTTTTTCGTTTTATTTGATGTTTTGAGCAACTAATTTTTTAATGTATATCAAGTGTATTTCAACCTAATCTTTTAAAGTTTTCGAGCCTTGATTGAGATCCCATGTAGACGAGAAACGAATTCTTCATGTTAAGTTTAGAGCCCAAAAGATAGTTCTTAAAAAAGATATAGCAGCTTGATCTTTAATCGGGATTAATGATGGTTTTCATTACTCTCTGTAATTGGTGCACTAGTAGTTTGGCAATGATCTTATAATCACTCTTCGCGATTATGAAGGACGCCAGTTTGTGATATGTTCAGGATTATCTTGCTTATGAAGAACGATGATGACGGTTTTCCAGGGTGATGGGAATAGAATTCCAGAAAAGACACAGACACCAATCCCAAAAATTCATTTTAAAAGATTTGACAGAAACTCACGTAAAATTCCTTATGTAGGTCATAAATTCCGGGGGATTTTTGATTAGTAAAAGAAATAACGGCTCTTGTGTAGTAAAGCCTACACTAGCGCCATTGGCTGAGCTAAGAGTTACTCGTGACAGTTGCAGAACTTAATTACTCGTTCTACCAAAGATTTAAAAAATATGTGAAAACTCATATTCTAAAAAAGCCACAGTAAACATTTTAAAACAGAGTAGGTATCCTTTGATCACGAGAATAGTAGAAACTTATGATAAGATTTACAATATTTCTAAATTTAATAAAGTTGAAGCGATATTTGTGCTTATTTATCATCATGACATAAATTGCAAGATAAACAAGATAAAATTGAATTCGATATTTATATGTTTGACGCATCTTTAAGAATTGCTTCTAACACATGTGTCATTTTTATAGACGATAATGCCATTCAAGTGAGTCAACTCATTTTTCACTTAAATAGTTTTTGAAAGATTTTGTCTATCGTAGTGATGTGTGAAAAAACAGTTTGCTAGCTAAGATCGCTTTAGAGAAATTGAAGATAAGAAAATAAATTTTGTTTAGTTGGACAAAATTAATTTTATCCTTTCACCAAACAAACATCGCATATTGTGTAGAAATTATTGGAAAAATCAAATTTTGTATCAGTTAAACATTGAACAAGAAAGTATAGATTGTTGTATAACATACTGTTTGATTCGAATAAACGTTTGTTTGCTGTAAATTCTGCTATTCTTTCTCTTGTGTTACGTCTTTCTTCATCAGTAAACTTACACAAATCGCACGGGAAATCTTTATAATCACAGTACAGTTTTTTTATGCGTTGTGATCTTCTAACCATATATTTCGTTGAAGTAAATTATCAGAAAACCGCACAAATTCATACTTGTGCGAACTACGAACCTAACGTCACAATAAAAACTCGTCTCACATTTATGTATAAAAAAACATGTAACCTATATGAAATATTTTATCAAAGCAAACACACTGCCAACTGCCAGCAAAACTGAAAATATTATCCATAAACAATTTTTATCATTAATACAGGAAAGCATAATTTTATCTTTGAATAAATTCTTCCCTTTTTATCACAAGTTTGAATTAAGTAAAGCTCCAACACAAAGGTGATTGTACTTTCGCCATTCTAATTTTATTCTTGTTGTGTGCAAAACCTATCCTTTTTTAGTTACTATGATTTAAATTTTGATTACTGAAGTAGAAAAAATCAATGTGAGTTCATTTAATGTATATATTACTCATCAGGTGAGAGGATCATCGTGCTGAAAAAATATTTTCATGGGGTTTGCTCAAAGGAGGCTTTTGAGGAAAGCCAAAATATTTTTGTACTGACATAAGTAAACGGTAAAATTAATTACTTTCGTTAAAACGATTCATTGTCATTAAAACCATTGAAAAAAAATTTCAATGAGCTATTAAGAAAAAAGAATACAACATGTCATAGAAAGATGCGAAAGTTGGAGTAGCCGAATTCAGTGTTAATGACCATCAAGACATGAAGATGCGATAGCTAAAATCGTACTCTAAGTCTTTCTATTACATACTGTGCATTAAATACAAAGGTATAAAGCGTTAAATGGAAAATAAACAATACTAACTTTTGAATGAACATCAAAGTAACTCATTTGGATGAACTACATTAAAAAGTAGCTAAAAGGAAAACATTTTAATTGTTCTTTCAGCTAAGTCATGGAAATCTTCATTCATAAAAACACAATCAACAATCAATTTACATGAAGATGCCAAAAACGTGCTTCCGTCATATAAATTGTACTTTCACAAATTGTGCTAGTACACAATAACAGGAAAAAATCGATTACAAAGAAAGAACATATATATTATGCATGCTCATGCATAAAAGTACATCAACACCACAGTTAAACCGGATAAGGTTTTTGGAGCGATCTTGTCATTATTCATCCAGTCTTTCCCATTGCTGTGTTTCTGGGCTAATCATGTGCGACTGTTCTGATGTCGTCTCGGATATCCGGAGAAATTTCAAAAATGTCTCACAAAGCATAGCGATCATAACGGATCATTTAAAAAGTAGCCTAGCCAAAGCATTTAACCTCCATCGTATTATTACAAAATCATCTTGAGTTCATCCTTGGTTTAAATAACGCAGAAAATTGTTAAAATATAATTAAAGCAAAGTAAATATTGTCGTAAAAAAATTTATTTCATCGAAAGAATTTCCAATGGTGTTGTGTCATAAAAATATCTACAACTTCAAACAGAACTACATTTCTAAGTACCAAACTACCTTAGTTCAAAATAAACACTATACACATTAGCTCTAGGACTGTCATTTTCATTTATAGATACTTTTTAACATCTTCCACATTTAGCAGTCGATTTAAAAATGTGAAAAAATATCACCATTGAGACAATGCCTATAAAATGCTTACTGTGGCTATGTCAGAATATGAGTTTTCACATTTTTTTTAAATCTTTGGTAGAAGTGAGTAATTAAGTTCTAAAGCAAAATATAATGGAGTTATATATTTGCGCTGTTATCTTCTAACCATATATTTCGTTGAAGTAAATTATCAGAAAACTGCACAAATTCATACTTGTACGAACTACGAACCAGGCGTCACAATAGAAACTCGTCTTATATTTATGTATAAAAAAACCTGTAAGCTATGTGAAATATTTTGAAAGATAAGGTTGTCCATTGAATGAAGGTACAGTGATTGTGAGGAGTTTTAACTATTTTTTATAAAAGAAACTATTGCTGTATATTTTTTATAAGAGTACGAAGTGAAAATTTCCACTTACCACTGTTAAAACAACACATACAAACACCAATACTAACGTCACTGGGCATGCAAATAATCCCCATGGGGACAACAAAAACAACTGCCATAGCCAGAAGTATGTTTCGAATTAAGTCTTCAAAAATGACCTGACTTAATCCTCGAAATTTTAAATAACCTAAAACAATTTCTTCTTTTGATATAGAATTGTAAATTTTCGTAAAAGAAGCACCTTGTTTCCTTCAACAAACAAATCACTCGATTATAGACAATGGAGTTTTCCCTGAAACCAATTCCTTCTATCAAACTTCGAAACTTATCCATTGCTTTTACTTGATCTTGATTTTATCTTAGAATTCGTAGTATGCACGTATTCCAGTTGCCTAAAATAAGGAATATGTTAATCCAACAATAATAGTAGCATAAACTATTTTTTAAAACAAGACAAACCCTTTATAGTGTTAATGCTTTTTTTCCAATAAATGTCATCACGAAAACGATTTTCGTCACCTAGAAGAATTTTTCGCAGTTTTTTGTAAAAGACATTTTCATTGTTGACTGTCAATTCTTTCTAACGCTTTATATTGTGAAGTGTATGCAAAATTCTTTGTTCTTTAAAATAATCAATCTCTCCAGTAGGAAAACCAATGCAATGATAATAGTGATTTATAACTGTTTCATGAAGGAAAAAGAACTGGAACGATAATATAGAAAGCAAATTTCAAATTTATCCAAAATTGAGACATTTTCTATTCAAAGAAGAATTCTATAACAATCCCAACACAATTAACAATTCGAAAGAATTTCAATCTTCAGATATTATCATCGTAACATATGATTCATCAATCACATGCATCTATAGCTTCGAGAAATATTTTGTCATTCACATTGCTCACAACACAATACAAGCAATTCATCATTAAACTCACCAGTCTAAAATGCTCTCGGTTTACCACCTTGGACAAATTTCTTACAAATGAAAAAGAATTAAACTTAGACAGTGTTTTAATAAAAATATGGTAACTACAAAGTTAAAGGATCATGTTAAAAAGCAAATTCAATAAACTACCTCGTCTTTAAGGTCCATGTAATCTCTGACAATTGTTGCAGTAAGAAGAAACCATTTGGATTCAAACTGTAGTTCTACTTGCAGTGAACCATTATTATTTCCACGAAGGAGTGCAGCAGCAATTACTAATATAATCATCTGAAAAAATTAATGATTAATCAAATTTGAGTATAAACGTAAACCACAAGGCAATTTTTACAAACTCAAAATATTTGTAATATAACGGAAGCAGACACACATATGGCAATAATTTTCTATTCCTGGCTTTTAACTGGAAATTATGCAACATGACTTGTATATATTTGAACTGGTGTAATTTAAAACGATAGAGAAATTATTATACCTTCACAGGTAACTTAACAACACCTGGTTCAACAATCTTTTCATAAAACTTTTGTAAATAACTTTTCTGTCCACATTCATTTTGTTTATAATCGTCAGGTAAATTATACAACAAGAACAACTATCACGACCTCTGCCATTTTTTAGCCTTGATCTAAAGATCGTAACGTTTAAAAAATATTACAATTTCGTAAGCACTCATTAATCCTTTCGTTACTGTTCGTTTTTCATTTCATTTGATGTTTCGAGCAACTAATTTTTTAGTGTATATGATGTGTATTTCAACACGTAGTCTTCAACACGTGTATATGATGTGTATTTCAACACGTAGTCTTCAACACGTGTATATGATGTGTATTTCAACACGGGGTTATTGCAGGTATTATAGCCCGTCCTACTTTGTGTCGTACATCGTCATTATCGTTGTTGGTTTTCTACTGCGAGGCTTTGTATCAAATTTTATGAATTGCATTACGGTTGCCCTTACCTGTCTTGTTTTTAATACAATTTTTCTTATGGACGCGTCAAACATATAAATATCGAACTCAATTTTATTTCGTTTATCTTGCTTTTTATGTCACGATGGTAAATAAGCACAAATATCGCTTCAACTTTATTAAATTTAGAAATATTGTAAATCTGATCATAAGATTCTACTATTCTCGTGATCAAAAGCTACCTAGGCTGTTTTAAAATGTTTGCTGTGGCCATGTCAGAATATGAATTTTCACATTTTTGTTAAATCTTTGGTAGAACTGAGTAATTAAGTTCTGAAGCAAAATATTATTGCAGTTATATATTTGCGCTGTTATCTTCTAACCATATATTTCGTTTAAGTAAAATATCAGAAAACCGCACATATTCATAATTGTGCGAACTACGAACCTAGCGTCACAATAGAAACTCGTCTAACTTTTATATTTAGAAAAACCTGTAAGCTATGTGAAATATTTATCAAAGCAAACACACTGCAAACAGCCAGCAAACTGAGAAATATTATCCATAAACAATTTTCGTCATCAGTACAGGAAAGCATAATTTTGTCTTTAAATAAATTCTTCCCTTTATATCACAAGTTTGAATTACATAATGCTCCAACACAATGGTGATTGTATTTTAGCCATTCTACTTTTAATCTTTTTGTGTGCAAAACGCAAGACTACGTTGATATATTATAATTGGATTATTATTACATATAAAGCGGTATAAAGCATTGATCATACGGAACACAATTATGCTCTTGGTGCTTCTCTGTTTGTTCTTGATAATCTTTTTTGTACCAGATTTTAACAAAAATTTGTGTCCAAAATGAGATGTATAATCCACTGATAAACCAATAGCAATAATAAGCACAACAGTTGAAACTGTGTCAATTGTTAAATGCCAAAAGTACATCAATCCAACAACATCTACACCTAGAATTATTTGACAAACAATATATAAACTCGACGCTAAAGTTAAAAAGGATTGCTAAACTAGATTCACTGGAAAAAGTTGGATTAAATGCAGAAAACACTATGGCAGATCTATAATACGTCAAAATAAATTACTGCAAAACATTTTAAATATATTTACATTTCTAACAACCATACAGGCAAGTCCATTGGTAAAATTATATTCTTTAGAAATTCAAAAGAAATATTTTTTTAGAAAAGTACTATAATTTTAAAATTGAGAAGCTATAATTTGTGTTGACGAAGGCCAAATCCGTCACTGGCAAGAAGGAAAGTTAATGCAACTAAAAAACTCTTCGGTGAAGTACATTTAGTTTCCTTTTTTACTGACAAAACATAAGGTTGTCCATTGAATGAAGGTACTGTGATTGTGATGAGTTTTAATTATTTTTCATAAAACATCTATTGCTGTATAATTTCTTATGAGATTACGAAGTGAAAATTTTCACTTACCACTGTTAAAGTAACACATAAAAACACCAATGCTGACGTCACTGGGCTTGCAAATAATCACGATGGTGACAACAAATACAACTGCCATAGCCAGAAGTATATTTCAAAATAGTTCTTTAGAAATGACCTGACACAGTCATAGAAAGTTTAAATAACGTAAAACAAACTTTCTCTTTTAACAAAAAAATTTAAATTTACGTAAATAAAGTACCTTGTTTCCTTCAGCAAACAAATCACTCAATTATAGACAAAGTGGTTTTCCCTGAAAACAATTCTTTCTGTCAAGCTTCGAAACTTATCTATTGCTTTTACTTGATCGTGTGTTTTTCTTAGAATTCGTAGGAATGCACGTATTCCAGTCGCTTAAAATGAGGAATATGTCAATCCAACAATATTAGTAGCATAAACTCTTTCCTAAACCAAGACAAACCTTTCTAGTGTTAATGTTGTTTTTCCAATGAATGTCCTCACGACAATGATTTCCGTCACTTTAACGAAATTCTCGCAGTTTCTCGTAAAAGACATTTTCATTGTTGACTGTAAATTCTAAATTATCTTATAAGGTAATGAAAACTTGTGTAATAATTTTGTCAGCTTAAAATCATAAAGAATTTCTTTATACATACTTGTAGTGTTTGGAAATTAAGTTGAGTTTGTCGGATTTAACCATTTATTGTAATGTTCTAACCAATTGTCAATGGTGTTTGATGACAGATTTTGTTTTTCACTCTTTATACTGTTAAGTATATGCAAATTTATTAGTTCTTTAAAATAATCAATCTCTCCAGTAGAAAAACCAATGCAATTAAAATAATGATTTCTAACTGTTTCAAGAAGGAAAAAAGAACTGGCGCCTTAATATAGAAAGCAAATTTCATATTTATCCCAAATTGAGACATTTTGTATTTAAAGATAAATTCTATTACAATCCCAGCACAGTCAAAACTTTAATAGAATTTCGATCTTCTGATATTATCACCGTAAAATATGATTCATCAATCACCTGCATCTATAGCTTCGACAAATATTTTGTCTTTCACACTGCTCACAACACGATACAAGTATTTCATCACTAAACTCACCAGTATAAAATGCTATAGGTTCACCACCTTGGACAAATTTCTTACAAATAAAAAAGAATTAAACTTAGACAGTGTTTCAATAAAAATATTGTAACTACAAAGTTAAAGGATCATGTTAAAAAAGGAAATTCAATAAACTGCCTCATCGTTAAGGTCCATGTAATCTCTGACAATTTTTCCAGTAAGAAGATACCATTTGGATTCAAATTGTTGTTGTAGTTGCTGTGAACCATAAATATTTCCATCAAGGAGTGCAGCAGCAATTACTAATATAATCATCTGAAAAAATTAGTGATTAATCAAATTTGAGTACAAACGTAATATCACAAGGCACTTTTTACAAACTACAAAAAATTGTAATAAAACAGATAGACACACATATGGCGATAATTTTCTCTTCCTGGCTTTTACCTGCAAATTATGCAACATGACTTGCATATACTTGAACTGATGCAATATAAAACGATAGGGAAGTTACTATACCATCACAGGTAACTTAACAACACCTGGTTCAACAATCTTTTCATAAAACATTTGTAAGTAACTTTTCCCTCCACATTCATTTGGTGTATAGTCCTCAGATAAAACTATACAACAGCAACAACCATCACAACTTCTGCCACTTTTTACAATTTTGTAAGCACTCATTAATCCTTTCGTTGTTGTTCGTTTTTCATTTCATTTGATGTTTCGAGCAACTAATTTTTTAGTGTATATGATGTGTATTTCAACCTAATCCTTTGAAGTTTTTCGAGCGTTGATTGAGATCTCATGCAGTATAGAATCGAATTCTCCATGTTAAGATTAGAGCCCAAAAGATGGTTCTTAAAAAAAAAATAGCAGCTTGATCATTAATCGCGATTAATGATGGTTTTCATTACTGTCTGTAAATGGTGCACTAGTAGTTTGGCAATGATCTTATAATCGCTGCTCAAAAGTATGATGAGAGGCCAGTTTGTGATATGTTCAAGCTCATCTTGCTTATAAAGAAGGATGATTACGGTTTCCCTCAGTGATGGTAACAAAATTCCATAAAAGACGCATACACCTTTACCAAAAATTCGTTTTCCAAGATTTGCCAAAAGAAACTCACGTAAGATTCCTTATGTAGGTCATGATGTCCAGGGGACTTTTGATTTGTCAGCGACATAACGGCTCTTGTGTAGTAAGTTCAAGCACTAAAGCTGGTAAACCTCAACGAGGGTGTGTTTATTTAAAAATCTCAAATGTGGCTAATTATCACATTTTTCGCAAAGTAAGTTGTTGTACGCTGCAGAACAAAAACTTTAAAAAGTTATAAAGCAAGTGCGAGTTCTGTTCGACCTCTTATGATTGCTTTAATCCTTAATTATATAATCATGAAATAATAGTTAATCTGCGGATACAGTCTGCGTTGGAGTTACATAAAAAAATAACACCGGTTTGCAAAAAAAACAGAAAATTTTTATTTACATGTTGAATGATAAATTGTTAAATGTTTGGTCATTGAGTCTTTATAGTTCTTCTTGTTTAATATCTCTATGTTTATCAGGTGATCATGTGATTCATAAGCAATTTATCTTCAATTCTGATAAAGCGTGATTTTATCTTAGAGTAAATAATCCCTTTGGATCTGAACTTTGAATTACGTAACGCTCTAACACAAAGGTGATTGAATTCGTACCATTGTACTTTTTTCTGTATGCAAAATCTGAGACTTTACGTTGACATAATATTATAATTAAGATTATTATTGCATATAAAGCATTGATCATACTAAACCCATTTCTGCTTTGATGCTTCTCTCTGTTAGTTCTCGTTGCTTATTACTGTACTATATTTCGTTGTTCTGTTATGGTATTGATTCTTCTTGTTAAGCGTCTTGTGTTGTCGGCGTTCATATGTCATATTTAGTTTGTATTTTCACGTTTCATTTGATGGACTTATAGCTATAGTTTGCTTCGTTAAAATTGAGTTTGATGATGTAAATATATTTGGTGGTGTTTGGTGTGTGGTGGTTTTTCTGCTTTAAGATTTAAGCTTTTGTCTCTGTTTTTTCTTGTTGGCGTTTAACTCGACAGGTTATGTAGCTATTATAGCCCGTCCTACTTTGCGTCGTTCATCGTCGTTGTCTTGGTTTGTTTTCTACTGGGAGGTTTTGTATCAAAACAGAAGAATTGCATTATGTTTGCCATTACCTGTCTTGTTTTTAATACAATTTTTGTTATGGACGCGTCAAACATATAAATATCGAATTCAATGTTATCTTGTTTATCTTGCTTTTATATCATGTTGATAATTAAGCACAAATATCGCATCAACTTTAGTACAATTAGAAATATTTTAAATCTGATCATAAGTTTCTACTATTCTCATGTTCAAAACCTATCTACGCTGTTTTAATATGTTTACTGTGGCTATTTCAGAATATGAATTTTCACATTTTTATAAATCTTTGGTAGAACTGAGTAGTTAAGTTTTAAAGCAAAATATAACTGGTGTTATATTTTTGCTCTGTTATCTTCTTACCATATATTTCGTTGAAGTAAAATATCAGAAAACCAAATAAATTTATACTTGTGCGAACAACAAAGCTAGTGCCACCACAGAACTCGTTTTACTTTTATTTATATTAAAACCTGTAAGCTTTGTGAATTAATTTATCAAATCAAACACACTGCAAACAATACAAAACTGAAAAATGTCATCCATAAGCAATTCTTATCCTCTAAATAGGAAAGCATAATTTTTTCTTTAAATAATTCCCTTTATATCACAAGTTTGAAAGCTCCAACACAAAGGTGATTGTACTTTAACCATTCTACTTCTAATTTCTTTGTGTGCAAAACGCGAGACTTTACGTTGACATATTATAATTAAGATTATTATTGCATGTAAATTTGACCATAAGGAAAGATTTCTTCAACATCTGGTGATCTTCGTCTTATGTAACATGCATGACCTAAGACATATTCAAACTTTTGGTAGAGTCGGTTTACTGACAAGCCTCGGTATTCTGTCAAAGTTTGTCATTTCGTTTATAAAACATCCAATGTTTGACGTCAATACGAAAATTCGATTAAGAAAAACTAATATTATAATTCATGATAATAATCAAATTTAGAACCAGATAAAATCTGATTATTTATATAAATTTCATTGCGTTTGTGATAAGATTTTTGACTAGAATCGGTAATATCTGATATTTCAACTATAAAGTAATTATGTTCAATATTTTCTATTTTTAACTGAAATTTTGTTTGAATCTTTATAGTTGATTGCAGATAAGGGAAAAATCCAGGAAAATCTTGAAAATTAAAAGCAATTGGAGCCGGAAACATTAAAGAAATACATTGTAAAGCAAAGAATTTAACAAAATGCAACAAAAATAGGACCTTCATTTACAAAGTAGAAGAAGCATCCCTAAAATCATCTTGAGTTTCTTGGTTTAAACAACACAGAAATAAATATATTTTAAATTTCTAAAAGATTTCATAAAGAATTACCATCAAAAAATTCACAAGGAAACAAAATTAAGTACCAAAAAAAAAAACTAACATCAATTGTCAAACTTTATGTAAATTTTAACAAAAATTTTCTTTATAAATGTGAAAATATCACATTGACAAGCTATAAAATACGTCAAAATATACTTTTCACTTTTTTAATTTTGGTAGTGAGTATTGTTCTTAACAACATATAATAAGATGATTTTGTTTCATTTTCTTATAACCATTTTTCTTGTACCAAATTTTACCAAAATTCATGTGTGCGAACTATGAAGCACACAATTAAACCAACACATTTAATATAGAAAAGTACACATAAAAATAGATTCGTTAAATCCAAAAAAAGGTCATTTGAACAAACAAAACAATTAAAAACAAAAATATAAACTCAAAACTTAAAACAAAACAATATTTACCAATTTATTTTGACCATAGTTTTAACCCAAAAGATTTTTTGCCCATATCCATGACCTTTGACCAATAAAGTCTTTTAACTCGCCATAAAATCAATCACACAATTATAAATGTACATTTTTCAAAGACAGAATAAAAACTCTACTACATCATTAATAAACACCACTATTCTATTCATAGAAGAAATAAATGATTTCACAGTTTCTTTAGCCTTAAAATTGCCTTCATTTAAACAAATTCTGAATAAAATTCATTTTGCCATGCATAATTTTGGGACTGAGCATTGTTACAAAATAAATAATGCATCACGTTTTAAAATTATTTACATTTCTAACCAGCCTAGACCAAGTTATTGAATAAAATTAATATTTTAGAAATTCAAGACCAATAATTTTCTGAAAAATTTTTCTTGAAAGGATAAATTATTCACAATTTTTCAAACATTTATGCAGAAAAATAAAGTTAATGCAACTATCAACTCTTTCAACAAGTCCCAAAATAGTTTTTGTTTAGACATCTCATAAGGTTGTCCATTTGAATGGGAAAATTGATTATGTTTTGAATTATAATTTTCATAAACAATCTATGGCTATTCTCTAGTAGATTACAAGTGAAAATTTTCACTTACCACTGTTAAAACAACACAACACCAAACTGACAATCATTGGGCATGCAAATAATCATTCCATGGTGACAAATGCAAAGCATTTTATATTTCAAAATAGTTCCTTCATATCTTGCACAACATCAGTTTTTAAATACGTTCTTAACTCTGCTTTCAAGCCAAATTATACTAAAATCTAATTATCTTTCTCTGTTTTTACAACTCAATTGCTTATAGATTATGGGGTTTTCCAAAAACCAATTCATAAATCAAAACTATATCTGTTGCTTGAAATTGTTTTAACTTAGAATTCAAAGAAATGTATGTATTATGTTGCTAACATGTTGATACCAAACAAATCAAAATTAGTAGAATAAACCTTTTTCAACTGACAAAGTTTAAAGGGTTCATTTGCCAAATTTATGTTCACAAAAATGTTCTCTCCTTGAAAAAGGTATTTTCATAAAAGAATTGATCAATTCGAACCAATATAAACATTCAAAATGTTTAATTTAATAATTTGTCAATTAAGACATAAGAATTTCTTTATACTTACTTGTAGTGTTTAGAAAAGTAGAGTTGTCGTATTAAGCCATTTATTATAATTTTGAAACCAATTAATAATGGTGCTTAATGCCAGGTATTGTTTGTCACTCATTATACTGTTAAGTGTATGCAAAATTCTTTGTTCTTTAAAATAATCAATCTCTCCAGTAGGAAAACCAATGCAATGATAATAATGATTTCTAACTGTTTCATGAAGGAAAAAAACTGGCGCGATAATATAGAAAGCAAATTTCAATTTATCCAAATTTGGATTTAGTTTTGTCTTTAACAATCCCAACACAATCACCACACAAAACACTTTCATGATATCAATCTTAATACATATTTTCAATTGTATGCATGTAGTTTTAAAAATATTTTGTCCTTCACACTGCTCACAACACAATACAAGTATTTCATTATTCAACCAGTTTAAAATAATGTCATTCACCTGCTTGAATGTTCTAAATGAAAAATTAAACTTAGACAGACAACATAAAAATAACGAAAAATAGCAAAACTCAAAAAAGGAATTGAGGAATTTACGTAACTCCACATGAATAATCCATGTAAAAGAATTAATCCATTTGGAAAGAAATGTTAATTTTCTATTTTTATAACAAAACAATGAATTTCATGAAAATTTCATGAAGCTTACTAACATAAACATTCTGTAAAAATTAATGATTAATCAAATTTGAGTACAAACATATACCACAAGGCATTTTTTACATACTACAAAAAATTGTAATAAAACGGATAGACACATATATGGCAATACTTTTCTATTCCTGGGTTTTACCTAGAAATTATGTAACATGACTTTCATATATTTGAAATATAATATAAAACGATCAAGAAATTATTACTGGTGGTATTAACAACACCTGGTTCAACAAAATTTTCATAAAACATTTGTAAGTAATTTTTCCGTCCACATTTATTTGGTTTATAATCCTCAGATAAAATTATACAACAGCAACAACCATCACAACTTCTGCCAATTTTTAGACTAGAACAAACTTTCATAATTTTAAAAATTTACAATTTGGTTTTCAAAATAATGTCGTTGTTGTTCGTTTTTCATTTCATTTGATGTTTCGAGCAACTCATTTTTTAGTGTATATGATGTGTATTTCAACATAACCCTTTAAAGTTTTTGAGCGTTGATCGAGATCTCATGCAGTAGAGAATCGAATTCTCCATGTTGAGATTAGATCCCAAAAGATAGTTCTTAAAAAAACATAGCAGCTTGATCTTTAATCGGGATTAATGATGGTTTTCATAACTGTCTGTAAATGGTGCACTAGTAGTTTGGCAATCATCTTATAATCGCTGCTCAAAAGTATGATGAAAGGCCAGTTTGTGATATGTTTAAGCTCATCTTTCTTATAAAGAAGGATGATTACGTTTTCCCTCAGTGATGGTAACAAAATTCCATAAAAGACGCATACACCATTTCCAAAAATTCGTTTCCCAAGATTTTCTAAAAGAAACTCACGTAAGATTCCTTATGTAGGTCATGATGTTAGGGGAACTTGTGATTTGTCAGCGACATAACGGCTCTTGTGTAGTAAGTTCAAGCGCTAAAGCTGGTAAACCTCAACGAGGGTGTGTTTATTTAAAAGATTTCAAATGTGGCTAATTATCACATTTCTCGCAAAGTAAGTTGTTGTACGCTGCAGAACAAAAACTTTAAAAACTTATAAAGCAAGTGCGAGTTCCCTTCGACCTCTTATGATTGCTTTAATCTTTAATTATATAATCATGAAATAATAGTTAATGTGCGGATACAGTCTGCGTTGGAGTTACATAAAAAAATAACACCGGTTTGCAAAAAAACAGAAACTTGTTATTTACATGTTGAATGATAAATTGTTTAATGTTTGGTCATTGAATCTTTATAGTTCTTCTTGTTTAATATCTCTATGTTTATCAGGTGATGATGGGATTCATAAGCAATTTATATTCAATTATGATAAAGCGTGATCTTTGAATAAATAATTCCCTTTAGATCTGAGCTTTGAATTACGTAACGCTCCAATACAAAGATGATTGAACTCGTACCATTGTACTTTATTTCTACATGCAAAATATGAGACTTTACGTAGACATAATATTATAATTAAGATTATTATTGCATATAAAGCATTGACCATACTAAACTCATTTCTGCTCTTGATGCTTCTCCTGTTCTCGTTGCTTTTACTGTACTATATTTCGTTGTTCTCTTTATGGTATTGATTCTTCTTTAAGCGTGTTGTGTTGTGGGCTTTCAGATGTCTTATTTAGTTGGTCTTCCTCGTTTAATTTTATAGCCTTATAGCTATAACTTGTTGTCAAATTTCAGCTTCACCGATGTAAATATAATTGGTGGTGTTTGTGTGTGGTGGTTTTTCTGCTTTGAGACCTAAGTTTTTCTGTTTTTCTTGTTGGCGTTTAACTCGTTATGTTATCGCCCGTCCTACATTGTGTCGTACATCGTCGTTATCGTTGTTGGTTTTCTACTACTGTTTTGCTTTTCATCATCGGTGGCATTGGGGCTCTGAGGAGGTGGCACCTTGGTGTCTGGCTGCTTCACTGTACCTGGTAGGTGGACGGGCATCACTGGTCCCCACTCATCCCTAAATCTCTCACATGTGGCTCCAATCGTGTTCAGCAGGCGGGCTAAACCATGTGAGTGGGTGGTGTTTACACTGCACCACTGGGCGGACAAGCGGCGACAGGCAGCCAACAGGGAGGAGGGTCCACAGGGTGACCCAACGACCAAATGTGCTCCACCCATGGATAAATGGTCCCACTGCCTTGCGGGCATCTTCGGGAGAAGAAACGGCTAAGGAGTAAACCTGACAGAAATCCAGAGTGGGGCCCAAAGGCAGTCTGCTGACATACCCTGTCATTTCTGGCAACTCCTGCAGCCGAAGTGATTCCAAACTGTAGCACTATGTGTTCCTTTGGACTACATCGTCCAGGCCGAGAGAGTTTGTTGTGCAGCGGAGGACTTCCATACTTCATGCCCAGGAATCAGTACGCCTCACCCCATATGAAGCACCAGGACGTCATCCTCGCTTCTCGACGGACTTCATGATGATGATGAATGACCATCAAGACATGAAGATGCGATATCTAACATCTTACTTTAAGTTTCTATTACATACTGTGCAAATACAAAGGTATAAAGACAAAATAAAACTAACATTTGAATGAACATCAAAGTAACTCGTTTGGATGAACTACATTAAAAAAAAGGGAAAATTTTAATTGTTCTTTCAGCTAAGTCAAATTCTTATAAAAACACAATCAACAACAATTTACATCAAGATGCCAAAACGCTTCCGTCGTATAAATTGCACTTTCACAAATTGTGCTAGTACACAATTGAAAAATCGATTAGAAAGAAAATATATATTATGCATGCTCATGCATAAAAGTACATCAACACCACAGTTAAACCAGATAAGGTTTTTGGAGCGATCTTGTCATTATTTATCTGGTATTTCCCATTGTTGTTTTTCTGTGCTAATCATGTGTGACTGTTCTGAATTCGTCTCGGATATCCGGAGATATTTCAACCTTAGGAAGCTATGGTGAATCACTTTCCTTTTCATAGATTTTACAACTCAAATTTTGTTTGAATAAAGGATGGATTTAGAGTGGGTGATTGAGCACAGTAAGGGTACAAAATTCCCGTCGAAATATCAATATACCATGAAAATAGGAAAACGCAATTGCAGTTTGTGTTTAAAGGAGCACACATCTAAAGAAACTCCCAAACATAGTGTAAAAGCAACAGAATTTAACAAAAATGTCTCACAAAGCATAGCGACCATAACGGATCATTTACAAAGTAGACAAAGCATTTAACCTCCATCCTCTTATTACAAAATCATCTTGAGTTCACCCTTGGTTTAAGCAACACAGAAATTGTTAAAATATATTTAAAGCAAAGTAAATACTGTCGTAAAAAAATTTATTTCATCGAAAGAATTTCCAATTGTGTTGTGTCATTAAATAATCTACAACTTCAAACAGACCTACATCTAAGTACCAAACTACCTTAGTTCAAAATAAACACTATACACATTAGCTCTACGACTGTCATATTTCCATTTATAGATAAATTTTAACATCTTCAACATTTAGCAGTCGATTTATAAATGTGAAAAAATATCACAGTTGAGACAATGGCTATAAAATGTTTACTGTGGCTATGTCAGAATATGAGTTTTCACATTTTTTTTTAATTTTTGGTAGAAGTGAGTAATTAAGTTCTAAAGCAAAGTATAATTGGAGTTATATTTTTTCGTTTTTATCTTCTAACCATATATTTCGATGAAGTCAGAAACCGCACAAATTCATACTTGTGCGAACTACGAACCTAGCGTCACAATAGAAACTCGTCTTACATTTATGTATAAAAAAACCCTGTAGGCTATGTGAAATATTTTATTAAAGCAAACACACTGCAAACAGCCAGAAAACCTGAAAAATATTATCCATAAACAATTTTTATCCTCAATACAGGAAAGCATAATTTTATCTTTAAATAAATTCTCCTTTTATAACACAAGTTTTAGCTCCAACACAAAAGTGATTGTTTCACTTGTTTTAGCTCCAACACAAAAGTGATTGTACTTTAGCCATTCTACTTTTAATTTTTTCGTGTGCAAAACGGAAGACTACTTTGACATATTATAATTGGCTTATTATTGCATATAAATCTGTATAAAGCATTGATCATACGGAACACAATTATGCTCTTAGTGTTTGATCTTGACACCTTTTTGTACCATATTTTACCAAAATGTGTATCCAACATGAGATGCATAATCCACTGATAAATCAATAGCAATAATAAGCACAATAGTTGAAATTTGTCAATCGTTAAATCCCAAAGTTCATCAATCCAGCAACATCTTTCTACAGAATTATTTGACCAACAATGTATAAACTCGACGCTAAAATTAAAAAGGCTTCCTAAACTGGAGTGACTGGAAAAAATTGGATTAAATGCAGCAAAAAATATTAGAAAGATCTAGGTTACGTCAAAATAAATTACTGCATCACATTTTAAAATATATTTACATTTCTAACCACCATAGAGGCAAGTCCATTGGTAAAATTATATTTTTTGAAAACACAAAACCAATAGTGTTTTTCTCAAAAGTACTTTAAATAAAAAATTGAGGCAGCTATGATTTATGTTGACGAAAGCCAACCAAGGGCAAGAAGGAAAGTTAATGCAACTAAACACTCTTCAATATAGTAGCTTTAGTTTGCTTTTTACTGACAAAACATAAGGATGTCTGTTGAATGAATGTATAGTGTTTGTGATGAGTTTTAATTATTTTTCATAAAACAATCTATGGCTGTATATTTTATGATAGCACGAAGTGAAAATTTCCACTTACAACTGTTAAAACAACACATACAAACATCAATACTGACGTCCCTGGGCATGCAAATATACACCAAGATGACAACAAAAACAACTGCCATAGTTAGAAGTATATTTCAAGATATTTCTTTAAAAATTACTTGACACAGAAAGTTTAAATAACGTGAAACGAATTTTCTCTTTTGATAAAAAATTGTAAATTTGCGTAAATAAAGTACCTTGTTTCCTCAGCAGACAATTCATTCGATTATAGACAATGGGGTTTTCCCTGAAAACAATTCTTCTATCAAACTTCAAAACGCATCCATTGCTTTTATTGATCTTGTGTTTTTCTTAGAATTCGTAGAAACGCACGTATTCGAGTTGTCTAAAATAAGGCATTAGTCAATCCAACAGTATTAGTAGCATAAACTATTTTCTAAAACAAGACAAACATTTATAGTGTTAATGCTGTTTTTCCAATGAATATCGCCACGAAAACGATTTCCGTCACCTTAACGAAATTTTCGCAGTTTTTCGTAAAAGACATTTTCATTGTTGACAGTCAATTCTAAATTATCTTATAAGGTAATGAAAACTTGTGTAATAATTTTGTCAGCTTTAGATCATAAAGAATTTCTATATACTTACTTGTAGTGTTTAGAAAAGTAGAGTTTGTCGTATTTAACCATATATTGTAATGTTCAATCCAATTTTAAATAGTGTTTTATGCCAGGTAAAGTTTTTCTCTTTCTACTGTTAATGTAATAGTATTTGTTCTTTAAATTAATCAATCTCTAGTAGAAAACCAATGCAATGAAAATAATGAGTTGTAACTGTTTCATGAAGGAAAAAAGAACTGGCGCGATAATATAGAAAGCAAATTTCAAACTTATCCAAAATTGAGACATTTTGTATTTAAAGATAAATTCTATAACAACCCCAATACAATTAACACTTTATTCCAGTTGTTTAAATTGAGGAATATGTCAATACAACAATATTTGTAGCATAAACTATTTTCTAAATCAAGACAAACCTTTATAGTGTTAATGTTGTTTTTTCAATGAATGTCATCACGAAAACGATATTTGTCACCTTGAAGAAATTCTCGCAGTTTTTCGTAAAAGACATTTTTATTTTTGACTGTCAATTCTAAATTATCTTATAAGGTAATGAAAACTTATGTAATAATTTTGTCAGCTTAAAATCATAAAGAATTTCTTTATACTTACTTGTAGTGTTTAGAAACCAAGAGTTTGTCGTATTTAAGCATTTATTATAAAGTTCAAAACAATTTTCAATGGTGTTTGACCCCAGGTATTGTTTTTCACTCTTTATACTGTTAAGTAAATGCAAATTTATTTGTTCTTTAAAATAATCAATCTCTTTACAAATAAAAAAGAATTAAACTTAGACAGTGTTTCAATAAAAATATTGTAACTACAAAGTTAAAGGATCATCTTAAAAAAGGAAATTCAATAAACTGCCTCATCGTTAAGGTCTATGTAATCTCTGACAATTTTTCCAGTAAGAAGATACCATTTGATTCAAATTGTTGGCTGTGAACCAAAATATTTCCATCAAGGAGTGCAGCAATTACTAATATAATCATCTGAAAAAATTAGTGATTAATCAAATTTGAGTACAAACGTAATATCACAAGGCTCTTTTTACAAACTACAAAAAATTGTAATAAAACGGATAGACACACATATGGCGATAATTTTCTCTTCCTGGCTTTTACCTGGAAATTATGCAACATGACTTGCATATATTTGAACTGATGCAATATAAAACGATAGGGAAGTTAATATACCATCACAGGTAACTTAACAACACCTTGTTCAACAAAATTTTCATAAAACATTTGTAAGTAACTTTTCCGTCCACGTTCATTTGGTGTATAATCCTCAGATAAAACTATACCACAGCAACAACCATCACAACTTCTGCCACTTTTTACAATTTCGTAATCACTCATTAATCCTTTCGTTGTTGTTCGTTTTTCATTTCATTTGATGTTTCGAGCAACTAATTTTTTAGTGTATATGAAGTGTATTTCAACCTAATCTTTTAAAGTTTTCGAGCGTTGATTAAGATGATTAATGGTGCACTAGTAGTTTGGAAAACGATGTTATAATCGCAGCTCAAGTATGATGAGAAGTTTGTGATATGTTCAAGCTCATCTTGCTTATAAAGAAGGATGATAATCAGTGATGGTAACAAAATTCCATAAAAGACGCATACACCATTTCCAAAAATTCGTTTCCCAAGATTTGCCAAAAGAAACTCACGTAAGATTCCTTATGTAGGTCATGATGTTCGGGGGACTTGTGATTTGTCAGCGACATAACGGCTCTTGTGTAGTAAGTTCAAGCACTAAAGCTGGTAAACCTCAACGAGGGTGTGTTTATTTAAAAGATCTCAAATGTGGCTAATTATCACATTTCTCGCAACGTAAGTTGTTGTACGTTGCAGAACAAAAACTTTCAAAAGTTATAAAGCAAGTGCGAGTTCTGTTCGACCTCTTATGATTGCTTTAATCCTTAATTATTATAATCATGAAATAATAGTTAATCTGCGGATACAGGCTGCGTTGGAGTTACATAAAAAAATAACACCGGTTTGCAAAAAACAGAAAATTGTTATTTATATGTTGAATGATAAATTGTTAAATGTTTGGTCATTCAGTATTTATAGTTCTTCTTGTTTAATATCTCTATGTTTATCAGGTGATCATGTGATTCATCAGCAATTTATCTTCAATTCTGATAAAGCGTGATTTTATCTTTCAATAAATAATTCCCTTTAGATCAGAGCTTTGAATTACGTAACGCTCCAATACAAAGGTGATTGAACTCGTACCATTTTACATTATTTCTGTATGCAAAATATGAGACTTTACGTTGACGTAATATTATAATTAAGATTATTATTGCATATAAAGCATTGATCATACTAAACCCACTTCTGCTCTTGATGTTTCTCTCTGTTAGTTCTCGTTGCTTATTACTGTACTATATTTCGTTGTTCTGTTATGGTATTGATTCTTGTTGTTAAGTGTCTTGTGTTGTCGGCGTTCATATGTCTTATTTAGTTGGTCTTTTCACGTTTCATTTGATGGCCTTATAGCTATCGTTTGCTTCGTTAAAATTAAGTTTGATGATGTAAATATATTTGGTGGTGTTTGGTGTGTGGTGGTTTTTTCTGCTTTGAGATTTAAGCTTTTTTCTCTGTTTTTTCTTTTTGGCGTTTAACTCGACAGGCTATGCAGCTATTATAGACCGTCCTACTTTGTGTCGTTCATCGTCGTAATCTTTGTTGCTTTTCTACTGGGAGGTTTTGTATGAAAAGAGAAGAATTGTATTATGGTTGCCATTACCTGTCTTGTTTTTAATACAATTTTTGTTATGGACGCGTCAAACATATAACTATCGAATTCAATTTTATCTTGTTTATCTTGCTTTTATGTCACGATGATAATTAAGCACAAATATCGCTTCAACTTTAGTACAATTGGAAATATTTTAAATCTGATCATAAGTTTCTACTATTCTCATGTTCAAAAGCTATCTAGGCTGTTTTAAAATGTTTACTGTGGCTATGTCAAAATATGAATTTTCACATTTTTTTAAATCTTTGGTAGAACTGAGTAATTAAGTTCTAAAGCAAAATATAACTGGTGTTATATTTTTGCGCTGTTATCTTCTAACCATATATTTCGTTGAAGTAAAATATCAGAAAACCGCACAAATTTATACTTGTGCGAACTACAAACCTATTGCAATAATAGGAACTCGTTTTACTTTTATTTATATTAAAACCTGTAAGCTTTGTGAATTAATTTATCAAATTAAACGCACTGCAAACAATACAAAACTGAAAAATGTCATCCATAAGCAATTTTTATCCTCAAAACAGGAAAGCATAATTTTTTCTTTAAATAAATAATTCCCTTTATATCACAAGTTTGAAAGCTCCAACACAAAGGTGATTGTACTTTAACCATTCTACTTCTAATTTCTTTGTGTGCAAAACGCGAGACTTTACGTTGAAATATTATAATTAAGATTATTATTGCATGTAAAGCATTGATCATACTGAACACAATTATGCTCTTAGTGTATAAGGACATTTATGATCCTTCATCAAAAAATGATTTCTGCACACTTCAGCTTAAATTAATTCTAAAAAAATATAAAAATGTACGTGCCGATTTGTTTGAAACCTTTAAAAAATTTGTTGCACCGTACTGGGTGAAGAATGGTAGGTCATTTGTAAATTTGACGATAAGGAAAGACTCTTCAACATCTGGTGATCTTCGTTATATGTAACATGCATGACCTTAAGACATATTCAAACTTTTGGTAGGAGTCTCTTTACTGACAAGCCTCGGTATTCTGTCAAAGTTTGTCATTCCGTTTATTAAACATCCAATGTTAGAGAATGACGTCAATTCACATTAGTTGAAACTGAACCATTCCTTCGATGAAAAAGTATTTAGTTAAATCGACCGAACAAGGTATTATATCCAGCTCAATAAATATATATAAATTACATCATTGCGTTTGTGATGAAGATATTTGACTAAAAACTGGTATGTGTTTATAAATGATAATTATGTACAATAGCTGCAATTTATGCAGTAATACGATTTGGTAAACGCTTTTAATCTTTATATTTTGTAATAAAAATAAGGCATGGTCAAAAATACATTTCAACGACTGGAACCGTTGCATTATTTTGTTCGAGAGCATTTTCTTATCTTAAAGCATGACCATTGCAAACATTATCTTCAACCTGAACTCCTTGATTTGTTTGTGAAGGAACGCTGGGAGTGTTCATTTTCCTTATTCTTGGGTGAGACATGTCCAGATGAGGGAGAACTTTCAATTTCTAAAGCTGAATCATAAGTACGAGGACCAATAATGGATAAAATGGTCGGAAGGGAAAAAGTCCATGGAAAATACCAAAAAAAAAAACAACACCAAGCAATATCTACAAATTGTAATTTTAACATTGAAAATAAAAAAATTCCTTATTTTACAATATGACAAAAAATATGTACGAAAGTTACCCTGAGAAACGTCATAAATAACGTCAAAATATACTATTTCAAAAATAGGAAATGCGTGATTAGTCTTGGCAGTATTATGGTTCATACATGATAATAATAGATGTTTCATCATTTTATCACTTTTCCTTGTACCAGATTTTACCAAAAATGTGTGTCCAACATGAAATGCATAATTCACAGTAAACCAACAGCAATAATAAGCACAGTACTTGAAACTGTGTGAATCGTTAAATCCGAAATTTAACATCAATCCAGCAACCTCTAACTAAAGAATTATTTGACAAACAAGATATAAACTCGCCGTTAAAGTTAAAATGGCTTCATAAACAAGTTTGACTGGACATATTTGGCTAAAATGCAGCAAAAACCATGGACAGATCTTGTTTACGTTAAAATAGATGTTTCATCATTTTATCACTTTTTCTTGTACCAGATTTACCAAACATTGTGTAAAACATGAAATGCATAATTCACAGTAAACCAACAGCAATAATAAGCACAGCAGTTGAAATTGTGTCAATCGTTAAATCTCAAAAATAACATCAATCCAGCAACATCTAAATAAGGAATTATTTAACAAACAATATATAAACTCGCCGTTAATGTTAAAAAGGCTTCCAAACTGGTCAGACTGGACAACTTTGACGAAAATGCAGCAAAAAACAGGGGCAGATCTAGGTTACGTCAAAAATAAATTACTGCAGCACATTTTCAAATATAAACCAGCATAGAGGCGAGTCCATTGGTAAAATTATACTTTTAGAAATTCATTACCAATAATGTTTTTAGAAATTCATAACCAATAATGCAAAGTAATTTGAATTTAAAATTGAGCAGCTATAATTTATGTTGACAAACGCCAAATTCACCAATGGCCAGAAGGAAAGTTAACCGAACTAAAAAACTATTCAGTGAAGTAGCTTTAGTTTTCTTTTTACTGACAAAACATAAGGTTGTCCATTGAATGATGGTACTGTGATTGTGATGAGTTTTAATTATTTTTCATGAAACACCTATTGCTGTATAATTTCTTATGAGATTACGAAGTGAAAATTTTCACTTACCACTGTTAAAGTAACACATAAAAATACCAATACTGACGTCACTGGGCTTGCAAATAATCACCACGGTGACAACAAAAACAACTGCCATAGCCAGAAGTATATTTGAAAATAGTTCTTTAGAAATGACCTGACACATTCATAAAAGTATTAAATAACGTAAAACGAATGTTTTCTTTTAATAAAAAATTGTAAATTTACGTAAATAAAGTACCTTGTTTCCTTCAGCAAACAAATCACTCGATTATAGTCAATGGGGTTTTCCCTGAAACCAATTCCTTCTGTCAAGCTTCGAAACTTATCCATTGCTTTTATTTGATCTTGTGTGTTTCTTAGAATTCGTAGGAATGCAAGTATTGCAGTTGCTAAAAATGAGGAATAAGTCAATCCAACAATATTAGTAGCTTAAACTATTTTCTAAAACAAGACAAACCTTTATAGTGTTAATTTTTTTTTTCCAATGAATGTCATCACGAAAACGATTTTTGTCACCTTGAAGAAATTCTCGCAGTTTTTCGTAAAAGACATTTTCAGTGTTGACTGTCAGTTTTAAATTATCTTATAAGGTAATGAAATCTTGTGTAATAAATTTGGTCAGCTTAAAATCATAAAGAATTTCTTTATACTTACTTGTAGTGTTTAGAAATGTAGAGTTTGTCCTATTTAACCATTTATTATAATGTTCAAACCAATTTTCAATGGTGTTTGATGACAGGTATTGTTTTTCACTCTTTATACTGTTAAGTATATACAAATTCATTTGTTCTTTAAAATAATCAATCTCTACAGTAGGAAAACCTATGCAATTAAAATAATGATTTCTAACTGTTTCATGAAGGAAAAAAGAACTGTCGCCATAATATAGAAAGCAAATTTCAAATTCATCCAAAATTGAGATATTTTGTATTTAAAGATAAATTCTATAACATTCCCAGCACAGTAAACACTTTAAAAGAATTTCGATCTTCTGATATCACAGTAAGATATGATTCATCAATCACATGCATCTATAGCTTCGAGAAATATTTTGTATTTCACACTACTCACAACACAATACAAGTATTTCATCATTAAACTCACCGGTATAAAATGCTAGCGGTTCACCACCTAGCACAAAAAACTTACAAATGAAAAAGAATTAAACTTCGATAATGTTTCAATAAAAATATGGTAACTACAAAGTCAATGGATCATGTTAAAAAAGGAAATACAATAAACTACCTCGCCCTTAAGGTCCATGTAATCTCTGACAATTGTTCCAGTAAGAAGAAACCATTTGGATTCAATTTGTTAATCTAGTTGCTGTGAACCATAAGTATTTCCACCAAAGAGTGCAGTAGCAATTACTAATATAATGATCTGAAAAAATTAATGATTAATCAAATTTGAGTACAAACATATACCACAAGCCAATTTTTACAAACTCAAAAAATTTGTAATATTACGAAAGCAGACACGTGTATGGCAATAATTTTCTATTCCTGGCTTTTTCCAGGAAATTATGCAACATGACTTGCATATATTTGGAATGATGCAATATAAAACGATAGGGAAGTTGGTATACCTTCACAGGTAACTTAACAACACCTGGTTAAACAATCTTTTCATAAAACATTTGTAAGTAAGTTTTCCGTCCACATTCATTTGGTTTATAATCATCAGGTAAAATTATACAACAAGAACAATCATCACGACCTCTGCCACTTTTTAGACTTGATCTAAAGATCGCGATTTTTTAAAAAAGTAACAATTTCATAAGCACGCATTAATCCTTTCGTTGTTGTTCGTTTTTCGTTTCATTTGATTTTTTGAGAAACTAATTTTTGTGTATATCAAGTGTATTTCAACGTAATCTTTTAAAGTTTTTCGAGCCTGATTGAGATCCCACGTAGACGAGAATCGAATTCTTCATGTTAAGTGTAGAGCCCTAAAGATAGCTTTTAAAAAGATATAGCAGCTTGATCTTTAATCTGGATTAATCCTTTAAATAAACACGCCCTCGTTGAGGTTTACCAGATTTAATGCTTGGGCTTAAGCCTGGCGCACACTAGCGACTTCGGCTGAGCTGAGAGTTGCTCGTGACTGTTGCAGCACGCCTTTTCCTCAAGTGTGCGGTCAAATTTTGAGCAATATTCGCCTCGCGTGCCATCGGCGCCGAATATTCAAAATGTTGAATAAAATAATGCACGAGTGAAGATTGGCTCCAAATGTGCGCGCGTGCTGAGCTGTTATCTCAACACGTTAAGAAAATGCGCATTCGTTATTTCCTCAATCACAGTGTTTAAATTTGTAAAATTTGTGTAATTTGTTGAAAAGTTGTGGAAACAATTGTAATATTTTCCTTGCTAACATTAATATGATCAAACGAGAAAATTTTTTATCAAATTTAAATTGCTTCAAAGTACACAGTACGAATCAGCGGAAACATTTCTCTGACGGGCGAGAAGTTTCTATCACGCGTAAACGAAAATTGCGACTAAAAGTGCCTCTTATTGGCGAAGTGGTGGTTGTTATAACATTGAAAATATTTTTGGTTTTACTCAATTCAAAATAATAAAAGTTCTATAGGAACGAAGAATGGTAATTTTCTATAGCTGTGGCATTTGTTCAGAACAGGTTACACCAATGACAGAAAGAACAACGTAAATAACTTTCGTTACTAATGCTTCTAACACATGTTTCATTTTTCTAGACGATAATGCCATTCAAGTGAGTCAGCTCATTTTTCACACAAATAGTTTTTGAACGATTTTGTCTATCGTAGTGATGTGTGAAAAAACAGTTTGCTAGCTAAGATCGCTTTAGAGAAATTGAAGATAAGAAAATAAAACTTGTTTAGTTGGACAAAACGAATTTTATCCTTTCACCAAACAAACATCGCATATTGTGTAGGAATTATTGGGAAAATCAAATATTGTATCAGTTAAACATTGAACAAGAAAGTATAGATTCTTGTACAACATACCATTTGATTCGAATAAAAGTTTGTTTGCTCTAAATTCTGCTATTCTTTCTCTTGTGTTACGTCTTTCTTCATCAGTAAACTTACACAAATCAAACGGGAAATCTTTATAATCACATTGCAGTTTGTGTCCTTTAACATTAAACAATAATCCATGATTTTTGCATTTCTTACACTTTGGGGGACACTTTCTTGATGCTTCTCTCTGTTCTCGTTGCTTCTTTCCTGTACTCTATATCGTTGTTTTTTATGGTATTAATTCTTGTTGTTAAGCGTCTTGTGTTGTTGGCGTTCAGATGTCTTGTTTAGTTGGTCTTTCTCGTTTCATTTGATGGCCTTATAGCTATAACTTGCTTCGTCAAATTGTAGCTTGACTGATGTAAATGTATTTGGTGGTGTTTGGTGTGTGGTGGTTTTTTCTGCTTTGAGACCTAAGCTTTTTTCTCTGTTTTTTCTTGCTGGCGCTAAAATCCACAGGTTATGCAGCTATTATAACCCGTCGTACTTTGCGTCCGTCGTACTTTGCGTCTGTCTATTCAGCTTTTGCCTCTTTTTTTTTTCTTGTTGGCGTTTAACTCGACAGGTTATGCAGCTACTTCGTGTCGTACATCGTCATTATGTTTGTTGGTTTTCTACTGCGAGGCTTTGTATCATATGAGAAGAATTGCATTACCGTTTCCATTGCCTGTCTTGTTTTAATACAATTTTCCTTATGGACACGTCAAACATATAAATATCGAACTCAATTTTATCTCGTTTATCTTGCTTTTTATGTCACGATGGTAAATAAGCACAAATATCGCTTCAACTTTATTAAATTTAGAAATATTGTAAATCTGATCATAAGATTCTACTATTCTCGTGATCAAAAGCTACCTAGGCTGTTTTAAAATGTTTGCTGTGGCCATGTCAGAATATGAATTTTCACATTTTTGTTAAATCTTTGGTAGAACTGAGTAATTAAGTTCTGAAGCAAAATATTATTGCAGTTATATATTTGCGCTGTTATCTTCTAACCATATATTTCGTTTAAGTAAAATATCAGAAAACCGCACATATTCATACTTGTGCAAACTACGAACCTAGCGTCACAATACAAACTCGTCTAACTTTTATATTTAGAAAAACCTGTAAGCTATCTGAAATATTTATCAAAGCAAACACACTGCAAACAGCCAGCAAACTGAGAAATATTATCCATAAACAATTTTCGTCATCAGTACAGGAAAGCATAATTTTGTCTTTAAATAAATTCTTCCCTTTATATCACAAGTTTGAATTACATAATGCTCCAACACAATGGTGATTGTATTTTAGCCATTCTACTTTTAATCTTTTTGTGTGCAAAACGCAAGACTACGTTGATATATTATAATTGGATTATTATTAGATATAAAGCGGTATAAAGCATTGATCATACGGAACACAATTATGCTCTTGGTGCTTCTCTCTGTTTGTTCTTGATAATCTTTTTTGTACCAGATTTTAACAAAAGTTTGTGTCCAACATGAGATGCATAATCCTCTGGTTAACCAATAGCAACAATAAGCACAACAGTTGAAACAACAGCATCTACACCTAGAATTATTTGACAAACAATATATAAACTCGACGCTAAAGTTAAAAAGGATTGCTAAACTAGAGTCACTGGAAAAAGTTGGATTAAATGCAGCAAAACACTATGGCAGATCTATAATACGTCAAAATAAATTACTGCAGCACATTTTAAATATATTTCCATTTCTAACAACCATACAGGCAAGTCCATTGGTAAAATTATATTCTTTAGAAATTCAAAAGAAATATTTTTTTTAGAAAAGTACTATAATTTTAAAATTGAGAAGCTATAATTTATGTTGACGAAGGCCAAATCCGTCACTGGCAAGATGGAAAGTTAATGCAACTAAAAAACTCTTCGGTGAAGTACCTTTAGTTTCCTTTTTTACTGACAAAACATAAGGTTGTCCATTGAATGAAGGTACTGTGATTGTGATGAGTTTTAATTACTTTTCATGAAACATCTATTGCTGTATAATTTCTTATGAGATTACGAAGTGAAAATTTTCACTTACCACTGTTAAAGTAACACATAAAAACACCAATGCCGACGTCACTGGGCTTGCAAATAATCACGATGGTGACAACAAAAACAACTGCCATAGCCAGAAGTATATTTCGAAATAGTTCTTTAGAAATGACCTGACACAGTCATAGAAAGTTTAAATAACGTAAAACAAACTTTCTCTTTTAACAAAAAAATTTAAATTTACGTAAATAAAGTACCTTGTTTCCCTCAGCAAACAAATCACTCGATTATAGACAAAGTGGTTTTCCCTGAAAACAATTCTTTCTGTCAAGCTTCGAAACTTATCCATTGCTTTTACTTGATCGTGTATTTTTCTTAGAATTCGTAGGAATGCACCTATTCCAGTTGCTTAAAATGAGGAATATGTCAATCCAACAATATTAGTAGCATAAACTTTTTCCTAAACCAAGACAAACCTTTCTAGTGTTAATGTTGTTTTTCCAATGAATGTCATCACGACAATGATTTCCGTCGCCTTAACGAAATTCTCGCAGTTTTTCGTAAAAGACATTTTCATTGTTGACTGTAAATTCTAAATTATCTTATAAGGTAATGAAAACTTGTGTAATAATTTTGTCAGCTTAAAATCATAAAGAATTTCTTTATACATACTTGTAGTGTTTAGAAATTAAGTTAAGTTTGTCGTATTTAACCATTTATTGTAATGTTCAAACCAATTTTCAATGGTGTTTGATGACAGATATTGTTTTTCACTCTTTATACTGTTAAGTATATGCAAATTTATTAGTTCTTTAAAATAATCAATCTCTCCAGTAGAAAAACCAATGCAATTAAAAAAATGATTTCTAACTGTTTCAAGAAGGAAAAAAGAACTGGCGCCTTAATATCGAAAGCAAATTTTATATTTATCCCAAATTGAGACATTTTGTATTTAAAGATAAATTCTATTACAATCCCAGCACAGTCAAAACTTTAATAGAATTTCGATCTTCTGATATTATTACCGTACAATATGATTCATCAATCACCTGCATCTATAGCTTCGACAAATATTTTGTCTTTTACACTGCTCACAACACGATACAAGTATTTCATCACTAAACTCACCAGTATAAAATGCTATAGGTTCACCACCTTGGACAAATTTCTTACAAATAAAAGAGAATTAAACTTAGACAGTGTTTCAATAAAAATATTGTAACTAGAAAGTTAAAGGATCATGTTAAAAAAGGAAATTCAATAAATTGCCTCATCGTTAAGGTCCATGTAATCTCTAACAATTTTTCCAGTAAGAAGATACCATTTGGATTCAAATTGTTGTTGTACTTGCTGTGAACCATAAATATTTCCATCAAGGAGTGCAGCAGCAATTACTAATATAATCATCTGAAAAAATTAGTGATTAATCAAATTTGAGTACAAACGTAATATCACAAGGCACTTTTTACAAACTACAAAAAATTGTAATAAAACGGATAGACACACATATGGCGATAATTTTCTCTTCCTGGCTTTTACCTGGAAATTATGCAACATGACTTGCATATATTTGAACTGATGCAATATAAAACGATAGGGAAGTTACTATACCATCACAGGTAACTTGACAACACCTGGTTCAACAATCTTTTCATAAAACATTTGTAAGTAACTTTTCCGTCCACATTCATTTGGTGTATAATCCTCAGATAAAACTATACAACAGCAACAACCATCACAACTTCTGCCACTTTTTACAACTTCGTAAGCACTCATTAATCCTTTCGTTGTTGTTCGTTTTTCATTTCATTTGATGTTTCGAGCAACTAATTTTTTAGTGTATATGAAGTGTATTTCAACCTAATCCTTTAAAGTTTTTCGAGCGTTGATTGAGATCTCTTGCTGTATAGAATCGAATTCTCCATGTTAAGATTAGAGCCCAAAAGATGGTTCTTAAAAAAACACATAGCAGCTTGATCATTAATCGCGATTAATGATGGTTTTCATTATTGTCTGTAAATGGTGCACTAGTAGTTTGGCAATGATCTTATAATCGCTGCTCAAAAGTATGATGAGAGGCCAGTTTGTGATATGTTCAAGCTCATCTTGCTTATAAAGAAGGATGATAACGGTTTCCCTCAGTGATGGTAACAAAATTCCATAAAAGACGCATACACCATTACCAAAAATTCGTTTTCCAAGATTTGCCAAAAGAAACTCACGTAAGATTCCTAATGTAGGTCATGATGTCCAGGGGACTTGTGACTTGTCAGCGACATAACGGCTCTTGTGTAGTAAGTTCAAGCACTAAAGCTGGTAAACCTCAACGAGGTTGTGTTTATTTAAAAGATCTCAAATGTGGCTAATTATCACATTTCTCGCAAAGTAAGTTGTTGTACGCTGCACAACAAAAACTTTAAAAACTTATAAAGCAAGTGCGAGTTCTGTTCGACCTCTTATGATTGCTTTAATCTTTAATTATATAATCATGAAATAATAGTTAATCTGCGGATACAGTCTGCGTTGGAGTTACATAAAAAAATAACACCGGTTTGCAAAAAAACAGAAAATTGTTATTTACATGTTGAATGATAAATTGTTAAATGTTTGGTCATTGAGTCTTTATAGTTCTTCTTGTTTAATATCTCTATGTTTATCAGGTGATCATGGGATTCATAAGCAATTTATCTTCAATTCTGATAAAGCGTGATTTTATCTTTCAATAAATAATTCCCTTTAGATCTGAGCTTTGAATTACGTAAAGCCCCAATACAAAGGTGATTGAACTCGTACCATTGTACTTTATTTCTACATGCAAAATCTGAGACTTTACATTGACATAATATTGTAATTAAGATTATTATTGCATATAGGGCATTGATCATACTAAACCCATTTCTGCTCTTCATGCTTCTCTCTGTTAGTTCTCGTTGCTTATTACTGTACTATATTTCGTTGTTCTGTTATGGTATTGATTCTTGTTGTTAAGCGTCTTGTGTTGCCGGTGTTCAGATGTCGTATTTAGTTGGTATTTTCACGTTTCATTTGATGGCCTTATAGCTATAGTTTGCTTCGTTAAAATTGAGTTTGATGATGTAAATATATTTGGTGGTGTTTGGTGTGTGGTGGTTTTTTCTGCTTTAAGATTTAAGCTTTTGTCTCTGTTTTTTCTTGTTGGCGTTTAACTCGACAGGTTATGTAGCTATTATAGCCCGTCCTACTTTGCGTCGTTCATCGTCGTTGTCTTGGTTTGTTTTCTACTGGGAGGCTTTGTATCAAAACAGAAGAATTGCATTATGTTTGCTATTACCTGTCTTGTTTTTAATACAATTTTTGTTATGGACGCGTCAAACATATAAATATCGAATTCAATGTTATCTTGTTTATCTTGCTTTTATATCATGATGATAATTAAGCACAAATATCGCATCAACTTTAGTACAATTGGAAATATTTTAAATCTGATCATAAGTTTCTACTATTCTCATGTTCAAAAGCTATCTACGCTGTTTTAAAATGTTTACTGTGGCTATGTCAGAATATGAATTTTCACATTTTTTAAATCTTTGGTAGAACTGAGTAATTAAGTTCTAAAGAAAAATATAACTGGTGTTATATTTTTGCTCTGTTATCTTCTTACCATATATTTCGTTGAAGTAAAATATCAGAAAACCAAATAAATTTATACTTGTGCGAACAACAAACCTAGTGCCACCACAGATCTCGTTTTACTTTTATTTATATTAAAACCTGTAAGCTTTGTGAATTAATTTATCAAATCAAACACACTGCAAACAATACAAAACTGAAAAATGTCATCCATAAGCAATTTTTATCCTCTAAATAGGAAAGCATAATTTTTTCTTTAAATAATTCCCTTTATATCACAAGTTTGAAAGCTCCAACACAAAGGTGATTGTACTTTAACCATTCTACTTCTAATTTCTTTGTGTGCAAAACGCGTGACTTTACGTTGACATATTATAATTAAGACTATTATTGCATATAAAGCATTGATCATACTAAACCCATTTCTGCTCTTGATGCTTCTCTCTGTTCTCGTTGCTTCTTTACTGTACTATATTTCGTTGTTCTTTTATGGTATTGATTCTTGTTGCTAAGCGTCCTGTGTTGTCGGCTTTCAGATGTCTTATTTAGTTGGTCTTTCTCATTTCATTTGATGGCCTTATAGCTATAACTTGCTTCGTCAAATTTGAGTTTGATGATGTAAATATATTTGGTGGTGTTTGGTGTGTGGTGGTTTTTCTGCTTTGAAACCTAAGCTTTATTTCTGTTTTTTCTTGTTGGCGCTAAAATCCACAGGATATGCAGCTATTATTGCCCGTCTTACTTCGTGTCGTACATCGTCGTTATCTTTGTTGGTTTTCTGCTGCGAGGTTTAGTATCAAATTATATGAATTGCATTACCGTTGCCCTTACCTGTCTTGATTTTAATACAATTTTTTTTATGGACGCGTCAAACATATAAATATCGAATTCAATCTTATCTTTTTTATCTTGCTTTCTATTTCACAATGATAAATAAGCACAAGTATCGTTTCAACTTTAGTAAATTTAGAAATATTGTAAATCTGATCATAATTTTCTACTATTCTCATAATCAAAAGCTTCTAGGCTGATTTAAAATGTTTACTGTGGCTATGTCAGAATATGACTTTTCACATTTTTTGTAAATCTTTGATAGAACTGAGTAATTAAGTTCTTAAGCAAAATATAATTGGAGTTATGATTTTGCGTTGTTATCTTCTAACCAAATATTTCGTTGAAGTAAAATATCAGAAAACCGCACAAATTCATACTTGTGCGAACTACGAACATAGCGTCATGATAGCAACTCGTTTTACTTTTATGTATAAGTAAACCTGTAAGCTTTGTAAAAAAAATATTATCAAAGCAAACACACTGCAAACAGCCAGCAAAACTGAAAAATATTATCCATAAACAATTTTTATCCTCAATACAGGAAAGCATAATTTTATCTTTAAATAAATTCTTCCCTTTATATCACAAGTTTGAATTATATAAAGCTCCAACACATACGTGATTGTACTTTAGCCATTCTAACTTTATTCTTGTTGTGTGCAAAACCTATCCTTTTTGAGTTATTGTGTATTAAATTTATGATTACTGATGTAGAAAAAAATCAATGTGAGTTCATTTAAAGTATATATTACTCATCTGGTCGGGGGATGATCGTGCTGAAAAAAATTTTCAATGGGCTTGGTCCAAGGACGCTTTTGAGGCCGAGTGAAAATATTTTTTGTACGGACATACGTAAACGGTAAAATTAATTATTTTCATTAAAACGATTCATTGCTACTAAAACGATTCAAAAAAATTTCAATGAGTTATTAAGAAAAAAGAATACAACATGTCATATAAAGATGCGAAAGTTGGAAGGAGCCAAAACCAATGTTAATGACCATCAAGACATGAAGATGCGATAGCTAACATCTTACTTTAAGTCTTTCTATTACATACTGTGCATTAAATACAAAGGTATAAAGACTTAAATGGAAAATAAACAATACGCACTTTTGAATGAACATTAAAGTAACTCATTTGGATGAACTACATTAAAAAGTAGCTAAAAGGAATACATTTTAATTGTTCTTTCAGCTAAGTCATGGAAATCTTCATTTATAAAAACACAATCAACAATCAATTTACATCAAGATGCCAAAAACGTGCTTCCGTCGTATAAATTGCACTTTCACAAATTGTGCTAGTACACAATAACAAGAAAAAATCGATTAGAAAGAAAAAAACATATATATTATGCATGCTCATGCATAAAAGTACATCAACACCACAGTTAAACCAGATAAGGTTTTTGGAGCGATCTTGTCATTATTTATCTAGTCTTTCCCATTGTTGTTTTTCTGTGCTAATCATGTGTGACTATTCTGAATTCGTCTCGGATATCCGGAGATATTTCAACCTTAAAGGAAGCTATGGTGAATCACTTTCTCCTTTTTTCATAGATTTTACAACTCAAATTTTGTTTGAATAAAGGATGGATTTATAGTGGGTGATTGAGCGCAGTAAGGGTACAAAATTCCAGTCGAAATATCAATATACCATGAAAATAGCAAAAACGCAATTGCGGTTTGTGTTTAAAGGAGCACACATCTAAAGAAACTCCCAAACATAGTGTAAAAGCAACAGAATTTAACAAAAATGTCTAACAAAGCATAGCGACCATAACGGATCATTTACAAAGTAGCCAAAGCATTTAACCTCCATCCTCTTATTACAAAATCATCTTGAGTTCATCCTTGGTTTAAACAACACAGAAAATTGTAAAATATATTTAAAGCAAAGTAAATATTGTCGTAAAAAATTTATTTCATCGAAAGAATTTCCAATGATGTTGTGTCATAAAAATATCTACAACTTCAAACAGACCTACATTTCTAAGTACCAAACTACCTTAGTTCAAAATGAACACTATGCACATTAGCTCTACGACTGTCATATTTCCATTTATAGATAAATTTTAACATCTTCAACATTTAGCAGTCGATTTATAAATGTGAAAAAATATCACAGTTGAGACAAGGGCTATAAAATGTTTACTGTGGCTATGTCAGAATATGAGTTTTCACATTTTTTTTTAATTTTTGGTAGAACTGAGTAATTAAGTTCTTAAGCAAAATATAATTGGAGTTATGATTTTGCGTTGTTATCTTCTAACCATATATTTCGTTGAAATAAAATATCAGAAAACCGCACAAATTCATACTTGTGCGAACTACGAACCTAGCGTCACAATATAAACTCGTCTTACATTTATGTATAGAAAAGTACACAGTAAAAATAGATTGGTTAAAATGACCAAAAAAATGGTCATTTGAATGCACCTGAGAAGAACAATTTTTATAAGTCAAAACAACCAATTCCTAAATTGGTCAAAAAATTTTAAAAACAAAAATGGACATATTTACCAATTTATTTGACCAATTCTATTTGGTTGTTTTAACCATTAAATAAGCATTTTTTTCAGCTGCATATCCATGACCATTTGACCAATATAGAGGATCTTTTTAACTAAGCTAAAGAAAATCAATCACACAATTATAAATAGCACATTTTTTGCAAAGACAGAATACTTAAAACCTCTACTACATGCCATTAATAAACACCACAAAAGTATTCTACTTCATAGAAGAAATAAAATGATTCACAAAAGTTAGCAATTTAGCCTTAAAATTGCCATTCGAATTTAAAAGCAAACGTTCTAAAAGAATAAATTCATTTTTGCCATGTCCATTAACGCCTTTGGGATACTCAGCATTAAAAGTATACAAAGAACTAAGTAAAATAATAACTGCGTTGACAATATTTTCCGTTTTCAGCTTTGCCACAATCATCCCCTCAGCCACCAACATTATTGAATGAATATTTCCTAATGTTCCTGTTATAGGAGTCTAGGAGACGAACTTTTGTTAATGATTTCTTGAACTTCCCCCAAGCTTTTACCCTTCAACAGAGATGAAATTATTCATCAATTTTTTCACACATTTATGCAGAAAATATTATTTGTGACAATATCAACTCTTACATCAACAATGTCCCAAAATAGCTTTTTGTTCATATCTCGATGGGTGCGTTGGTCATCTAACACATGAGGAAAACATGCCATTATACACCGGTTCTTGACCTCTAAAATAATCAACATAGCAGAGAATGAATATATTACCATTATCAATCTCTAAAGCATTAACACTTCAGTATAAATAGGGATTTTAACTTTTTGATTTTTACACCAACCTTTGTCATCTTTAACTGGACAATCCTCCAGCTATTCAAGGATACTGCTGATATTCTTTTGCTTTGTCTTATTAATAGCAGACAGCATTTTATATTTGTGCTAATTCCATCGTTCCTTCATATCTTGCACAACATCAGTCTTCTCCTAAATACGTTCTAACTCTGCTTTCAGCTGGAAAAAATTATACCAAAAAACTAATTATCTTTCTCTAAGTAATTGTGATACAACTGACAGTTTTGCTACAGCATACATACTCATAGACAGCGGCAGATTAATATTTGGCAAAAAACTTATATTCATAAATTCATATGCTACATATAATCTGTTGACATAAAATTGTTTGTAGTACTAGAATCCACTAAAGTATACCATGCACATATGAATATTACCCTGTCATCAGGCTAACATGCCTGATACTTCAAACAAACTCAAAAATGAGAAAAAGAAATGAAACCTTACTTCAACTCCCGTGGTGTGTTTAAAAAAAGGGTAGTCATGCCGAAGCTGCCAAACCCTTATATTGTTCACAAAAATGTCTCTACGCCGATGAGCAAAGGTATTGTTCATCAACACATTGAACTTGATCAAGTCTTTCGAGCCAATATTAAACATTTCAACCAACTGCTTTTGTTGAATTACAATAGCTGCTTCTGTTTCACCATCTGGAAGAGATGGGAGAGAATTGCAACCTGATTTCTTACTTTTCCTACCAGGTTTTCCCTTTGGAATTAGGACCCCTTCTTCAAGCCGCTTTCTTTTTTCAGCTCGGGATGCTCTTCTACGCAGATTAAGGACTCGGTCTGCTATTTTGTTTGCCCATAGTTGCTGGACAAACAAAACAATGACAATACTTTATGAAACTGAATTATGCAGCAATATAATTGATTTTTTTAACCTACATGACCAGAACCAAATGATCCCTTTAAGAATGGATACTTTTGAATTAAAATAAGAGCAATGTGTTTTCTTTCATGAGCAGTTGGCGATTCAGTATATGCCAAAAATAAAGAAGTTAATTGCCTGTTTAATGAATTTTTTTTATTTGGATTTAGTTCCTGCCTTTTAATGCTTCCTCCACTGCTGGTTCCCACTACACACAAACAGCATGGTTTGGTATGATATGGCAATCTTTATTAACATATTTTAAACTTGTAGTGTGTAAAAAACTCAGTTTTAATGCACTACTTACTCTTGTTGGCAAACAAAACTTGGACAACCAATTGGAATTTTTCACATTAGTTGTCAAGGGACTCCTTGGAATATTGTCTTTGAGATGTCTCTCTGCTCGAATGTTCTAAAAAAATAGTAAAATTCAACCTTAACATACAACATAAAGAAGTAACGAAATAACGCAGCAAAATTTTCAAAACTCCAACACTGATTTTATTGAGGAATTTATGTAATTCCACAATGAATAACAATAATGTAAAAGTGGAATTACATCCATTCATGGAAAGAGAATGTTAATTTATGGATTTTATATAACAAAATAATGGAGTTCATGAAAATTTCCTATGTAACTGAGCCAAACATGAAACATTTTGTATTTATGAACTAGCATTAGAACAAATATTGTATACAAATAATGGCTTCAGCCTTCATACCTCATCATTTTGATGATCAGCTGAAGTACTAAGAACAATTTCTTCATTTACATCCAAGTTGATGGTTCTTATGTGGCTTGAATAGATGTACGAGTGCACTGTTGAAACTGATTCTATATAGAAAAAATATAAGAATATAAGAAGATTCTAAAAAATATAAGAAGCAAAACGTCAATGAAATTACGTTATTGCTGTTGGTATTCTCTAAAAGCGCTCGACCAAATTTGCCTGATAGCAAAGCGTAAACAAGGCAAGTCGTCTATAAATCTAATTTTGAATTATTTTCTACACTAGATTTATGCACGAGACAACAACCCTCACACATGCGACATACATTTCAGGATGAGACAATACTTTCAAAATCTTCGACAATTTCACTCAATTTGTTGTTTTTCAAAAAAAGAATAATGTCAGCGACGGATGATCGTTTTTCATTTCATTTGATGTTTCGAGCAACTAATTTTTTAGTTTATATCAAGTGTATTTCAGCCTAATCTTTTAAAGTTTTTCGAGCCCTGATTGAGATCCCATGTAGACGAGAATCGAATTCTTCATGTTAACTTTAGAGCCCAAAAGATAGTTCTTAAAAAAAACATAGCAGCTTGATCTTTAATCGGGATTAATGATGGTTATCATTACTCTCTGTAATTGGTGCACTAGTAGTTTGGCAATGTTCTTATAATCACTGTTCAAGATTATGAAGGACGCCAGTTTGTGATATCCTCAGGATCAACTTGCTTATAAAGAAGGATGATGACGGTTTCCTTCGGTGATTGGAACAAAATTCCACAAAACACGCAGACACCAATCCCAAAAATTCATTTTCCAAGATTTGCCAGAAACTCATGTAGAATTCCTGATGTAGGTCATAAAGTCCGGGGGATTTGTGATTAGTCAGCGACATAACGGCACTTTTGTAGTAAGTCCAAGCACTAAAGCCGGTAAACCTAAAAGAGAGTTTGTTTATTTAAAGGATCTCAAATGCGGCTATTTCGAGTTCGAGTAAAGCAAGTGCGAGTTCTCTAATTATATAATCATGAAATAATAGTTAGTCTTCGAATACAGGCTGCGTTGGAGTTCCATAAAAGAATAACACCGGTTTGCAAAAAACAGAAAATTGTTATCTACATGTTGAATGATAACACGTTGAAAATGTTTGGTCATTCAATATTTATAGTTCTTCTTGTTTAATATCTCTATGTTCAATAGGTAATCATGTGATTCATAAGCAATTTATCTTCAATTAGAATAAAGCGTGATTTATCTTTGAATAAATAATTCCCTTGAGATGGGATAATTGAATACAGAAACGCTCCAATACAAAAGTGATTGAACTCGTACCATTGTACTTTCTTTCTGTATGCAAAATATGAGACTTTACGTTGATATATTATTATAATTAAGATTATTATTGCATATAAATCATTGATCATACTAAACCCATTTCTGCTCTTGATGCTTCTCTCTGTTCTCGTTGCTTCTTTACTGTACTATATTTCGTTGTTCTTTTATGGTATTGATTCTTCTTTTTAAGCGTGTTGTGTTGTGGGCTTTCAGATGTCTTATTTAGTTGGTCTTCCTCGTTTAATTTTATAGCCTTATAGCTATAACTTGCTTCGTCAAATTTCAGCTTCACCGATGTAAATATAATTGGTGGTGTTTGGTGTGTGGTGGTTTTTTCTGCTTTGAGACCTAAGTTTTTTTCTCTGTTTTTTCTTGTTGGCGTTTAACTCGACAGGTTATGCAGCTATTATCGCCCGTCCTACATTGTGTCGTACATCGTCGTTATCGTTGTTGGTTTTCTACTACTGTTTTCTACTTTTCATCATCGGTGGCATTGGGGCTCTGAGGAGGGGTGGCACCTTTGGTGTCTGGCTGCTTCACTGTACCTGGTAGGGTGGACGGGCATCACTGGTCCCCACTCATCCCTAAATCTCTCACATGTGGCTCCAATCGCCATGCCCCGGTAACCGTCTCAGCAGGCGGGCTAAACCATGTGAGTGGGTGGTGTTTACACTGCACCACTGGGCGGACAAGCGGCGACAGGCAGCCAACGGCCAGGGAGGAGGGTCCACAGGAGTGACCCAACGACCAAATGTGCTCCACCCATGGATAAATGGTCCCACTGCCTTGCGGGCATCTTCGGGAGAAGAAACGGCTAAGGAGTAAACCTGACAGAAATCCAGAGTGGGGCCCCAAAGGCAGTCTGCTGACATACCCTGTCATCTTTCTGGCAACTCCTGCAGCCGAAGTGATTCCAAACTGTAGCACTATGTGTTCCTTTGGACTACATCGTCCAGGCCGAGAGGGGAGTCTTGGAGTTTGTGCAGCGGAGGACTTCCATACTTCATGCCCAGGAATCAGTACGCCTCACCCCATATGAAGCACCAGGACGTCATCCTCGCTTCTCGACGGACTTCCATGATGATGATGAATGACCATCAAGACATGAAGATGCGATATCTAACATCTTACTTTAAGTCTTTCTATTACATACTGTGCATTAAATACAAAGGTATAAAGACTTAAATGGAAAATAAACAATACTAACATTTGAATGAACATCAAAGTAACTCGTTTGGATGAACTACATTAAAAAGTAGCTAAAAGGGAAAATTTTAATTGTTCTTTCAGCTAAGTCATGGAAATCTTCATTTATAAAAACACAATCAACAACAATTTACATCAAGATGCCAAAAACGTGCTTCCGTCGTATAAATTGCACTTTCACAAATTGTGCTAGTACACAATAACAAGAAAAAATCGATTAGAAAGAAAAAACATATATATTATGCATGCTCATGCATAAAAGTACATCAACACCACAGTTAAACCAGATAAGGTTTTTGGAGTGATCTTGTCATTATTTATCTGGTATTTCCCATTGTTGTTTTTCTGTGCTAATCATGTGTGACTGTTCTGAATTCGTCTCGGATATCCGGAGATATTTCAACCTTAAAGGAAGCTATGGTGAATCACTTTCTCCTTTTTTCATAGATTTTACAACTCAAATTTTGTTTGAATAAAGGATGGATTTATAGTGGGTGATTGAGCACAGTAAGGGTACAAAATTCCCGTCGAAATATCAATATACCATGAAAATAGGAAAAACGCAATTGCAGTTTGTGTTTAAAGGAGCACACATCTAAAGAAACTCCCAAACATAGTGTAAAAGCAACAGAATTTAACAAAAATGTCTCACAAAGCATAGCGACCATAACGGATCATTTACAAAGTAGACAAAGCATTTAACCTCCATCCTCTTATTACAAAATCATCTTGAGTTCACCCTTGGTTTAAGCAACACAGAAATTGTTAAAATATATTTAAAGCAAAGTAAATACTGTCGTAAAAAAATTTATTTCATCGAAAGAATTTCCAATGGTGTTGTGTCATTAAATAATCTACAACTTCAAACAGACCTACATCTAAGTACCAAACTACCTTAGTTCAAAATAAACACTATACACATTAGCTCTACGACTGTCATATTTCCATTTATAGATAAATTTTAACATCTTCAACATTTAGCAGTCGATTTATAAATGTGAAAAAATATCACAGTTGAGACAATGGCTATAAAATGTTTACTGTGGCTATGTCAGAATATGAGTTTTCACATTTTTTTTTAATTTTTGGTAGAAGTGAGTAATTAAGTTCTAAAGCAAAGTATAATTGGAATTATATTTTTTCGTTGTTATCTTCTAACCATATATTTCGATGAAGTAAAATATCAGAAAACCGCACAAATTCATACTTGTGCGAACTACGAACCTAGCGTCACAATAGAAACTCGTCTTACATTTATGTATAAAAAAACCCTGTAGGCTATGTGAAATATTTTATTAAAGCAAACACACTGCAAACAGCCAGAAAACCTGAAAAATATTATCCATAAACAATTTTTATCCTCAATACAGGAAAGCATAATTTTATCTTTAAATAAATTCTCCTTTTATAACACAAGTTTTAGCTCCAACACAAAAGTGATTGTTTCACTTGTTTTAGCTCCAACACAAAAGTGATTGTACTTTAGCCATTCTACTTTTAATTTTTTCGTGTGCAAAACGGAAGACTACTTTGACATATTATAATTGGCTTATTATTGCATATAAATCTGTATAAAGCATTGATCATACGGAACACAATTATGCTCTTAGTGCTTCTCTCTGTTTGATCTTGACACCTTTTTTTGTACCATATTTTACCAAAAATGTGTATCCAACATGAGATGCATAATCCACTGATAAATCAATAGCAATAATAAGCACAATAGTTGAAATTTGTCAATCGTTAAATCCCAAAAGTTCATCAATCCAGCAACATCTTTCTACAGAATTATTTGACCAACAATGTATAAACTCGACGCTAAAATTAAAAAGGCTTCCTAAACTGGAGTGACTGGAAAAAATTGGATTAAATGCAGCAAAAAATATTAGAAAGATCTAGGTTACGTCAAAATAAATTACTGCATCACATTTTAAAATATATTTACATTTCTAACCACCATAGAGGCAAGTCCATTGGTAAAATTATATTTTTTGAAAACACAAAACCAATAGTGTTTTTCTCAAAAGTACTTTAAATAAAAAATTGAGGCAGCTATGATTTATGTTGACGAAAGCCAAATCCGCCAAGGGCAAGAAGGAAAGTTAATGCAACTAAAACACTCTTCAATATAGTAGCTTTAGTTTGCTTTTTACTGACAAAACATAAGGATGTCTGTTGAATGAATGTATAGTGTTTGTGATGAGTTTTAATTATTTTTCATAAAACAATCTATGGCTGTATATTTTTTTATGATAGCACGAAGTGAAAATTTCCACTTACAACTGTTAAAACAACACATACAAACATCAATACTGACGTCCCTGGGCATGCAAATATACACCAAGATGACAACAAAAACAACTGCCATAGTTAGAAGTATATTTCAAGATATTTCTTTAAAAATTACTTGACACAGAAAGTTTAAATAACGTGAAACGAATTTTCTCTTTTGATAAAAAATTGTAAATTTGCGTAAATAAAGTACCTTGTTTCCCTCAGCAGACAATTCATTCGATTATAGACAATGGGGTTTTCCCTGAAACCAATTCTTCTATCAAACTTCAAAACGCATCCATTGCTTTTATTGATCTTGTGTTTTTCTTAGAATTCGTAGAAACGCACGTATTCGAGTTGTCTAAAATAAGGCATTAGTCAATCCAACAGTATTAGTAGCATAAACTATTTTCTAAAACAAGACAAACATTTATAGTGTTAATGCTGTTTTTCCAATGAATATCGCCACGAAAACGATTTCCGTCACCTTAACGAAATTTTCGCAGTTTTTCGTAAAAGACATTTTCATTGTTGACAGTCAATTCTAAATTATCTTATAAGGTAATGAAAACTTGTGTAATAATTTTGTCAGCTTTAGATCATAAAGAATTTCTATATACTTACTTGTAGTGTTTAGAAAAGTAGAGTTTGTCGTATTTAACCATATATTGTAATGTTCAATCCAATTTTAAATAGTGTTTTATGCCAGGTAAAGTTTTTCTCTCTTTCTACTGTTAAGTGTATGTAATAGTATTTGTTCTTTAAATTAATCAATCTCTCTAGTAGAAAAACCAATGCAATGAAAATAATGAGTTGTAACTGTTTCATGAAGGAAAAAAGAACTGGCGCGATAATATAGAAAGCAAATTTCAAACTTATCCAAAATTGAGACATTTTGTATTTAAAGATAAATTCTATAACAACCCCAATACAATTAACACTTTATTCCAGTTGTTTAAATTGAGGAATATGTCAATACAACAATATTTGTAGCATAAACTATTTTCTAAATCAAGACAAACCTTTATAGTGTTAATGTTGTTTTTTCAATGAATGTCATCACGAAAACGATATTTGTCACTTTGAAGAAATTCTCGCAGTTTTTCGTAAAAGACATTTTTATTTTTGACTGTCAATTCTAAATTATCTTATAAGGTAATGAAAACTTGTGTAATAATTTTGTCAGCTTAAAATCATAAAGAATTTCTTTATACATACTTGTAGTGTTTAGAAATTAAGTTGAGTTTGTCGTATTTAACCATTTATTGTAATGTTCAAACCAATTTTCAATGGTGTTTGATGACAGATATTGTTTTTCACTCTTTATACTGTTAAGTAAATGCAAATTTATTTGTTCTTTAAAATAATCAATCTCTCCAGTAGAAAAACCAATGCAATTAAAATACACATTTCTAACTGTTTCAAGAAGGAAAAAAGAACTGGCGCCTTAATATAGAAAGCGAATTTCATATTTATCCCAAATTGAGACATTTTGTATTTAAAGATAAATTCTATTACAATCCCAGCACAGTCAAAACTTTAATAGAATTTCGATCTTCTGATATTATCACCGTAAAATATGATTCATCAATCACCTGCATCTATAGCTTCGACAAATATTTTGTCTTTTACACTGCTCACAACACGATACAAGTATTTCATCACTAAACTCACCAGTATAAAATGCTATAGGTTCATCACCTTGGACAAATTTCTTACAAATAAAAAAGAATTAAACTTAGACAGTGTTTCAATAAAAATATTGTAACTACAAAGTTAAAGGATCATCTTAAAAAAGGAAATTCAATAAACTGCCTCATCGTTAAGGTCTATGTAATCTCTGACAATTGTTCCAGTAAGAAGATACCATTTGGATTCAAATTGTTGTTGTAGTTGCTGTGAACCATAAATATTTCCATCAAGGAGTGCAGCAGCAATTACTAATATAATCATCTGAAAAAATTAGTGATTAATCAAATTTGAGTACAAACGTAATATCACAAGGCTCTTTTTACAAACTACAAAAAATTGTAATAAAATGGATAGACACACATATGGTGATAATTTTCTCTTCCTGGCTTTTACCTGGAAATTATGCAACATAACTTGCATATATTTGAACTGATGCAATATAAAACGATAGGGAAGTTAATGTACCATCACAGGTAACTTAACAACACCTTGTTCAACAAAATTTTCATAAAACATTTGTAAGTAACTTTTCCGTCCACGTTCATTTGGTGTATAATCCTCAGATAAAACTATACCACAGCAGCAACCATCACAACTTCTGCCACTTTTTACAATTTCGTAAGCACTCATTAATCCTTTCGTTGTTGTTCGTTTTTCATTTCATTTGATGTTTCGAGCAACTAATTTTTTAGTGTATATGAAGTGTATTTCAACCTAATCTTTTAAAGTTTTTCGAGCGTTGATTAAGAGCGTTGATTAATGGTGCACTAGTAGTTTGGAAAACGATGTTATAATCGCAGCTCAAAAGTATGATGAGAGGCCAGTTTGTGATATGTTCAAGCTCATCTTGCTTATAAAGAAGGATGATAACGGTTTCCCTCAGTGATGGTAACAAAATTCCATAAAAGACGCATACACCATTACCAAAAATTCGTTTTCCAAGATTTGCCAAAAGAAACTCACGTAAGATTCCTAATGTAGGTCATGATGTCCAGGGGACTTGTGACTTGTCAGCGACATAACGGCTCTTGTGTAGTAAGTTCAAGCACTAAAGCTGGTAAACCTCAACGAGGTTGTGTTTATTTAAAAGATCTCAAATGTGGCTAATTATCACATTTCTCGCAAAGTAAGTTGTTGTACGCTGCAGAACAAAAACTTCAAAAAGTTATAAAGCAAGTGCGAGTTCTGTTCGACCTCTTACGATTGCTTTAATCCTTACTTATATAATCATGAAATAATAGTTAATCTGCGGATACAGGCTGCGTTGGAGTTACGTAAAAAATAACACCGGTTTGAAAAAAACAGAAAATTGTTATTTACATGTTGAATGATACATTGTTAAATGTTTGGTCATTGAATCTTTATAGTTCTTCTTGTTTAATATCTCTATGTTTATCAGGTGATCATGTGATTCATAAGCAATTTATCTTCAATTCTGATAAAGCGTGATTTTATCTTTGAATAAATAATTCCCTTTAGATCTGAGCTTTGAATTACGTAACGCTCCAATACAAAGGTGACTGAGCTCGTACCATTGTACTTTATTTCTGCATGCAAAATATGAGACTTTACGTTGACATATTATTATAATTAATATTATTATTGCATATAAAGCATTGATCATACTAAACCCATTTCTGCTCTTGATGCTTCTCTATGTTAGTTCTAGTTGCTTATTACTGTACTATATTTCGTTGTTCTGTTATGTTATTGATTCTTGTTGTTAAGCGTCTTGTTTTGTCGGCGTTCAGATGTCTTATTTAGTTGGTGTTTTCACGTTTCATTTGATAGCCTTATAGCTATAGTTTGCTTCGCTAAAATTAAGTTTGACGATGTAAATATTATTGGTGGTGTTTGGTGTGTGGTGGTTTTTTCTGCTTTGAGATTTAAGCTTTTTTCTCTGTTTTTTCTTGTTGGCGTTTAACACGACAGGTTATGCAGCTATTATAGCCCGTCCTACTTTGTGTCGTTCATCGTCGTTATCTTTTTTGGTTTTCTACTGGGAGGCTTTGTATCAAAAGAGAAGAATTGCATTATGGTTGTCATTACCTGTCTTGTTTTTATTACAATTTTTGTTATGGATGCGTCAAACAGATAAATATCGAATTCAATTTTATCTTGTTTATCTTGCTTTTATGTCAGGATGATAATTAAGCACAAATATCGCTTTAACTTTAATACAATTAGAAATATTTTAAATCAGATCATAAGTTTCTACTATTTTCATGTTCAAAAGCTATCTAGGCTGTTTTAAAATGTTTACTGTGGCAATGTCAGAATATGAATTTTCACATTTTTTTAAATCTTTGGTAGAAGTGAGTAATTAAGTTCTAAAGCAAAATATAACTGGTGTTATGTTTTTGCTCTGTTATCTTCTAACCATATATTTCGTTTAAGTAAAATATCAGAAAACCGCACATATTCATACTTGTGCGAACTACGAACCTAGCGTCACAATAGAAACTCGTCTAACTTTTATATTTAGAAAAACCTGTAAGCTATCTGAAATATTTATCAAAGCAAACACACTGCAAACAGCCAGCAAACTGAGAAATATTATCCATAAACAATTTTCGTCATCAGTACAGGAAAGCATAATTTTGTCTTTAAATAAATTCTTCCCTTTATATCACAAGTTTGAATTACATAATGCTCCAACACAATGGTGATTGTATTTTAGCCATTCTACTTTTAATCTTTTTGTGTGCAAAACGCAAGACTACGTTGATATATTATAAGTGGATTATTATTACATATAAAGCGGTATAAAGCATTGATCATACGGAACACAATTATGCTCTTGGTGCTTCTCTCTGTTTGTTCTTGATAATCTTTTTTGTACCAGATTTTAACAAAAATTTGTGTCCAACATGAGATGCATAATCCACTGATAAACCAATAGCAATAATAAGCACAACAGTTGAAACTGTGTCAATCGTTAAATGCCAAAAGTACATCAATCCAACAACATCTACACCTAGAATTATTTGACAAACAATAGATAACTTCGACGCTAAATTAAAAAGGATTGCTAAACTAGAGTCACTGGAAAAAGCTGGATTAAATGCAGCAAAACACTATGGCAGATCTATAATACGTCAAAATAAATTACTGCAGCACATTTTAAATATATTTACATTTCTAACAACCATACAGGCAAGTCCATTGGTAAAATTATATTCTTTAGAAATTCAAAAGAAATCTTTTTTTTAGAAAAGTACTATATATTTAAAAGTGAGAAGCTATAATTTATGTTGACGAAGGCCAAATCCGTCACTGGCAAGAAGGAAAGTTAATGCAACTAAAAAACTCTTCGGTGAAGTAACTTTAGTTTCCTTCTTTACTGACGAAACATAAGATTGTCCATTGAATGAAGGTACTGTGATTGTGATGAGTTTTAATTATTTTTCATAAAACATCTATTGCTGTATAATTTCTTATGAGATTACGAAGTGAAAATTTTCACTTACCACTGTTAAAGTAACACATAAAAACACCAATGCTGACGTCACTGGGCTTGCAAATAATCACGATGGTGACAACAAATACAGCTGCCATAGCCAGAAGTATATTTCGAAATAGTTCTTTAGAAATGACCTGACACAGTCATAGAAAGTTTAAATAACGTAAAACAAACTTTCTCTTTTAACAAAAAAATTTAAATTTACGTAAATAAAGTACTTTGTTTCCCTCAGCAAACAAATCACTCGATTATAGACAAAGTGGTTTTCCCTGAAAAGAATTCTTTCTGTCAAGCTTCGAAACTTATCCATTGCTTTTACTTGATCGTGTGTTTTTCTTAGAATTCGTTGGAATGCACGTATTCCAGTTGCTTAAAATGAGGAATATGTCAATACAACAATATTAGTAGCATAAACTATTTTCTAAATCAAGACAAACCTTTTTAGTGTTAATGTTGTTTTTCCAATGAATGTCATCACGACAATGATTTTCGTCACCTTAAGTAAATTCTCGCAGTTTTTCGTAAAAGACATTTTCATTGTTGACTGTAAATTCCAAATTATCTTATAAGGTAATGAAAACTTGTGTAATAATTTTGTCAGCTTAAAATCATAAAGAATTTCTTTATACATACTTGTAGTGTTTAGAAATTAAGTTGAGTTTGTCGTATTTAACCATTTATTGTAATGTTCAAACCAATTTTCAATGGTGTTTGATGACAGGTATTGTTTTTCACTCTTTATACTGTTAAGTATATGCAAATTTATTTGTTCTTTATAATAATCAATCTCTCCAGTAGAAAAACCAATGCAATTAAAATAATGATTTCTAACTGTTTCAAGAAGGAAAAAAGAACTGGCGCCTTAATATAGAAAGCAAATTTCATATTTATCCCAAATTGAGACATTTTGTATTTAAAGATAAATTCTATTACAATCCCAGCACAGTCAAAACTTTAAAAGAATTTCGATCTTCTGATTTTTATCACCGTAAAATATGATTCATCAATCACCTGCATCTATAGCTTCGACAAATATTTTGTCTTTCACACTGCTCACAACACGATACAAGTATTTCATCACTAAACTCACCAGTATAAAATGCTATAGGTTCACCACCTTGGACAAATTTCTTACAAATAAAAAAGAATTAAACTTAGACAGTGTTTCAATAAAAATATTGTAACTACAAAGTTAAAGGATCATATAAAAAAAGGAAATTCAATAAACTGCCTCATCGTTAAGGTCCATGTAATCTCTGACAATTGTTCCAGTAAGAAGATACCATTTGGATTCAAATTGTTGTTGTAGTTGCTGTGAACCATAAATATTTCCATCAAGGAGTGCAGCAGCAATTACTAATATAATCATCTGAAAAAATTAGTGATTAATCAAATTTGAGTACAAACGTAATACCACAAGGCACTTTTTACAAACTACAAAAAATTGTAATAAAACGGATAGACACACATATGGCGATAATTTTCTCTTCCTGGCTTTACCTGGAAATTATGCAACATGACTTGCATATATTTGAACTGATGCAATATAAAACGATAGGGAAGTTAGTATACCATCACAGGTAACTTAACAACACCTGGTTCAACAATCTTTTCATAAAAAATTTGTAAGTAACTTTTCCATCCACATTCATTTGGTGTATAATCCTCAGATAAAACTATACAACAGCAACAACCATCACAACTTCTGCCACTTTTTACAACTTCGTAAGCACTCATTAATCCTTTCGTTGTTGTTCGTTTTTCATTTCATTTGATGTTTCGAGCAACTAATTTTTTAGTGTATATGAAGTGTATTTCAACCTAATCCTTTAAAGTTTTTCGAGCGTTGATTGAGATCTCATGCAGTATAGAATCGATTTCTCCATGTTAAGATTAGAGCCCAAAAGATGGTTCTTAAAAAACACATAGCAGCTTGTTCATTAATCGAGATTAATGATGGTTTTCATTATTGTCTGTAAATGGTGCACTAGTAGTTTGGCAATGATCTTATAATCGCTGCTCAAAAGTATGATGAGAGGCCAGTTTGTGATATGTTCAAGCTCATCTTGCTTATAAAGAAGGATGATAACGGTTTCCCTCAGTGATGGTAACAAAATTCCATAAAAGACGCATACACCATTACCAAAAATTCGTTTTCCAAGATTTGCCAAAAGAAACTCACGTAAGATTCCTTATGTAGGTCATGATGTCCGGGGGAATTGTGATTTGTCAGCGACATAACGGCACTTGTGTAGTAAGTTCAAGCACTAAAGCTGGTAAACCTCAACGAGGTTGTGTTTATTTAAAAGATCTCAAATGTGGCTAATTATCACATTTCTCGCAAAGTAAGTTGTTGTACGCTGCAGAACAAAAATTTTAAAAACTTATAAAGCAAGTGCGAGTTCTGTTCGACCTCTTATGATTGCTTTAATCCTTAATTATATAATCATGAAATAATAGTTAATGTGCGGATACAGTCTGCGTTGGAGTTACATAAAAGAATAACACCGGTTTGCAAAAAAACAGAAAATTGTTATTTACATGTTGAATGATAAATTGTTAAATGTTTGGTCATTGAATCTTTATAGTTCTTCCTGTTTAATATCTAATTGTTTATCAGGTGATCATGTGATTCATAAGCAATTTATCTTCAATTCTGATAAAGCGTGATTTTATCTTTGAATAAGTAATTCCCTTTAGATCTGAGCTTTGAATTACGTAAAGCCCCAATACAAAGGTGATTGAACTCGTACCATTGTACTTTATTTCTGTATGCAAAATCTGAGACTTTACGTTGACATAATATTATAATTAAGATTATTATTGCATATAAAGCATTGATCATACTAAACCCATTTCTGCTCTTGATGCTTCTCTCTGTTAGTTCTCGTTGCTTATTACTGTACTATATTTTGTTTTTCTGTTATGGTATTGATTCTTGTTGTTAAGCGTCTTGTGTTGTCGGCGTCCATATGTCATATTTAGTTTGTATATTCACGTTTCATTTGATGGCCTTATAGCTATAGTTTGCTTCGTTAAAATTGAGTTTGATGATGTAAATATATTTGGTGGTGTTTGGTGTGTGGTGGTTTTTTCTGCTTTCAGATTTAAGCTTTTGTCTCTGTTTTTTCTTGGTGGCGTTTAACTCGACAGGTTATGTAGCTATTATAGCCCGTCCTACTTTGCGTCGTTCATCGTTGTTGTCTTGGTTTGTTTTCTACTGGGAGGCTTTGTATCAAAACAGAAGAATTGCATTATGTTTGCCATTACCTGTCTTTGTTTTTAATACAATTTTTGTTGTGGACGCTTCAAACATATAAATATCGAATTCAATGTTATCTTGTTTATCTTGCTTTTATATCATGATGATAATTAAGCACAAATATCGCATCAACTTTAGTACAATTAGAAATATTTTAAATCTGATCATAAGTTACTACTATTCTCATGTTCAAAAGCTATCTACGCTGTTTTAAAATGTTTACTGTGGCTATGTCAGAATATGAATTTTCACATTTTTTTAAATCTTCGGTAGAACTGTATCACTGACAAGCGCTTTTATGGTACATTTCAATTTAAATGTGTATTACTTCGTGCTCTTTACTAATTTCATTTTTTAGCTTTTGAGTGTTCTATTTCATAGTTGTTGGGCTTTTGCATGTTTGGTAGCCTGACCAAATTTCGTTTTCTAAGAGATAAGTTGTCTTATTTATTGATTAGCATGTCAGACATTACTGTACTACAATCATCTTTCCAATTTCTATTGACATAAGTTTGTACAAGATTGGTCAAACCAACCGCTCGATTTAAAGTAAGACAATGACGTAGATGTGCAATTTCTATGTATTTAGAAAATTCGTATATGGCATGCCAATTTCTAAAATAATCATCAGTGTGATGAAGAATTTCAATTAATTGAAGGATCATTTTTTGCATGTTTGGTAGCCTCGATCAGGGGCGGATCTAGGATTTTTCAAACATCAGTCATAAAACGTCGGGTGCGCTCCGCACCTGGGGGGGGGTCTGAGGCATTCTCCCATGAGAAATTTTGAATTTCAGAGCCTTGAAAATGCCATTTTCAGCGTTTTAGAGAAATACAAAATGTATTTTGTGGCATCGTTTTTGTGAAAAAAGAACACATTTTGCTTACGTTATTTTCAAAAAAATAACTGAAGTGAACAATACTTGAATGTTTTGCCAAATGTTTAGGCTCATTATCATGCAAAATATATGGCTCATTAGCATGTCTAGGAACGTAAAATTTATTTTACAATAATGCTATTCAAAAACAGATATAGTCTTTAAAAATTTCTACCAAGTTGTCAGGCATAGACCCCCTAGAGACCCCCATTCAAACCTCTATGTAATGAGTTAAGTTAGAAATTTGGTACTACAAGTGACAGTTCATAGATATAGAAAAGCTCGGACTTGCAAGTTTATTGTAACCCTTTACCCATCTCTACATCAGTGCCAGCAAATTCAAATTTTGGGAAAAAACTCAAAATTATTTTCTGCCAAAGATTAAGCAAAAATTATCAGAGTGAAAATTTGCAGTTAAGGACAGTTATAGCCATAAATGTTTATTAGGCATTTCACTACACTATTAATCTCCTGTAGGTATATGCAAGGTGTGCTATATAGCAATCACATTGAATTTGCAGATACAAACAGAATGTAACCAACATGTCTTTAATTATATAATTACATGAATGTTAAAATTGGTTCATGTGTCATGCTTACTGGTTATGATAAATACTTTTTCATATGATCAAAGCTCGTTTAAATGTAAATCTGAAATAATTTAGTTTAGAAATTATAATGATCATCAGAAAAATTACCTAGTGATCATGAAAAATACTTTGCTGTTTTGCCAAATTTCAAGGTTTATCTGCATACATAGGAAGACATTTTTACTTTATAGAAAATGCTTTTCATACATCAATAGCCCTTTGGAATTTATGGCAAACAATCTGGTATGAGCCGTAGATTAACACACCTTTAAATCTCTACATGAAGTGTTCAGTTAGAAAAGGGGACAATATGTGACATGGGACAACATTTCATGTATGTGAAATACTCAGGTTTAATACCATTTCAGTCAAATTGTCAAAATAAAAAGCTTCATGGATAATAAGACTCAAAATCACAGGTTATAGTAAACAGCTTGTCATGTAATCAATGTTAGTTTTCTCAAATCTTAAACAATATGTAGTATAACTGTCCAATGATTGAATGATCAATGATCATTAACTGAAAAGCCCCAAACATTTGTTTATGATAAAGTGAATAATACTATGGCGCCTTATGGCCACAGATTTTTTGTCCATTGAAATATATTTGCAGGAATGTAGGATTTCGCTGCCATATAACAGCCACGATTCCCCAAGCACTAAAGAAATCATAGCTAAAAGTCCTTCGTCAACAACAATTTTAGAAGCATCAATCTGCTTACCATGCGCCATATTGACATAAACGCATCACACAGTCGCATAAATTGACTTTGATATATTACATTCATGCATACACTTCACTTGTCCTTTACGTTCGATTTTGGATGTAAATTTCTGCTTATAAAACTCAAAACAATGTTGGCTTTCTTTTGAACATCAATGACTGAAATGTCGCTCGCGAGATCGTCTTTGCCAAATATTTACGATTTATCCATAAATTTTTCACCATCTTGAAAAAATTCACAGTTTGGACAGCAGCATTCATGTTAATATATGAATTTGTAAAAAATTTCCATAAATTCCATCTGATTGTAGTTTAGTTTCTATCATGCTTATAAAAATTACTATGAAGCGATCAAACATTCAATTCAGACAGTGAGCTTGACTATGTTAGTTCAGTTGGCTATCAGTCGAAATCCGTCAAACCAATCACAATAAAACAAAAATTCAAATGAACCAATTGTAAGATAGCAATTGGACTCCCTTATACGTCCGGCCACCCCTATTATCAGTCGAGACCAATCCAGACTGTCCACTGATCTTGTCATTGACCAATAAAAGAAGCGTTTTTGGCGTTCATAGACTCCTTTATCCGTCGAACCAGTCAAGCCACCCCGCTTATCAGTCGGTTATTCCAGGTCAATTAAAATTCAACTGATCTGGTTACCAACGAGATATTCATTGGATTAGTCATTAGTTTTCAATAATAAATAAAGCTGGATTTTTATCACAAAGTAAATGCGATAATAAAGTAAGAATAATTAATGAATTTTTAATTAATATGAATAGGTAATTTTTGAATTTCAAACATCAGTCGCGCGACGGAGTTGACATACTCTAGATCCGCCCCTGGCCTCGATCTTTCTGTTTTGTAAGAGTTTAGCTGTCTTATTTGTTGTTTTATAAAGACATTCTTTTTATCAACTGAACTGTTCAACCACATACAATCTTTTTTTTCTAATACTTCTTTCCTTTAAAAAGAAAGCAATATTTAGGCAAAGAAATAAGGAATATTTTAATATACGTCATCATCAGCAATTTATGCCTCGTTGTAGAACAGTTATCAGTCTGCTTTAACTTCACAGGAAGACTGGCTAGACTAACAGCATTGTCAAAAGGAAGATAATGCCGTATATCTACATTTTTCATGTACTTAAGGAAATTGAATATGGGCTTGCCAATTCCTAAAACATTCATAAATTTGAAGATTTTTAATAATATTTAGATGATTTTTATAGTTGATAAAAAAATTATTATTTTTATTAAGACTCTCACATAATTTTTAGCTTTATTTTTTGCATGTGGGGTAGCCTCGCCCATTCTGTATCTTAGAGTTAAGTTGTCCTATATGTTGATTTATGGAGTTACTCTGATTAACTGAATTGTTCAACCATACACCTTCATTGTTTTGTTTGAAACAGTTATAATCATTGTTAATAGTTTCTAAAAATTTTGAACAGCACGATTAATACTTCACTAAATTTCTTCCATGTAGCTCGAGGAAATAATTACAAGCAAAGCATTATATCGCCCATTTAATATGTTACAAATCGAGATTTATTTCATTAAGCAATTTTCTTAGTACAGTTTTATTTACCTTTCATTAAGCAATTTTCTTCAGCTAACAAAAACACGGCATTTTGAGGAGAATTTAATTGTGCACATGAGTGACTTGTTTTTTAGTTAGAACAGATTATAAAGTTAATGAATTTGCACCTTAAAGACTGAAGAGTTCTTTATAAAAGTCAATAAAAAACACACGACTAAATGTGCATTATTTAGTTCGTTATCATACGAATCAATATAAGGAAAAATTAAGTTAATAAGTTGGACATATGCTAATACATTAGAGCACCAACGCACCAGAGCTGAACAGTGCACTCACCTTCATGAAAACTGGAAAGGCCTGCGGAGTCGACGGCATTACAACAGAGGAGATCCTCCATTTTGGGATCAAGAGCAAAGCCTGGATCCTGCAGCTCTTCAACAAATGTGCCAACGAAAACTGCATACCAAAGGTCTGGAGGAAAGCAAGAGTTGTGGCATTACTAAAATCTGGAAAAGACACCACACAGCGGAAAAGTTATTGCCCAATTTCTCTTCTCTGCATTCTCTACAAACTTTATGAGCGGATGATCATGTCCCGCAGAGCGCCAACAGTACAAAAGGAAATCACCCAAGATCAAGCTGGATTCCGACCGGGGCGCTCAACATGAGGTCAGCTCCTGAATCTCACTCAGTTCATAGAGGATGGATATGAGGAGAAGCAGGTCACAGGAGCAGTATTTGTCGACCTGACGGCAGCCTACGACACTGTCAATCACAGAATCCTACTCCTAAAAGTAGCACGGATGATAAAGAACAAGAAAATCGTCTCTATCATTAAGTCCTTACTAGAGAACAGGCGCTTCATGTTGAACTAGATGGAAGAAAGAGCAGGTGGCGTAACCAGAAGAATGGACTTCCCCAGGGTTCAGTCCTTGCCCCTACCTTGTTCAACATATACACCAATGACCAACCAGAGTTTGACGACATTCGACGATTCATATATGCGGATGACCTCTGCCTGGCAACTCAATCTACATCCCTTGAGACGATCGAGACACGACTAACAGATGCACTTAAGGGACTGAACAATTTTTGTACAAAGAACTCTCTAAACGCCAACCCAGGGAAAACTCAAGTATGTGCTTTCCACCTGAACAATCATGCCGCAGGAAAGAAGCTCAACATTACCTGGAACGGCCAAGTTCTTGAAAACGACTGTCACTCAAAGTACCTAGGAGTGACCCTCGACCGGACCCTGTCATTCGCAAAGCATGTGCAGAACGTAAAAGCCAAGGTTGCGACCAGAAACAACCTCCTTAGCAAACTGGCAAATTCTACATGGGGAGCTAACCCAAAAACACTACGGACGGCAGCCATGGCACTAAGCTTCTCTTCAGCTAAATATGCGTCCCCTGTATGGGCTAGATCATGCCATGCTAAAAAAATCGACCCAGAACTAAATAATGCCTGTAGAACCGTGACCGGACAACTAAGACCCACACAACGGCCACTGCTCTACAGAACAATAGGATCGCCTGCCACACATCCGCAGAGAAATTCAAGCCGGAGTGCAAAAATATGTACAAGAAACCGACGAGAGGCATCCAATGTTTGGCCACAGATACCCAAACAGTAGACTGAAATCAAGGAAGAGCTTTAGAACAGTGGACAGCCTGGATCCAAACATATCGGCCACCAGCCGACTCCAAGCATGGAAGGAATGGGATGATCACCACAACGAGGCCACCAAAGCCCTTGGTGAACAACTACCAACAGGAACCGACCTGAAAAGGAAAGAATGGGTAGCCATCAACAGAGCCCGAGCCAAAGTGGGAAAAACAGATGCAATTCTGCTCAAATGGAAACTCACCCCAACCGGCGCCTGCCCTTGCGGCCATCCCAATCAAACCATGGACCATATCCTCTCTGAATGCCCACGAGGTCCCAGCTGTACAGATCAAGATCTCAGGGAATGCAACGAAACAGCCCAAGTTTGGATCACCCATGGGCGCGAAAAGATATGATGATGCACTGTTATTTTTGGGGTGTTGAACTAGCACTTTCTCTAGTGCTAAACTGACACCCACCGGTGGTGTTAAATAAAAGGTGTTATTATAACACCAATATTGGTGTTGATTTAACAACATATGACCTTAAACATATTGTAGCGTGTTAAATTTACACCTCAGCACTTTAGCACCCAATTAATGGTGCTGAAATAGCACCTTGTTCTGCCACGAAGGTGCTAAAGTAACACTGTTTCTTGGTGTTAAGTGGTTGGTGTTAAATTAACGCCATTAGCAAGAGTTACAATAATTTATAAAGGGCGGTATTTCTGCACCACTCTCCTTGTAAAATCATGGTTGTCAAAATAACACTCATTTTAACTTTTTTAACTTATTTTTATACTTATATCAAACTGCAGCTGTTTTCGTTCTGACACGGATAACAGAACAGTTGACTTATGCGTTCATTTAAACAGTTTAAAAACTTCGTAAAAAATAGCGGCAATACATATGTTATATTAACCAGAGGTGGATTAAGCATGGATTTTATAGGGGAACCTTGGCTTTGTGAGTTCATTGAAACTTAAAAGTAACTCTTCTTCCTGTTCAGGGTCTGTATTATCAATCTCATGATTTTGATTAGCATCGTCGTTCCCTATCAGTATTCTACTCTGCGCTGTTCCTTGTATTGCGCACGATGTTATGTTTTCGAATAAGGTGATTTCTCAATGATAAAAATTTCTTAAACGTCCTGGCACAGCCATCGATGCCACAAACAACAGGAAAATTTGGTTCATCACGATGAACACGGCCAATATGTGTTATTAGTAATTGAAGAGAATCTGAAACGAATTCTAGGCAAATATTTCATCGATATAGACGCTCCATGACATAATTCACTTCAAGAATACAATTCACTTCTGAAGAGTGCCGACTCAACTCTGTTACCATATATGGTGTGAAATGTGATATTAGCGACTATATGCAAAAACGCGGTAAAATGATTATAGCCTACTGTCACTGTCACACTGACTCATATTTCATTTCATGATTTTCATCGTGATTTCACCTGTTTGTGCAGCGTTGTCAAATTATATTTTATTGTGAACTAAACGTAAAAGTCAATATTACCAGGCTAACAGAGCCATTGGATTTAAGTTATTTGCTTTCGACGATCTCCCTTCTTTTCAAAAGGTAAATACAAAGCTTTTTTGAATGTATTTTCTTATGAAATTTCTTGTGACACATACTTCTCCTCGTGCTTATATTTCATGTAGAAATTTTTGTATTTGTGTTTTACAAATTTTTATGCGTTTAAGGTCGGATGGATTCCACGTTGCTTGATAATCTTAAGAAGGCAGGGGTAAAGGACAGTGTAATTTCTGTTCTTGAAGATGAAGAGGTATGTGTATAAAATTAATTTTAGCATGAGTGCATGAATTTTTGCGTGTTGACGTTGTGACTAGACGACTTTTTGTTGCTTTTGTTAACACTGCTTGGTAAATATGGACTCCATACCGAAAAAACAATACTTGAATTTAGTGGGGAAAATTATTGAGGGAAATAAAATGTAAAGATGAAAAATGACTAAGTAATCTAAGACGTCAAGCATTATGAGTGAAAGTTCAACTGCTGTGGTTCCAAACTACATTAGACTATGAAGTAAAAATACCAAATCATTATTATTGCAGCATGCTAAGTTGATGTTCGAATAAATTACTTCATTTTTTTTACTCCGGTCCGCGGAATCCTGGCAAATGTTAAAGCCAATAAATTAAGCTGTTTTAGTAATTTAAAAAAGATATTTGGAAAACGTTTTTAACAAAGGATTTGAATGATAGTTTGAAACTCGGAAAGCGAGTTTTACTATGCCGACGAGCTTGGAAATATCGTGGAAAATGTTAGCGAAAATATAGCAGAAAACGTAAACATGGATGAAAGGGACGAAAGTTTTACGCATGAAATTCAAGATTACATTATGGCACAACTGCCATAACCGATTGACAAAAAATAAATACGTTATTTACCGTTTATATTTTGGTCCGAATAGAAAAATAGTTCCTCTCGACATAAAAAACGGCCTTTGGCCTCTGGCCGTTTGAGACATCTGAAAAACATTTTTACATTTATTTCATGTGCGTTCTGATTGGTCACAGCCCAATCCAAACATCAAATGGCTGCTCTTTTTTCGCTTGAATGGACCTCCCCAAAGTCTCAGTCAGTACAAGCGAAAAAACAACTCGATCAGTATCCTCCTGTACGAACCTCTCACTCAGTCATTAACATATATATATCTTTTTAATTTAATTTTTATTTTTTGTACTTGAATAGTTTGATTCAGCTGGTATTTTAAACAATACATCCGATGAGCTGTTGAAGGCATGTGGCATAAAAGGAGGGCAAGTTATACGAATCAAAAATGCATTGGCAACGATTAACAACTTGGACAAGTTTCTACCATTAAGAAATGTTGCATCCACCATTGAACCATCCACCCAGAAGATCGCTTTATCCACTAGTCATTCCTTTGCCATAAATGACAATGTCAGCAATTCTTCAGCGTCAATTGAAGAAGCTCATTTGTCAACAGGCACACCGTCACCTACAACATCCAGTACACCTCGACATACCATAGCGTCTGAAAAGAGTGATCAACCTTCACCAAGCTTTGCACTTGTGGAAGAAAGGAAACCGAACAAGAACTGGATAAAAGGTTTTAAACTTCCTATTTCTGTATGTTAAATAATATATGTTTGTAATTGATGATCGTCCAGGTTAATACAATACAATGACGTAGGAACCAGATAACAAATACGGCTAACCTGACGTTTACTCCTCATTTGACTCTGAAGATGACTACTGCTAAGGTTGTCGAAACGTCAGTCTACAACAACAAAAACAGTCCTTCTCAGGACTTTATTAACCTGGACGATCATCAATTACAAACATATAACGATACTCCCGGGTTCAAACCATTTACTTTAAATAATATACCTCATAATAGGTCACATTCTAATGTTAAAATTTATCTTTTGTGTTTTACAGTTTTCTCCAAGAGTGAATGAAGCACTGCAAGCAGGAAAACTTAATGGAAACCTTAGGATGAGTTTACTGGGCACATTTGTTCTTCTATTAAGGCTCATACAATGTTTCCATCCAGAGAAGAAAAACAAAGAGTGGCGTCCATGATTGTAGAAAAATATACTTTTCTTGTCGATTCACTTGGAGCTGGTACAGTAAGTCATATTCATATTATTTAATGCATAAGATAATCTTTAGAAGAAATCCTATAGCTTTGCTCGCTATCTCTTATAATGTGTAGCATGAACTTTCTTCGTTACAGGGGTCATGGTTGAAAGCAATCACTAATGGATTCACAAACATGCATAGAAAGAAGACAAATTCAATAACAAGATCTGTTTGTGTGTCTCAAACTACACAAAAGCAGCCAGAAACAAAGATGTTTCTAAGATGTTTTATATATTTAATTATATATATACATTTAACTTTACTTGTTTCATATATAGACTTTTTTATAGTATGTTTTATGTTTTGTATATATTTATATGTGTGAATACATGCATATAAATCATTTCATTTTTTTTTAATATATTTATTGCTCAGCATTTTTGTGTCGCGTGTTTAACTGGCCTTACATAAAACAATAAGAAAAGGGATTACAAAATAACACCGAATTTAAGTGTCATTTTGACACCGGACGTTAAGGGCTAAATTAGCACTTTAACAAGTGCTATAATAACACCAAGAATAGGCGCTATTTTAGCACCAAACTGGGTATTAATTTAACACCAGTAAGAAAATAACGCCCGAAATGGTGTTATTCTGTACCTTTTAATTTAACATGACTTTTTAGTGTTAAATTAACACCTTAAAATTTACAGTGCACTTATTGTTGTTTCGATATTGCAATAAAGTCAACGTTATTAAATGCAATAAAATAATTGGCAAAAAGTTCCTAACAAGCTGTTTCAATAGATAAATTAAACTACGAAGTTAGTTTGTAGTGTTTTCTTGCGGCCATCGCCTCGTCTACCTGTTGCCTCCACTGTAATACTTCTTTCATTCAACTTTTAAGTCCACAGTTTTCCTTTTTCAAATTCAAATTCTGATCTGACGAACGGCAAATCTCGTGACTCAAACGTGCTGTCTCCTTTTTCAGATGCGAAATTTCGTCGATTAAACAATTGTTGTTATTCACCATATAACCCCATTCACCATGAGCAGCAATCTGTACTGTATAATTCTTTCGTCATTTGAATTCCATCATTTAGTTTTTTTTACTTTTTCAGTGATTTCCGTTAGAGAGGTTTCATTTAGACTTAAAATGAGTTCATACATTTGGATGCATGTTAATCTACAAAGCTGGTGATGATGGTTAGGATCACGTTTATTTCTAATATTTTTTAGGGTATTGAAAATATCAGTGAGGATATCATTTGAGGTTTGTCAAAAGCAAGGTTAAATTTGAACACATTGCCTAGCGATGTCTCTCCTTTGAAGGAAATCTCTTGTAATTACGCATATTTGTCGTTTCTCATTTCTCTACATTTACCCTCAATGCTTCTTGGCATATATCATTATGCATGTGCTTTAAATGGGTTTATTGTGTTTCAATTTACACCAAACTTTTACCATGAAAAACGCTCCATGGATTCATAAAAACACTTCAGCATCCTCCAAAGTTTTTGGCGAAGTTAAAAAGTTACTTTTTTATTTTGAAAATTTATCCATTTTCTTTCCTATACAATCAAATCATTCACGATTTTCTTTCAAATCATTCACGTTTTTGTAAACGATCAAACGATTTTACCTAAGAAAACCTATTAAAGTAAACGTTGTTTCTTGAAAGTTTTCTACCGTTACAGCCACTATGATTAATCGATAAAGGTTTTTACAGCTAAAGCAACCAAGATTGTTCGACACACATTTTTCCTTTGTATTTAAGTTTAGTTATGCGTTACGCCTTTATCTTAAGAAAATCGAATGGCAGTAGAGGACAGACTTTTCAGCAAACTTGACTTCAATTATATTGTAACTTGTGTCAATTGGAAGTGTAGCTTCTATAAGCAAGCTATAAAACTATGTTGTACGCTTTGGTTAACGAACCATCAGTGGATTGAAACATGCGCTATACATACAACAATTAAAACAGATCTGTTAATATTAACTCACATTTCCTTTTTTCAAAGCTTCTGATTTTAGTCTTGTATGAGATGCTGGACTGCATTTACCGTTTAAATTTTTCGAAACGTAAAAATGTTGCATACGTATAATATATTATATATTTCAACGGTGATAATTTGAATGAAAATGTGCAATTGCACAGTAAAAGAGCGGTAACTGCTTCTTAAAATGTGTAATTTCCTTTTAAGTAATGTAACCTAATTGATAATTGAATTGTTGTGAAAAACGACAAAAATTCTTCTTAATTCGAAAAAAAATTTTCGCAACAGTTTTATGATAACAAAAATTTCCACAGTTACAATCGTTTAAGATTAAACAATTACTAAGGAATGCAAAGAATAAACACAAACTAGCGAGTAACGTTTTTTGGATGAGTGTCCTTGGCAGTCATAAGATGGGTAAAATAGGTTTTCCTTAAACTAAAAAATGAACGAAGCAAGACAGAGTTAGTAAAGTCATGAAATATCTCACAATATATTATTATCTAGCAATGGTAAATTTTCTTGTGCATTGATTGCTGCTAAAAATGATAAACAAAAGCGTTTTCGAGCGTTTTTAAAGACTGCAAATAGCGCTTTTTTTCGGACTTGCTGCAGTCTTTAAAAAACTCACAGATTTATAAGTAATTGCACTTCAAACTATACTATTACTTATATTGATCATGCAACAGTTACATTTTCACATCTTCATAGCAATTTATAATTTATGTTGGCAAAGGAATGTTATGTGCCTAGCACAAAGTTAAAGATATTTACAAGAATACAGAAAAATTTACTCAAATTTTCTTTTTCTTTTTAGCATTCCCAAAGGTTATACTTAATATTTTTAAACGAACCGCACGATATTATATTCTGTACACTTAATCCATAAACTAATATACCACTTATACATTAGAATAATATATATTAGTCCTCACTTAATCGCCTCAAGCACAAAAGTTTTAGTACCATATTATGAATTTTGCAACCGTTATGCTATATATATGGATTTTGTATGTTATTTTACCAAACTAGAAGACTTCCTTTTTATATACAGTTTTACTTAATTTTTCCACCAAACCACAACTGTGTGGTTGCATTATTTGACGAAGAACAACGGTGTTGTCTATTTCGACAATTGTAAAATCCGAAATTATCTTCTCCTCCTGAACCGTCATCACATTTCATCGGGTCAAAAATACGTTTTTTTTCACAGTAATCCTTGCTATTTTCACTGTCTGTATGGAATATAAAATCTTTGCTTTGCCAAAAAGGAACAGAACAGTTTCTACAAAAGTTGCCTCTGATATTAATAAAGTCAACATTTAGGCACATTGGAAAAGGCATGTCTTTTTTCATAATTGGCGCATTTTTATGTTTTGCAATAACAATATCTGTGGTATTCCAGCCATTATTGCCGTAGGAACATGTGATACACCATAATGTGTTTCCATCTTCTTTTATAGTTTTCATTGAGTTCAAAGAAAGCCTATGATCCTCCCATGTTTCAATCATTTCGTTTCGTGGAGAATTTGTAAAGTACGGACTATTTTTGTAATGTTCATTGAATTCTAAGCTATAAGACATAACCAAAGTCCAAATTCTGTCTGATTCAAAATGACAGTAGACTTTCACTTTGTTATCATCCTTTGTAATTATTTTGTACCAGCCATTCGAAAGACCACTATAACTTTGACAAGACATTGCTTTCTTTTCACAACGCTCACCAACAAATCCTTCTTCACACTGACATGTAGCACGAATCTTACTGTTTGGTGATGTTGATTTTCGGCAATTTCCATTGTTATTGCAAAAATTGGAGGTTAGACAGCAATTTATTACGACGAAGCAGCTTTGTCGATTGTGCTTTGATGGACTCTTAAAAAAGAAACAACTTATACTGAGTAAAGCGTTAATATTTTTTTTATTTTGCAGCGTTTAATAGGAAGATTTAGTATCCTTGTAACGAACTTTGTTTGCAAAAAATGGAGCCACTATTTCTATTTTTTAAATCGAGCTGTGAAAAAATTAAATGAAAGCAACAACTGTAGTTTTGCCATCCCATTTTACCATAGTTATTTATTTTACTTCCAAAAAAAACAGTTATCTTTTATAGAACAATTATGCATTTTTTGAAGAACGAAAATCTGCATTAAAATTGAAGTTGAAAAAAGTGCAGTAGGGTGTAATAACAGCTATGATCGTTCGTTATATGTTTTACTTAGGTGTTACTTAAAGGCTAAGTATTCCTTACAGTCCAAAATATCAATTGTAACAATCCTTGTGACTCAATGAACAATCATATCATCACCCTTGCTCAAACTCGTAATTACGATTGCTACAATGAGTTTGCTTTCATGAGTTTTCAAAATTTATAATTGCCAAATATAACATAACATTGTTTTTCTATCTTTTATGCATTGTATATAAACTTGTTCGTAGTAATTTGATAAGTCAGAAAGTAACGAATCTCTACTTTTTTGTTCTCCGCTCTTTCTCTAATGCAATGTATCTTTGTGTCTACATGTTTACACGTCTTTTGCATTGCTGAATTGCAACAGAACTTAATGCACCACTTGTTATCAAATTCGAAATCACTATATTAAATTAATTCAGAACTTTTTGATGTACTTTTCTTGATGCGCTATGATCTTCTTTCCAAATTGAAAAATTTGCATTCTAACATACCAATGCATTTCTATGTAATGATCTAATTTCATTGAGAGACATATTTTATTTATCAACACTTAGATGTATTTCAACGTCAACACTTAGATGTATACATCAACACTTAGATGATATATCAACACTTAGATGAAATTATAATATAAACGACTCACATTACAATGTGAGAAAACTTTCCCTTTTTTCGTTCATATACAGAAGGACGATAGGTTTTGTGACTTTGTTTAAAATATTCGTGCTAGGAATTCATGCCAATTCCTTGCTTCTTGCTTCAGACTTTATGAAAGGCAAATTATATTGTACCAAAGTGTTCAAGATTGTTTCTGACATTTTCTCCTCTGCTTTTACATGTTGAAAGATTTAGGCCATGTGCCGATCGCAATTTGTCGTCTAGAAATAGCATCGGCATGCGTCCATTGAAGAACCAGCTAAATTTTACAACATAGCTAGTTTATATTTTGTTAAATATTTTGCAAAGGTACGTCATATCTGAAAGTTCACATTAAGGAGAAAATGAGCGTTGTTTGAATGCGTTGTTGAACAACGATGTCTACCACCTCGAAACAAAAAATCGCTACGCTTGCATGCTTGCACCACATAGCCTCGGAATTATCACACAAGAAATGAGTCATCAAAGTTTTTAAAAATATAAAATGCGCACCAGCTTAGAATTGTCAACACAAAGAAATATATACATAAAAGATAAAAGTTTCTCCGGATTTTAAGTGATTTTTATTGAGCTTTCGACTCGTTGCTTCGAGCCTTCATCAGAATGAGGATATTTATTTACACGTGCTTTTAGCTTGGAGACGTTTAGAGCGTCTAATTGGATTAGTGGGTTGATTAATGTGATTGGATGGGGTGAAATGCGTTGCCATGGGTTTTGGTGTATTGTGAATATGATTGGTGTTAATAATATTAGAGTATAGTGTTTTAGTTTTGGTGTTGTTTGTAGTTTTTTTGTCCTTTTTCTTGAGTTGTGAGTATATGAGTCTCCAAGCTAAAAGCACGTGTAAGTAAATATCCTCATTCTGATGAAGGCTCGAAGCAACGAGTCGAAAGCTCAATAAAAATCACTTAAAATCCGGAGACTCTTTTAACTTTTATGTATTAAATGCCGGGATTACAAATTTTCAAACTTAAAGAAATATATATGTATATATATATATATATAACCGTACGTCCTGTGTCCCAAGTGCAGGAGTCACCATTTTACCATGGTGATAGCCGGGAGAGCCCATTGTAGATACACTTTGTATGTACATGTATAAAGACATACTAAACATAAAGACCGAACAACGACATTGGACACAACCAACGTGATCTACATGATACTATGTAAAGATTGCCCCAAACAGTACATAGGACAAACATCCAAGAAAATTGAAACAAGACTCACTGAACACAAAAATGCCATCAAGCGACGCGACACAAAATCACTACCAGCAGAACATAACTATGATACCAACCACACATTTGACTGGAAAAAACACAACTTCTTGGACGTGCACAGACAAAACGCGCACGAGAATTCAAAGAGGCATGGTACAGCAAAGACAACAACACAATAAACAGACATATTGACATCCCCATCATCTATTCACAACTAAAGACAAAACGAAAGCAAGAAACTAATAACACAACGTCTAAAATAAAACACTCGAATTTCATTAACCCAATCCATACACCAAAAACCATGACAACGCATCTTATACCATCCAATAATATCAACTCTTTTACTAACCAACCAATCAGACGCTCCAAACGCCTACAAAATCTTTGTAAATAATATATTCTTACATTCTGACGAAGGTTCGAAGCACCGAGTTGAAAGCTTAATAAAAATTTCAAAATAAAAATGCAGAGAATCCTTAACATTATCATAATATGCCTGTGTTACCAATTTTCAAATATATATATATATATATGCATATATATGACAAAATTGATTTACCTCATTTTGATTAGTTACATTAATGGAAAAATGATTGCATTGATCTTGCTCGTTTTCATTCCTTGATTTGGTAGTTATCGTTGTGGAAAGAAGTTGACATACCGAACCACAAATTTGAAATGATAAACATGAACAGTCTTTTAAGCAATGCTGTAGACATTCATTAACTTTTGAAGTGCTGATGCTTTTAAATATAAATTTTGACTGCAACGAGGCATGCTGAGATTGAAGGTTGACATTTCCATTGGTAAAGATTAAAGTTGGTGTGCACAATATGTTTAAGAGAAGATACGAAATGAGCATTTTCACGTTCACTTTAATCTAAAAAATAAAACGCATTATAATGTTTTGCAAATCAGGCAAATTTTTTGAAATGTTTCATTGCCGTAGTGTCATCATAATTATGTAAAATAAACAATACAAAAATATCTGAAGAAATGCGAGCACATAAAAACGCTTTAAAGCTATCATCAGTAAAATTTTACCACACTATATATAGCGTTTGTAATATGGAGCTCATTATATTAAATCTTGAACCGTATGAACTGCATGCATAGATAAATAAGGTTGTGAATTGATACACAGCAATAAAACGACATTACCAATACTTGCTCTAAAAGTGTAGATAAAAACGAGTCCTGCTTTTTATGCCATGACTAGTTTAAAGCTTTGTTAATTTGTTGGTATATAAATATTAACTGTAGCATTTTATTAAAAAGAAATGCAATATTTTTGCATTAGTCGTATTTATTTTACATTTTCTGCTCATTTCAAATTGCAAATTTTTAATTGTACATGACATCACCAGACTACTATGCAATATAAGGAAATTTTGTTTTTGGTATTTATGAAAGACTTTTCTCCTTATTTTAAATGGAAAAAGTAAACAATAGCTACATGTGGTGGTTATTGTTTAAAAACCTCCGTCTTTTATAAAGAGAACAGCCCCTAACACTGAAATGTAAGTTTATAAGCTATAAATATTTATGTATTAATATGATTAATTGCAAACAGCTTTTCCAGTGAGAAACTCTCTAGTCTGAAACTTGTTTACTAAATCATGGTAAGAAAATTTGTCGTTGAAAAGGACAAAATGGTATTGTTTATTGCATACTATAGTCTTCACGATATATATTAAGTAAATAAATTGCACTTATAACTTTTTATATTTTTCCATAATTTCGTAAAAGCACTATTGCCAATACACATTTAATATACACGACAACTTTTTTGAAAATAAACATGTTTCGACATCTCAAAATACGGAATTCTTTAGCCCTGCTGAGGTAAATGAGCAGTACCGCGAACAATATGCCATTGGTTCTTTTATCAACTAATACATTATTACACAGTAAATGGAATTAAGGCATAGACAGCGTATTCAATTAGGTCATGATTATAATAGTGTTGCTGCTTGATAATTTTTGCAGATTTTTAAAATGAAAGGTGCTATGAATCAGTACTACTTACGTTTTCTTTAAGCGTGTTTTCTTCTTGCATAAGTTACTTACTTTAAACAACTAACTCAAACCAGATGACCGAAGCTATCTGAAGGAAAATTGAAGTAATTGAGAAAATTACTTTCACAAAAATCTTCAATCTGAATGTAAAATTTTCCTTGTGCATGGGCATACTCTCAGTAGAGCATAATGCCAAATTTATATGCTAATAAAATCTATATTTGTTAATTTTCTATTCTACGACTCCAATATAGTATCTAAGACAAAATGTTTTTGCGCTGCAACTTATTTGTTTTTCCATTTAATTTCGGAAGTTTTATGACAAAAAAGAACACTATGATTACTGCAAACTAGATACACTAAACTCTAAATCTTTTGTATTTACCACAATCTCTTAATCGTATACATTTTAAATATAAAATACAAAGATGATCTCTCTTTGTTTATATCAATTGGCGAATATTTGAAACATGATTATCTGGTGATAATTCAAACATATATATTTCGATCTAAACATTTTCTTAAAATAATTTTACCACATAAGTATTTCATTTATTGCTGTATAGTAGTGCTCTTTTTAATCAATAGACTTCGGTATGCATTAACAAATATTTTTTGTTTTTTTATATGGTACGGCACTTATATACTTATATACTTATATACAGCTTAATATGTAGTACCGCGAGCTATACGCCATAAGTTATTAAACGTCTTTTTAAAAGCGTGTGTTATTAAAACTCTTTTTTGATAAACATTTGTGTTGCATTTTACCAGAAAACAACATACAAGCATCAATAATGTACTGACAAATTGAACTGTACAATGTTTTTTAAATGAAATTCGAGCATCGACAAAACATAGTAAGTTTAATAGTCAAGGCAAACTCTGAAATTTAGGCAAAATTTACAATACTTGCATTAGAAGATATTTAAACAAGAATACGAATCATATACCTATTTAGCCTTGATGTTTCTTTCACAGTGCTTACTTTGTCTTTTAATTGCGATCGACGTTAGGAAACCCTGTTAAACATTTTAAAACGCCAAATCAACACAACCACCTGTCTCTCGTCCAATACATAATGTATTATCGTCGCGACTAATGGAGTGTGTAAGTTTTTCTTGTAAAAGACACTGTCAAAAGATTTTTTAAATATTACCGAAAAAGGTCCAATTTACCATGCACTTAAACTTATGTATCTCTTCCAAATTTTAATAACCATTATAACACCATTAACGTATTTCAGCTATTTCTGTCACGTCAATTTGCAATCCATCCGTAAGTTTGACAGGTAGTAGCTTTATTAAGAATTCTGTATAAATATTCGTTTTACCACCAGCAATGTTTGAATTTTCTTAGGGCCTGTTCACACTTAGCTCGCTTTAAGATCGATCCGAGAAGATTGATCTGAGATCGATCTTGTGAATGACCAAGCTCAATTTTGTGAGCGTTCACACTTGACTGACGCTACACGTACGCCGAGCTAGTTTCCTTGACAACAAAGTGTAATATTTATATTATTGCAATCCAAATATGTCGGAAGAAGTGATCGCAACCATTTTCAATATTACATCTGAATACCACAAAAAGATGCGAATGCGTCGTGAAAGAAGAAAGAAATATTTTTTGAAACTGAGAAAGCAGCGAAGTAAAGGATGGGAACGGCCAGTTTTATTTTTTGTTTATTGGCGCTCTAGGAAATAAATTAATGAGTGAAAGCCGTTTCTGGGTGGATGCAAGCATTTGCTCCGATTTCTTCTGGGAAAAAACTATCGATATGTGGAAAGATGATGGGTTGTGGCCAGAAAATTTTCGTATGTCTAAGGGAACATTCGATTTCATATGCGACAAGATCAATAAAACTCTTTTGCGAGAAGATACAAATTTCAGAAAGGCTATCCCTGTGCCAAAAAGAGTAGGAATTTGTCTTTGGCATTTGGCTACCAATGAAGATTTGCGTTCTTTAGCTTGGCGTTTTGGTATAGGAAAAAGTACAGCCTGTGGAATCGTGAACGAGGTTTGCCAAGCTATTTTTGACGTGTTACTGCGTCTTGTTATCAATTGGCCAACAGGCCATAGACTGCAAAGTATCGTTGATGCCTTTCTATCGAAATGTGGCTTCTCTCAATGTGCTGGAGCCATTGATGGCACTCATATTCAAATTGTAGCACCTTCAAATTCTACAAAAGATTACTACAATCGAAAAGGATTCTACTCTGTTGTTCTCCAAGCTGTTGTTGATCATCAATACAGGTACCAAAACGTACTGCTTTTGTCAAGGTTGACTAAATAAGTTTTTGCATCCCTGTTAAGCAGCTGACATTTTTCACCTTCCAACAATTTTTAGATCCCATGGGGGAGTTTAACAGTGACTGATGTAAAATAGGTTTCTTATTAATTTAGACATGTGTTTCAACTAGTTGAGTAAGTTACACAAAGTGAACTAAATTACACACACTTAAAAAGTAAAAAATATATATTTAAAAAATTTTGAAGATTCACTAACATTTGCATAAAGTGGCCAGGTCGAGTCTATGATGCAAGAGTTTTGTCAAACTCTGGAGTGTTTGCAAAAGCTGAAGCAGGAAAATTTTTCCCAAATGTAAGTTTTCTGTTCTTATAATAGAAAGCTTATCTTAGGTCAGAGGCAAATTTTACTACATTTTTGATAATAGCCACTAGAAAATTCATGGTCTTGATATACTCTAGGGAGGAAAAGAGATGCTTATTGGTGATCCAGCATATCCACTGTTACCATGGTTGATGAAGAGGCATCCTAACGATGGCAATCTCAGTCCTGCTCAAAAGAAATTTAATTACAACATAAGTTGAGCAAGGCCAGTCGTGGATTGTGCATTTGGCCGTTTAAAAAACAGATTCAGATGCCTACTTAACAAGAATTATACAAATTTAGATCATTTGCCTATGAAAATTGCATCATGTTGTGTTGTACACAATATTTGTGTAAGTAGAGCTGACGAACTTTTTGCAGATTATGTTGAACTTATTCCTGATGATGAAATTTCAGAATTTGTTTTACAGAATACAGACACAAGTGCATAGCAAATTAGAAATTCTTTAACTGAGTTTTTGATAACACAATAAGCTGATGATAGCTAAATTACTCATGTTCTTAAATTAAATCAAAGTTTGTAATATGTTTGTTGACTTTCAGCATCATGGTGAACATTGTAGAATGGTTGTTGCACAGGCTGAGACCTCATTGCTATTGCATTTGCAAGAAGTGACATTGACTCCTTATAAACATTAAGCTCTTCCTTTCGCAACTCTCGCTCTTTTTCTGCTTCTTTTTTCATTTCTGACAAAAACATTTCATCGGACTCCTTGAGATATTTGTAATGCTCTTTCATTGCATTCTCGAATGCCACTTGCATGACGAAATGGCTTTGCCATTCCCCCTTGGTATTCTTTTCCTTGGCACTGATTTGTTTTCACTTTGAGATGGTAGGGTTTCCTCATTTGCTTCACTAGGTAACTTCTCATCTGCGTTACTGATATCTACATAACATATCTCATAAATGTTACGACGTAATAAAAAAAAAATTAGTACACACATGCAATGCTCTACTATTCACCTGCTTCAATGTAATCGCAATATGGGCAAACAAGTCTGTCATCATCAGCGTATACTGCAGTGCTGTTTCCAACATGGGCTCCAGCTGTCCTAAGCTCCACAAACTCATCGCACTGAGGACATTTTTCGTCAATGATCCTCCCGTGTCCGTATTTTCTTGTAAGCTCGTCTGCTATGAAAAGCAAAACCAATATTTTCATTTGCAAAAAAAAACCACTCGATATCAACTCATCCACGATAACTTACCATCATCATGATGCACGTTAATGCTTTTTATTTCAGCTTTAGCTGATGAACACGTTGATTCATCAGATGTATCGATGACGTTTTTTAGACCCCTTGCTTCTGGTCTGTCACCCAAGAAACTGTCCATAACGTTAAAGAATTTGGGTTCCTTGCCTCTCCCAGCTCCTGTTCGTGATAATGTGTCTTTGAGCTTTTTGTATTCAGATTTCATATGTTTAAATTTAGTTCTACATTGCGTCCAATCACGATCTATCCTTTTTTTTTCATTATAATGCTGATTTTTTTATAAATATCAGCGTTTTTGTGGGTACCTTTCAACCTTTGTTGAATTTGTTCTGTACCGTACGCTGAGAGGAGGGCTAAACAGTCTTTTTCTGACCAAACCTCTCGTTTTTGCGCCATTTTCCAAGCTTTTTTCTTTGATTTGATATTAAATTTTGAGAAAAATGTCTGCGTTTTTGTTGAAACGGCATGGGAGCGAAACTGTTCTATCGAAATAAGCTCACTTACGTTCACATATAAACCGGATCGATCTCAGATCGATCTCAGACCACCTTTCGAAGCGAGCTGACTGAGATCGATTTCAGATCGATCTCAAATTTTTGCGAAGGTTCACACTTAGCTCGCTTTAAGTTAGATCGATCTCAGATCGATCTAAACGACCAGTGTGAACAGGCAGTGTCTTAAACAATGCCGTAGAACCTTTTTACATTACTAATTTTTTTTGTACATCAAACTTTTGTAAATGTACCACTTTGTAAAATTTGTAAATCAGTAATGATATTTCATTAATTATTCCTTTAATTTAAAAGTATATAGCTACCCCTTTTACATTACGTAGCAAGTTTTGTGAAGATCAAACATAGAGGACAAATAGCTAAAAGCCATTATTATTTACTTTGTAAAAAATGTCAGTTGTGGTTGGTCAGCTACCTGCGAATTATTCTCGATGTCTGTAACTATGAATTCATATCTACAAATAATTATTGATGCATTAAAATCTAGATTTCAAAAAAAAATCAAATAATGGTAAAGCCATTAGTTCACGTTCTTTCAATGGTAAAACCTTGGATTTTTGTACGTGCTAAATATGTGTATATCTAACTAAAAATGAAAAAAAAATTGTGAATAATTTTCTTTTATCTCAATAAATTTAAGTAAAGACTCATTAGTTGCTATTTTTCTTAATTTTTGCTAATAAGATATGATTGAAATAAACTCGTTTCAACATTTTTTATTTTCTTTTGTTAATTTTTTAGGTGTTTTATTTTTATAAAGTCAATTAATTTCAACGAAAAACAATTTGGTCTTTTAATGGCTTAAAAAGCTTATTGTGAATTTCTAAGTTCCTTTTCATTGAATTGATGAAAATGCGATTCAATAAAAAGAAACTTAGAAGTCCAAACCGAAAGTTATCCTTCACGGAAAATGTAATTTTCAATACGACGATAGCAATACCTGACAACTTTCACTCAAAGCTTCCATTTAAAGAAATGATGATCGTGAAGAAAGACAAGCATTAAAAAGACGAAAAATTTATAGTTTCTCTCATTTAATGCCATATATTTTATACAAATGTCTATATCAGGAGAACGGTAATCAATGCTTAGCACAGCTGCTTCTTCGACATGCTTTTATCTCTCAAATCCCATGTCGCACGGTTTAAGCCATAACATTACTTCGGATAAATTTCACGATGAAAAATAACAAAGGAGAAATCAAATTGGCTCTGATGTTGGAGATGAATGTTCTGAGTTAATGCCTATTCCTTTCGACTATGCTTCGAGAAATTCAAGATCTCAGAATGACTTTGATATGCTGCAAATGTTTAGAAAAGGAAGGTTTGCTTCACTAGTCAATTTAACTCATTGTTACATACTTCTTTTAAAAAGACGGTAACTTGGTCTTGTAAAAGAAAACTTGTATGTGTCTTGTAAATGCTTTATATACGCTTAAGTACGTAATAAGTTTTACCGCTGTCTCTATGTTATGCGATCAAAAGAATTTCTTTTAGTCTGAAAAGTGTGCTCTTTAATTGCAAAATTACTTTGGAAGAGAAGTTACTTTCTAGATTGAAGGTAAAAAGAAATCCACTATCCAAAATGTATCGAAATTTTACAACTTAAGGGATGAAAGCGAGGTTTGTTTAGACGATACAAATTGCTGGTTTATTAAATGTTGTCTATGCATAAACTATTATACTAAATTAGATAATCACTTTTTTTCGTGAAGCCCATGGTTGCTTTTGTTCATGATGAGAGACCCCTTTTGTATTAGAAGGCTCTCGTTCATCACTAAATGATTATGAAGAAGTTACATTGTAAAAGAAAACAAGTAAAAAGCGTATAAACAGGCTTAGAGTTGTTTTAAATTATAAGTCAAAAAGGCAGAAGTTGTTTGAACCTTGCAGTATCCTAGTATATTTTACTTTCTTTCATGAGAAAAATTCTTGTAAAGAGAAAAAAAGAAATATTAAAAACAAAAATTTAGTTTTGGAATGACGACTTCCCATACCCTGAGATAGATGAGCAATAGAACAACATATGTTAATTAAGCGAACCAGATAATCCTTGTTTGCTATTAAGCACTTGTATGGTTTGCTCGTTATACCTGAGATAAAGTAAATTAGAGATTTAAATAACAAAGGTATAAACCATGAAAAAATGTATAAAACATGTTAAATGTTGTCATAAATTATAAGTGCCTGATGATGGCACAGTGTCAAAACAAGTTAATTGAAACGTTGCTTGGTTTATTTAATTAGAAGAAATCTTGTAAACAAAAACATAAACCTCGACAGCAAAAAACCCCCGTTTTCGGTCCATGCTTCCCGATACCTTGTTAAGCGTAAGGCACTAGAACGCTGCATGTTAACGTTTCGGTAGGAGATTTCGGCCCCTTCCACGCTATCCTACTTGGGGATGTCAATAGCAAGCTTCCGCCCATCAGACCCCGAGATCACCTGCGATAGGCTTTGCTCGGGGTACGCAGGGAGAGTGCGGTCGCGACCCGAAACGTCTGGACCCCTAAGCCACTGCATACATATCGCACCCAGCTTCCACTGCTAGTTGACATCTACAAAACATATATTTAGCTTTATATTTATATACATAAATTCAAAGGCTTATGAAAGTTGTGGTATTATTAAAGTCCCTACTGCGCATGCGCAGATTATTTCTCTTTTAAATTATTACGAAGTATTTTGTTTACTTCAAAATCGGTACTAGGATGTAGTTTGTCGTTGTCATGACCATGAACTTGCTCAGCTAGTCAAGTCGTCTCCGTATAGTAAAGCAGACTGCGCATGCGCGTATAATTTACCAGGAAATTTTAGTCTGAGCAAGCTACTTACTCCATATCATCGATACTCACACATACAGTTAGACGTCGCAATGACGATGAACTTAGATAGTTAAAGTAATTGACTATATATGCTCATAATCATTCTCAATCAATTTGTGACAGAGCAAGCTCTGAAATTGGTGCTTGTATATGCGCTTAGTAAATTTTCGATCATATATGTTTTTGGCATGCTTTTTGTCTTCATATGCATTTTTTACAAATGAATAACAAATTCATCAACACTTTGTTACGCCATCCGTAGTATCCGTGACAATATTTAGAGATGTTTTTATTTCTCTTTATAACTTTGCATCTGCATATTTTGTGCTTAAAGAATGCTCTACTATTTATGAAACATTTTATAATTTGTGGATTAAGGTAGGAGAAACACTTGAAAATGAAACTTCCAACAGTGAAACAAAATCAAGCATGATAGAGCAGAATAAAGGACGCCAGATTGAAAATGGCGTGATAAATATGAACGTAGTTGAAGCACCTAGCGTGCGCTTGAGAGTTTGCATGAGGACTCGTGGGCCAATGAAAACACGAATAATTCCAAGCATGTCCACGAAAATAAAATCTATAGCGAGGACGAGACTCCAATACAAATCAATTCATTAATAACACCGAGTACACTGAAGATATGCTTAAAAAAATTACCCTGTATCATACATACAGTTTGGACGCTAGCTGTCTTACGTAATATGTAGTATTGGGAAAACTGTTCGTGATGTTGATGAAGATGTGTAAAATTAACTTCCAGCGTCGTTCCTTTAAGACAAGAAATCGAATTTCGAAAGTGAAGAGGAAGCAATTACCACAAAAGATTTGCAAGAAGATTCAAATTGTTCTTTGAAAACTTTGTATATACAGATGGAGTATTATGATATATTTAATCTAAGGAATGTTATAGACAAGGAATAGTGCAAAGACCAACAGATAACGTGGACACTTTGCCTTTATATGGTAAAGCCAATAGTTCACGTTCGTTCAATGGTAAAACCTTCGAATTTTGTACGTGCTAAATATGTGTATATCTAACTAAACATGAAAAAAAATGTGAACAATTTTCGTTTATCTCAATAGATTTAAGTAAAGACTCGTTAGTTGCTATTTTTTCTCTAATTTTTGCTAATGAGATATGATTGAAGTAAACTCGTTTCAACATTTTTATTTTCTTTTGTTAAATTTTTTAGGTGTTTTATTTTAATAAAGTCAATTAATTTCAAGAAAAAGAATTTGGAGTTTTGATGGCTTAAAATGCCCATTATGGACTTCTAAGTCCGTTTTCATTGAATCGATGAAAATGCAAATCAATGGAAAGAAACTTAGAAGTCAAAAACGAAAGTTATCCTTCTCGGAAAATGTAATTTTCATTATGGTGATAGCAATGCCTGATAACTTTCACTCAAAGATTTATTCAATTTTATGCTTGAAGAAATGATGATCACGATTTCTTCCATTTGAAGAACTAATGATCGTGAAGAAAAACAAGCAATAAAGTGACGAAAATTTTATAGTTTCTGTCTTTTAATGCCATATACTTTGTATAAATGTCTATATACGGAAAACGGTAACCAGATTCTTGGACATGATTTTGTCTCTCCACATCCTATGTCACACGGTTTAAGCCATAACATTACTTCAGATAAGCTTGACGCTGAAAAATAGCAAAGGACAAATCAAAATGGCTCTGATGTTGGAGATGATTGTTCTTAGCTAATGCATATTTCTTTCGGCTATGCTTCGAGAAATTCAAGATTTCGGAATGAATTTGATATGTTGCAAATGTTTGGAAAAAGAAAGGTTTGCTTCACTAGTCAATTTATCTTTTAATTACATATTTCGTTTAAAAAGACAATAACTTGGTCATGTAAAAAAAAATTTGTATGTGTCTTGGAAATGCTTTATATACGCTTAAGTGCGTAATAATTTATACCGCTGTATCTATGCTATGCGATCAAAAGAATTTCTTTCAATCTGAAAATTGTGCTCTTTAATTAGAAAATTACTTCGGAAGAGAAGTTACTTTCTAGATTGAAGGTAAAAAGAAGTCCACTATCCAAAATGTATCGAAATTTTACAACTTAAGGGATGAAAGCGAGGTATGTTTAGACGATACAAATTGCTGGTTTACTAAATGTTGTCTATGCATAAACTATTATACTAAATTAGATAATCCCTTTTTTTCGTGAAGCCCATGGTTGCTTTTGTTCATGATGAGAAAGCTCTTTTGTATTAGAAGGCTCTCGTTTATCACTAAATGATTATGAGGAAGCTATATTGTAAAAGAAAACAAGTAAAAAGCGTATAAACAGGCTTAGAGTTTTTTTAAATTATAAGTCATAAAGGCAGAAGTTGTTTGAACCTTGCAGTATCCTAGTATGTTTTACTTTCTCTCATGAGAATAATTCTTGTAAAGAGAAAAAAAAGAAATATTAAAAACAAAAATTTAGTTTTGGATTGACGACTCCCCATACCCTGAGATAGATGAGCAATAGGGCAACATATGTTAATTAAGGGAACCAGATAATCCTTGTTTGCTATTAAGCACTTGTATGGTTTGCTCGTTATACCTGAGATAAAGTAAATTAGAGATTTAATTCACAAAGGTATAAACCATGAAAAAATGTATAAAACATGTTAAATGTTGTCATAATTTATACGTGCCTGATGATGGCACAGTGTCAAAACAAGTTAATTGAAACGTTGCTTGGTTTATTTAATAAGAAGAAATCTTGTAAACAAAAACATAAACCTCGACAGCAAAAAACCCCCGTTTTCGGTCCATGCTTCCCGATACCTTGTTAAGCGTAAGGCACTAGAACGCTGCATGTTAACGTTTCGGTAGGAGATTTCGGCCCCTTCCACGCTATCCTACTTGGGGATGTCAATAGCAAGCTTCCGCCCATCAGACCCCGAGATCACCTGCGATAGGCTTTGCTCGGGGTACGCAGGGAGAGTGCGGTCGCGACCCGAAACGTCTGGACCCCTAAGCCACTGCATACATATCGCACCCAGCTTCCACTGCTAGTTGACATCTACAATACATATATTTAGCTTTATATTTATATACATAAATTCAAAGGCTTATGAAAGTTGTGGTATTATTAAAGTCCCTACTGCGCGTGCGCAGATTATTTCTCTTTTAAATTATTACGAAGTATTTTGTTTACTTCAAAATCGGTACTAGGATGTAGTTTGTCGTTGTCATGATTATGAACTTGCTCAGCTAGTCAAGTCGACTCCGTATAGTAAGGCAGACTGCGCATGCGCGTATAATTTACCAGGAAATTTTAGTCTGAGCAAGCTACTTACTCCATATCATCGATACTCACACATACAGTTAGACGTCGCAATGACGATGATCTTAAATAGTTAAAGTAATTGACTATATATTCTCATAATCATTCTCAATCAATTTGTGACAGAGCAAGCTCTGAAATTGGTGCTTGTATATGCGCTTAGCAAATTTTCGATCATATATGTTTTTGGCATGCTTTTTGTCTTCATATGCATTTTTTTACAAATGAATAACAAATTCATCCACACTTTGTTACGCCATCCGTAGTATCCGTGACAATATTTAGAGATGTTTTTATTTCTCTTTATAACTTTGCATCTGCATATTTTGTGCTTAAAGAATGCTCTACTATTTATGAAACATTTTATAATTTGTGGATTAAGGTAGGAGAAACACTTGAAAATGAAACTTCCAACAGTGAAACAAAATCAAGCATGATAGAGCAGAATAAAGGACGCCAGATTGAAAATGGCGTGATAAATATGAACGTAGTTGAAGCACCTAGCGTGCTCATGAGAGTTTGCATGAGGACTCGTGGGCCAATGAAAACACGAATGATTCCAAGCATGTCGATTAAAATAAAAGCTATAGCGAGGACAAGACTCCAATACAAATTAAGTCATTAATAACACCGAGTGCACTTAAGATATGCTTAAAAAAAATTACCCTGTATGATATATACAGTTTGGATGCTCTCTTTCTTACCTAATATGTAGTAGTGGGAAAACTGTTGATGATGTTGCTGAAGATGTGTAGAATTAACTTCCAGCGTCGTTCCTTTAAGACAAGAAATCGAATTTCGAAAGTGAAGAGTAAGCAATTACCACAAAAGATTTGCAAGAAGATTCAAATTGTACTTTGAAGACTTTGTATATACAGATGGAGTATTATGATACATTTAATCTAAGGAATGTTATAGACAAGGAATAATGCAAAGACCAACAGATAACGTGGACGCTTTGCCTTTATATGGTAAAGCCAATAGTTCACGTTCTTTAATGGTAAAACCTTCGAATTTTGTACGTACTAAATATGTGTATATCTAACTAAACATGAAAAAAAATGTGAACAGTTTTCGTTTATCTCAATCGATTTAAGTAAAGACTCGTTAGTTGCTATTTTTTCTCTAATTTTTGCTAATGAGATATGATTGAAGTAAACTCGTTTCAACATTTTCTATTTTCTTTTGTTAAATTTTTTAGGTGATTTATATTTATGAAGTCAATTAATTTCAAGAAAAAGAATTTGGACTTTTGATGGCTTAAAATGCCCATTATGGACTTCTAAGTTCCTTTTCATTGAATCGATGAAAATGCGATTCAATGAAAAGAAACTTAGAACTCAAAAACGAAAGTTATCCTTCTCGGAAAATGTAATTTTCAGTATGGGGATAGCAATGCCTGAAAACTTTTACTCAAAGCTTCCATTTCAAGAAATGATGATCGTGAAGAAAAACAAGCAATAAAGTGACGAAAAATTTATAGTTCCTGTCCTTTTAATGCCCTTTACTTTGTATAAATGTCTATATCCGGAAAACGGTAACCAATGCTTCGCACAGCAGATTCTTGGACATGATTTTATCTCTCCACATCCCATGTCACACGGTTTAAGCCATAACATTACTTCAGATAAGCTTGACGCTGGAAAATAGCAAAGGAGAAATCAAAATGGCTCTGATGTTGGAGATGATTATTCTGAGTTAATGCATATTTCTTTCGGCTATGCTTCGAGAAATTCAAGATTTCGGAATGAATTTGATACGTTGCAAATGTTTGGAAAAAGAAAGGTTTGCTTCACTAGTCAATTTAACTTTTAATTACATATTTCGTTTAAAAAGACGATAACTTGGTCATGTAAAAAAAAATTTGTACGTGTCTTGGAAATGCTTTATATACGCTTAAGTATGTAATAAATTATACCGCTGTCTCTATGAAGTCAAAAACGAAGGTTATCCTTCTCGGAAAATGTAATTTTCAATATGGTGTTAGCAATGCCTGACAACTTTCACACAAAGATTTATGCAATCTTTATGCTTGAAGAAGTGATTATCGCTTGAAGAAATGATGATCGTGAAGAAAAACAAGCATTAAAGTGATGAAAGATTTGAAGTTTCTGTGTTTTAATGCCATATACTTTGTATAAATCTGGAGAACGGGAACTAATGCTTAGCACAGCAGCTTGTTAGACGTCCTTTTATCTCTCTAATGTTTTTAAGTTTCACTGCCACTGACAGAGGAAAAATTGACGCTTCACGTTAAAGATGGACATATAATTAAAAAGGATTGTCTGAATAAGGTTTTAATCGAATTATTGATTGCACGTAACATTTTCAAAGCTCTACGGTGTTTTTTACAAATAAAATTGTGCTTGACACGAGCTGAAGATCGATAAATCAAGAAAACAAGTTTTTAGAGAGCACATGTCTTAACTGAGATGTCGTTGATGAAATATAATTACATTCTTTTTAATATGTCCGGCTATTTTTATCATAGAATTTTGTAATTATTTATATATTTTTTCATTATCAGTTTTTTGTAATCCTGTATAATCTAGTTAGAGGGCCACAGGTTTGTCAGCTTTTCAGCTGTTACGTGTCCCCCTCTTCAAATAAAGTCTATCTAATCTAATTCACCAGTTTGAAAAATGTTCAGACAGCATAATTCATACCAAAACAACCCAGCATAGTCACATAATACAAAGACATTTGGCAATGAATATCATAGAGAAAATGTATTTTGCTGGAGGATAAATCTTTGCAAACAAAAAGAAGAATAACTAATTCTCAAGTAACTTACATACATTCAAGTGTCACAACTCACAACTATATTTTAACAGTTGTATGTATTCTTCAAAAACTTTTCTGAAGAGTTTCACAATTGTTTATATAAAGATATGCTTTAGATCAAAAAGTTAGAAAAGAAAAATTATCACACCATTTGTTTACAACCCTGCAAAAGCAAGATACTACGCCTCTTCTATGACAAATCTTCATTTCTTACCACCTTTATGCTGAAATTGCTGTATCACCAGTAAATTCGGCAATTGCAAATATTTCAATTTAACTTTTGAAATGAGAGCAAAAAGAATGCTGTTTGTTTCTCACCAACATTTTTGTAAAGCGCGAAGCCGAGTCTTGTTAAAATTTAATTTATGGAGAAGAAAATTTTTCTACGGAACAAGCTTGTAGCAGAAATGATAAAATGTAACATGCAACAAAAATATTACACATTAAAACAATCTCGAATTTTGTCTTGCTTGCTTCACTGCAGGGAAAGGAAATCTTTCAAAGGTTAAATAAGGATACAACTTTCTCGCGATAGTAACTTTTAGGTCAATGAGAGTTTGTTACAACGGGGAAACCGAAGAAATCGTCAACTTTGGTGACATGCTGAGTTGGTCTTCCCTCCGTGAGAGGGAAGAAGAGTAAAGGACAAAAGTGCTCACCGATTTGGCCGAGTATTCAGTGAACACTTCTCGACTGTCCTTGACTGACATATCCCCCACAACGTTGATACATTAACACGTAAAAGTTTTAAAATTTCATTTCCCGTCATTAATTTTACAGTAAATCTAAGAAATGACTATATAAAGTGATAATGTAAGAACTATAAATAATACACGCAACGAACAAAGAAGAAACAACAATATTATTGGACTTAATCACGTGTTTGCATTTTTGAAGTTTTATTAATATTATAGTTGATTTCGCAAGTTTCATTGGTTTTTGGTGTGTAGGCGCAGCAGGTTGTGTTACACACACTTGGAAGTCAGCCCTTTACTCCAGCTTCCCGTACTGTGGATTGCCAATGCAAATCACACGTTTTATATCTTTGGTCCAAATAGTAAAATTCAAATACTAAATAAATCTCATTCTTTGTGTATCTGTGACTGGAAAAATTTCACTGTAATCTTTTAAGTCGATGTCCATTAAAATCAAAATTTAATGGTGCTTCACTGCACTAATTTCATTCGAAAATAAGCAAGAAACTGGAAAAAATTTACACGGATTAATGAATGTGGAAGTTAGAGTCTTATTTCTCGCAATATTTCTTTACTAGCAAAGACAATATCAACTTCCCTCTATCGATGTGTGATTGTTTCCCTTTTATTGTTCTATATTGGTTTCCTTTTTACGTCTCGAAAACAATAGTTGAAAGTCCCGTGATCACGAAACACCTACGATTACGTAGGTATTGTCAAATGAGGTTTTTTCCCGCCTACTCCCACGCTTTAAATACAAAACAGCAACAGCGAAATCATGATTGGTTGTTGCATGTCACGAGATGATCTGTGTTTGACCTTTAACCATATATGGTGGACTTTAAATATTCAGCCAATAAGATTGAATAAGTTTAGGCTCGTTCTTCTAGGAAAAACCCTTATTAATACGACTGCACCCAATTAATGAATTGTTTGTTGGTATTCTTAAAAAATATTCAGTACAACATCACGATTTGCCTCCAACCATAAGTCGCATAAGAAAGTGCTATACGAGGGAATCTCGACCATATTAAATCGTAATTGATTGCGATAAGGGCAAAATCAAAGAAAGTCTTTTTAGGTGTTGCTGGATTTATGACATTTAATGCTCCAATGAATATGTCTGAACAAGCCAACGTGATGCAAAATTATTTCTCATTTGTGAACCTACCTCTGTACCAGGTGAGGTCAATACGTAAAGTCTATCGTAATTTAATCAAACGGTAGTGTTGTATTTAGAATATATCGTAAAGTATGCTATCTATCTTCATATTGCTATATATTGAATTGACTGTCTTGTTTGTTTGTTTTGAATAATACAAGCCCCATTCATTCAAATTTCGTTTAATTTAGCTGCATAAGTAGTCTTAAGTACAATTTTTGATTCTTAGTATATGTTGATCGTATTCGCAACTAAGTATCAATTTCACGGTGTAACTTCAATGAAATATTAATCTTCGTGTTCAGTTGACGATATTGTTTATATTATGGAGGTTTGTCATAACATGTAACTAAAAGCTGTTTAAACTTTATTTCACTTACTAGTTAAGTCACAACTGTGCTAACGTTATCATAAGAATATTACCGAGTCTAAGTTCTAATCTACACGTTTCATGTTCTTTTTATTGTTCGATTTTTATGTTAGATTTAAATGACTTTACACAAAATGCGACATACCAAAGACGTCGGTTCAATGCACAAATACAATGCCGACGCACGTATCTTTGAGATTTCAAAAATTTCAGTTGTACAAGTCATCCCTGCCTTTTATATCGAATGGAAGTATCTATACTATTTAAGAGGGTTCAAATTACATCGCCAAAAGTTTGATTCTTGACCTCTTGTCTGATAAATTCAGGCGATTGCATATTTTTGTGTAACAAAGATAGGACAACATACTGGGCATATTTTACCAGGTGTACTAGTGTAATATTTAATATGCTTGTTGCCCAAATTACGTAGAGCGTCGAGAATTGAAATCATAATTTAAAAGTGATAATATCCATTGCAATTTACAACGAATATCCGTATAAATGATATTTGAAACGCGTGAGGATAGTTTGTCATTAATAATTACTAATTCAATGACGCATATCGCATTAAGGGTCTCATTTGCTTGTAATTTCGTAAATCATGCCAAATGTTTATATTACGATACGTCTATACCATATAATTGTCAAACTTTTATGAGATATTTGAATTTAATCGGAAATGATAACTTTGAACTCGAGTATTCTCATGTTATTAGAACTAGCTTATGCAAATTTTAAACATATATGTTTTACTTAAACGTGTATCGTTCACTTGAGTCAAGACTTTGACATTTTCTTACCGAAGGTTTGCGGGCCCTTCCGGAATTGTACGGCCGTTTTTATCGACTTGTTGCATAAATGATTTTAATAGCTACACAGGGTTTTTTTTGTCAACGATGTTTTAGCCTGTGCTGAAATTATCAGGACTTCCGACTTTTATAAAAGTCATGAAAACTAAATTTGTTTTATCAGTTTTTTCCCCAAACACGATCATTGACTGAAAACCCATGATAAGCGGTCGAAGTCTTGTCTGCGCGGCAACTAATGTTTTAAATTATTCTTATTTTGTATCAAATGTCGTTCATTCGTTATAAATATTGGCCTCACAGCTAGTTATCGGCATCTTGCTTCTTCGTTACTTTCAGGAGGAGAGGTGCACAGGGAGTGTCATGTAAACAAATACAATATCTTGAATTTATTTGTAGTTTTATGAGTGGGCTTAAGTAAAAAAAGAAGCAATTGGTTGAATTTAACGCGAAATGCTCATGAGATGTTTTTACGCCTTAAGGAACTAGTCTGTCTTACAGAAAGGTACTTGTTTCATATACGTAAATATTTTGTACAATAATACAAGACCATAAACTGCGAATCACATTAAATTATAGATTATGAGTGACTAATGTACACATTGCACAAAAAAAACATAAGTGCTATTTTATTATTTAAAGAATGACTAGTAGAATATCATGCTTATTGTAACTCCATACGTACTGTACATCATCTTTTTGATATAATTATCTCAAAATTATGTATTCGAATTAAATGAAAACAAAAGACGGCGACATTTTACTTTGTCTTGCTGAGGAAATAGATCATATATGTTCGCATTGTATTATTTTCAAGATATGACCGAACAAGCCAAAGCATTTTGTCAACACATTGTAAATCTGCCGCAATCTTATTAATTAGACCAAGGAAGTTTAATTTTCAATCCTGCTTGAGTTATACCATTTATATAATTATATCCATCTTTTGACAATCTTTCAAACGTTAAGATCACGCCGCGATCACGTCTTATTTAATGATGATCATGCACTAAAATACCTATAGTATATTAAACTGTTCTTGTATTGTTATATAACTGAAATATTTAATGAAAATACCGTATACATAAAATACGACTGATAACTAATAGAATTTTTCGAACTTTAAATAGTCTTTTTATTTGCTTACGACGTTGCCACATTGTGTGACTGACACGTCGTATTTATGTACACATATATTTCCGACATTTTTATGTGATACCTTTAGACAGTATAAAGCGAAATTTTTACCATTTCTAAGCCATGTAGTACTCGGTAGGCGATTAAAATCTAAGTGAATTTTTATTTCGTTTGAAGACTTCTAATATAAGAGTATACTAAATCAATGGTATAGACGGTTGACGTATGACCTTTAATATGATCAGATTTCTATTAGATGTGACCTGAAGTATGAGATATCTGGCAAATAAGGAATAAATACAGGTCAAATTTCTCAGAACTTTTTGCGTGAAATGTTTGCGTGATTTTAATATTTTGTGGGTGTAACATTTGAAAGAAGGGCATATTTGCAGAAAGGTCAGTTTCTTTCGTTCCTTTGGGTTAAGATATTTTGCTTTCACAAATTCAAACCAATGTTAAAATGTGACAATGCGAACTATGGTCGACGAATTTGTCGTGGTACTGAAGTTATTTAAAAATTGAAAGCAAACGCTTCTGTTCGTTGTTGAACATAAACCGTAATTATTACAGAACTCTTTCATATTCTTATATTACAGTCTAATTGACCTGACAAAGTATGGTCGGAAAGATCGGGATAAACTATTTGACAACATGAAATATTTATAATTTAGTGTGTCGAAATCGCTCATTGTTTGCTAAGATTATGAAATATTTATCTTTAATCAAGAACAATGCATCTCTATTTACAATTCTGGGCTCTGCTTGTTCTTATCCCTCCTGGTGTATGTCAACTTTTAATTAAATCTTGTTTATGGCATGGAGTATGATGCTCTGTATTTCAACAGATATTACAAATACAATCTACAACTTGACCTTCTAACTTTGATCGTAGTTTTAACTTTTAAGCAATAGTTGACAGACTTTTACGTTGACATTAAATTTTAAGTACCAAATATTTGTAGATTTTAAATTTGTTTCAATTTAAATATTTTGGGCGTTGTATGCTATTTGTTTGCAAAGAGATGTGAGATGTGTTGGTAAAATAATACACAGTCATGGTATACTCAATTTTTAGGGTTGTTGTGCTTTAATTTGGTTGGCATTACAAGGCTCTTTTTAGTATTTATATTTAGTCTCTAATCCAGTTCAAAAATTGTTTTGGCTTTTAAGGAGGATGAGTTTGATGCAAAGATCATAAAAGCGGTGAAAAAAGAAATGTCGAATGGAATTGGTGCTAGTCCCAGTGCCCCGCCGTTAGTTGCCACGACGGTTACCATGGACACTATTCAAGATTTAATGCAATCCCAAACATCTAGCTTAGAATGTAAGCGCTTGTTTATCATTTCTATTCTTTAATTTATACCTAAAAATGATTAAGAAACTCTGATTAATTGATATTTGTGCGTATAAAGTCACATCTTTCGTCACTGGCATTGCCATGGTCAACAAGTGCCATGATATGGCATATCGTGATTATCATCTCATATTAACCCGACAAATTCGCACGTTTTTTTCTGAAGACATGCGGGAAAGCCTGTGGCATTAGTTTCTAACGTTATTATTCTGAAGAATAGCCTCCGTTTAAGTAGTTTTTACACTTCCTTTTGGCAAGCCTAAGTTCAAGACTATAAGAAATATTGACGTAACAACATCAATTCAGTCAATACATTAAAATTTCAAAGGAATTAAATATTAGTTAGCAAAAATTTAATGATCAGAAAAGTTTGGTCAGGCTGACTTTCACTGCCAGAACCCAATTAAGTAACATAAATAGATCAATGGCGACCATTTAAATTTCAAAGAACTTCATGGAAATCCGTTGTATTTTTTTAAGTTAAGTAGATTTTCTAACTTGAAGATTTCATTTGATTCTCTTACCTCTTTAATGTTTTTATACTCTATGATAGTTGACGCATGCGCCTTGCATGTGTACGTGTGAAATTTGTTTGAAATAGACTGATTTGATACGTAAAAACTTTAAGCTTTCATTTATTCAAATATGCGTCATTGTAGCTTTATATCGTTTTCTTGTATTTTTGTGCCAGATGATGATCCATGCACCGGACCTTTTCAAGGTAAGATTTTGTTATGTTTTGTATTATAATTATATTGTATTGCACTTACCGTTAAAAATAACTATGACGGTCAATGTGCTTTAAATTCTTAATCCGGGACATTTTCTGAATGAAGAACACGTGAATAAACAATATCGACTTAACTGTCGAAATAAATATTTAATCCTTCTGATGAGCTTAAAGTCTCTTAAAGAGTACTTAGAGGAAACTAATGAACATTTACAAGTCCTGGCAAATCCAGGCTTTGTTTTCTTGGCAAAAATAAAAATTCAATGTCAGAAAAATCATATGAATGGAAAACATTACTATATTTGCTCCCACAATTTCTTCGTAACGCAATAAATATTAAAAATTTCATATAAACAGAACATTTTAAAAAAGTAAATATGCATGCCCGGATCAACATGCGTATGCCGTGCTCAGTAAATTATATATACTTGATGTTACAGATATAAAGTTGCCGTGCTCAGTAAATTATATATATTTGATGTTACAGATATAAAGTTGCCGTGCTCAGTAAACGATATATACTTGATGTTAAAGATATAAAGTTACTAAATAGCCTGAATTGAATTATTAGTAAATTATTACAGTTGAATATATTTTAATGTGATCAATTTGTTTGAGAAGAGCATGTTTGAGTTTTGAGTTTACCTGGGGTGTAGCCGGTCCGCTAGTGAATTGTAGATTTAAAAACATAATGATTCATTTCTTTATAAATCTATTGTTGTAACAGTAAGTAAACTCAAATTCCATGTCAGAAATATTTCTGCAGGATAAACGGCGAGTACTTTTATTCGCTCAATACTTTATAAAACAATCAAAGTTAGATTGTCAATTTTTTAATATTCATTGTAGATACTCGTTTTGATCAGGTAGTTCAAGTCCAAAGTACTGCAGGTTAGTGAAAAATCACTTCTCTATATATCACTTGGGTTTACCTACCAGCTAACATGCTCCAGCTCTTTTTGCTTGTTCCTTTCTTGATTATTATCATGTTGACTTCATTTTAACTAAAATGAAAAATTTGTGCATCATTAGTTTTTTTTCTTTTGTGTAGATCGTCTGATTAGCGAAGAAGACGAAATCAGTATTTTTAACATACCAGGTAAAGTTCGTAATTTCGAAGTGAGAGTTGATATGTGGTATACTTTATCAAGAATATTCGACAATTCCCAATAATGCATATCATTTTCCAAGTCTCCACCCATCTTTTTCATTGCTTAGTTAGATGGCTTGTGGTAAGACCAAATTGTTTTTATATATTTACTGAAAAATTTTCATCAAAAACATTTAAACGTTTATAATTTTGCTGCTCTCGCTCAACATTAGCAATTAATCTATACTTGAGTAATTTGTGAATGCATCTATTTATTACTTGTAAAAGCAAGAAAAGCCCGTCAGTTATAATTTTGTTCCCTTCTTTAACCTTTTCTTTAAGTTAAATTTCTTGGCCCTTGCAAAAAACAGTTTTTATTGGCCCTTTAGCGTCGATTTGCTAGATTTCTTATTTAGACAGTGTCATTGAAATCGAAGTTGTTCTTTTCAGGAATTGAGGCCGTCTCAAATATAGAGCCCCCATCTCTCAGCATTGATATTAACTATGACTCTGGAATAGAGGAAGAGATTGAAGAACATAAAAGTAATAATTTTCATGTTGCTCATTCATAATATCTCAGAAGTAATTTGCAAACTTTTTATTTGTTAATATTAACCAATATGCTTTAGAGAAAAATATTGAAAATTTTTGATTTTTTTAGAAAAACCGTCTGGTAAACGAGGAAAAACAAACTTAAGGCGTCTAGATAGTAAGTCGTATCGTATACCTACACAAATATATTTTTTAAGTACGTAAAATAACCTTTTAATATGACCCCCCCCAATTAAAGTTCTGACTACCCCTCTACGTGTTTTTATTTACTCCAGTGTCGTAATTAACAGTTTGATCTATGATAAATTAATACTGACTATGTCAAAAGTGAGCGTGTTGTCACATATGCATTACGTCAAATGATGAATATTCATATAATCGGCTCCGCCCTGCTAATTTTTTTTGAAATTAAAAGTGCCAAGAATTCATATATGTCAAGCTTAGCTGAATGTATGGATATTCACCCCACCACCCCTCAATTAGCGTCCCTATTCATTCATTTATGTTCTGCATTATCAAGTTCTTCTTAAACGAAACAACTTTATACAAAAATTTGAAAGTCGACACTAAACTCTATAATTGGTGAAAACAAACAAAAACTGCTGCTTTAATTTTAAAGTACAGTGTCTTAAAAAACTGCTCATCTTTACTGTAAGCAACCGCATAACGTATGTATTATTGTATTCAACTGCGCTTACAGCATTTTAGGGATCAAGTACTGCTGAACTATAGAAAATCTAATTGTGGACTGGTTTGAGCAGTTTTTTGAGACATCCTGCACTGCGTTGAGCAACAATAGTACGATTGAAACAATGTTATATGCAGTGCGGTGTTTGAAATTAAATGAAGATATGATCTTCGCACTTTGCTGGACAATTTAAGCAATTGTCTCATGAACCTGAAAAATTCACGTGACTCAACGGAATCCCGTTGAGTCACCTAAATTTTCAACGACATGTTTTTCAACGACATGTTCTATATTGTTTAGAAACAATTGCTTAAATTGTCCGGCAAAGTGCGAAGATCACATCTTCATTTAATAGTACGATTCTTAAAGTTTATGCGATAACACACGAAGTTCTAGAAATATTTACTCTGTAACTTTTGATCAATGAGTGTTTAAGAATGCTTAATTTGACACAAAAGGTGCTTTAAATAATCACACGAATACTTAAAATGTTATACAATTATTGGGATGTCAAGGTTAGCAAAAATTATATATGTTTTCTTTTATCAATTGTAGAACTACCAGCTGTTACCGTTACAGTTGACAACGCAGATGAGTCTGAGGAAGATACTGGTACGTAGTTTAATGTTTTACTCACACACAATCATTTTTCATCGTAAACAAATTAGAACTTATGAACATCTTTTATTCGTGTCAATTGCTCGTTGTTAGCCACTGCGCATGCGTTGCTAACCATTTTGTTCTATTTTTCATGATTGATGTGTATATTACATGGATCGTGGCATCGTGCATTCCCAATATCGTTTGTGCTAAAATTTGAAGCCGGAAGTAGAGAGTTATAATTAGATGCGCCGTCATATTTTACAGTCCCACTCACAATAATAATCTATCGTAAAGAGCCACGATAGCAATGAATTTTGGAGCGCATTGCATATATACACCCTAAAAAATCTTTCAACGTGAAGCTAGAAGCATTCTCTTGCGATATTATGTCTCAAATAGTGTTACGAAATTTTTGAAAAAAACTCCTTTCTTAATAATACAACTGCTTCCTACACTTAATCTCGTTAAAGAAAATACGTAGCAGTTTTGTCGATGCGCCATAAGAGACGCTTCTCGCAATTTTCATAGTAGAAATTGATATACTTTGTACGTCAACCTCGTGAAGTGGGACTGCTCAATATGGTCGCCTTCCTGCTTCAAATTTAATAAGTATTGCGCGATCCACGTAATATACATATGAATGTTATTCATACGCGCGGCAAATGCAAAGATAGGTACGCATTGACTACATGTGGTAACCTGTGACATCAGTGGCGGTAAAAGGAAAGGGATTAACGAAATTAGCTCAAATAATTTTACATAACTATTTCATATTAGTTTTACCAATGTTGTTTGGTTTTTAAAAACAGTTTTTTTTTTATACTCTTCTGTAAAATGGCCGAGTAATAATCAAACCATTTTTGCATTTACCCGACGACCTAATATATATTGCATGTCACGTGACTATGACATCGTAAAGTGTATTCTCACAATTACCTTTGCGTTAAATACATAGCTTTTATTGAATTTTTTTTTTGCCACGGATGCAACATCATCATTTGTCAACTTATCACGGAAGTTAGTTTGTAATCAATGAAGAGGACAAATAAAATGACAAATAAAAAATGTTAGCAAAGCAATCCGCGACATTTTCCAGAGAAAGCGACGTTCGTACATCTGTTTATCAACGACGATTATGACAGTCGGAATGACTCTTTATCGATAGCTGAGTTGTTAGCCGCGTATGCGCAGCGGCCAACCCAAAAAAAGGGTTATGACAGCTAAGTTCTCTGAACAGTAACACAAATCTCCATTTTAAAATGTCGAACACTTTTAAAGTTTGACGTTAATATAATAGCTAATATTTGAACAATGCACATCAATTTATTTTATTTTGTGGGCAAATATTTGAGAGCCTACAGGCGTGTCTGCGATACGTACCTGTTTTTTCTATTGCAGTTAAACCTGTTGGCTTCCAATCGTTGTAAATCACGCTTGTCAAATCACCCTTAACCAACGGGATTTGTAATTTTTACATATATATATACGATGGGCTCTCATCATTTAGCAAGTACACCACTAAAAACCTTTCAGTATCACGTAGGGAGACAGGAATTTTTCCCATTTTTTGATCCATAAAATTCAGCTTTATACACTGTTTAAAGCGTGTGCCTTTCTATCACGATACTATTGAGCCATGATTCCAAAACGTTATTTTTATTTTGCTTAGTTTCGAAATTTCAATGTCAATATCTATGGGAGTTTTTGCAAAGTCTACTAAACTGCAAGAAATTCAACAGCAAATACATTGAATGGAAGAACCATCCTGAAGGTATCTTTAAACTTAATGATCACCATTCTGTCGCCAGACTATGGGGAATACAAAAGAAACGAAAGAATATGACGTATGATAAGCTCAGTCGAGCTCTTCGATATTATTACAGTAAGAATATTTTACAAAAAGTCACTGGCGAAAGACTGACCTATAAGTTTTGTAAGTCTGTGTATGAATATAAAAGTAGCTGAGTTGATTTTTACAAGAAACGTCTAACGTTGTTCAGCTGCTTGAACGAAACATGTTTGAAAGCCTCACTGATGTTTAAAGAAACGAAAAATTTAACGTGTATCCATTAACGTAAGTAAAGTTTTGATTCGAGCACTGTTATTCATGTAAAGTTATGTAATTTTTGGTATACTATTTCATGTAAGTCGAAATATAGTTACGATGATAATAGTTCGCTTGGAAAAATAAGAAATAGCGATCCAAACATGTTTTGTCCAACCAAGCTAATTTTTTTTCAAGTTTACATCGCATTTTCTATAAAATTTTATTCCAGTGGACATTTTATTTTATGCATGCAACTTTATAGCAAAGTTGTTTTAAACAACATTTTGTCAAATCTTGACGTTGATTGTCAACACATAATTTAGTTTGAATATTATTCCGTCAAACCTGACTGGAAATAAAAGCTTTGAAGTCCCTAACTTTATACATTACCTTTTAGTGATAATTTATAGACATTGATTCACAGTGAGACAATCTTAACCAAGCAACAAAATACAATGTGCAAAATACAAATCCCTTATCTGATTAACGCAAATGGCCTTGTTGACCACTACCCCCCATCCCCTTTATTTGATTGTTTTTACCTCAAGAATGAAGTTTTTATTGTCTATTTTGATTGCCAAGCTGCTTATGTTTAATAATTTTTTTCCAAATCTTCCATGAAATAGGTAAACCACTTCCCTGTCCTATATTTTATGTGTTGCGTTTGATTAAGTGTATTTCGCGAAAGTCCTGTTTTTTTCATATAAACTGTGATTCAATATATTTTTTTGCAAAAATTAGTTTTCAACGTTTTTTAACTATTTCATCTTCTCGATTGGTTGTTGTTTGTTAAGTTAATCATTATTATTAAGTTAATCGTTATGTAAATACATGTTTATTGTTTTTATCATTATGTAAATAATTCCAACAATAAAAATTCTTAATTAAACAAGTTCTGAGTACTATTTATCTGGAATTCTCGCAGAATCGCCACTTTCTGTAGTTAAACCAACAAAAGCCCTATTATAAAACACTTTATCGCAGATAGAAGCACGCTTTCTCTCTTCACAGGCGAGCTTTGCTCTGTCATGTTTCCGTGAAGTAAGGTGAAACCCAAGATATTTTCTCAAAACAAACACGCCTTCTTTATAGACTGCTAGCCAATCTTTTTATCCGACTAAATCACAACAACTGTTGGAATCACAGGGAAAAAAGTTTTATACCCGTCAGCCAAATACGGCACTTTTTAACTCACGACAGTGCTAAATTCACAACTGAAACAAATAAAATTTATTTTTGACACAAGGTACAATGTATGATGTGGACTAATTTAAAAAAAGGCACAAAATTATCATTGCTTCGAGCGATAGACATATCATAAAAAAAACAAACATTAAAGTGATATATCAGTAAAAACGTTGATTTGCGATAACAAAACTAGGTTTAATGTCTAACGTATCGGTGAAAAAATATTTCAATTTAGTCAAATCATCTTCTTGTTTGGATGTTTCGATTAGGGTACGTCGTTGAACAACTTGGCACAAGGACATGGTTCTCCTATTGGTACTATAGCACTGCCGCACACATACCTTCCATGGCACGCGGCAATGGGGTAAATGAATCCCATTTGTTCTCCACAGCATTGTACACATCTATTGAATCTGTCTCTTCATTCATGAAAGCTCCTCCAATCGCATACAACTTATTTCCAATAGCTGCTGTAGCCGGACTTTCCCGTCTTGTGGGTAATGGCGGAAGTGGAAGCCAGCGATTCATTCGCATATCAAACATTTCCATTGAGTTATGATCTTCGTCACAATTACTACCACCAAGTACAACAATCTGATTTCTTAGTACTGCTGAACCAAAATACCGCCGTTTATAACACATGGATTGACAAACATTCCAATAGCCGACTCTTGGATCATAACGCTCTACTGAGCTTAATATTGTAAGTCCGTTATCTCCACCAATAGCATAAAGAGCACCATTAAGTGATGTCACCTGTAGACCCTCGCGTTTTGTGATCATTGGAGTCACCTCAAGCCAACAATCTCTAGATAGGAAGTATAAAAGTTTATATAATAACCAAAAGAATTTCAGCAATTTTATTGATCGAAAGCTATTATCCATTAGCGTACATACGCATGGAATTGACGTCACAAAAACTAATGCAAAATTATTTGCATATTTACCTGAATCTATCATTGAATGAGCAAATGAAACCATTAAGAATACCTAGTTGAAGCTATTAACGTACTTGAGGAAAAAAAGGAAAAATCCGGTTTTCAAACGTTGATTTGTACTTCGTCATCGATAACACAATTTCAACAAAAGTGATCAATCATTGCTTGTTTATTCTGTTAGCCAATCAGATTCTAGCACGTGACTGGTGATGGTGGTTTTGTGATTGTCTGATGATGGTTTTAAAATGAAACCGAAATACTACACTTTCAATTGTCTTGTTTGATAGCTTGAATTTAAGTTTACAAGATGTCCTTTTTCGGATTATCTTTTATTTTATACCTCATAAATTTGTCGTCTGGTCAAGGATTGTAGTTAATAGCATTTCTTCAATTCTATAGAACATGCAAGCGTGAAATCTGGAAAACCATGACTTTTTAAGTTCGTGGTGGACAAAAAAAGTATGCCAGTTTATCTTGGAAATTTTTTTGATTTTATTATACAAAACAAATTAAAACTGAAGTGAAAAATGACGTCATACCCGTGCATCTATAGTTGTATATAAACAACGGTTAAATGTAATCTATTTGTTCATCAACTGCTATGGCACCATATCCTAAAGAGTGTATTCAAAAAAAATTTACTAGTGGGATCTTTTCAAGAACAAAATGAAATACCCTTTACACATCTTTTTTTCATAAACTAATTGTCATTACTTCATTCATTTAACATTATACAATTCTCCTACCTGACCGGATCATATCTTTCAACGGTGTCAAATTCTGTGTGAAAGAAATCACTACCACCGACAGCATACAACCATCCCTGCATTTCAACCAAAGAGAAAGCATGCCTGTTATTCGCCATTGGTTTGACGAAATTCCAAGAATTTTCCCTTGGATGATAACACTCCACAGATTCTAAAGCAACCGCACCGTCACAACCTGTACGTAAAAATTAATCATTATAAATTGGTTACAAATTTGCGTTGATCGCGTCAATCTGCACACAAGACAATTTTCCACTAAAAATTCCCCACACGTCTCATACCTCCTGCAGCAAATATCAGACCACCATACGTGGCCACGCCCAAACCATCTCTTGGAATGTTGAGGTTAGCAAGGGATGTCCATCTGTCATTATTAAAATCGTAACAATCAACAGTGTTATAAATAAAGCTGTGTATTTCACCGCCGATAACGTATAGATATTTATCGGTTTGACGCTCTCTTTTTATTACTAGAGAATGTAAATCTAAAAGTTCTGGCAGCAATTGAGTCGTCTTCACTTTATTGATAGTCTGCAAACACACAGGATCTGACGCAATCAGCTGGTTTTTCTCGATGCAGTCAACTGAAAACATTAATCAACAGTAAATAAGTCTGGAGTTGAATTAAATGGATACTGTTATGGAATTAATACTGCAGTAATTCTAACCAACATAAAGCTAATAAATCTTAGCGCTAAAATCATAAAATACGGCAAAGCCTCAACGAATTTAACAAGCAAAAGACTTGTTATTTATTTTCAAAACTATTTCAACTTTCAGCAACATTCTTCTCAAGAGGTAAAATTGTGAAAAATTATATTTATGTTTCGTGGATATTCCCCATTTAGCAAGAAAGTTCCCCAGGATTTCATAATATTAAGAAAAATATCCTTAAAAAAAAAGCATAAATGCCAAATCTTTTGTGAATATGATATTATTACGGTGTTTTTCTATATTTCTCATCATCCAGTTCCTTTAAAATTTTATTCAAAAAGAGCCTAGAGTCATGTCTATTTTACCTTCAAAATGAAAAATGTTTTAAGCCCTCAGTCTGTAATTTATACTCACAAAAAACAAAAAAAACGGAACTAATGTTACTTTACCAAAAACAGGCAATTTCATTTTCGCCTTGTTTTTGCATTAATCATGACATCCAGTAACAACCTTTGCTCATTCTACACGGTTTCGGCTTGACACGCGCGCACTGAGTCATATCCACGATCTGAAAACTAATTGACACTAGTAAAGCTCCAGTAACCTCCAGGTACATAGTCGTATCCTAACTACATAAAACCTATCACAAGTTATAGTTCAAGTAACCACTAGTTGTCTTGTAGTCTACAGTTTACTTGCGAGCGATTTTTTAAATGGTGTAATGTATATGGTTGATTTACAAAAGGTCGGAGCAAACCAGGCCGATAATGTTTATCGTGGTATTGAGTTTGAATAAACACTTAGGGAAACAAACCAAAAAGCAGATACCTAGATAACATGCAAATGTTGTTTGTGTGCATTACTACGAGAGTAACAAGCTGGTCTTAATTTATCAGAAATATTATCTGAGCATGCCCATTTCACAAAGATGTAGCAAATGATAACACCAATAACCAATGGTAGATGGATATAGACAAATTTACACAGGGTTTTACACGACAAATGAAAGAGATTATGAAAATAAGATTGTAATAATGAGGAAAGAAGTTGTAACATGAATGATATGCTCCATTTTGTATGTGATTAAACCTTTTCTTAAATATTCATATGTAAAGTATTTGGCTTTAAATATTGTGCTTTTGTTGAAAACTTATTGAAAATACTACAAAACATCATGCACTATTTGCTAATAGCAGAAAGCATCAAAGGTCATTCACCATGTCATTCAACTGCACATAAAAAATAATTATGGGTAAAAACTAGTTGCACATTGGAAGCATTAAAAACTACATACAATTTTTAGACACAAATGATGTTGGTACTGTTAAAGACTGCTTTTTTTATCTCACTTTAATACCTTCCTCTTCTCGACAACAACAAACTGGTTGATAATTTAATGAAGGTAAAAAATTACTTTTAATTTGGTTGTTACTACATTCATGTTTTGGCTTGTCGTTACCGCTCACACATATATCTATTGATGTTTGAATTAATTTAGTTTTCATGAAAAATTGCACAGATATAAGAAGATTCTAGAAAACAATTATGGCAAGATCTTGTGAATATTACCATAAAATTTTGAAAAGTCATGACAAGATTTTGCTAAAACAAGTGAACTTAGACTTTGCAAGTTTTTTTGTGGTATAGTCCAATATCTTATAATACTCTTGCTAAGATACCAGTAACTCAACCTACAGGTACGTAGGCTGTTCCATTGGAGGACAAACAGCAAAGGACTAAAGTACATATTTTTACTGGAAGTTGTTGAAGTAATCAAGCAACATTTTATAAGCAAGCTAAAATGAATCAGATATATTGGCTATAATTTCAGGAGATTTAAAGTGAACTGACTCATTTGAAATGAAAAACAAGTTTTTATAGGAAATGTTCACGGATTGGATTAATGATCATGCTATCTTCAGTGGAAATGAATTCATTTTATTTCAAAAATATACAAGGCATGTTAATCGGATACGTATTTTATACATATGTTAAGTTGTGCCCCACCAATTTCGTTTCAGAGAAATTCATTTGAGGAATTAAAAAAGTTAGGTTGAAAATTATTTATCAAGGCCCAGAGACTTTGTAGTGGTGACAAACTTAAAGATGGATTTCAAAATAGCAAATACCATGGTGAATGGTGATAATAACAAGGTAATAGTTCTTAAAAGAACTGTTTTAACCAATTTGGGTAAGTGTTTTGGTTAAAACAGTTCTTTTAAGAACTGTTACATTGTTATTATCATCATTCACCATGGTATTTGCTATTTTGAAATCCATCTTTATTAAGGACCATTGAATATATGAAAAAACAACCCTCAATCATGAAAGCTCTGACCCTGGAGGTAGTTATTTAAAAATACATTCACAATAAAGTTACCAAAACTACTTTAATGACCAAAATTCAGTAAGGAAAATATTGATGACAGGTTTAAATAACCTAAGGAATATAACATTTAATGTAAAACAGCTTACCTATAACTTTGGGTGGTAGCAAGTCTATTCTCACAAGTTCTAGAATTTGTGGCAAAAATCCTTTTCGAAATTCAGCATCATGATTAACCCAGGACATTGCAATGTCAAAAGCATCCATTTCTGATGGTACATTTAAAAAATCACTTGATAATAACTTTGAAATTTGATCAAATGTTGCCAGATAAAATTCATCCATTTTGGCAACTTGTGAAACATTATATATAGCAAAGTTCAAAGCAGAGTCTCTAAGAGAGGTACAACCATGTACTTCAGCAAAATTGCTGATTCCAAGACAATTGGCTGGCTGAAGTTGTGAGGTCATGTAGTGACAACATTTAGCCACAATGGACTCAAATCCCAAAAGATGGGCAGCTTTTAAAAGAGATTCAACATTTGTTGAATCGAAGTGGATGGTTGAAGAATAACAGTAATCAACCAAGAGTTGAACGACTTGGTAATCAACTTCTTTCAAGGCGACTTTAGATAATGTGCTCTCCATTAAATTACTTGTAAACATAGTGTAGAAATATGGACTGTTTGCTGCCAACACTACCTTATGACACTTGATTTCATTTTCACCGACAACCAAGGAAATATCGCACAAATTACCTTCTTTATATATTTGAAAAAGACTGTTCAATACTAAAGAACAGTGAAAAGCATCCTTGCTGTTTTCCAAAGACATTTTCTGATCTATTTTATAAATAGAAAAATATCGAACAAAGCATGTTTATAGGTTCAAGCATGCTCATTCATTTGTCAAATATTGCGTGCAAACGATCTTGAGAATAACAAAACGCCCACGTTTTTAACGTGTAATAACGTGCAGGTCCACGTTGAGTGATTCACGATACTCGTATTTTTTATATAACAATAATCCAAAGAGGGCACAATAGCTAATTATTAAAGAACAAGTAACCAGCAAGTTAAAATTTGTTGCCACTTTTATTACACATTTACGCATCTTTCTAAAATAAAAAGCAAATAAATTGCTATTGACTGACGTTTCAACATATAAATTCAATTATAATATTACCATTTTCTTTGCTACAACAATTAGTTTTCATGATTTTCAATCATTTCTTTAATTTATGATGAACATAACTTGTTATATGACGTTTGCATGACAGGTGAAATTTTTCATTTTATATTGCAATATGTTGACTGCTTTTGAAGACTTGCAAATTTTACGACAACTACCAAAACGTGAGTGAAAGTGAAAACCGATTCTATGTGATTCAGCGATTGGAAAACATCTTTTAAGCAACACTCGCTGTGCCAATGCTTATTCTGATGAAAACTTTAAAATTATTTAAAAATGTCGCTCGTTATTCCAGCTGCGCGTTATGGAGTCGGTATTAAGTAAATTGACTAATCCTGTCCTTTGCCAAAAAAAGGATTACGTGTTTAATCTCTCTCTGTTTTAAGTGTCATCTCTAAAAATAGGGATGACATTGACCTTTTGCAACATTATAAATATAGCATGATTTGGAGGTTCTCGTTTAGCAGACGTTGACACCTGACGAGTAGTCTGCCGAAATGCATAGTGTCTCTTCCTATTGGGTGACGGTTCATTGCAAGTTATAACAAATTAAAACAGACAAATTTTAGATTTAAAATCATCTTGAAATTGATGGCTTTAATTTTACCCCTGAAATATACGTCAGAAACAACGTACTAATACTTAAACAACAAACAAACTTGATAAAGTAGAGACAGCGTTTATTCAAATTTTACATATACGTCCATAATTTTTTTCAGTAATAATACTTTAAAATGTTTTCTGTTAATAATTTAATTTTTTTGACTTACATCAAATTGTGTTTTAGACTTTTAAACGTTCATTTCAAAGAAGTTGCCACCCGCGTTAATTATGTCAAAATAACAGAAATGAAATTATTTAGCACATAAAAAGTTTAGTGTAAACTTCAATGGGCGTAATAATCAGTTTTTTGAAATAATTTTAAAGATTTTTATTCGTTTGTTATAGCTAATAATTTTCCTTCCTTCGCTGTAACTAACTATTTCCTAAGTCAAAGAACTTATTGCCAATTTTTAAAAGGAATGCAAAAGTTATCATTATTTGCATAATATATATTTTGTTGATTATGATAATTAGCTTACATTAATAAAATAACATTTTAGGACATCATATTACTTTCGGTGGTGCGTATATATGTAACATATTGAATCATACTGTAAAACATCGTCATTGTAAATGTTCATTTTCCTGTTATTGAACATGTTTCCTATTTTATCGGCATGTTTCTTTTTAATTATGACACCAACAAGCTTAGTTGCTGTTGAAAAGGAGCATGGCCCTCATGAAATGACCAAGTTGCGTTTGCTAAAAAGCGGTAAGTTTGAGTAGTAAAGTGAAATAGAAAATAAAAATTTCTTTAAATTTTGTGGAATGTTTACATCGTCTTGCTTGCCAATGGTTTCTTTCATAGTTAGTCAATATGTTAAACATAAGAGAAAGAAGGATATTTTTGCGACAAGTGCAATTCTTACATAATACATAAATGTTGAAAACTTTTAAATTCTGTCTTATTAAGGGCACATCAAAAAAACTGCACAGTTTGAAAAAACATCGCTATAATATTTTCAAAAAACATTTTGTTGAAATACTTGTTAAGCTTCTAACGATTAATCTTTATACAGTAAAATTGTCGCAAACAATTAATATTTTTCAATAGTTGAAATTTGACGTAAACGCAAAATAAAAGCCTCTAAAGTTGAATATCTCTAATGAATTTTTAACATTAATCGCCTTACGAATAAAGGTGTTAAAAATTAAGCAAATTAATATAGACGACACCGCTAAAGAGCAATTAGAAAACATATGTTTATATTTTTGCCACATGTAATTGGAGCTAAAAAGGATTTCAAATCGCGGCTTATTTTGCATATTTCATTTTTGATAGAACTCGTAAATTATGCGTAAACGTGAGTTTAAGTGACTGAACAAAATGGATGGAAGGCTACGTCCTTTGAAACTTTGATCACAGTAACACCCATTCTTTCCACACAATATAAGGATTTCATAATTTTTTACAATTCATAACTTCCAGTCAATTTAGCTTTGTTAAAGACACACATAGATGGAAATATATTTTAAACATAATTTTTTCAAAAAACCAATGGCCTCTGCAGCTAAATAGTCGAGCATACAAGTTATCCCAAGGAGAAACACGTGTATTATTGAATACATTAAGTTGAATTGTGTTAAAATAAGCAAGTTCTTTCTACAATTTTCAGATTCGTATAAATTAAACTATGAACTAAGTGATTGTTTTTGCAGTTTCCATAATTGATATTTTCCACTTAAAAATAGGTATTCAAAAGGAAGCATCATAATTGACAGCAAAAAGCAAATCTAATTAATATGTCTTGCATAAAATACAAGGAGTTTTCAAATTGGCAATTAGCCAAAACGAAAAGTACAAAACAATCAGTAATTTGAATACAAGCATTTAAGTATGAATTGGTGAAATGTTAGGAAATTGTGAAACAGCTGTTTAAGCCAGAAGATAAATTTTCTATTGAAGCGTTTGTGCGATTTTTATAATCATAAAATAAACAACTACAAAAATTATAATGAGAAAGCTTGAGAAAATTTGAAAATAAAATAAAACGTGATACAAGAAAGACAAATTTCACTGGCATCAATTCGAATAAGGGAGCTGAAGATGTTTTAATTTTTTTAATCATAGAGTAGCTAATAATGCACGATTAAACTCATACTCAAGAAAACACAAGACAGACATCAAATAACATGAAATTGTGGGATTGACAGTAAATTGTTTTTATTGCGCCACTATTAATTGTGCTTTAACATACGAATTTGGTCCCTAATCCACTCATTGACAAATAGTCAACCATATTTTTTGCCACATGATCAACGTTAGGGTTTGAAACTAAATTTTCTTATTGCACAAATTATCTGTTCGAAAGTAATCAGCTCTGCAACGCTGTGCATGGAAGAATGTAACTTCTCATTTACGGATATCGAAAAATTTTAGCAAGCCTTTTGTGTATTTGCATAGTTTAATGAACTAAAATATTTGAAGTGTCTTAAACGGTGTGTTTTCAAAAAATGCATTAACTTTTGTCTTTAGAAATTAAAGTCATACAGTCATACTAAAATTGAAAATTTGGTGTTTTTAAGAAAATTTACTACAAAGGATTCTTGCAATTGCAACAATTGCCAAACTTACCTGCTCATTGCTTTTTCAATGCAATTTTTTTAAGTCCTCTCAATGTAAAAATACTAAATTTTCATAAAAAATAAATAAAAACAACAATCTAAAAATTAAAATAGAATGAATAAAACTTGAGGTCTAGTTACACTACTGATTGCAGCAGTAACTGTTTTTAGAGACGTGTCCACTTACTAATGATGTTGTTTTTGAAACAACATACCCTTCTCCATTGTCTTGTTCAATGAAATGTTTACAAGATCCCTTCTGCTCCGGAATGAACGTCCAAGATGAGAAGAAGATTGGAGATATCAATTGCCAGTTGACATATAAAAGACCAGAACACAATGAAAACTGCAAAGACAAGACCTGGAAGTTTTACAAAATACTTCATCCTCAAAGGAAGGTATTTAATTTCAAATGCATTCGTATTTGAAATTTTCCAAGTAATTTCATTTCACTAATATTTAAATTTTGAATATATTTTATATGGATTCACATGAAATTTTGAAATATGTGATGGCATAAAATTACAATATATGCATAATATAAAAGTTTAACTAATGGTTCTAGATTTTTTGTGAATTCCAAGAAAATTGCACCATGCTTATTTGGTGAATGTTTCATTTGATGAAATTTTTTGGTGAAACAAATTTTACGGATATAGCTATTTTTGTTTCTTCTAGTTCATTACAATCTAATGATTAATATATCAGGTTTTATATTGGCCAAGCACTAACAAACAAGAATAACTACAAAATATAATGAATCAACCATAACGGAGAGTTATTTTTATATCTTCTTATTTCCAGCGGTTTTCATTGCATGAAAAATTCATTTTTACTTTATTTATTGCACGATAAGAGTTATCTAATTGGCATATTAGAAAAGTTAAATTTTTGTCTGGATATTAATTTACTTTGATCGATTTACACAGTTATAAAAAATAAAAATCAGTCTCTGCTTGTAATTAGCAGTACGCAGTAAAAGTTGTAGAATCATCGTAGTTTTTAATCGCGGCAAATTAGTCAAGAAAGGTATTGTGTAAGACAGTTGGTATGTCATATGTTTTACCAATGGAAATCCTTTATATTACTTCATTGCTTACCTTTGTAACCTGGTTTTGCTTGCTGATAGCTCCTTCACTGATTTTTATTGGAAATTTTGTGGTAGTAGGCTGATATATTATAGCATAATTTGTCTCACTAATAACAGTAGGTGTCTCCGTTCTTTGTCTTGGATGGATTAAATCGACTATTTTGTCGATAGTGCTGTCGTTTGGGAGGGATTGCAATCACATCTCCCTAAAATTGGCTTGCCTGATCTTTTTGATTATCAGCTGAAGTGAACTTTTTATTCTGTTTGTACATGTAATAGCATGGTTTCGAGAGCAATTTGGGAAAAATTGCACGAGTGAATTTTTCAAAGACTATCAACAAGTGGATGTTTTTTTAATTGAACGAGAAACCATGATATTACATTATAATTATGTAATTGGCTTTTCAGCGTACGTACCTTTTAGCCGGCTCGTATATTTCAATTTCGTCAGATATTACTTTTCACAACACCATAGTTTCCACACACACCGCTAAAATTTATTTGCCAACTCCCCAGAAAGGACTTTTCTGCGAACTATTACAAGTTTAAAAACTATGTAAAAAAATAAGTACTAGATCACAAAAAGTTATTTCAGATAATTTGCATGCAACATATTATAACTATTAGTAAGTTTTACCATAGTTAAGTCAAGAATCTAAAAATTTTGCATTAAAACCATCTAAAATTCTTTTTAAAAATTAATAAAGTTTCTCGATGGATGTTATTTTCAGTAATTTTATTCCACATATCAATAGCTTTAACTAAAAAGGATCGTGACATGTGGATGTTGTACTGAGTGGCTGTTTTAATTTACCGGATTGTTGAAATCTGGTATTTTAACTATGTGTTTGCTCACACGTGTTTGTAATCCTGGAATACGAAAAGGACGGTGCTTGCCCATTCAAACATTTATAAGACATGACCGCGTCGTTTAATATTAACTTATCAGATACTCTTATCTTTAAGATACCTTGCCAAAATTTTGGAAACTCAGTTTTTGATTTGAGAGTTGGACCTGGTGTAAATCCTTACAAATGCAAATGTCAGCCTGGTTTTACTGGAGAATTTTGTGAAAGTGGAAGTTGTAAGTTTTAAAGATTATATTTTACGAAAAGGCTTACCATTGCTAATTGACACAAAAAGATAAATGAGTTTAGTATGTATCTTACAATCCATTAACCATAGACAAAAAACAGTAGGAACACAGAAATACTGGTGTTTATCTAAATTATGAGGCCTATTAACATTATTTTAATGAAAAAAATATGAATGAAAAACATGCTCTCCATTGTGTTATAGTAAAAAATGATCAAACGATTAAACATATTATACTGAATATTTTTAGTCCCTGTATCATGCAAAGAAGCCATGAAAGATACCAGGTAACTATAAACAGCATCCATGACGAATCATAAAAAGTATGTTTTAATTTTAAAATATCTAACAAAAACTTTTTGGCGAAGTTGTTCAATTTTTAAAATTAAGTAAACAAATTTAAAGTGTGCAATTTTCTTATGCTTTAAGCACATTATCCCAATGTCACTCTATTCAATATTTTTGCTGGTAAACATCTCTTGTTAACAGCCTGTGTACATTGAGTTGCACAAAAAATTCATATTGATAGTTTACTGAAAGTAATAACTTAACGCAAAATAAACTATTGCATCATAGGAATCACATTGACATTGGTTTATCATTTTGTCAATAAAGCTTAATTATTACTCTGTCATTAAAACATTTCTAAAAAATTTAAAATACTTTTTTCTTTGTTTTCATCTCCCGATAATAGCAGTTAAATCATTTCACCGATTATAGATTAATAAGTAAGCATAAGGCCTTTGACTGTCAAAAAAGTAAATTACAGTTTTAGAACATACAGAAAATGTGTTTATGCTATGTCTGCAATTTTTGTTCCTAAAATGTTGTTTATTGAAAAAAAGTTTAAAGGATGGAACGTACTTAATCAAGACGAACACTTCAGAATGTTACAGCAAAGTGTTTTGTCAAAGGAAAATATCAGGCTGTTCAGGAGAAGGCTGGACGCTAGTTATGAAAATAGACGGGAAAAAGGTATGAGTAAAATATTTTTCAGCCTTGCTTGTATATATTTTCATAAAGACGTTTTATATAAAAATATTTATAAATATTAACTTGTGCAACAACATCATGTGATTTTATGTATTTTAAGTAGCAAAAACACACTCTACTTCGAAGTTTTTATGTTTTTCACCAATTTTTTTTCACAATATGTTGTCTGTGATTTTTGCATTGACGTCATCTGATGTAATTTATAGAGCATTTGAGTATAACTTACCGCTAAAGAGGAAAAGAAGAGACAGATTTGCTATAAAGCACTCGTCTCGATTAACACTTATCATATTTAAATCTGCATTTATGTACTTGATGAAATGAAATTAACGTTATATTAACCGATATCTTTGTGCCTTGCTTTGCTAGTAAAGCACAAGAAAAGCAGTATTTGTGAAATTTTGATCTGTGTCTTTAGAAAGACAAAATAGAATAAGTTTTGGTATACATTAAATTAACAGAAGGGATTTCGTTATCCACCACAATCACAGCGTTTGTGTTTATTTTTTGTAACTGCGACCTATGGATTGTTTAAATTTGCCATCTCTTTTAAGAAAAATCTTAATATTTTTCAAAAATATAACATAAATTCAAAGTAATCGGCAGACTTAGTTTTTTTTAAGTTGTTTTTACAAAAAACGAATAAAATTAATCAAAGCAAAAGCCAATCCAACTTTGTACAGCTGACCTTTTTGTTTTGTTGCCTGGTTAAAAAATATATTCTCCTTCAAAAAAACGTTTGAAACAGGTACGAGCACGTATCAATCCTATGTAAAGAATACTTTACATACCATTTGGAGCGTAAGACTTTACGATTTCTTAAACTAAATAAACAATTTCTTTTCAATTTTTGAGTTATTAATCATAAAACGAAGTAATTTCTTATACATGGCCAAACTACAACTTAATCATCTTCTGAGAATGTAGCACAAATTACAACATTAATGACAAGTCGTATTTTTTGACGAGATGTTACTTGTTATAAATTGGAGAGACTTAGAGAAAAGACAGCTCAGTGGAAAGATGAATTTCTATTTTGGTTGGCTGTCTGAAGACAGGGGTCATTTTAATTTTAAAAAGAAATGAAAATGTGGTTGTTGAGAATGAATGCAATTCATGCTTAGAACCATCATTTTTTGTTTTGGGTTATTTTGTCCCATAATCAAGTTACTTGTCTGTATTATTCTCGTTTGTCAATGGCGAGTAAATAACTGATTAGTGCCGTTCATCCCAAGACGTGATAAACTTTATAGTTTCGTTAAAGATTGAAAATTACTTCTGATTATGATTTAGGATTGCGAAATTGAAATGGGCTTGTTCATTTATTTTAAATGATCGTAAAAACGTAAGCTTCAGATGGTGTGTCTAGTACCATATACGTACTCTAATCTGCTTCAAAGCCTTTGGTTGAGAGGGATTATGATTTTAGACTTGCAACGAGCAGGGCCCGATTTAGTATAAAAGTATGAATTTGGAGTATGATTGTAAATGTAGATCGTTCATGTTCGTAATGTAACGAGAAGGACTGTTTTTGTTGTTGTTGACTGACGTTTTGACAAACTTATCGGTAGTCATCTTCAGAGTCAAATGAGGACTAAACGTCAGGTTAGCGTATTTGTTATCTGGTGCTTACGTCATTGTATTGTGTGTACAGGAAATGTATATTGTAATTGTGAATTAGTGTGAAGTGAAATGTTTTTAGTTGTGAAGTGTGATTTAGGTGTGATATTTTTAGTTGTAATGTGTGGGTGTCAATTGTGTATTGTTATTGTGAATTAGTGTGAAGTGTAATGTTTTTAGTTGATCGTTTGTTTGTATTCTGAATAATTCGTTTGTAAGGTGTCAGTAATTGCTGTGATCTGTTCAGGGGGGTTTGTACCAAGTTGGTGTACCAACTTTCTAATGTAAGCCGTTGTCTATTGTCAGTACTGTAAAAAATACATTTTGCCGAGTCCCAGTCAATGTTGTGCTTTGTGATTTGGTGATGTTCGGCAATGTGATTAGTTTTGTCTTGTTTCTTAGTAGCTCGTTTGTGCTCAGTAAGTGTTATGTTTAAGTTCCTTCCAGTTTCCCGATATAGGAGGCGTGTCAGTTGGAGTAGTACGTGCACAAATGATAAGTGATTCACCGTACGCTCTACACAACGAAAACAACTATCTCAAACGTGTTTTTGACAAAAACAATTATAACTCTGACTTTATCAAACGCAAAACTTACAAACCCAACGAACCTAACGAAACGAACAACTCAGTGACAACAGCAACGATACCTTATATCAAAGGTACGTCTGAAACTATCTCGTGTATCTTACGACCATAGAACATACGTGTCGCACATAAAATTATCACAACGTTACGGCAAGTACTAACGAACATAAATGACAAAGAACAACCCAACGAACGACAAGGTGCAGATTACAAAATAAACTGCTCCGACTTCCACTCCTCCTATATCGGGGAAACTGGCAGGAACTTAAATATAAGACTTACTGAACACAAACGAGCTACTAAGAAACAAGACAAAACTAATCACATTGCGAACATCACCGAATCACAAAGCACAACATTGACTGGAACTCGGCAAAATGCATTACTTACAGTACTGACAATAGACAACGGCTTACATTAGAGAGTTGGTATACCAACTTGGAACAAACACCCCTGAACAGATCACAGCAATTACTGGAACCTTACAAACGACTTATTCACAATACAAACAAACGATAATCTAAAAACATTACACTTCACACTAATTCACGATAAGAATACACAACTGACACCCACACATTGCAACTAAAAACATCACACCTAAATCACACTTTACATCTAAAAATATTTCACTTCACACTAACTCACAATGTCAATACACATTTCCTGTACACACAATACAATGACGTAAGAACCAGATAACAAATACGGCTAACCTGATGTTTACTCTCATTTGACTCTGAAGATGTCTACTGCTAAGTTTTGAGTTCAGAAACATCATTGATAAGCCTCGATCTACATTTAAAATGATACTTTGGTCACCACTTCCTTAGATCGATATTGGAGTTAAACATTTGGAAAATGTTTTCGATATGAATTGAGTTAAACATTTGGAATATGTTTTACATCAAAGACATCTGGTGTTTCTTCATTTCTGGTCTTGAAATTTGCATCTTTCCTATTTCATCGTGAGGTGCTCTGATTAGGTTAAGTTCAACAAACGTGAGGTATATTGTGAACACGTTCCTCGAGCACGCTGTAGATTTTTAGTTTGATTCGATGATAAAGTGCACTAACTAAAATAGTTCCAAATTAAACGACACGGTGCATTTCGGCAGTCTGCGACAGATTGTTGCATTTTGGAAAATATTTCTAAAATAAATCAAAAAACAATCCGACAATGTGCACTTTTGATATAACTAGTGTTTTTACAAATGTGCCTATCGAAGAAACCATCAAAATCTGTGTTGATAATCTCTTTCACTCGGACATTGCTGTACCACATATGTCCGAGGAGGCTTTAGAGAATTAATGTTAGCTGCCACTAAAGGAGTTGAGTTTAGTATTAATGGCATCATGTACAAACAAATTGATTGGATGGCAATGGGTTCTCCTTTTGTACCAGTACATGCTAATATTTTTGTAGGCTATTATGAGTGTATGATGTTTTCTTCTTCTGGGCCTCCAGAAGTGCTGTGGTACAAACGTTACGTTGACGACACCTTTTTTCTTTTTCGTAACGACAAAAGTCATTAATTATTTTTACATAAACTCTGTTCTCTTCATCCTCCTTTAAATTAAACGTCTAAACAATAATCAAATCGTCATTTAGCGTTTTTGGACGGTCTTGTCTATAAACGCAATGGTCAATTCCTTTCAAGCATTCATCGCAACGCAGCATTTACGGGTTTGTACAGACGCTTTGACTTTTTTCTTCACAGAGATAAAATATTTCTTTAGTAAAGTGTTTAATAAAGCGGATGCTTAGACTGTCATCAGAGGAGTTCATTGAGGGGGATCTCGAATCATTGAAAAAGATATTTCTCTCAAATGGATATCGAGAATAATGCTTAATAAACTTTTTCATCCACACGAAAAATAAATTGAGCAGAACAGGCCTTTTGTACTAGCTGAGTGCCCTGTGTTTATCAAACATCCATCGATGTGTAATGCTTCTGATGATTTTGAAACTGAAACTAAAAATAACACGAAGAATTTGTTTTTTGCAAGCAATGTTATCTTTATATTTTTTTGAAAAGAACTATTCTACCATCCACCCTAAAGGAATTTCTACCGGCACATTTTTTAAGCAGGATAATTTATGAAAATAAATGTGAGTGTGATGCTGGCTATGTAGATAGAACGTCTCAAAGGTTGGATAATAGGATCAAAAAGCATGTACTAACTTCAATCAGAAATGAAACGGTCCCCACAAGACAACAACCAAAACGTGATTGTAAGAAAGTTATTTAATTTCATGTGACTCCGGATAGTTAAATATCTCTTGAATAACACTCATTGTGCTAATTTTTAGAATAACACTCATTGTGCTAATTTTTATTCAGACGATAATTTAAGAATCATTAAGAAATGCAGTTTATTCCTTCAGTTACGCGTCATGGAGGTTGTTTTAATTAAGTTAACCAATCCCGTCTTCTACCGGAAAAAGGATTTTGTTTTTAATTTATCCCTGTTTTGAGTGTCAACTCTCCATTTGGAGATGACATACACTCTTTCTTTGCATTATAAATATAGATGGATTTATATTTTCATTTAGCAGACGTTGACACCTGAGGAGTAGTCTGCCGAATTGCATCGTGTCGTTTAATTTAGAAGTATTGGGTTAGTGCTCTTTACTTAAAACAGTTCTTTTAAGAACTATCAGCTTAACAAATTAGTTTTACCATTCACCAAGGTATTTGCTATCTTTAGAATTACTTTCAGTAAGCACAATGTTTCTATTTGTTCTAAAAAGCAATGTTCGATATCCTTTGAATGTGGAGCTCCCTCAAAAGCTGCCTAGTCTTGACCTCAACCCTGGAGGCGAAAGAAAAATGGTTAAGCATTATATTTTTAGAAAAGGTTTTTTTTGACTACTTTGCTTATATCTGTAAAAAAATTAACCAGAGGTCCCGATGACTTTTAATTCAATCTATGTTCTTGACAAAATTTTAGAGTTTCTCCGAAGAAAGTAAAAATTTTAGCAATTTTGTGGCACTAACCAAAAATGTAAGTGGAAAACAAAACGCGCCCATGTTTTTTAAATGGCTATTGGGTTAAAACCGGGTTCGTATCGGTCAATGCAAGCGAAAAGCAATCTTACCATCACACTATTTGTATCAAGATGACCAAATCAGTTTATTTCTAACTTTGTATTTCCGTAAATGCCACTTTCCTTGTAAAATTTTATATTTCAAATGCTATTTTTCAGTATGCAGAAAGTAAACGCCATTTTTATACATTTTCCTTTCGCTCATGGGGCATGTTAAGTTAAAAATACTAGAGCAATAACATCTTAACCAATATTAAATTTAGAAAACGTTCCAATATAATTCCTCACTTTGGAGCAACAAAAAGAGTTATATGATTGAAAATGGTGAAACAGGATTAGATGATCTTGAAACAAAACTTCCTACTTACTGGAGCACTAAAATAAAGAAGATGTGTGTTGGAATGAAAGTAAACAGTAGAATAAAATTCATAAGTTTTGAAATGCAAGCTGAGTCCTTATACGACCTCATTGCTGACGGAAAATATAGGAAAACCTATTTGAGTCGTAGCCAATGGTTGACATTAGTTAAAAACAGCTTCCTTCAACAATACTGTAATGAAGAAGGCTTTAACGTCGTTGGAGAAAATAGAGGTACCACTCGTGTAAAGCTTGGCATTTTGGGAAATAATGAAAATGACTGTACATCACCTGACTCTTTCATTGGCTTTGGTGGATCACATGAATGTCATATTTGCGCCGTGAACAGCTGTGGTAATTTTGCTACTTGGAGTAGCCAAGACCAAGTAGTTCAAGCAATGGGATACCTCTTTGTTGCTTAATTGTTGCATCAAAGGCAGTGCTTGATATTTTTGTTTTTTTTTTGATTTTGTTTATTCCTTTAGAAATACTAGACTGAATAAAGACTGAATTAAATAAAATAGAAAATTTGCTTTTTATAGTCAATAAGTTGAACGCTGTAAAAGTTATTTATTATTAAAGTACAGAACAAAGTCTTGAAGCCCAAGATCTTGCTGTAAAAGTCACTATGCAATTTTACAAAAAAAAAAAATAACATGAGCCGTCTTTTTTATGTACAGTAGCAAAGATAACAATATTCATCAAAGCTATGATTAAATATGGTTTTTTCCAAGTCAGCAAAGATGAAAAGCTTAATAAAAACAATGTTCAAAGGTGGTCTTTTTCAATAAACTAAAATGCAATTAAAATCGTTTCCACCAGTGCAAATTATTACATGTTTGTAAATGTCGATCGTCAGGTTGGTATAGTCCTGAGAAGGACTGTTTTTGTTGTTGTTGATTGACGTTTCGACAACTTTAGCGATAGATTTCAACTTCAGAGTCAAATTTTTTACGAACATGTAACGATACTCCCGGGCTCAAACCATTTACTTCAGTGCATATTATAGATTGTATTATATTACATATGAATATAATAAGTGGTGTATAAGTAATATGACATCTCGTATATAATTTCGTAAAAGCACTATTGCTAATGCACATTTAATATAAACGACAAGTTTTTTGAAAAAAGACATGTTTCGATATCTTGTGATGCCATCTTCACTATGAGTGAAATAATAAGTGATACAAGGTTTATATAAAAGTAATATGATACATAAATTACAACAATAAAAAGGAAATAAGATAAATTAATGGGGCTAATGAATGAGGTGTCGCCAGTGTCGATGATTTTGAATCCTTAAAATCAAAGAAGCACTCCACATTAACAAAACTAGCCCTGACCTCAATTTTCAAGTTTTTAAATTCAATACAATATTTAGTTTATAATACGCTCGGATGCTCCCCATTAATTGATCTTATTTCCTTTTTATTGTTGTAATTTATGTATCATATTACTTTTATATAAACCCTGTATCACTTGTCATTTCACTCATTCTGAATATCGCATCATGAGATGTCGAAACATGTCTATTTTCAAAACACTTGTCGTTTATATTAAATGTACATCTCGTATATGTTATGATGATTGTACATCCTATCGTTATCTACACGACCACACTCTGAGTCTGAAATGACAACATTGTTTACATTTAAAACATGCAAGCATAAAGGTAAATACACTTACTTTAAAGCTCTTAGTTTTCCACTTTGCGAATGAACGGTCAAGTGCTAAGGAATTGACATTTTACTTGAAATATCTCGAAAGGATTTTCAAATAACAGTAGCAGCTTTCGTTTTACAACTTCAACGTACTCTATTAATATGCAAAGTTACCCCTCTCGAAGCAGAGTACACAGATCGTCTTTGATATTCGTTACATGGCTTCAATTGATGAATGCGAGTTACATCAAGTGATCAAATAACAACATTACGGTTCAAAGCTCAAATGGAATGCACAGGTACCATGTGCCCACAATCACAAAGTTATGGAAAATGCATCGCTCAGCTGCTAAATCTACCGTGACGTGTACCTTTGAACAATTGTTTTGTTGATGTAAAAGTAGATTCCACGATGAAAAAGTACTCACGACCAAAGGATCCATACCGATGCATCGCAAATCTTTTGTGATGTGGCGATGCATCTTCCATCTACGTTTACATTATGGCAATATTATTAAATTACTTACTAATTGCGTATTCACGCTAAAATTTCACTAAATTTTATCGTTTTTCCTTTCGTGATGGAATACGAAAAAATTATTGGAGAACGCAAATATTATTTCTACAGCAATTTTATCTTAAAACTGCTAAATCTAGAAGTTAACTATACAATTATCACAGTCAAATGTGTTTTAAAGAATTTGAAAATAATATTGCTATTTATTTCATAAAAATGCAAACTTGGAGATTCTAATCTCTACAAAATTTGAGCAATGCGTTGCATAGGTTGCATCGGTTTTGATCAGCACCTCATCAATGGCCAGAGGGTCATATGTTACAAACGCTACTTAACTTAATCTTTTACTTACGATTTTGGGTGAAAATTCTGCTGAGAAATCTCTAAACAATGATGGCTTGCTTTTCAACATCAGTGGCTGAAATGTCTCTCGGATAGCAAGGCGAGATCGTCTTCACAAACATTTACAATTCATCCATAAATTTTTCCTCTCTTGAAAAAAATTCACAGTCTGTACAGCAGCATTCATATGAATATATGAGTTTGTAAGAAATTTTCCTAAATTTCTGTGGTGGCTCTGACTGTAAAACGATGAAACATTCAATTCAGACAGTAAGCATGACTATGTTAGTTTAGTTGGCTATCGATCGAAATCAGTCAAACCAAACACAGTAAGACAGAAATTTAAACGAACCAATTACACGAGAGCAATTGGACTCCCTTATCGGTCCGGCCACCCCGCTTATCAGTCGAAAGTATTCCCCATCGTCCACATATCTGGCTATTGACCAATGGAATGGCTTAAATTAGCGTTCCTAACTCCGTAGTCGGTCGAACCAGTCTAGCCACCACGCTTATCAGCCAGTCAGTTATATAATTTTAAAATATAATTCATTTATATAATGCAGTTATATAATATAATTTCAGAAATGCTAAAATAAACTGATCTGTTTGTTAACTTGGTATTTGCGTAAGATTTCAGATATAAAACAGAATTTTGACAATGAGATTCATACGATTATACATCCGCAATTCAATGATCGCAAAAAAATGTAATCATTAAATTTGATAAATAACTTTTAAACTATAAACATCAGTCGCGTGACAGATGTTTATAGACCCTAAATCGCCCCTGGTAAAAATCTTGTTTAACCGATACCAAGCTGTAATTAAAGTAAAACGATGAATCCATTAGTTATAAAATATATTATTTTTTTCTTTTTTAACTTAAACTTTTTTGCTGGTGAGCAGTTCTTTTTGAATGAATGCATAAATTTTCTTTGTTCACTACGGTAACCAAATCCATATTTCTCCTTCGATCACAATCATTTCCTCACAACATGAGCTGTCCCTGACGCTTGATGGTGATTTTTAAAAGGCAATAGCCGCAATACATGTAAAACTGTCAAAATATCATTCTTGCTGCTGACTTGAAACTCAAACAGCAGAGTTTTTTCATTTTTTTTACAAAAGTTTACTATCAAAATTTGAAAATTCAAATTGCAAAAAAACAACTGACATAAAACTAATGGTAGGCAAGCGTCGTGGCGATTGCATATACATATATAAATTTATCTCATATTGCATTTGCAAATCTGTTCTCTAAGTAACATTTAAAAATAAGTATTTCACAAAAACTTTATGTATTTTTAAATTTGAAGTCGGGTACCTGAGTTGCATGAAAACTATTGCTGTTGCTGAGTGCTGACATTACTACACAAGGACTGCAATAATCGACATTTGAAATAACATTTTCGGTCTTCCTAATCAAACCAATCGTCAAATTTTGGGGCATGTTTTAAAAAGTTTTCAAAATTCAGAGCAGAGAAATAAAGAACTTGTCATATGGAGTGTTCTTGTCATATTCAAGGCACGTAAACAGTTTAAGACTTAAAACAACAGTGTTTTTCTGTGCCTACTAAAATATTTTTTTAATAATTAAATTTGTTACATCTATTAGTTTAACAAGATGACCTTTAAATTAAATATCATGTGGTACAAATGATATTCTTAAGCGGCAACCTATGATAACTATTCTCTGCAATGAATGATCCATAAATTCATAACTTCTTGTGATGACAAATAGACAAATTTTCGTCAAGATTCTCGTCTTTAACATTTACTATTTGATCGTTTTTAACAAAACCCCATAAATCCCATCAAAGATATTTGCCAATGTAAGCATTAAGGCGCCTAGCCTCTTCCAGATTTAAAAAAAAAATTTCTTTAACACCTGCAGCCGTTTAGTTGGTATTGATTTTTTCAATAGTTAAAGTTAAAAGAAATGGGATCTAGTCACTGAAGATAATGCTATATCATAAATTGAACCTGATGTAAACGCTTAGACATTTAATAATGAAGACAGTTATTTTGGCTATATTTGTTATAGTGTAAGTGATCATCACACATTATCTACAGTCAAGGCCAGTAAAATATTTAACTCTTTAAAGAAATCAAGCTGCTGGAGAAAGGTCAATGTATCTTTGTGAAGCTGGTAAAGAAATATCTGAGTGCGATACGTAATAAGTATATTGCGATGTGCAATGCACACTAACATATACGTAAGTCATGCGAAAATATTTTAGTTTTTTCATTCTTTCCACTCTTCTCCTTGACAGCAAGTTTTAGCTGTCAGTATATAGTTATAGAAAAAGAATTGTGTTACCGTTCATTTTGAGTTATAACAAATAAAAACAGACAAATTTTAGATTTAAAATTATCTTGAAATTGATGGCTTTAATTTTGTCCCTGAAATATACGTCAGAAACAACGTACTAATATTTAAACAACAAAGAAATTTGATATATTAGAGATTGTTTATTCAAATTTTACAAATACGTCCATAATGTTTTTTTTGCAGTAATAATACTTTAAAATGTTTTCTGTTAATAAATTTAAAATTTTTTGACTTATATCAAACTGTGTTTTAAACTTTTAAACGTTCATTTCAAAGAAGCTACCACCCGCGTTAATTGTATATATTGTGTAGATATTTAACTCTTTAAAGAAATCAAGTTGCTGGAAAAAGGTCAATGTAGCTTTGTGAAGCTGGTAAAGCCATAACTGAGTGTGATGCGTAATATGTATATTGCGATGCGCAATGCACGCTAACATATACGTAAGTCATGTGAAAGTCTTCTAGTTCTTTCATTCTTTCCACTCCTCCCCTTGACATCCAGTCCCAGCTGACAGTATATAGTTATAGAAAAAGAATTGTGTAACCATTCATTGCGAGTTATAACAAATTAAAACAAACAAAGTTTAGATTTAAAATCATCTTGAAATTGATGGCTTTATTTTTACCCCTGAAATATACGTCAGAAACAACGTACTAATACTTAAACAACAAACTAACTTGATATAGTAGAGATATTGTTTATTCAAAATTTACATATACGTCCATAATGTTTTTTTTCAGTAATAATACTTTAAAATGTTTTCTGTTAATAATTTAAAATTTTTTGACAGACATCTAACTGTGTTTTAAACTTTTAAACGTTCATTTCAAAGAAGTTGCCACCCGCGTTAGTTATGTCAAAATAACAGAAATGAAATTATTTAGCACATAAAAAGTTTAGTGTAAACTTCAATGGGCGTAATAGTCAGTTTTATAAGATAATTTTTAAAAATTTTTATTGGTTTGTTATAGTTAATAATTTTCCGTCCTTCACTGTAAATAGCTCTTTCCAAAGTCAAAGAACTTATTGCCAATTTTTAAATAGAACGCAAAAGTTATCATGATTTGCATAATATATATTTTGTTGATTATGATAATTAGCTTATATTAATAAAATAACATTTTAGGACATCATATTACTTTCAGTGGTGCGTATATATGTAACATATTGAATCATTCTGTAAAACATCGTCTTTGCAAATGTTCATTTTCCTGTCGTTAAACATGTTTGCTATTTTATTGCCATGTTTCTTTTTAATTACAACGCCAACAAGCTTAGTTGCTGTTGAAAAGGATCGTGGACCTCATGAAATGACCAAGTTGCGTTTGCTAAAAAGCGGTAAGTTTGAGTAGTAAAGTGAAATAGAAAATAAAAATTTCTTTAAATTTTGTAAAATGTTTGCATCGTCTTGCTTGCCAATAGATTGTTTCATAGTTAGTCAATTTGTTTAACATAAGAGAATAAAGGATATTTTTGCGACAAGTGCAATTCTTACATAATACATAAATGTTGAAAGCTTTTTAATTTTGTCTCATTAATGGCACATCAAAAAGACTGCACAGTTTGAAAAAACACCGCTATAATATTTTCAAAAAACATTTTATTGAAATACTTTGTTAAGCTTCTAACGATTAATCTTTATACAGTAAAATTGTCGCAAGCAATTAATATTTTTCAATAGTTGAAGTTTGACGTAAACGCAAAATAAAAGTCTCTAAATTTGAATATCTCTTATGAATCTTTAACATTAATCGCTTTAAGAATAAAGCTGTTAAAAATTAAGCAAATTAATATAGACGACACCACTAAAGAGCAATTAGAAAACATATGTTTAAATTTTTGCCACATGTAATTGGAGCTAAATAAGATTTAAGAAATGTGGCTAATGCATAGGCGCACGCTAAGCTTTCAAATCGCGCCTTATTTTGCATATTTCATTTTTGATAGAACTCATCAATTATGCGTAAACGTGAGTTTAAGTGACTGAACTAAAACGGATGGAAGGCTACGTCTTTTGAAACTTCGATCACAGTAAAACCCATTCCTTCCACACAATATAAGGATCTTATTATTTTTTACAATTTATCACTTCCAGTCAATATAGCTTTGTTAAAGACACACATAGATGGAAATTTATTTTAAACATGATTTTTTAAAAAACCAATGGCCTCTGCTGCTAAATAATCATGCATACAAGTTATTCCAAGGAGAAACACGTGTATTATTGAATACATTTATTTAAAGTAAATGGTTTGAACCCGGGAATATCGTTATATGTTTGTAATTGGTGATCGTCCATGTTAATAAAGTCCTGAGAAGGACTGTTTTTGTTGTTGTTTTTTTTGTTTCGACAACCTTAGCGGTAGTCATCTTATGAGTCAAATGAGGAGTAAACGTCAGGTTAGCCGTATTTTTTATCTGTTATCTATCACGTACGAATTTGATCCCTAATCCACTCATTGACAAATAGTCAACCATATTTTTTGCCACATGATCTACGTTAAGGTTTGAAACTAAATTTTCTTATTGCACAAATTATCTGTTCGAAAGTAATCAGCTCTGCAACGCTGTGCATGGAAGAATAAAAATTCTTATTTACGGAAATCGAAAAATTTTAGCACACGTTTTGTGTATTTGCATAGTTTAATGACCTAAATATTTGAAGTGTCTTAAACGGTGTGTTTTCAAAAAATGCATTAGCTTTTGTCATTAGAAATTAAAGTTATACAGTCATACTAAAATTGCCAAGTTGGTGTTTTTAAGAAAATTTACTACAAAGGATTCTTGCAATTGCAACAATTGCCAAACTTACCTGCTCCTTTATTTTTCAATGCAATTTTTTTCAGTCCTCCTAATGTAAAAATACCAACTTTTTTAAAAAAAACTAAATAAAAACAACGATCTGGAATTGAAATAGAAGGAATAAAACTTGAGGTCTAGTTACACTACTGATTGCAGCAGTAACTGTTTTTAGAGACGTGTCCACTTATTAAAGATGTTGTTTTTGAAACAACATACCCTTCTCCATTGTCTTGTTCAATGAAATGTTTACAAGATCCCTTCTGCTCCGGAATGAACGTCCAAGATGAGAAGAAGATTGGAGATATCAATTGCCAGTTGACATATAAAAGACCAGAACACAATGAAAACTGCAAAGACAAGACCTGGAAGTTTTACAAATTACTTAATCCCCAAAGAAAGGTATTGAATTTCAAAGGCATTCTTATTTGAAATTTTCCATGTAATTTGATTTCACTAATATTTAAATTTTGAAAATATTTCATATGGATTCACATGAAATTTGATATATGTCATGGCATAAAATTACAATATACGCATAATATAAAAGTTTAACTAATGGTTCTAGATTTTTCGTGAATTCCAAGCAAATTGCACCATGCTTATTTGGTGAATGTTTTATTTGATGAAATCTATTTTGTAAAACAAAATTTACGGATATAGTTATTTTGTATCTTCTAGTTCATTACAGTGTAATAATTAATATAACAGGTTTTATATTAGCCAAGCACTAACTAACAACACTAACTACCAATTATAATTAATCAATCATAACGGAGAGTTATTTTATATCTTCTTATGTCCAGCTGTTTTTATTACATAAACAAATAATTTTTACTTTATTTATTGCACGATAAGATATATCCAATTGCCATATTAGAAAATTTAAATTTTTGTCTGGATATTAATTTACTTTGATCGATTTACACAATTATAAAAAAGAAAAATCAGTCTCTGCTTGTAATTAGCAGTACACAGTAAAAGTTGTAGAATCATCGTAATTTTTAATCTCAGCAAATTAGTCAAGAAATTTATTGTGTAAGACAGTTGGTATGTCATATGTTTTACTAATGGGAATCCTTTTTATTACTTCATTGTTTACCATCGTAACCTTGTTTTGCTTGCTGATAGCTCCTTGACTGATTCTTATTTGAAATTTTGTGGTAGTAAGCTGATATATTATAGCATAATTTGTCTCACTAATCATAGTAGGTGTCTCCGTTCTTTGTCTTGGATGGATTAAAGTGACTAGTTTTGTCCATAGTGCTGTCGTTCAGGAGGGATTGTAATCACATCTCCCCAAAATTGGCTTGCCTGATCATTTTGATTATCAGCAGAAGTGACCTTTTTAGTCTGTTTGTACATGTAATAGCATGGTTTCGAGTGCAATTTGGAAAAAAGGTGCACGAGTGAATTTTTCAAAGACTATCAAGAAGTGGATGTTTTTTTAATTGAACGAGAAACCATGATATTACATTATAATAATGTAATTGGCTTTTAACTTCAGCGTACGTACCTTTTAGCCGGCTCGCCATTAATATCGACCGGCTCGTATATTTCAATTTCGTCAGATATTACTTTTCACAACACCATAGTTTCCACACACACCGCTAAAATTTATTTGCCAACTCCCCAGAAAGGACTTTTCTGCGAACTATTACAAGTTTAAAAACTATGCAAAAAAAAAGTACTAGATCACAAAAAGTTATTTCAGATAATTTGCATGCAAAATATTATAAATAATACAAAGTTTCACCATAATTAAGTTAAGAATCTAAAAATTTGTCATTAAAATCATCTCAAATTCCTTTTTCAAAATTAATAAATTGTCTTTATGGATATTATCATTAATAATATATTTCCACAGATCAATAGCTTTAACTAAAAAGGATCGTGAATGGGGATGTTCCACAGAGTGGCTGTTTTAATTTACCGGATGATTGAAATCTGGTATTATATCTATGTGTTTGCTCACAAATAATAAAGTCTTGGAACACAATTAGGACGGTGCCTACCCGTTCAAACATTTTTAAGTCATATAAGCGTCATTTATTATCAACTTATCAGATACTCTTATCTTTAAGACACCTTGCCAAAATTTTGGAAACTTAGTTTTCGATTTAAGACCCGATCCTGGTGTAAATCATTACAAGTGCAAATGTCAGCCTGGTTTTACTGGAGAATTTTGTGAAAGTGGAAGTTGTAAGTTTTAAAGATTATATTTTACGAAAAAGCATACCATTGCTAATTGACACAAAAAGATAAATGATTTAGTTGAGTTTAGTATGTATCTTAAAATCCATTAACCATAGACAAAAAACAATAGGCAAACAGAAATACTGATGTTTATCTAAATTATGACGCCTATTAACATTATTTTAATGAAAAAAATATGAATGAAAAACATGCTCTCCATTGTGTTATAGTAAAATATAATCAAACGATTAAACATATTATACTGAATATTTTTAGTCCCCGTATCATGCAAAGAAGCTATGAAAGATACCAGGTAACTATGAACAGCATCCATGACAAATCATAAAAAGTATGCTTCAATTTTAAAATATCTAATAAAAATTTTTGCGAAGTTGTTAAATTTTTTTAAATTTAGTAAACAAATTTAAAATGCGCAATATTCATATCGATTTAGCACATTGCCCCATTGTCACTCTATTCAATATTTTTGCTGGTAAACATCTCTTGCTAACTGCTTGTGTGCATTGAGTTGCACAAAAAATTCATATTGATAGTTTACTGAAAGTAATAATTTAAAGCAAAATAAACTATTGCATCATAGGAATCACATTGACATTGGTTTATAATTTTGTCAATAAAACTTAATTATTACTCTGTCATTAAAACATTTCTAAAAAATTTAAATACTTTTTTTTTGTTTTCATCTCCCGATAATTGCAGTTAAATCATTTCACCGATTATAGATTAGGAAGTAAGCATAAGGCCTTTAACTGTGAAAAAAATAAATTACAGTTTTAGAACATACAGAAAATATGTTTATGCTATGTCTGCATTTTTTGTTCCTAAAATGTTGTTTATTGAAAAAAAGTTTAAAGGATGGAATGTACTTAATCAAGACAAACACTTCAGAAGGTTACAGCAAAGTGTTTTGTCAAAGAAAAATAACCGGCTGTTCAGGAGAATGCTGGACGCTAGTTATAAAAATAGACGGGAAAAAGGTATGAGTGAATATTTTTTAGCCTTGCTTGTATATATTTTTCACAAAGACGTTTTAAATAAAAATATTTAAAAATATTAACTTGTACGACAACATCATGTGATTTTATGTATTTTAAGTAGCAAAAACATACTCTACTTCGAAGTTTCATGTTTTTCATCAATTTTTTTCACAATATGTTGTCTGTCATTTTTGCATTGACGTCATATGATGCAATTTATATAGCATTTGATGAAATGACTCGCCGTTTAAGAGAAAAAGGAGAGAGATTTGCCCTTCTGATCTTAAACGAGCTACTAAGATACAAGAGAAAACTAATCACATTGCGAACATTACCGAATCACAAACCACAACATTGACTGGGACTCGGCAAAATGCATTACTCACAGTACTGACAATAGACAAGGGCTTACATTAGAAAGTTGATATGCCAACTTGGAGCAAACCCCTAAACAGATCACAGCAATTACCGGCACCTTACATTCACAATACAAACAAACGATCAACTAAAAACATTAAACTTCACACTATTCACAATGACAATACACAATTGACACCCACACATTACAACTAAAAACCTCACACCTAAATCACACTTCACAACTAAAAGCATTTAACTTTACACTAATTCACAATTACAATATACATTTCCTGTACACACAATACAATGATGTAAGAACCAGATAATAAATACAGCTAACCTGACGTTTACTCCTCATTTGACTCTGAAGATAACTACCGCTAAAAGCAATCTTACCATCACAGTATTAGTATCAAGATGACAAAATAAGTTTATTTTTTTTTATTATATTTTCGTAAATGCCACTTTCCTTGTAAAATTTTAAATTTCAAATACTAATTTTCATTATGCAGAAAGTAAACGCTATTTTTATATATTTTGCTTTCGTTCATGAGGCATGTTAAGTTATAAATATTAGAGCAATAACATGTTAACTAAAATTAAATTTAGGAAACGTTTCAATATAATTCATCACTTTGGAGCAACAAAAAGAGTTATATGATTGAAAATGGTGAAACTGGATTAGATGATCTTGAAACAAAACTTCCTACTTACTGGAGCACTAAAATAAAGATGTGTGTTGGAATGAAAGTAAACAGTACAATAAAATTCATAAGTTTTGAAATGCAAGCTGAGTCCTTATACGACCTCATTGCTGACGGAAAATATAGGAAAACCGATTTGAGTCGTAGCCAATGGTTGACATTAGTTAAAAACAGCTTCCTTCAACAATACTGCGATAAAGAAGGCTTTAACGTCGTTGGAGAAGATAGTAACGCTGCTCGTGTAAAGCTTGGCATTTTGGGAAATAATGAAAACGACTGTATTTCAACTAACTCATTCGTTGGGTTTGGTGGATCTTATGGATGTAAAATTTGCGGCGTGATCAGCTGTGGTAATTTTTATGCTTGGAATGATGACAAACAAGTTCGAGCAATGGGATATATTTTTATTGCTTAGTTGTTGCATTAAAGGCATTGCTTGATATTTTTATTTTTTGATTTTGTTCATTCTTTTAGAAATACTGGTCTGAATAAAGACTGAATTAACTAAAATAGAAAATTCACGATTTATAGTCAATACGTTTAACGCTGTAAAAGTTATACATCATTAATATACAGAAAAAAAATCTTGAAGCCCAAGATGCTGCTGTAAAAGTCACTATGCAATTTTACAAAAAAATAACATGAGCCGTCTTTTTTTTCACGCACAGTAGCAAAGAAAACAATATTGATCAAAACTCCGTTTAAAAGTGGTCTTTTTCCAACGACAGCTAAGATGAAAAGTTTAATAAAAACAATATTCAAAGGTGGTCTTTTACAATAAACTGAAATGCAATTAAAATCGTGCCCATCAGTGTATATTATAGTTTGTATTATATTACATATGAATATATAATAAGTGCTGTATAAGTAATATATAAAATGTGCTGTAAATTTTTGCTTTACATCTTTTTTATATTATACTAATCAAATAAATCACCATTCCACACACGCAATATATTAGTTGCTACTCACAATAGTGACTTTAAATAGAATTAAATGCACTATGACTGATATATATATTAAAACTTTACATTTAAACTATGGCTTGCTTTCATTGGTAGACTCATAGGGTAAAAAAACAGGTAAATTTTTGTAGTCAGTACGTGTAACTTTTTTACAGATGTACAGATTTCATGCATATTCATTTACAATTGGTAATTGGATTATAGCTTTCACTTTTATGACTTACCTCAGACACCGGCAATGGTATGCCCCATCAAGAAATTCAAAGGAGTGTCTCTAATAGTTAATTACATAATTTAAGACAAATGTTTCATATGCGTGTTAAAATTTTAGTATACTTCTATACATGTGAAACAGCAAATTTTTAACTCGAGCGATTTTGTGTAGATGATATTATTGTTAACATGAAGTTCCTCGTGAAAGCAAGATATGGCAAGAGAAAAAAGCTTTCTTTGGAACACTAGAATCGATATTTTCCCAGAACAACTGCTGATGTATCATTTAATCATCTTTTTTTCGCAAATATTTGTTGGAATAGTAAGATTCGTTCAATTTTTTTTTTGGATAGGGATTGTCACAAATCAGCAATCTGAGATTTAAGTTTTGAGTTGTTTTTGATTAATATTATTTGAAGGCTTATAAATACAGTGCAATGTAATTAAGAATATTTGCAATAGCCATACACAATATGAAAATAGTGTTTGTATATAATAATATTTGTACATTTGAATAATCAAGGCACTTGCTATCCAAGTTGAAAAATAAAAATTGAAGGGCTCATTTTACGTGATGCAGAAAGGTTCAAAGCAAAATGATACATCCAACTTTATGTGAGCGTTTTTAAATTGTTCATACTTTACAAAAATTATCTGAAAAACAATTACAATTTTCCTACGCTATGGGCACTATTTACATATGATGACGACATGTAAACACTGCTATCTTTATATTTCCTTTCGCCACTGTAACGGTAGCACAAAGCAATTGTTGCAGCAAAAAATAATATGACCAAAACCGGTATACCAACAACGATCAGATAGAACTCCCAATCTTTTTGGTCTAAAAAATTAAGTGAAAACTCACTGTTAAAAAGTAATTGAGTCTTTGGTTTTTGATTAAAATGTAGCATAGAAAAATTTTAACAGAGTTAATTCCTCAATCAATGCTAAACATGTTAGCAACATAGACTTCTTAGTTTGAAAATTTTGAATTCTGCAATTACAACATAAATCATGAAATGCAGTTGAATTACTCGAAGCTATAAAATGCCTAGTCAAGCCAAAGCTTATAAATTTGACAAAAATTGCAAGCAAAGAAATAGTTATAATTCCTTTTTCTCGATGCATACTCGTTAAAGTGAATGGATTAAACACAGTAGTATCATATTATATGTTTGTCATTGTGGATCGTTCAGACTAGTAGAGTCTTGAGAAAGAATGCTGATGTTTATATAGACTAACAATTTGACAAAAAAATCTTTTTTAGAGTCAGGTGAAGAGTAAATATTACGTTAACCGTATTTGTAGTCCGGTTCAACCTCCGGAAAGTGAAGCCTGGATTGCTAAGTTTAATCTGTGACCATGAAAGTGCACGTAGAATGCTTGTAATCTCCCTTCTCTCGAATGTCCTTGTAGGTAACATAATTCAATTTTTGTTTCTTCAAGGGGCGGAGGCAGAGTTAATTTCCTGCAGCTATTTTGTGCATGATTTCATTAATATTAAGGACTCAAGCCCCCTTTTGGGTGGAGAACAAAAGCAATTTTGAAGTTCCATTTTTTGTAGAGACATTCTAGATAATGGAATTCTAACCAAAACTGAGAAGCCTTTCTACAGATCTCTTAATAGCTCCATCATGGTGGGACTAAGAAAGCATTACTTCAGATGAATTTCAGTTTGCTGTCTTCTTAAAATCGTGTTCATGTTAATGTTCAAATTGTTGTACCTACCACTTTTACAAGCCTTGTACTGATACTCTCCATTAAGATGACGACATTGTTCTCTTATAGAGCAAACTCGTTTCCTCTGTCTTGTGGCATTGCCGTATCTCCAAAAACAAGCACTCCATTTACTCCACTGTTTATAAGAATCTGAAAAACATTGATGAAATTCTTAAGTCAAATAAACAGTAGAAACCATAACTCGATAAAAAATGCAGAGCTAAACAGCTAGATTTTACTCATTTTATCCCGTTTAGAGGTAGTAAATAAAAGTTACTTTGCAAGCATTTAAAATTTTTTTATGGAATTCCTAGTGGCCTGAATAAGTAGGGTGCTTTTGTTGCTCGTTTCTCATAATGTCCATCTGTTAAACTCTAATGCTGGGAATCATATGCATAATTGAATACTCTCTGGCATGATTTTATATGATTTTACAAACTATTTACAAACTATTTATACTATAAACATTCTCATTGCACATTTCTAAAGATCAATGTGCCTCTTAAAGAATGAAGAGTGAAATAAAAAATCTACAAATACACATGCACAATCTTCAGATTGCTTTCCTAAAAATAATGGTGTTCCTTAAGAATAAGGTTTGAAAGAAAAATAAATCAATAAAGATAAGGAAGAAATTTTCAAGAAGAGGTTACAGCAACAATTAAGATTGAAGTAAAGGAAAAAATGAGTGGCATTTGGAAGCATTGCATCAAAATGGAAGCTTCGCTTTTTATTTGAAAGATTAGAGCAAATTTCATAACTAAAATGTTTAATAATTTTTGGAGAGTCAAATGAGTAGAGCTTGCATGGAATAGGAGTTTGCTAGTCACAGTTTATAACAACAAAGTTATTATAAAAGAGTGTTTTAATAATGGAGGAATAAAATTAAAGACACCTACAAATTCAAAATGTGTGAAAAATTTGTTGGATAAAAGCCGAGTAAAGAAGTGAACATAGACAATTTACAGTCTGCGTTTGAAGATGCTCCTTCAAAAATTGAAAAAATGAAGAAAAGTTGCATCGTGTGTTTTAGACTTAGAAAAAGCTTATAATAAGGCTTATAATCTGGAATTTTAGAAAGATGTATGACAGCAGTACATTACTTGTACAAATATGCGAAAACAATCGGATGAGCATTTAGGATGGTCGAAGTTTTTAATGTAGCTAAAGCACGTCCACAAGTTTAAAATGGTCAAAGAAAAGAGAGAGTATATGCAAGTAGATATCAGGAAGAATAAATATGTTGTGAAAATACAGTGACGGGCTGAGAGCAACTTCTCCAGGAGGACCAGTCCTTTACCACTGAAAACGCATCTTAAAAATACAAAACGTGGGCCAAACGGTCATACGCTTTATCAAATTGGAAGACAGCTCAAAGGCTTATTGCGGAATCGTTTATGCCTACTGAAATTGCAGACATTGCGTACAAGAGCAAAAATGAAAATTTTAAACATGAAATAATATTTTGACGTAGTTTTATCGTTCCCAAAAGTAAAACAAAGATTATTTCCACTTACTGCATAATCCAGTTACAATAAACCCAGGTTGGGCAACACCTTGACAATTTATACATGTGGAATTGTCCCCTCCACAAACACCACAATAGTCTGTTTTATTTGTACTGTTCTGAATACCGTCACAACCAAAGTAAAGTGGAACAGATGCTAAAACGATAAAAACGATGTACATATATAAAAAAAGAAACAAGCTAAAACTTGTACAAACTATACAATCTAAAATTTCTAAAAGCTAGTAGCATAACTCTGTGAGTTTTTAGGCCCGATGCATTTCGATAGAAATAATCTATACTAAAATAACGTGCTAGTTGTAAAACTGCTCATATTTTAAGTAGCATTTGCTCATTCAAACAAAAATGTAATTAAATATTGGCAGAACTCTTTAAAATTGCCTGCTGACTTAATAATTTTTGCCTTTCAAGACACTGACGATTTCGAATCATTGCCAAAATCTAAAAAACTCAGGGATAGCATGTGATCAAAATAAATCTGTGATAAAAAGTGCGGAAGCTTGTTGATTTATGCACAAAAACTAAAAGTTTTAACAGTACGGTAAAGTGCCTCGCAGAAAAAGTTGGAGTTTTTAAAAGTTATCATATACTTTATACATACCCAATTTTGAGTTGTTAATAGTTTTTTCTAGCTCTGTAAATGATTGTAAAGTAATAAGACCAATAGCTGCATTTCCTGTAACAGCAGCGTCAAACAAACATTCTTTATTTTGCTGACATATACGTGTTGTTTCATTCTTCAAAGTTTCGTTCATGGAAAGTAAGGAATTTGTCTCATTCAAAAAGTAAGGTTTAAAGTTGTCATCCGTAAACGTGTCATAACTCTTCCCGTAACGATAATTGAACAGACTTTTGCTTTTATTGACCTTCCCTGCAATCAAATAACACACCTAAGATATAGTTTTTCAAAAAATGTGTTTATAATTGGAAAAACTTGTTTTTCTTTCAGTTTCAAGATTATAAAAGACTTAATAAAATCCTTTCTCAACGAAAACCTTAACAAATGTTAACAATGAATTAGTTGGAATCTTGTTACACTTGCGTAAGGTACAATTTATACTTTTTTAGTCATATCATCCACAAGTTCAAGATACGACAATTGAAACTATCAGTTATTAAGCAGCTCAAAAGTCCGGTATGAAATAAAGAAAAAGAATGTCTGGTTTCACTGAATAAATCATTATATAAAGCAAACTTCTTTGAGCAATTTTAAAACTTCAAATTTGGCATTGAAACCAATGTATAGTAAGAGAAATTTCACAATTTTTTACGTTTTTCCCTAGGAGGCAAGAATTCAGAAATTTAATAAATCTAGCATGAAAGAAACTCCTTCGTTTGTTTTATAGCCAGAAAACATGTAAGCTTATTTTCACGTCAATGTTATAAGAATGCTGTGATGAAAAATTCATATACACAGAGTTTTAACAATTATTCGAGGAAAGCAGATCACAAAGAAAGACAATACATAAATTTCATCGATATGTCTTAATGAAACGACTCAATTCCCAAGCAGCCTTCGCTATAAAGCCTCAGACAACAAAGAGCTATTATTAGCAGCAAATTACTTCTCAACTAATGGAGAAAGAAAAAACCCCAGCAGTATTGAAACATGCTTTTCGACAGTAGTGTTTTCTTCAAGTTCAATTGAACCAAAACCACATCTTTGCAAAAACATGCATTTCTTAGCATTTCAAGACCACTGACTTCCTGGAATACAATAGAAAGTTTACAATTGGAGGAGTCACAATTATAACGTTAAAATAATAAGCCGTTAGATCTTTCGTACTAACGGGAAAATTCTTCGAAAATTCAAATAGACTAGTGGCTCATAGAAAAGTCTTGCCAGCACTTGCTCTTCTGATTTTTCAAGTATTTTTATAACAACACACAATATAGTGGAATTGAAAGAAGTGAAAACTTACACATGTAATTGAAATCTTTGTGTATTTGTTTATTATTGAAATCTCCATTTGGCAATTTAGCAACTGCTAAAATTCCAAGAAGACCAGTAAGTTTATCTGAAAATAAAGTAAAAGAGCTAAATGTAGATCAAACAAAACAAATACTTCCAATAAAAAAAAAAATTCATTTATCTATGCACCAAAAGGTTTTTCAAAACAAGAAAATTTAAGAAAGCCATAACGTCGATTAGATCTCAAAACAAGTGATTTTTTATGTGGAATCTAACTTTAATATAAGCTATCTCATATGATTTTTCAAACAGGTCTGCATCAAAAACCCTCCAGATACCTTCAAACTTTTTTGGCACTGAAACTTGACAAGACAGGAAGTCTTCAAATGATTGAGCATTTACAGACACTCCTGAAATAAAGTAGACACCAATCTTTGCACGATTATACCTAATAAGAACTACATTTTTAAAGTCCAATCTTGTTTGCTCATCAAATTCAACTCTTTCATTGTTAATATAGACAGCAAAGCTTTTTCCTTTGTTAAACTCAACCTAAAAGAACAAACAATGAAAATATTGATAAATGATAGTTTCAATAATTAGTCGAAGATTTAGGTGGTAAGGTAGTTTTTTTCATAGGAAAAAAACCTGAATTTAGTGTATAACAGTTTCAAAAACCTAAAAAAAGAAACAATTTTCTAAAATACAGATTAAAAATTTTTTATAGAAAAAAATATTAGACACAAATTTTGTAAAAAATGATTACTTGTACTGTATCACTTTCCATATTTTTAAGAGCAAATGCTTTCAGGGCCGTAGCTTTGGTTTTTTCTAAGCCTTTCATTAACGGTGTCATCCTCCCTTGAAATTCAATGTCTGTGCCATTGTTTATTTGTAAAAGAGTGTATTCCCCATGACCATTAAACGTGAATTTTATGCCATTAAAAGTAGTAAAGTGAGGATCCCCTCTTGTGGCACCTAATAACATATAAAATTTTCTATATCTGTTGAAAAATAAGAAACAGTTTAAATATTGCTTGTGGTCTTACATAAATCTTTTTTTACTGAGAAAATGACAATAAAAGAAAAAAGGGATTGTTAGCTATTGTCATTGGCTTCCGTTACTTGTAAGAGCGAATATGTGGAATTTTTTTTGCACAATTAGAAATATTTCAGTTCTGTTTTGATGAATTAATCCTTCAAATACTTTAGAAAAACACTGTTTGTGTTATAAAAAAAACAAGACTAAATCATTCTAAATCTACTATTTTGAGCTTCATGGAAAAAACTTACTTTCCAAACATTTCCTAAAATTTTTTCACAAAATTGTTAGTAGTTGATCACTTCTTAGCAATGTATTCCGTTGGAAAAAATGTTTTAGAGATAAATCTCATTACATATTTGAAAGATTTCTGAAATATTGTTTTATCCGTTTCTCCATCAAGAAATTAAAATGTTTTGTTAAAAATGGAAATCTCACGCTAATTATCCTCTTACATAAAATTACAAATCACAAACGACCATCAAACTCATACATTAGCGTGTGGTTTTTATAAGCTAAAACATTTAATTTTTCCAGATTATACTTACCAAATAAAAGGGGGCGATAATGCTTGCCGTTATCTGAAGGACGCCTTTGATAATATTTAGCACAATGGAAAATTGAAGTTTTACAGCAAGCAAACCAAGGTAACACATCTTCTTTGAAATGATTCCATAAATTCATTTCAGGAGATGCAAAATTCATAGTTCCTCCCCACGGAGGTCCTACTATTAGTGAACCTTTAGTGCTGTAGCAACATTGTTGACCACCACCTGATGGGCTACGATAAAAATCAACCTGATTAATTTGATTACAATCTTTTCCATGTTCATATAACAACACATATGGAAAATATGATCACGCTTTAATAACTCAGTTAATATTGCTTTGATGTTACATAGCTTTTGCATAATAAATTTGAGGTGAAACTCCATGTATACAGTTTTTTAATTTGTTTTGCTTTAAATACTTTAAAACCCTATGAAATCTCAAAGGTAGAGAACTGTCAAGTTTATTAAGCTATTTTAAATGATAGTGATATTATTGCGCATTATTATGTCAAAGAATTCATAATCAATATATGGGGGTTCCGTTTTTGCGACACCCTGTATAACTGGCACAAAATCATTTGCAGCTTTTAAAACTTTAAAATTACCTTGAGTAATGCAAATCGATATTTATGTTTTTATCTTTGTGTGGGATCCTTGTAACTTATGTCGCTTTTTGTATTATTGCTGTTATTTACACCTTATCTCATTTTTTTTCACAAATAACTTACACATATAACATTCATAAGTGCTCACAACAACATCATGACGATGTAAATAATCAACATGTCTTTAGTGAAGACGTTTTTTTGTTTAGTTCACACATTTCAAATATAAATTTTTTTAGAGGAAGAACAAGGCATAACTGAATTCGGTTTAAGAGGCTATTTTATTATGGTTATAGCTCAACATCTTTTCACGATAGACTGACTGAGGAGAGTTAAAAAAGTTCATTTAGAGCTTACTTACATTTTTTGTTACATTGAAAGTAATATACGGTATTAGAAAATTCAAATAGGTATTTTTATCTACGTGTTGTATTGAATGCAACATATATATACAGATTGCATAAAAGACTGGACAGTTTGGAATATATTTGAAATGTCATTAGCGCGCAAAACTTGTAAAAATCGGTAGTTGAGTGCCAATGTCTCATCTGGCAGTAAAATTGTCACAAAAGATAAATATTTTAAAGCTAAACATTGCGTTACCGAAGCTTTCTTTTAAACTAGCTTGAGCACAAAAATGACACGAAATGCAATTAGAAGACTTAGTGCTAAAATATCGCACATTTTGCTCAAGCTAACAAAGCTCTGGGAATTACGCAAACGCTCGGATTTCAAATAACGAGCTTATTTTGGATTTTTTGTTTCTAAATGCAGTTTTGTAATTATAAGTACTAATTATGCTTAAAGTTGTGATATAAAATGTATAAAATATAGATGAAAATTGACATTATTTTTTGATTACCTGGGAACTTTTGATCGAAAACAAAATGTATTATGAGGATAAGAAATATTGGTGAGTTGTCTTTTAGCACTGGAGTCTTCCATGAATCGCTGATCAGCAGTGACTTGTTGTAAACTTGTCGGGCATGGAGTAAGCTCTTCTATATAGTTAAAGAAATAAATGATTGGAAATTTGCTTACTTATTCAAAAGGAGAATAGTATATTAAAAGCGTATATTATTATAGGGAAATAGTATATTATTATATTTAATATAATCTTCCTTTATTAAACAACACACTACATTAACGTAATGAATTAAGGAGAAATATGTAAAGAAAATCAAAGCATTAAATTAAACCGCTTATTGTAGCTAATAAGCAAAATATAATTCTAAATTTAAATAGCCATAGCCAAAAATTTAGTCTTAATATACATGGCATACGCATCATTCGCATACCTTGTAAATTTCTTGTTTTATTCATATTTAAAAGAGCATGCCATTGTCGGCAGTACGTTTCATTTGCAGCATAAGGCAATAAAAAAAGAGAGCTAAAAAGACGAGTTGATTCATTCTTGTTGTACGACGCACTTATTCTTACGATTCCAATAGAACTGCCAGGATTTCTCTCACTGAAAGTAAAATTAACTGCATCTTGATAAGTTTCTATGAGAAGTTATACTATTTCGTCTAGATACTTTTAAGTCTTCCTTAAAAATAATTGTATTAAGCTCAACTAGGTAAGTTTGCCACATTGTAAATTTCCAATATTTTTTCTTTCGTTTATTTTTTTTAGAATTGATGATTGCAGACATAACTGCTTATAAAAAATCTCGTACTTTCTATGCTTCCGACTGTAAATCCCGATCAATAAAGATTTAAAGCTAACAAAATATTACGTAAGACAAAACATTGCTTACCTTGAGATGTTAAAAACTACTTCATAACTGCCGTTGTTAGAAACATTTTTAAAAGAAGCTAAAGCATCTTGATGGAGAACAAATTTAGAAGAATTGAATATAAAAAGTTCGATGTCTAAACGTAATGCATCGAAGTTCTTTTTATTCCATGTCAAGTTTGTCTTTGTTAAAGATGCCCAATTCTTCACTTCCAATCCTTTTACATCTGGAGGATTTCTTCCAATTGGAACTAAATTAAGAGCAAGCTACACAATATACACTAAGAAGGAATGGTCTAGAAGAAAAGACATTTTAATACGACATGAGAATAATCAATATGATTTTCTAAAGGTAACAAATGATATTTCTAACTGATATACTTTAATATCTTGTTTTTAATAGTCTTTGCTTCTATTTATGTTTTAACTTGTTCTAGTTTGTATTTGTATATTTTTATATTTTTTATTCATATATATTTTATTACTTTTTACAGGGCATGTTTTAAATCTTTGTTTTTATAACACTGAAATAATTTCATCCTCTAAAACTATTAATAAAACCAATAATATTGGCTGTTGTGGGATGCAATTAATAGTATTAATAGTAATAAGAGGCATCCTTTAAGAACATTAGTGAAAATAAACAAATTTACACTGTAGAGCACTAAAAATGACGGCTGCAGTTCCAAATTTTTGAACTTACTTGACCTGAAGTTTCCATTAAAAGTATATGTTATTCCTCCATCTAAAGACAACTCCACAGGAATCCTGCCAGCAACATAGAGTGGTGGTGTGATACAAAAGGCTGCATATTGACTAATGTATTTAGCTGTCGTCTGGAGAGTTTTATTAAAACGACAGATGATATTATTTGTTGGACTAAAGCATGGTCCGCCTAAAAAGACTTTTGTTCCTCCTAATTGAATTCCCGATCTTGGTGACAGCACTAAATCTAAAAATTAAACAAGCTGTCTTATACACTTGCAAATACGTCTGTAGATGTAGAACGTCAAGGTTGGTATAGTCCTGAGAAGGACTGTTTTTGCTGTTGTTTACTGACGTTTCGAAAACCTAGCGGTAGTCATCTTGCGCGTCAAAAAAAATGACTTACAAATAGATGTACAATCAAATGACAAACGGCATTTTAATAAAAAAAAAACTTTCTTTTCTTTCTATATTGAGTAAACCAAAATCTATATATATATATATATACTCAAAATTTTCAAAGGTAATTTGTGTAAGCCACATACTTGTTGATAAACCGCAACCATTATTTTCAATAGTTTCGCCATCAACTTGAAACAACCAAAAGCCAGAAATATTGTAATTGGATGTTGCAGTAATGTTGATAATAGCTGGCGTACCAGAATTTGGAATGTTAAATGATCGATTACCATCACCTGCATTGAAACCAACCTGAAAGAAATTTCGAAAGGTTATTATGTTATTGAATCATTGTTTTGATAGTATACTTAATCAAATTATTTAGCAAAAACCATCAAACTTACTTGCGCATGAAGATGATCGCTATTAGGGCGTTTTGTCCAGCCAATATGATTATAGAGGAATATTGAAAACGCGTGAACCCCATCAGTGGCCAAAATGGTTTGAAATGTGTTCTACATAAAACAACACAACTTTTAAGGCAAAAACAGTTGCTAAAAACATATTGTAAATTGATGCAACTGCTATGCATACGTGAAGGTAATTGAAAAAAAATTGTTTTACTTGTTTCATCTTTAACCTTTCAAATTGCGTTACTAATACATGTTCAAACGTAAAGCTCAGCTGAAAATTGTAATTACTTGCAATATCGTATCATATTTGTGCATTTGAGTTTTGTTTTTCCTTTTCTTACAAGCAACTATCTACAGCCGTTCATCTATATGTACATGTTGAAATAAGTAAATTTTACCAAATAATGAATGCATGACGTGACAATTTTGTTTTAAACATAGCAAAGCCAAATTCTTTTTTTATACTATTAAAAATATAAAGTGATCAAAAATTTCTCCGAAAAAAAGAAAAGTAAAAATTACAGTAGCTATAATCATGACTCTTATCTTTAGAAGTCTGTTGTTTTGCATTTAAAAAACATTGAGGAAATTGAATGCCGACAGGCTACATCACTAATTTTCTATTTCATGACATCACAACTGAATTGCCTTTTAAGAAGATTCTTTGCTGGACATTTAAATTATGAACGTGTCAGGTGATTTAACTGATCGTTTGAACGGTTCGATCAACTGAGATTTGGCATTAGTAGAGCATTTTTTCTCGTGAAGGAAATGTCATGTGATTCCTGACATTCCTTCACATGACATTCCTTTCACGAGAAAACATGAGCCCAACAAAAATGACCTGCTCTCCACTGTGTGACTTCATAGCTCAGTTGGTCAGAGCACTGCACCGGCACCGCAGACGTCATGGGTTCGAATCCAGTTAAGTCACCAGAATTTTTCACGTTCATGAGACAATTGCTTAAATTGTCCAGCAAACTGCGAAGATCATATCTTCATTTAATTTCAAACACCGCACTGCATATAACAATCTTTCAAATGAATCTGCCTTTGCTAAAAAATTTTAATGGTGCATGTACTTGGCACTTGAAAGTAACTTGAAAGTAGAAAGCTACATATATGGAAACGCAATCTTTATGTTGACAAACTATACAATCATGCCAATCAAAAGCCGACAAAAAGATACATTAGCTAGCTGCTTTGGTAAATTATTTTTACGTACATTTATACGAGAATCATCACCGACACTGGGAACATTTGACCATGTCGCAATAAAGACCCATTTTGCCATGAAATTTCTATGACGGACGAAAAAGCTTTGAATATCTTGAGAAATGTTTTTCAGAATATCAGGCTCTTGACTTGTTCTATAAAAGATAGAGCCTCCTTTTCCGGTGTCGACATCCGCCCAGAAAGGTACTATTAAACTACGTTTATCACCAGGAAAAGTTAGTGATAAAACTTTGAGCTTTCTTCATGGAAAGATATCGCTCCATTTGTAAGTACCTAAGAATGTAAGCAAAAAAAAATTAAATCAGGACATAAGTTTTACATACTTGACACAATGCGTATCATATTTAAACTGGAACTATGACATTATTTATTTTTTATAAAGGAAAACTTTGTAACACGGAGTGTGTTTTACGCAGAATTTTAAACGAAATTTTTTATTTGGTAACACTTCACCTCAGAAACGTGTTTACATCTATAAAATAATACTAAAGTTAAGTGTTTTCGTGAAGGTTTTGAGATATTTTTTTATATATTTGACAGCTTTTCAATAAAATCAACGTCCTTCGGGGGAGATGCGGCCGGTGAAATTTTGTAAAAAATCGTAGAAAATGAACTGAAATAACCCTTTCTTTGTCTAAAAGTTGTTACAGCCAGCTACTACGCACCTTTTTGGCATCATTGCTTTGAAATTCAACGATAAAAGTGCTTTCACCAACCATTGGTTATTTAAAAAGACATGCTTGTAGATGTGAACAGCGTCACGCTCTAAAACACGCCGTGCAACAATAGGCAAAAAAATTGAACTTAAATGGAAAGTTTAAACCTCTATAAAGAGATAAATAGTCCCTCAAAGTGATTTCTTTTCTTTTTAAAATCACACCACGCATCAAATTTGCTTAAATGAAAGAAAACACGAAGATCATAGTTCCATTTTAAGTTTTATATTGATATGATAAGAACAATCTTGTGACAATCAATAACCAAAAATCAAATGTTTGTATTCTCATCTAATAGCACAATATTTTTATTACGATCACAAGGTTTTAAAAGAGAAAACATTTGTGAAGCTTCAAGATTTATTCTTACAAAACAATTGGAATTAAACGTTAACATTTAATATTTACTTTATTCGCTTCCTGGCTTTAGTTCTTTGACTGCATGTGGCATTTAAGGTAGACATGCGTGCTTCAACCGTTAGAATCCAGAAAAGAAAACAAAAGGGAAAAGTAATAGGGAAAAAACTCAGGTTTAAGCTGCTCTCCGTGTTGAATTATTTTGTGATTGTAGATATTTTTCAATTCTTACAGCAGAATTTGCTGTAATAAAGCAATCTAGCCCCATTTTATTTCCGATCTCCTTCAAACTGTATGTACATGCATAAACTCCACCAATTTCTATTATCTAAGTTTTCACTTTTCTTTTAAATCTTGATGCTTGTCTAATGCATGCTGTCTTATTTGCTTTCAACACAATAAATTATATTATTAGCTATGCCTTCCTTAGCAGTGAAGTGATTTGATTGGAAACAAATAGAACCTGGAACGTAGCGCCTGAACAGATATCCCAACACGCAGTATACGGCTTGTATAGATACTTGTAAATATTAAAATTACAGTAAATGAATATTTAGTCAGTGGACAAGGATGCTAATTTTTTAGCACTATTATGTAAAAATCTTGATAAAAATTACATGAGGTATGAAACTGCATGAGAAAATAATATTCACGTGATAATTCCTTATATTGGTTACAGCAATTCAAACTTTGTTTGAAGAAAAAGCATAATGAATGAATTGAATGTTTTTTGACACAAAATCAAAAATTTCTTTATTCAAGTAACACAAAAATTTCTTTGTCCCTTTGCTGATTTGCATATTCTTAAGAATTTAGAAGCACCTTTTAAATTTTCGAAATTTTTAATATCACCGGAAATTTTTGCAATCGTATTCGCTATGTTATATCAACACAGCTTTCCGCGTACAGAAATAACAAAGTAAACACTATAATTTATACAAGAAATAAATCCTACGTTTTAACACTTGACCATTTGTTCAATTATTAAAGTATAAACGGGCTTATTTATTATTGGTTTACGTTTCTATTTATGTGTTATGCATTACAAATACGTGTTAGGGATATTACTATATAGCTTCGTAAATGATTCTAAAGACAAACAGCATTGATACGTTTTAAAAGATTATATATATTTATAGATAGACAGACAGAAAAACCAACAGAGTCAAACGTTTTATCTAAGTGTTATCAATGATACTTTTGTAGCCATTTGTATTTATCTACAATGTGAACCTTTCACTCATGACATTACTCATGACATTTCAAATAATATATATATATATACTGAACAAAAATAGCAACTATTGATATTTATATTAAGTTATCGATAGTAAATCATCAATACTTACACGCAAGGTGCTACGAGCTTCGTCAAAGAAGAGAAACGAAGGTGAAAGAGATACAATACTTGAGCCGCCATCATCTTCAAATGTATCATTATTCTCAGTTCCATAAGGATAAAGTTTAGCACGCAAATAAACCAAGTGTAAAAGATTACTTAATATGAATAAAAACAACAAACCGTTTACATTCGCCATGTTGTTTTGACGTATGATGCATATTTGTCAGAGGAGACATCAAATACATGCTGTTGAAGCAATTTAAGTAACAAATTTGAATATGAATGCATTTTAACGTCATAGAAATTACGCTTTGAGCGCCATTTTTAATGATTAATTAAGAAATTGAAAGGGTTTAAAGAAAACAAAAAAAAGATCCCAAATATTGGTGGCGTAGCATGCCAGTAAAGCTCTGTGTACACGAGAGTTAAGTGGAATCTAATTCGTGCTTAGTGGCGAAAGCTAGTCGCTCTCGTGCGCGCGTGCTGTTTCCGGCGTCTTTTACCATTCCAGGCAAGACTTGCAAATATCTAACATGTTTGACTCAAATGAGTTAAATTCTGCGTCATTTTCTACTTTTGATAAAGAAGATGAAATAGCACTTTTATACCTGTTGCTAAAACGCAATGCCGTACAGGCCCATACTGAGTGTAATAACAAACACCATTAATTACCTGTTTGAGAAGATTTTTTCGTTATTTCCTCAAAAGCAGACCCTCTATTGTCCAGGTTTCTTTAATCTGCAGCTCAAACATCATATAGGCATTGTTAATCAGGCCAGAGATCAATTAGTTTATGATCTAAAAGTGCTCCTTCGACTAAATCATGTTGTTTTTACGGGGACGCCATTTTGGTTTGATATGAACTTAATGAGCATGCGCTGTGATAGAAACAAAACAGCAAATTGCGTCAAGACGCTGCACACAAACATATCAATGAAGCATTTCGCCACGCGTGTAAAAAATATCAAACAGGTTACATATTCGCCAGTCATGGCGGATTGATTCATTGTACGCCAATTAATTTTCCCTTAATTTTCAATTCAAATTACATTCAGAAAAACACTATTGGTTTTTAATTTCTAAAGATTACAATTTCACCAATAGATTTGCCTCTAAGGTACTTAGAAATATAGTACGCATACAATGTACATGTTAATGTCTTATAAAGACCTCAGCTTTCAATTAACATCAATGGCGTTAAACTATTGTAATGATTGACATGAGTAAATGATCAATTAAGAAATAAAAGATGTTTACTGAGTTTGCACAGGCTTATGCAAACCGAGGAGACCTTTGGGAGAACTCAGGAACTTATCAGTGCAAGCCTGAGACCGAAGGTCGACGGTGGCACATGCTCAGAGTTCTCACAAACGTCTCCAAGGTTTGCATAAGCCAGTGCAAACGCGAAAGACATCCTTTATTTCTTTTATAAAATAAAAACAATGCGAAAAAAGACAAACATTTTAATTTTAATTGATTTGCAAATTTTCTTTGACTGATTGATGTTTTAGATTGACTTGATTGGTTGAGCTCAGATGCGTTTTGCAATGGCTAATGCAAACTTAGCTCTAGACCAATCAGCACACGAGCTTCTTTGTGTTTATTTTATAAAAAATATTGCGATATAACACTAAAAGAAAAACAACAGAAATTTAGGCCTATGGGCTACACAACTTCTTCTTCTGGGAAATTGGCTATCCACTTTAAAACCAGGTAATGCAAAACCGACAGTACATTTTATGTGGTACTGTCCATGGAGCCAAGTTTCAATTGATTTTTGTTGTCCTTTCCAATCTTGTGACTACTTGTCGTCATCCGCGACTAAGCTCGTTATCCCAAAGTGGAAACTTTTCGATCTACCTCAAGTAAATCGCGAACATTCTAAAACTGGATAGAACTTTTGCTACTGAAATATGACAATGGCCCTTCATTTAGTGGTCGCAAAATATACCACAGAAAAAGAATTTGAACACTGCAGAATCACGCCTTTATAGCTAGCTGGTAACAGTGACGCCTAGCGCTTTGTGCGTACGCTGATAAAGGCCATTAAAACAAGTTCAGTGGAGGGAGCAAATTGGAAAAAGATTGCAATATTTCCTTTTCAACTACTGGAAAGTAGACGGCAGAGCAGCTCCTATTTGGCTGCAAAATCAAAACCAAACTACCAGCAAAACAGTTGTTAATACCAGTAGATACAGAAGCTAGTCACAAAACCATGAAGCGAAGAATAAGATGAATATATATATACTGACAAAAAGCAGCAAATAAAGACCAGTAGCATTTGCGTAATGGAGATGGTACTGGTCAAAAAGGAACGAAAGAAAAAGTTCTCTTTGCATTATATTACAAAACAACAATCGTTCCCAAAAAAAAGGTACTATAGTGAGGTACTGTATGTACCAAAACAGATGGGAAAAATAACTAGGAATTCCTCGTATTTCAAAAAATTAACTTAACTCGTAGAACAGAACAGTTTGTAAACGTTCCGAACGACACTGAAAGTTAAGATGAGGACAATAAAACAAATATAGTGTTGTGTTGAGGAAGGCAAAATTTCAATTTAAAATGGAGAAATGTAGTTCTGTTAAATATAACATAAAGAATAGAGGCATTGAGTTGATAGTAAATAACGCTGAAGAATAAAATAAAGATATTACACTTACATTACTCTAAATATTACAATAGTAAATATAAAATACTGATTTCAAAAGAACAAGAGCAAACATGCATGTATGAATATTTCTGACCTCCCCGTTAATACACACCTAAACACAAAGACTTAAGCATCAAAGATGCGTTGACAGTATATTTTAATCACCATAAATCTATGTATTGAAATCCACCAACTCAAATACAACTCAAATACAACTCAAATACAACATGTTTTTTTATGTAATTTGTAAAGATTTCGGGGAATTCAGAGAACATTTTGGGGATGAGAAATTTACAATAGCCTTCGACTCTCAAATTCAAATGATATTCTGAAAATTTACAGAAAGAAATTCACTTAGTTCAGTTTTACTGTCTATCATTGAAACTGAATTTTATTTATGAACGATGGCTCAAACCGTTAATTTTAAAGTAGTTTATGGTTGAAATCACGCATTGTTCAACCGTTAACCATATAAGAACTACTCAGACGCAAATACACGAAATACGTACACAAGTGGGTAGCCTACGTATGCCAAGTGACCTTAAATTTAAGTCGAATAATGAAAATATAACAGTATAGGTATATTTAATATGTATATACGACTTCTTTGATATTTTAAGAATGTGTTTTGTTTTCACTATTTAGTGAAACGAACACGTAGCTTTCCAGCTCATTGTATGTCACGTAATAGTATTTCATTGTACACATTTCATATGTCATATACAGGCTTGTGTCATTTTTTTCTTGTAAAATTGCGCTAAGCTGATGTAATTTTTTTAACAACTCAAATACAACATGTTTTTTTATGTAATTTGTAAAGATTTCGAGGAATTCAAGAATATTTGGGGGACGAGAAACTTACAATAGCCCTTCGACTCACAAATACATATGACATTCTGACAATTTACTGAAAGAAATTCACTTAGTTTAGTTTTACTGTCGAGCATTGAAATTGAATTTTATTTATAAAAATTTTAATGATAGCCAATTTTTCAATTTATTTTCATTATGACACACCTTTAAATTAAATTAACTGCAAACATTCAGAAGTCTCATATTATTAAAGAAGCATTATCACACCACATCCACCCTAAGCAATATATAAATAAAGCTAAAAAATCTATGTTTGAACAAAAATTGATTCATTCTTTATCCTTATCATAAAATTTTTATCCAATTTCCCTCAGCACAAAACTAGTTAACTACTGACTATTTCCATTAGCATTGACTGCTACCAACAAATTGTACATGCGGTTGAACATTATGCATATGAAAAATGCCTTGTATCTTTAACACTCGATAAGCTTCTTTTCTTAACAGCGGTCGTTTCCAAAAAAATATATAATTGAATTAAAGCTTGCGTTAAGAGTAATGCTTGTTGAGTACCAAGAATGGACTATTCTGTATACAAGTTTGTCTGTTTGAATGAAATACAAGCTAAGCACAAGCCCAGGAAGATAACACAGGTAAAAAATGAAAACAACGAAGGCACAAGATCTTGCCAATTTTGACTCTTGAATAAAACGTTTTTTTTTCTCTTTTCAGTGATGTGTCAGTTCTTCGAGAGTGAGTATTTTCTCTACCAGCAGAAGCAAAACGCTTTCGAACAGCAATGAATATTCTCATGTATGAAAAAGTGTTGAGGATTAAACTTACACCAATTACGAAAACCATTGCAAAGTAATATGCAATAGCTGATATTGTTGCTATAGGAACGCCAAGAAAAAGCACTACCGTGGAAACAGCCATGTAAATAAGGATTTTGTTCTTTGTAAGAGAGTTTCGATGAGTTATAGGATGTAGAACAGCAATATATCTTTCAAATGTTAACGCACAAAGAGACGCTAGAGATAAACCACCAGTAATCAATGCAGTAGAACTAAATATAAATATCTCGGTACAACTAACTTGGCCAACCATTTCAGCGTAAAACAGATATGTGAATAAAGGTATTGATATTGTAACAACACATAAGTCAACCAATGATTGAAGCATGATCAAGAAGAAACACATTTTGCCTTTCAATTTGCGACTTTTACAAAATGTAACGACGCTCACCATGTTTAAAAAAAATCCAGGTAAAATCAAAGCACAGTTCACGATGCATACCGCCAATTGATTTTGAACGTATTTCTGTGATGGAAAATGAGTTATAATGAACGATGGACTGTCAAAAGAAGAACAAGGTTTTATACTAAACGACGTATTCATTTTTACTTTACAATTCGACTTGCTCGTGTTCAGCTGTTCTGTATTATTGAAAATTGCAACCTTTTTAAAGTGTTTAATCATAAATTAATTAGACATGATTAACATAATCAAATAAAAAACACAATCGTGCTGGTTGATGTATTTGATTTATGCAAATATCATATAACATTTTGCAGTCTTTGGCAAACAAGGAGAAATAAAAACATCGAATTTACATCATTATTTTGCTTGCATTTTATAAACGACTTAACGTTTTATCTGTTCAATTTAAAATGATTTGTGTTTTCAAAATACAAGACAAAAAAAGAATAATGATTTAAAACGCGTTACAAATGAATGAGATAATTTACTCAATCCCTAAGCAATGATATCCAGGATGCCTATGGCTATAATACTTGATTTAATCTTTGGCAAGTTTAAACAGGAAGAGATCTTATGAATACATAAATTTGTTGTTTTTCCTCTGGCTGTATTGATAGTGAGATTTTGTAAACTTTTGTATATTTTTAATCAGTTTTATTTATAAAGCTGACATGTCATTTGCACAGTTTTTAATTAAAACAAGAAGCCCATGATGCGTTCACTTGGGCTACTCAGGAACATGTTTTTACGCATAAAAATACTTAATCCATCGGGACAACTTGGTCCCATATATGAAAACCGCCAATTTAAAAAAATCGCATTGTGAACATGTTGGTAGCTGTGTGTATCTAACTGTCGCAGAAAAAATATCGCAGGCCTAAAAACATATTTTTGCAGGAAAAAAGATGGAAAGATAATGTAGAATTCACGGGAAGACTTTATTTCTATGTTTGCACACTTGAATGTACTCTTGAATTAACGTTCTTTGGTGTGAACATTGAAATATGCACTATAGCGCTTAAAATTATTCATGATTTGTGTTAGTTATACATATCCAATAATAGATATGTTTGATATAAAGTACTTTACATGTTTGTAGATATTGTACATTGTCCAGGTTAGTACAGTCACGAGGACTGTCGATGACTGACGTTTCGGTTGTAGTCAACTACACAAAAGTGTAACGATACTCGCGGGTTAAACCATCAATTTTAAAGTAGTTTATGATTGAAATCACGCATTGTTCAACCGTGAACCATACAAGAACTACTCAGACACAAATACACGAAATGCGTACACAAGTGGGTAGCCTACGTATGCCAAGTAACCTTAAATTTAAGTAGATTAATGAAAATATAACACTATATGTAGATTTAATATGTATATACGACTTCTTTGATATTTTAAAAATGTGTTTTGTTTTAACTATTTAGTGAAACGAACACGTAACTTTCCAGCTAATTGAGTGTCACGTGACAGTATTTTATTGAACACATTTCATATGTCATATACAGGCTCGTGTCATTTTTTTCTTGTAAAATTGCGCTAAACTGATGTAATTCTTTTAACAACTCAAATACAACATGCTTTTTTATGTAATTTGTAAAGATTTCAATGAATTCAGAGAACATTTTGGCGATGAGAAACTTACAATAGCCCTTCGACTCTCAAATTCAAAGGACATTCTAAAAATTTACGGAAAGAAATTTTTAGTTTAGTTTTACTGTCGAGCATTAAAATTGAATTTTATTTATAAAAATTTTAATGATAGCCATTTTTTCAATTTATTTACATTATGACAAACCTTTAAAATAAATTAACTGTAAACATTCAGAAGTCTCGTATTATTAAAGAAGCCGTATCACACCACATCCACCCAGAGCAATATATAAATAAAGCTAAAAAATGTATGTTTGACCAAAAATTAATTCATTCTTTATCCTTATCATAAAATTTTTATCCAATTTCCCTCAGCACAACACTAATTAACTACTAGCTATTTCCATCAGCATTGACTGCTACCAACAAATTGTACATGTGGTTGAACATTATGCATATGAAAAATGCCTTTTATCTTTAACACTCGATATACTTCTTTTCTTAACAGCGGTCGTTTCCAAAAAAATATAATTGAATTAAAGCTTGCGTTAAGAGTAATGCTTGTTGAGTACCAAGAATGGACTATTCTGTATACAAGTTTGTCTGTTTGAATGAAATACAAGCTAAGCACAAGCCCAGGAAGATAACACAGGTAAAAAATAAAAACAACGAACGCACAAGATCTTGCTAATTTTGACTCTTGAATAGAACGTCTTTTTTCACTTTTAATTGATGTGTCAGTTCTTCGAGAGTGAGTATTTTCTCTACCAGCAGAAGCAAGACGTTTTCGAACAGCAATGAATATTCTCATGTATGAGAAAGTGTTGAGGATAACACTTAGACCAATTACGAAAATCATTGCAAAGTAATATGCAATAGCTGATATTGTCGCTATAGGAACGCCAAGAAAAAGCACTACCGTGGAAACAGCCATGTAAATAAGGATTTTGTTCTTTGTAAGAGAGTTTCGATGAGTTATAGGATGTAGAACAGCAATATATCTTTCAAATGTTAACGCACAAAGAGACGCTAGAGATAAACCACCAGTAATCAATGCAATAGAACTAAATATAAATATCTCGGTACAACTAACTTGGCCAACCACTTCAGCGTAAAACAGATATGTGAATAAAGGTATTGATATTGTAACAACACATAAGTCAACCAATGATTGAAGCATGATCAAGAAGAAACAGATTTTGCCTTTTAATTTGCGACTTTTACAAAATGTAACGACGCTCACCACGTTTAAAAAAAGTCCAGGTAAAATCAAAGCACAGTTCACGAGACATACCGCCAATTGATTATGAACGTATTTCTGTGATGGAAAATGAGTTATAATGAACGATGGACTGTCAAAAGAAGAACAAGGTTTTATACTAAACGACGTGTTCATTTTTACTTGGCAATTCGACTTGCTCGTGTTCAGCTGTTCTGTATTAATGAAAATTGCAACCTTTTTAAAGTGTTTAATCATAAATCAATTAGACATGATTAACATAATCAAATAAGAAATACAATCGTGCTGGTTCATGTATTTGATTTATGCAGATATCATATAACATTTTGCAGTCTTTGGCAAACAATGAGCAATAAAAACATCAAATTTACATCATTATTTTGCTTGCATTTTATAAACGACTTAACGTTTTATCTGTTCAATTTAAAATCATTTGTGTTTTCAAAGTACAAGACAAGAAAAGAATAACGATTTAACACGCGTTACAGATGAATAAGATATTTTACTCAATCCCTAAGAAATGATATTTAGGATGCCTATGGCAATATTACTTAATTTGATCTTGGGCAAGTTTAAACAGGAAGAGATCTTGTTGTTTTGCTCTGGCTGTATTGATAGTGAGATTTTGTAAATTTTTGTATATTTTTAATCACTTTTATTTAAAAAGCCGTCACGTCATTTGCACAGTTTTTAATTAAAACAAGAAGCCCATTAGGCGTTTACTTGGGCTACTCAGGAACATGTTTTTACGCATAAAAATACTTAATCCATCCGGACAACTTGGTCTCATATATGAAAACCGCCAATTTAAAAAAAAACGCATTGTGAACATGTTGGTAGCTGTGTGTATCTGCCACAGAAAAAATATCGCAGGTTTAAAAACACTATTTTGCAGAAAAAAGATAGAAAGAAAGATAATGCAGAATTCGGGAGAAGACTTTATTTCTATGTTTGCACACTTGAATGTACTCTTGAATTAACGTTCTTTGGTGTGAACATTGAAATATGCACTATAGCGCTTAAAATTATTCATGATTTGTGTTAGTTATACATATCCAATAATAGATATGTTTGATATAAAGTACTTTACATGTTTGTAGATATTGTACATTGTCCAGGTTAGTACAGTCACGAGGACTGTCGATGACTGACGTTTCGGTGGTAGTCAACTACACAAACATGTAACGATACTCGCGGGATGAACCGCTAATTTTAAAGTAGTTTATGGTTGAAATCACGCATTGTTCAACCGTAAACCATACAAGAACTAGTCAGACCTATATACACGAAATGCGTACAATGGGTAGCCTACGTATGCCAATTGACCTTAAATTTAAGTAGAATAATGAAAATATAACACTATACGTATATTTAATATGTATATACAACTTCTTTGATATTTGAAAAATGTGTTTTGTTTTCACTATTTAGTGAAACGAACACGTAACTTTCAAAGTCATTGTATGTCACGTGACAGTATTTTATTTTACACATTTCATATGTCATATACAGGCTTGTGTCATGTTTTTCTTGTAAAATTGCGCTGATGTAATTTTTTTAACAACTCAAATACAACCTGTTTTTTTATGTAATTTGTAAAGATTTCGAGGAATTCAATAATATTTTGGGGATGAGAAACTTACAATAGCCCTTCGACTCTCAAATTCAAATGACATTCTGACAATTTACTGAAAGAAATTCAGTTAGTTTAGTTTTACTGTCGAGCATTGAAATTGAATTTTATTTATAAAAATTTTAATGATAGCCATTTTTCAATTTATTTACACTATGACACAACTTTAAGGTAAATTAATTGTAAACATTCAGAAGTCTCATATTATTAAAGAAGCCGTATCACACCATATCCACCCAGAGCCTTATATAATTAAATCTAAAAAATGTATGTTCGACCAAAAATTGATTCATTCATTGTCCTTATCATAAAATTTTTGTCCAATTTCCCTCAGCACAACACTACTTGACTACTGGCTATTTCCATCAGCATTGACTGCTACCAACAAATTGTACATGTGGTTGAACATTATGCATATGAATAATGCTTTTTATCTTTAACACTCGATAAGCTTCTTTTCTTAACAGCGGTCGTTTCCAAAAAAATATAATTGAATTAAAGCTTGCGTTAAGAGTAATGCTTGTTGAGTACCAAGAATGGACTATTCTGTATACAAGTTTGTCTGTTTGAATGAAATACAAGCTAAGCACAAGCCCAGGAAGATAACACAGGTAAAAAATGAAAACAACGAAGGCACAAGATCTTGCCAATTTTGACTCTTGAATAAAACGTCTTTTTTCACCTTTCAGTGATGTGTCAGTTCTTCGAGAGTGAGAATTTTCTCTACCAACAGAAGAAAAACGCTTTCGAACAGCAATGAATATTCTCATGTATGAGAAAGTGTTGAGGACTACACTTACACCAATTACGAAAAGCATTGCAAAGTAATATGCAATAGCTGATATTGTTGCTATAGGAACGCCAAGAAAAAGGACTACCGTGGAAACAGCCATGTAAATAAGGATTTTGTTCTTTGTAAGAGAGTTTCGATGAGTTATAGGATGTAGAACAGCAATATATCTTTCAAATGTTAACGCACAAAGAGACGCTAGAGATAAACCACCAGTAATCAATGCAGTAGAACTAAGTATAAATATCTCAGTACAACTAACTTGGCCAACCACTTCAGCGTAAAACAGATATGTGTATAAAGGTATTGATATTGTAACAACACATAAGTCAACCAATGATTGAAGCATGATCAAGAAGAAACACATTTTGCCTTTCAATTTGCGACTTTTACAAAATGTAACGACGCTCACCACGTTTAAAAAAAATCCAGGTAAAATCAAAGCACAGTTTACAAGACATACCGCCAATTGATTATGAACGTATTTCTGTGATGGAAAATGAGTTATAATGAACGATGGACTGTCAAAAGAAGAACAAGGTTTTATACTAAAAGACTTGTTCATTTTTACTTTACAATTCGACTTGCTCGTGTTCAGCTGTTCTGTATTATTGAAAATTGCAACCTTTTTAAAGTGTTTAATCATAAATTAATTAGACATGATTAACATAATCAAATAAAAAATACAATCGTGCTGGTTCATGTATATGATTTATGCAGATATCATAAAACATTTTGCAGTCTTTGGCAAACAATGAGCAATAAAAACATCAAATTTACATCATTATTTTGTTTGCATTTTATAACGACTCAACGTTTTGTCTGTTCAATTTAAAATCATTTGTGTTTTCAAAGTACAAGACAAGACAAAAAATAATGATTTAACACGCGTTACAGATGAATGAGATAATTTACTCAATCCCTAAGCAATGATATGCAGGATGCCTATGGCAATATTGCTTGATTTGATCTTGGGCAAGTTTAAACAGGAAGAGATCATATGAAAACATAAATTTCTTGTTTTAGCGCTGACTGTATTGATAGTGAGATTTTGTAAATTTTTGTATATTTTTAATTACTTTTATTTAAAAAGCCGACACGTCATTTGCACAGTTTTTAATTAAAACAAGAAGCCCATGATGCGTTCACTTGGGCTACTCAGGAACATGTTTTTACGTATAAAAATAGTTGCCAAACAGCACAGTGAAATTTACGACAATGCAATCTCATGCGTCGTTCTTGTCATTTGTGACATTTATGGGTGAAATGACACAGGGAAGATTTTGATAGGAAGACTTCGTGTCGGTCTTGCGTGCTTTGTGTTGTCTTGCAACAACGAAAGAAAATCCGAATTTTAAACTCGGGCTAATGTTTGGTTGGCAGAGTTCAAAAAGTGACTAGGTGATAAGAGGGGAATGTTAAAAAGACATACCTCAAGATATCTTAAGAAATGAAACAAGAAATTTCACTATTTTGAACAATTGTGTATATATCGTTCTATCTTTAAAAACCTGTCCCAAAATGGAAACGCTACTTAAGATAACATTTTTAGAACGGTCGTTACAAGTCGTAGATCACGATGCTCGTTTTAGAGGCTTTACTGCACGAGTCGTAAAAGAGTTCCATTTGTTGAATAATTTAGCTTTTATAACAAAGGTTTAAAGCATTTTATTACAAAATTTTTAGGAGAATGTTAATCGTACGTAGTTTATTGTCTTGTAAAAAAAAAGGAAACTTTGAATACGAAGAGACAACTCAAAGAGTTGCTTACTGTAATCCTACATTTGTCACCTGTGGACTATTCTTTTGAGTAGAGGAAGGCCGTGTGAATGTCTTTTAAACTCATTCGATACGATGTGCGGTGTCTTCAGCAATATTTGAAGTAATTTTTGGGTCTAAAATATTTTAGTTTTAGCAGATTAGACCACGGATTTCGAGATAAAACGTTTTTATCAGAGATTATAAAATTAACACAATAAAACGCGTGCTATGCTTAGTCCGTAGCTGTGTTTGCAGTAGTCTGTGCAAACTGTTGTGAGCTCGATTAATTAAATCAAAGAAAACAACCTGCCAATCAAACGTAAAAACACATGTTAGAGTAAAATTAAAGAAAATTAAAATATTTATTTGAAATTTATATGTTCCACATTAGATATTTAAAAGACTTAAAACATTTTTATTCCGTGTTTGCACGCCTTAACTAAACTTCGGAGACGTTTGCGAGAACCCACGAGCAGGTGCACACCCTCAACCTTCGGTCTCGGGCCTTCACTAATCTGCTTTCAAGTTCAATCACGCGTCTCCTTGGCCGTTTAGCATAAGCCTGTGCACATCAATAAGCATCTTTTATATATTAAGTACAATTGATAATCATTTACGCGTAAACTTTTTTCTATCTATCTTTCACGGAAAACGCTACACTGTTTTGATATTATTTTTCGTAAAATTTTTATTACTTTGGGACACGAAAGTATATAAGCAAAATATACTGAAGTTACACAACCAAGTTGTAAACAACTAATTTCGCAATCGGTTTTTTAATTAATGCAAAAACTGAATTATTTATAAAGCAGAATAAATTATGCGACAGGGCACCATATGCCTCATGTATACATATATAATATGAATTAAATGAAAGTACAGAGACAAAATGTAACAATGTTCTACCATTCCATCTAAACCATTCCACCTAGTTTAGGTTCACGAACTGTTAGTTTATGAATTGTTATAGTTTTTTATGTTCTTTATTTGCATGGGAACTAATAAGTTTTTGATGCAGTTATGTTTATGTTTAATTTAGTTGAAGTGATTTCTTTGTATCGCTATTTTGAGTGAAATTAACTGGTAAATAAAGCTTGTTATTATTCACTATTTGAGCATTCTCGGCTGTGATTGGTCAACTGCTTGCGGATAATTCTCGATATCTGCAGGTTATGACGTCATAACCTGCAGATAATAGTTTCTACAAATACGGACGCCATCAAAAGCCAGTTTTGAAAAAAATCAAACAGCGATATTTGTCAGTTTCTAAAAAGGACGAGGAAAACACTAAAAAAGCGGTGAGCCTGGCTTTGAACACATTTACAACATATTTAAACGAGATGAACTTCAATAAACGCGTCTGACAAAAACAAATTAGTGAAGGTTTGAAAAATGTTTTATATTGATATGTTTCGATAATACTTCAGTGAAGAATAAAACAATTATTGAATTCGTTTTTCGCATGACATCAAGAATTATTCAGACCTTGGTCAATGTTATACGCATCAGCTTTGCATTGGAAGAGAACATCCGACTTCGGTCTGAATAATTCTTGATATCATACTCAAACTCATGCAATAATTGCTTATTGAAATCGTCTCATTCATCTTCATAAAATGATTTATATTATAGATTTGAGATCATGCGGCAGAAATTCTGCGGCATAAATAATGCTAAATTTTTTTAAAGCAGATTTTTTGTGTGATTCTTTCATAGTAGAATTTTATTCAGAACAAACAATTTCTTCATTGACGGGCAAACTAAACTGCTGAGAAAAACTTACAGTGAAAGCTTAAATTTCGATTATGAACAAGTCAAATATTTTGTAAGGGTCATTATTTCGCACCTAACACGCTAATTTTACAACTGTCTTCACAACGTAGGTAATTTTGCTTGGAAAAACGTTAGACCAAAAAAAAAAGGAAGGAGTTCTGTATAACGAATTAAGAGATAGAAAAGAAAGTAAATGGAGCTGAGTTTTTAAAAGATATTTAATTCAACACATTTATTTATGATGAAGGTGCACCAAAACCTCCACCACCACGACCAAAGCCACCACCACGCTAAATAAAAAAACACATATCGTTTACCTCAAAATATTTACTTTAAACAAAATCTCAGTAGAGACAAGAGGGAGGGATGTCATTAACAATATTTATTACATGGCAAGCGTCACTTTCGGATAAACGGTGCACTTTGATTGGCTCATAAACATTTTTGCCAGGCCATTGTTTTCCCGTAATCAACCACGGTCCAAAACGCGTAGTTTTACGGTCAAATGTAAGCAAATTTCGAAATGCAAACAGCAAAACGCAATAAAACAAAACCAAAAGTATTTACGAATGTTTGTTGAAGGAAAACACTTGGAAACAGTTTAACTATCCAGACGATACAATTTAAAATGAAAACTAGAAAAGTGAAAGGCAGCGCGTGCAAAACAGCAAAGACGAGAAAGAAAGCAAGCTTTGTTTCAGGTCAAATGATGCCATATAAAAAACTTTCAATAACCTCGCTTTCTTGGTCTTTACTGGGAATATTGGACCTCTGTATTTTTGTACAAACGTCGCACTACGCGCCACAAGTTATTCCTGTTGAAATTCCTAAATTGTTGTAAGTTAAAACGTTTTGCGTAGTTCAGAATGTTGTGAAAATTTTCGAGAAGATTTATCGGATGAACAGTATTGAATCGTTTCCTTTTGCCAAAATCATTTAACGCTTGGCTGAGTCACGGCTACCCGTGCTCGTTTAATCAACTCCTTAGTTTCAACGTTTAGTTTAAAAGAACTAATAAAACATAGATCGTTTAAACATATATGTAATTAGGTCGCGTGCCACAACACAAAGACTCTTTGATTTCCAATCAATGTAGACGAACAATAAGATGAACAAATTGCGACGACTTAAATTTTGTTCACATCGTTTTAATATCATACAAAGTATTGGTGACAAACAGTTAATCCATCCGGACAACTTGGTCTCATATGTGAAAACAGCCAATTTAAAAAAATGGCATTGTCAACATGTGGGTTGCTGTGTGTATCCAACTGTCACAGAAAAAATATCGCAGGTTTAAAAACACTATTTTGCAGAAAAAGATAGAAAGAAACATAATGCAGAATTCACGGAAAGACTTTATATGTTTGCACACTTGAATGTATTCTTAAATTAATGTTCTTTGGTGTGAACATTGAAATATGACACTATATCGCTTGAAATTATTCATGATTTGTGTTAGTTATACATATGCAATAATAGATATATTTGATTTAAAGTAGTTTACATGTTTTTAGATATTGTACATTGTTCAGGTTACTACAGTCACGAGGACTGTCGATGACAGACGATTCGGTGGTAGTCAACTACACAAACATGTAACGATACTACCGGGTTAAACCGTTAATTTTAAAGTAGTTTATGGTTCAACCGTCAACCATACAAGAACTACTCAGACACAAATACACGAAATGCGTACACAAGTGGGTAGCCTACGTATGCCAAGTGACCTTCAATTTAAGTAGATTAATAAAAATATAACACTATATGTATATTTAATATGTATATACAACTTCTTTGATATTTTAAAAATGTGTTTAGTTTTCACTATTTAGTGAAACGAACACGTAACTTTCCAGCTCATTGTATGTCACGTGACAGGGCTCAGATCCGAGATAAGTGAAGTTGTTGAAATTTCTCATAAATTTTAATGATTAATTCCTTATCGCCTTCAATGAAAATAATTTTTTGCTTTAAATAATGTATCATCATAAACTTTTTGTTCAAAGCCTTCTAACGTCTTCCTACTTTTCATATGTCTTCCTACTCTTCATATGTCTTCCTACTCTTCATACGTCTTCCTACTCTTCATATGTCTTCCAACTTTTTATACGTCTTCCTACTCTTTACACGTCTTCCTACTCTTCATATGTCTTCCTACTCTTCATATGTCTTCCTACTTCCTTCCTTCTTCCCATTGTCTACGCTTTATTGTCTTCCCTTCATTCTTCTCTTCGTCTTCCTAATCTTCGTTCGTCTTCCTACTCTTCATACGTCTTCCTACTCTTCATACGTCTTCCCATTCTTCATACGTCTTCCTACTCTCAACGTCTTCAAACTTAGCCAATAACTCGATATGTTTTATGACTCGCGTTGATTTATATACGTACGCGTAGAAGACAAATTTCTAACTAATTTTTCCACGATTTCAGTGCCGATGGCAAACAACGTTTGAAAGTAAATGATTTGAACCCGGGAGTATCGTTACATGTTTGTAAATGTAGATCGTCCAGATTAGTATAGTCTTTGACTCTGAAGATGACTACCGCTAAGGTTGTCGAGACGTCAGTGAACAACAACAAAAACAGTCCTTCTCAGGACTATAGCAACATAGACGATCTACATTTACAAGCATGAAACAACGTTTGATTCTTCAAAGCTAAGATATGCATTTAATTGTATTTCCTGCTCATAATTTGCCATCTATCAAATGTCGATGTTTATTGTCCTGATATCTTTAGACGATACGTAGATCACGAAAATAACATTTGTAATTCGTACATGACTTGAAAGCAAAAAAATTCATTTGCTTTCTAATTGGAAAGAATCGAACATTATATATGTAATTATTAAAGTACTGATATCTGTCATCATTAGTTGTCAGCGAAGGCAGCATTAGTGTATACTATCATGGCGGTCTTTCGTCATGAAAACATACATGCGAAGCTTTGTGAAGAGTGCGAGACATAACTTGTCCAATTAATAATTCGAGCTCATATTCGATTCTACATGAATAGGCTGTGTCATTCAAGTGTATCACAGAATGTTGTTAATTTTAATTAAAAACATATTCATAATTATCGAATACAATTCTTTGTCGACTGCACAAACTTAATACTTGATATCAGAGGCAAATGTACGTTTCTCATCATAACGGATTATTGCATAAAGTTTGATATGTATCATGCGCTTAGAGGATTTTAACACACAGTACAAGTTTTAATGCCGTAAAGCTTCGATCACAAAGCACAAGTAAGCACTAGAGATATGACAAACGCGCTCAACCGCTATTCTTCGTCATAGTTCACAAATCGTACAATCACGGTAGATTACGACAGGCAGAGCGAGACACTTTTTAAACAGCATAGTAAAATAAGTTTTTAAAAATCTCGCACTTGTACTCTGCTCAACAAGCTAACAAAATTGAACATGCTGTAGCAACCTAACCTACAATTAACTCTTGATCGTTGGTAGTATACTGATGAAAACAGAACAGACTATCTAGTCAGCAATGAATTTTAATACTTACGAACTCTGGATTAAAATTTGAACCAGCACCACCTTTTGGTTCGGATGCTGGACCACGTCGATACGCCTCGCGGTCAGCGGTATCAGTTGGTGGTCCTGAAGGTCTTGGTGCTTCTATAATGAGTGGTACAACACAATCAATGTACAACCATTAAGTCAACATTGAACAATAGTTGATCATAGTAAATTATATCATAACGGATGGAACAAATTCTGTAAATGCAAAGACGACCAAATAAAATTGTCCTGTTCCTGTTCCACAATTATATACACCACAATACTAGCAACGTTATTTGCAGAAACGGATATAACAATAGTTATGAAATTTGGCTACCACAATCAGACCTACAAATAACTTTAATGCAGGAGTATTACATCAGTATTTTATGGAACAGTGATTTTCTTAAAGTTTACTTATTTACGATTGCTAATGGCTGTGCAATCTACAAAACATAGTAACAAAAAAGGACACATGACGACACAATTGCCTTGACCCAGACTTCATGCCACGATGGACAAGGTCTATTGTAAAGCAAGTTTAAACCTGCATAACAAAAAGACAATTTGACCAGTTTGAAAATTTTTTTCACCGATATGTTAAACATTACAACTATTGCAGATAGAGGCACTTTAAAAGAAATGCTGCCTCAAAACTTTATTTGCGATACTTTTGATATCGCAAATAAAGTTTTTGCAGATAGAGGCACTTTAAAAGAAATGCTGCCTCAATGTTATTTGCATCTCGAAAGACGCAGGCCATGTAAAAGACGTAAAAAAACAAGTACGAGGCTACAGATGTAAATCAAAAGAAATAATGAAGAACCTTTTGGCCTGGGACGACCTCCGTCGCTTCGTGTTGGTCGGCGAAGCGTCGCCGGAACAATTTCGGGTGGGAGATTTAAATAATCTCTGAGGTAAGTAATACCTATATTCAAAAAAACAACAAAGAAACGTAGAATAATTATGTATTGTATATTGCTATGTGCTCAAATGCGCTTCCCTTTAAGAAAGTACATAGTTACTTTAGAGTTGTTGTTAAAAGCATGCTACCCTAACAAGACGTAAAAATAAATATATATTTTGGTCAAGGGCCTAAAAATCTTTATAAAATTTTTATATAGATGATATTTCAATAGATTTTACATGAGAACGATTTCTTCAATAATGTGAGAGAAAAAAGGTACGTATTAAGTAGATGTAGGTAGCTTGTGAAATTCAGGCATTAGTACAACTTACGTGTACATTATTTTTGCCATATGTATGTAACCTCATCGTTATCAACTTCTTAAAATCTGACGTGTGTATGCTGTTCACAGAACCAATAAATCAATGCACTTGACTTGTACTAACTTATATATACACGATTTGTATAACTGTACATGACTGATACGTTGCAAGTGATTCCAAGAACTTAATTTTATTTCCTGCAGTATACGAGTTTGACTCGTATCATGTTTTATAGTCATTTAGATGTTGACACAGATCAAATTTGCAATTTGCTATTCATAACAAACTACTGTAATCAAAGTGAACAGAGCAATATGTAATCAACGCGAATAAAACTATTGAAATTGACTAAAATACATATATAATAAAAGACTACGATGATTCGTCAGGCAAATTCATCTCGTGTTTACTTCCGTATAAATACATGGCAACCATTTAATATATTTGAATATTATTTTAATACGACTAAATGCCTCCGACGATACTGTGCCGATTGCAAATAACGTTATAAACACAAATGGACCATTTACACATTGAAAATATTTCATTGTATTCAATGCAAAGTACGATTGTCGTTATCAAGCGCTTTGATGTCTTCGACCTTACAGTACAAATTGTAATGCCGTAAAATTTTGATCACAAAAACAAGTGAGCCATCAACATACAAAATATGACAAAAATATAGCAAGGTAATTACTCGAATCATAAAACTGCTCTTGAAAAAGCTCTTTAACACGCGAAACGTGGCTTTGCCTAGGGGAAGATTCCCTGTGGAATGCAGCGAGCGAACAAATAAATGGCAAATGAGAAATTGTTAACAAAACTATTTACAATCTGAGATTATCTGTCTACAATATTGTCCGTAGAAAGCGACGAAAGGGACCATTCTTCGTCATCGTTCGTCTTCCGACTATCACCAATGATTACGATAATGATTAGCCGCGCATGCACTGCTGCTACCCACAAAAAAAGTATAAAAACTTCATACCTTCATTTGTTAAATACCAATAATAGTGTTTCCACGCAAATTGCTCTTTTACATAACCACGTGATCTCAAAGACTAAAACATATAGAAATAAAGGCATCAAACACGTGTATGAAAAAGAAAAATAGAAACAATGGGATGACAAAAAACTTTAAAAATCAAAGCTTTACAGATACAAGATTTACTTTATTCAGACAGTAATCAGGTAAGGGATAGAATAGAACGATGTACTTAGTACAAAACTACGTAGACTGTAACTTGTAAAAGAAGACTATATTTAGCTCCATTCGTGACTATATGTAAAACCTAGGTAGTATGAAAACTGAGCAGCTGGGAAAACGTTGCTAAATTCGTAAGTACAAGGTTTGCAAAGACTTTTACATGAAGCTTTATTAGGATTAGCTTGAGCATATAAATGACACACCTAAAACGCAAGTAAGCACACACTTGCAGTTAAAGTAGGGCACATGCTGTTCATACTACAAAGTTTTAGCAAGTTCACCTAATACATACACAAATATTGGGTAATAAATCACAATGAATTTGGTATTTTTTCCCTTTCGAATGGCCACTATTTTAAAACATGAACCAATTATTTATATTGAATTAATATAAACTTAAATTTATGCATAACTGTTCATGATTACAAAAAATTTATAGAATCCAAAATACCAATCAATTTGAAAGCTGAGCATTTGCAGTGCGCACAGGAATAATTTCCAAAAATTTCTTAGCTTGAACAATGCATGGCTTAATTTAAAATGTACTTCATCCAATTTTTTTAGAGTCATTTTTTTGGGGGGCAGTCTGTTTGAAAAGTGCTTATTTATAACATGAAATATTATCACACTAAAGTATGCTTATTATTTTCAACAGTTTCACAGTCTGATGAAATATTGGAACTCAAATCATAACAATTTGCAAAAAACAATGTTTTTGCAAATTGTTCTTACTGCTACATTTATCAATGTTCTTTAACTTAAACGTTTTTAATTCTTACATTAAATAATCTATAGATACATAATGTACAGATTCCAAAGTATATTATTATATGGCAAGCGTCACGCCTGGCAAAATAGAACGCTTTGATTGGCTCAGATAATTTTCATAATTTTCTGTAATGGATCATGGTCCAAAGTGAGCAATTTTACAGTCAAATGTAAACAAACTTCGTAAATTAAACAGCAAAATGAAAAAAAAGGAACAAGAAAACATTTACCAATGTGAGTCAAAGGAAAAACACTTTGAAGACAGTTCAATTATAAAGACCATACAACTTGAAGCTTTGCCATTCAACAATAAAAAACAATACAATTTGGAGCTTTGCTTTGACATTTCCCTTAACATTTACCTGCATTGCCTTGATAACCTGTAAATTAGGTACAGTTTCAAGATCTGGATGTCGTGGTGCATTGAAATCTTTCTTTGCTACCATGACACCTTCTTTGAAAAGGTATTCATATATACTGGTGCGGTTCTTCTTAGGAATCAACATTCTATAAAGAAATAAGTTAATAAACACATCAGCTTTCAATCAAAACGCAAGAAAGACACTTGCAAAAAAATCTCTATGATACTATGGCATTGTGGTTTAGAGCACTCTTTGCTGATGTTCCTAGTGCAGTCAACACAGGTTTAATAAACTTAATACTGTTATGTACAATACACTGCAGTGAATAATTTCCGACTTTATCCAAGGATGGCCCAGTTTGACATTTGTAACACATTTATAATACTTGGTATGCATTGATTAAGTACTTGGTAAGGAACTTTCAATAAAAACAAGTCATTCAGTAAATAAATAAGTAAAAAATATATATGTATCTCTATAACAAACATACGTTGGAATTGTTACAATACATTTCACAGGTCTGTTTAATTAGCTGGCTATCAGAAAAATAATACAATATCACATAATGTAAAACAGTTCTTTTAAGACAAAATTAATATCCCTTCTCGTTTATTCATTGAATTGATAAATAACTGGACAAAATGGAAGTCCATACTTCGTATTTGAAACAAGATTATGCCCATAATGATTCTTAAAGAGCATTTGGAGAAATCGTACAAACATAATTTATTAAAATATTTTCTTGAAAACAAGTAAAAATTAAGTTCATCACCCATCCATTTTAAAGGCAATCTTACAAGTTGGAGGATACCACATAAAGGTAAAGTTAGTTAAAGTAAAACATTATTTAGTTCTCAATTATTACTTCGCTAGTATCATTTAATGGTCAATATAAACAACGAAATATAAAAGACAATTCATGCTATATGAGTGGAGAGTAAGTGGAAAGGTATTCTATCATCTAGCCTATAATTCGGACAGTTTATCAACTAAAGTCAAAATTTGGCATTTGGATTAATTCTCACATTACAATCAATGGAAGTTGAATCAAGCTTAGTGTAAATAACTAAAGAAATAAAGTCCAATTTACACCCAGATTGCTATCATTAAGACTGAAACATTTCTCCTGATCATATGGGCTTTGTCTATTCTACGTGTTACAAGAATTAACAAAATTGCTTCGACAGGACATTATTAATATAGGATTCGTAAACACAGGATTGAAAATTTTATTTATAGTAAACATGTTATAATCAACTACTTTCTCATAAGGCAGTATCCATGATAATAAGAAATACAAAAATGCATTTTTAACGATGATATTCCAACAAACTTTAACAGAAAACACTAAAAACCTTAGCCCACAACTATCGTGAAACATTCATGGCAAATTTATTGAGTGATGGATACAATATGAATGGATTTAATAAAGAAAAAATCACCTTCGTGCTGTAGTTATTCGAGACGAATAGAAAGAACTGTCACGAAGCGGGGGACTGGTTTAGGCAACAAAATTTTAAATACCATCTCTCAGGATGTGGCGAGTGCAAGCTTTTCGCTACAATTATTGTGGTCAAATAAACCTGCTATGTAAACATGTTCAACACTCTGACTGCTATCAGGAGGAATCTCACATTACTTTGAAATATTTGAAAACTTGAAAAACTTGATTTCCCTGACTTTTTGTGAATGCTCGGATTTCTCTATAATGAAACACAACAGCATAATATTTTAAGCTACAACATTACTTTCGAAGATACACTGAATTTAGGAGAGCATCGTCCAGTAATTTGCTTCGTGTAGGAGTTTCGTAGGCGTAATAATTCAGAAAATTACGTTGAATAACTTTGACCAATCATCATAAAAGAAGTTTTTAAATTGCAAATCTACGTCGTGTGGGAGTGCGCATCTAACTGTTGCAAATTATGGAATTTGGAAGTTTGTTCATGATGTCACTACTAGCTAAATTTAGTTTGCTGACCAAAGTTCTAAACTAGTTTATTCAGTCTATGCATAATGTTGCACGACTAGCTTTGCTGCTATTATGTTGTAAAACATTGCTTTCATAATGAGCCATAAGACAATCGCTGCGCCACTACGATAATGCTACTAGTTCCCTCTTAACACCAGCATATTGATCCTAATACTTATCAACAATTTTGTGGCTTAATTTCACGTTTCAAACGTCTTGACAAATTGAAAATATTTGAGAGATACAATAGTTGCTGTTTTGCATATAATCATTATTTCCCCGTGATCACATTTAAATAGTTTTAATTCCATAAAACTATTCACCGTTGTCATCTTGCTGAGATCTTTTTAAGTTTCTTAAATAAAATCTGATCAATAACAACACTGCAAAGCACTAGTTGTGTTTGGTTGAAGGATCAATAGCAAGAAAGAAATTGATGACAAAACATTTGTAAGTTTTGCGTGGTTTATTTTATTTGTTATTTTTAAACAATAATGCGATAAAAACAAACTTTTAAAATTTTCCTTTCATTATACTAGTGATGACAACGTAATTTTACCGCTTTATTTAATCTAGCTTTACGGCTTATCAAAATAGTCGCTTTTATTATGTCAAGCAAATGTTTCTTTCACCTTCTTTGAATATAAAATTGTATGCTGCGCACAAAACTTCTTTCACATAAAACAATTATCTGCAGTGATGCAAAGTTTCTATATTAATTCATATACGAATGTAGCTAAGCTGCGCGCAATTAAATTTTCTTGCAAGACGATAATTCATGTAGTATAGACTAAAAGGTTTCGTGTTGTCATGTAACAAATATTCGTTTGCTGGCACTTCTTACTCTTCTTAAGATATGAATTATGTTGTGTCATTTTAGACATATTTACATTAAGAATTTTCTAGATATTGTTGAATTATTTAGTAACTGACATGTCCTTATTTTAGTTTATCACGTCTATTTCCTCGTGTAAAATATGGTTTTATTATTCGCAGATATTGACTAATTTCTGACTAAAGCTAGAGTTCTAGAGAAATCTAAATAATAACAATTCATAAGGAAGGCGGTCAGAGTTGACGCTTCATTAAATGCACCTTACCGGGAAAACAATTAGACAAATTTAAAATACTGAGAATTTAAAAACAATTATTTCTTCATCAAATCAATTACGATAAGGACAACGCATGTCGAATAACTATGTAAGTCAATGTAAATGCTAAATGGTAGAGACGCGTTTAAATCTTTCAAACACAAAATGGCACAAGTCAAGGTCATTTTTTGTTTTTCAAATTTATACGTATTTTAAATAAAAGTTCCTGTTCAATAACTATTTACATTTTTCATGTTTCAAATTACCTATAGATGAAAGTAAAACAATTGGTGAAAAACAAGAAATTGCGTGGCAGACACGAGCACGAAGTAGCTACTAGTGTTTCCTAGCAATTTCAGACGCGAATTTCTAACATGTGCTATACCATACATGGAGTCAGTGATTGATTTTGTCCTAAAACTTTTCTAGCCATCTTCAATAAACCTTTCATTTATTCTTGCTGCTTTCCTTAAACAACAAAACTTTATTGAAATACTTTTCCCTCAATTTCTACCCTCTTAACCATGTTAAACTGTCCAGGGGCGGCTCTAAGGGGTATCAAGTGTGGCACTGTGCACGGTCAGAATTCGAAAAAAATGTCGAAATTTAGACATATAACATATATTTCCTTAGTTTATGCAGCTTATTGAGTATAATTTTTAACCAAAAACACTAAAAAAACATGAACTGCACTTGTTGACGCAATGAAAATTTGCATTGAATCGACTGATTTATTAGTCATCGTATTATTCCGACGTTTAGATTTGTTTAATGTAATCCGATTATCCTATAGGCGACGGCAATCTTACCGTTGGACACGATCAGTGCGCGTTTTCTTGCCCAATTTCGGCATTTTCAACCACAGTGACGTAATTCTAGAGGGTGTCCAACCAATTAAAGATCACAGTTTTGGTCACCTGATTGTAGCAGGGCACAGTTGGCCACGGTTTCGCATTATTTATTGCGCAATTTCAAAGTAACTACACGGAGTTAAAAATAACTTAATCCTAATATCAAATTACGAGTGCCGTGTGTATAGTCAGTTTATATTCGGACAATATTACTTCAGGTCCACTGAAAACACCTTTGAAAACGCTTTTCTCTGATTTATCAAAATATATGTTGTTGATATACACCGAGTACTCTCATAATTTTTATGTAGTTTGAAAGTTGATGCAAGTTTGTTATTTGTCATTTCATTCTTTGAAAAATTGTAAATACTTCTTTATGTTTAGTACACAGGCTGATGGGAACTGTGTGTACAGTGCATGCTCCATTTCAATGGTAGGGGATGAAAGTTTATCACTCTATGTTGCCTTACCAGCATTGAAATTTTTTAGAATGCCAAATATTATGCTCACCATCCATTAATTTATAAAGAGCATAAGGATGGGGCATTTACATGTTTTCAACTTGCATTAGCTGTGTGCTTGCCTGATACTGCCCTTTCAGTATGTGAATAACATAGCCATATTGCAGCAGCTGTGGAAAAAGCTGAGGATAATGCACAGAGTTTTATGTATTTGTTACATCCTGCATTATTGAATCATACTACCCGATGGGAAATGATTCTTTACCAGACTTTGTATTCTCTTTGAACATTGCTCGTATTATCATGTTCCATGCATACTAAGCATTGCACACAGGAAGAAAAATGGTGCGGTTATTTTTGTAATGTATTGTATTGTTCTTTTACTTTTCATTGAAAAAAATGACGTGCTTCATCTTTCTATTGCTACCAAGGAAAAATACTGTGATTATGACAATGGATGAAAATGTTTTGATTTGATTATGGTAAGACTTGGCAAACACAAAGTAGTATTTACGGACAAAATTTAAAATTGGCCAAAATTTAAGAAATTTTTTCCCGTTCAGTTCATGAATAGGGTTTTCCTTTATTCCATCATATAATTTTCCAGAAAGCAGGAAATTGCTTTTCTGTGAGTTAAATTTTATAAAATTTTCTGGGGGAACATGACCCAGACCCCCCTAGCGGTCGTTCGCACCTTCCATGATCGCCTAGACACGGTCAGTGCATGGCTCAGATCCGCCCTTGCTGTCCATCGCAAGTAACTAAATATGTCTACAACTTTATCTCTAATTTCTGTATCTCAATGTTGAGAAAATACTTTGAAACATTTTAGAAAGTGCAATGAAGTGCAATGAAGTGCAAGAAGCTGAACGAAGTTGGGTATGCGCCTTGGCACCAGGTTTGACTTAGATACGACTCGTCACTCATCTTTAGTTAACAATTAAATTCTGAACAAAAAGGATTTTTTTAAATGCAGCTCGCATTGATTTGGCTGGAGGCTGGAGTGACACACCACCAATTACAAATGATGTTGGAGGTGAAGTGACAAATATTGCTGTAAAAGTTGATGGCCAAGTGAGTAATGGATAGCCAAATTTGTATTGTGTGTTTTAAATTAAAATCGTGTGTTTTTTTGCAGAAACCTATTGGAGCTAAAATCCGTAAAATTGAAGAGTAAGCCATATTATATAAAGAAGTATATTAAACTCATCGTCGTTAAAAATATTTAGCTATTTAATTATTCCAAGTTCTTCGTACAATATACCACAAACATAAGAAAAACCGTGTACTGTTTTTTTGTTGAAACACAATCTATAGTTAAGATGGGGGATATGCCTGCCCAATAAAAACTTGTTTGTTTGTAGGAATGAATTAGTTCTAGTCATACTTAGTAAAAAAAATGCTGATCCGAAAGAGTCACATAGAATAGTTTGCAAGGAGTTGAAAGACCTGGAGGATCGTAATGAACCTAAAGCTGAAGGTATGTTTAACAATGACAAGAAAGATAAATGTTCACAAAAATATTTAGAGTTATTCTTTATTATAGATTTTATTTCTATCATTTTAATCGTAAAAAGCTGAAGGAAGTAACTCATATTTATTAATACAACTGCCAGCTTATGCTGTATAAGTTGAATCAGCCTTAAACATTGACCTCTAAAAATGTTGAGAGGGGGCAATCAATTCATATATGTCATTATACATTATACACTACATATGAATTAATTACCTATTGCAAACTCATAATATTTGCACACTAATCTAGCATTAAAAAATCTCAATAATGTTTAAGAACTTTAACTTTATTGTTCATTGTTAAACTTTCATATCTAAAATGGGAAATTCATTATCTTGTTAACTCCAGAATGCACCTTGTCAAGAATGATTAATTGGTTCTTATTAGGGTTTGTAGGCTATAACCCTAGCCCTTTACTAAATTCCTATTGAGTGACGTATTCAGCGGTCGCTTTGGTCGGGCACAGCAATCAAAATAGTGCTTAATTTAGGTAGGTTTCAAAAAATTTTATCCATTTTTCGATAATTTGCAGAGTATAATTCATCTTTTTCTTGGATATCGATTTTTACAAAAAAAAACAACAAAAAAACACAAAATTGCTACTTCGTCAAGCTCTCAAAATTGTGAGCGCTAGATAGTATATTTTAAAGCAATTTTTCCGTGTGTGGTCTGGAATGAGAGTTGCTTCTTTTTCGGTTATAGTCAACGACTGCTTTGCTAACATGCAATATTTTTTCAAATGATATTTCATCTGAATTCAAGTTTTTATGGCTATTTACTTTAATTCTTTATGCAAGAAACGATAAATACTTTTCATAATTTTATAAATACCTTAAGCTTTTTTCTGAAGGTAAAATTTCTAATATTTTTGTTATGTTAATTTCAAATTAAATAACCACATTGAAGATATTTGATAGAAGAGAGGAACTTTTTATGCTGATACATATGAATGATTGATTCTATCACTTTGCCATTTACAAAATAACCTTAATAAATACAATTAATTTTGTTTTGGGATGCAGTAACTTTTGTACAGAGCAATATGCATCAATATAAACAAGTACTACAGCGTCTGAAAAGAAAACAACTTTTGAAGTTTTTGAATGAAGTAAAAAAGGAGCCTTGTTGTATTCAGGAAATGTCTACTGATCATGATAACAAAAGAGATGGAAGGAATCCGAAAGATGAACTAAAGATAGAGAACAGAAGAAATAGGCTTAAGAAAAAGATGCTCAAAACAGGCAAAAATTGAGAATGTGTTGTATAGCCAATGATCTTTTCCATAATGCATGTGGTGTGAGTGATGTGCTTCTATGAAGAGCAGTAGTAGTACAATTCTCAAATAGATTTGAAGGAAGAGAGTAGCCTGTAGTCATCCATTGCGAAGCAACAGATTACAGTCCAAAAACTAAATTTAGGTTACTTGAATTGATGTTGGTCAAGTTGATAAAAAATTCTTTGTATTTTATTGCTATTATGTTTACAAAATCAAAATTTACTCTGATTGAATGCCCCGGACATCTCTGGTTAATCTTCAATCTAGAACATTCAGTAATTGCACCTCTAAACCAGATCACTTGATAATCTGTTGAAACCGATTTGAAGAGATCGTTAAAACCTATCTATAGCAAGAAAACGTACAATTAAAACATCAGCTAAGGTTATGTAGATGTCGTACTTCACTACATTACATGGTGACTAACGAGCTCGAACTACCCAAACAACCTACATAGCTATAAGAAAATACTTCCTATTTTCTCGTGAGCTATCCTTTATGCTCATTTGATTTATAAACGTAGCATCTGAGGCGCCACATGATAAAGCATGAATCAATATATATAATTCAGCGTAACCGCTTTTGTAACATGGACCTGGCAAGAGTAATTACTTTTTCAAATAGCTACGGCACGACAAATATATAAAAGTAAAGGACATCAGACTGCTATTAAGTCTATCGTAAAATCTTGTACAAAACGCTCAACAGATATACAAATTCCATAATTTTAAAATTTGAACATAGCGATTTGAAAATAAAAGTCTCAAGTGAAACTAACAAGTCAGTATAGTGAAGTTTATCCAAGAAAAAGTAAAAATAACACAATTTAAAGTCAAAAAATTATAATGGTGCTAGTGATTCTAAAATTCAGTATGAATTTTTTCCAGTCAAACTAAAATTGCAGTGAAAAACTTAAATATATATTTAAAACTTGGTTGTTGTTTCAATTGGCTTTTACATACATTACTAAAAAATAAGTGCGATTGATCATTCGTAAGTGTTAGATATTTAACATTATTATTGTTAAAAGTTGATTGCCTCTAAAAAAAAAGTCAGTTGTAGGTAATGTGTCAAAAACATAGTTTGGTTTGATACAAGAATAACTGACATACAATGTGATTCAAGTTGTGTATCGTTTTTAAAATTATTTGAGATAAATGATCAATGAACCAATTACATCTTATATTTTAGGTGCACTACTTAAAGCAGCTTTCTTGTGTACTAAAGTTGTAAATATCGAATCAGAAAAACATTAGCTGACCAACTGCGAGAAGAAGGATATAACTGCGGTTTTGAGTTGCACACTTGGTCAAATTTACCACAAGGCTCAGGCATGGGAACAAGTAGTATACTTGCTGGCGCAGCTTGTGCTGTAATTGGGAGGATTACAGGAAAAAATTACAGTGAAAAAGAATTAATAGATCTTGTGCTAAAAGTGGAAAAAGAAATGTCAACTAATGGAGGTTGGCAGGATCAAGTTGGAGGGTTGATAGCAGGTGTTAAATACACAAATTCGCCAGCTGTAAAAGATGAAGAACCAGCCGGCGTCTACAAGCGATTGACACATTTTTTTCAAACCATTTTTCAAGTTGGAGGGTCGATACTAGGTGTGAACTATACAAATTCCCCAGCTATAAAAGATGAAAACCAATCCGCGTCTATCCAAAGCAATTGTTAGTTACTGATGACAAATTGAACAAACTCTGCAGCAGAATGGCTTTAATATTTACTGGAGAAACAAGATTAGCTAAAAATGTTCTTGAGGTTCTATTGAAATTTTTTGCACAAATTGAAATTTTGATTTGAACATCCTGGTCAGTATTTTAATATTTACAGAATGTAATAAAACAATGGGAAAACGGTGAGGACAGAATAAAAGAAAACGTACAAGAACTGAAACAAAATGCAAATGAATGTGCCGAAGCTTTGATTCAAGGTAAGAAAACCACCACATAAACTCCAATTTCATGTAACAACAGAACGCTATCTACAGGTGCCAAAAGTAGAATTTTCTTAATTGCGCCCATTGAATATAATGTGTACTAATAATGCATAAATATATTTTGGATAGTTTGTTATTATTATAGCTTTGCTTAATTCAGTAGCAAATTTAGAGCTCCTCAAAATGAATTATTGTTGGTACATTTTAATTTAAAAGCAGCTACTTTAGAAAAACATCTATGGTTTTGTGTTTCTAAAATAATGTGATTTTATCAATGAATTTGTCTTCAGGAGGCTTACAATTGTAAATAGATGCAATTGCAGTAATTTATTTCAACGAACCCTAAATATGGCTAAATATTCGACATATTAGAACACATGCTATGTTTTATAGGTAATATAACCAAGCTGGCAGAATGTCTGAACAAATATCGTGAGCAAAAATCAATAATGGCGCCCGGTTTGTAATATTTGACAATTGTAATTGCAAGTTATATGTAATGAATTACATGAGTTCTTTCTGATAACATGTTTAGATTCTGAACCAGAGGAAGTTCGCGACTGTTATAAAATTCTTAACAAGCATGAATGTGCTGGTAAGCCTTTTTTACATAAAAGATAAATATTGATGCTCAATCTTTGTTACATATTTAAGATAAGGATATTGATTATTTTTGAAAGTAATTCACATCATACGTTCCTGTCGTACAGCATGCACAATGTTTTGAACATTTATGTTAACATATACTTAATTTTGTGAGTGTCCTGCAAGAAGAATTGAAAAGCAATACATATGATGTATATTAGGTTACTGCTTGGTTGGAGCTGGTGGAGGCGGTTATTTGGTTGTTATCACAAAAGAAGGAAAAACGGTTGAAGAACTGAGAAAATTAGTTTCACCCAAGGTAACGTTACTCGCATAAATATAAAGTAGTTTAGAATTCTTCACTAGAAAAATAACCTTATGTCAATTTTATTTACAGTATGAAGTGAACAAAATACAAATAGATAACGAAGGTTTGGTTTTCACCTCTCATGCAGACTGGGTGGAGGAAACCAAGAAACTAACACAAGATTAAAAATTGTGGAGAACAATGTAGCTGCCAGCAACACAAGCGCTAATGGATTTCTTTTTTTGTTGGATTCATATATATTTCTGCACTATATTCAATGTTAAGCTCCATCGACATCTTTTGTTTTCAAGAAATATAAAAATGCATATATGAATATGATCACTCCTTGCATATAACGACACTGCCCAACGCTAAATCACTGCACGATTAACAACAATTCATTACAGTTGGACTATAGTGCTTTAAATACTCTTTATCCTTGCACAATCCATAAAAATATTACTATTTTAACTGTGTAGTCCTTGCTCCTTTTAATAAATCTAGTTCATTAAATGAAAGTGGTTGCTACTTAATTGAACGGTAGACTTTTGATCATATGAATTTTTATTACAAACACAATTTATTGAAGCCGATTTATGAAATGCTAAAGCTTTTCTGTGTTTATAAAAGTACACATGAAACAAAACGTAAAAATATCCCAAAGTTATTGAAAATAAAATACAAATCACAACAAAGTCGATTCATTCCATAGTTCCTTTTCAAGAGTTGTTTAATTTGATCTTTTCGTTGGTCCTCATACTTAAATCATTACATCTGATGGAAAATCAAAATCTTTCTCAAAGAAAAAGGAAAACGGTAAAATGCAAAAAATTATTAAACCATCCATTTAATTTTTTCCTGTCTTTCTGCTCAACGAAATTCATATCTGATAATGTTATTTTACCAAATTTTATATTTATTTAAAGATATGGACTTTGTGAAAAAGTTCTATGCTTATATTTCTCTACGTATGAGTGGTTAGTAAACATTTGCAGTTGTGTCAATATTAGTAAATTTTATGAAGAGTACTGCAGAAATTTGTCTCGAACAAGAGACAGTTGCCAGTTTATGCCAAATATTTTAGGCTTGACAACTACTAAGTTGTTAAATATGGAGAAATTTAATGCAAAATTTTTAATCGGTCATTAAAAGCATACTGCATAATCTTTTGCTATACAAGCTACTGTTATTCAATTCCTTATTTAAGTTAAGTTAATAATCTAGCATTTAGAAAACAGAATAAAAATTTTACATTAAACAAATAGATAAAATATTTCAATAGCCTTATAATACATAGTATTAGTGCTTTTCAGGCTTTTCTCATAGAATTCTTTCATTTATAAAAAAAATGTGAGAGGTGCTTGGGTGGAATAAATGGTGGCGGTATTTTGATTATTATAAAAAAAACACAAAAACTTGAAGATACTAAAAGACCATCCCATAAAGTCGGTAAAAACGTCGGTAACCCAACTCGTGAATAGAGTTGTCATTCATTCTCCTTCAGAAAAGTAAACTCGCTTCATTTTCTATTTATGTAGTGTGCAGTACGCGAAAAAATTAGAATACAAATCTTTTTATTTTCATTACACGCACTTACGAATATGACCCTTCACCAAATCTTCGATCTTCATATGCTTACACAGCTTAAGATGAACATAATTCATAATTGCTCATCTTGCAATCCTGAAAAATAATATCATTCTGATTGCAAGGTCCTTGTACTTGTAAGAATATACTATTCGAACATGTATATTAAGGTGGCGGCTTATTAATTTAAGAATCGACTTTTGGTCAACTGATTTTTTGTTTCTGACAAGGTTCGAAGTATATTTGAAACCGAACATAAAAGAGACTTGAAACAGGAAAAATATGACAAATTTCATTCTTTCCTCAGCATTATTTCGAGCACTTTTGACTAATTTGATCTTTTCGTAAGCATTCCTCACAAAAAATTATAGTAGCTGAAAAGTTTTTGAAACAATAATGTCTGAAAATATGGATTTAGTATATCCTTACTTTTCCCACACATTAACGACACTACAAGTTTAAAATCAGTGTAACCTAAACTATCAATAAATATGTATAAGTTAATCACGAATCCCTCAATTTGTAGAGTGGGCTGCCTCTTATTACAGCGTCGATGCAATTAAGAGAGTCCGGTCAAACATAGATATTTTATGGCGATATGTGGCTTGTTTTCTCCTTCCTCGGTGCTATACTTTTATTAAACACTCAACTCGTCTTCGAAGGTTTTTGTTAGTTATAAAATGAAATTGAACTGTATTCCTGGAAAAGAGATGAGCTTGGAGAGAGAACAATGGAAACGTCATGCAGTAAACATAATGACTGGAAGTGGTAGTTTAATGATTGGTATTAATATCAGCCACGCTATGTCAATGCAGTTTCAATAATTTTTAGCAGCAAAATAGAAGTTAAAGCTTTCAAATCAGTGACGCGACTTATGTTTATAGTTCAAAAACGATTTATCAAATTTAATCATTACAATTTTGTTTGATCATTAAATTTTCGTTCTGTAATCTTTTGTATTTCATCGTCAAAATTCTGTTTTATGTATGAAAACTTATACAAATATTACCTTAGTAAAAAGATCAGTAGATAAAAACATATCTAGAATTATATTAACTGGCTGACTGATAAGCGGGGTGGCTCGACTGGTTCGACCGATAACGGAGTTCAAGAACACTTATTCAAGCCATTCCATTGGTCAATAGCCAGATCAGTGGACGATCTGGAATTATCTCGACAGATTTAGCGGGGTGGCCGGAGTGATAAGGGAGTCCAACTGCTATCGTGTAAATGGTTCAGTTAAATTTTTGTCTTACTGTGATTGGTTTGAACGATTTCGACTGATAGCCAACTGAACTAACATAGTTGAGCTCACTGTCTGAATTGAATGTTTGATCGTTTCATAGTAATTTTGTAAAGCATGATAGAAACTAAACTACAATCAGATGGAATTCATGGAAATCTTCTACAAATTCATATATTGACATGAATGCTGCTGTCCAAACTGTGATTTTTTTCAAAAAGGTGAAAAACTTATGGATGAATTGTAAATGCTTGGCAAAGACGATCTCGCGAGCGACATTTCAGTCATTGATGTTCAAAAGCAAGCCAGCATTGTTTTGAGTTTTCTCAGCAGAAACTTACATCCAAAATCGTAAGTAAAGGAAAACTGAAGTGTATGCATAAATGTAAAACATCAAAGTCAATTTATGCGAGTATGTGATGCGATATATGTTAATATGGCGTATGGTAAGCACATTGATGCTTCTAAAGTTGTTGTTGCTGAAGGACATTTAGCTATGATTTTTTTAGTGTTTGGGGAATCGTGGCCGTTATATGGCAGCGAAATCCTACATTTCTGCAAATATATTTCAATGGACAAAAAACCTGTAGCCATAAGGCGCCATACTATTATTTACTTTATCATAAACAAATGTTTGGGGCTTTTCAGTTTATGGACATTGCTTATTCAATCATTGGGCAGTTATACTACACATTGTTTAAGATTTGAGAAAACTAACATTGACTACATGAAAAGATGTTTACTATAACCTGTGATTTTGAGTTTTTATCATCCATGAAGCATTTCTTTTGACAATTTGACTGGAATGGTATTAAACCTGAGTATTTCACATACATGAAATGTTGTCCCATGTCACATATTGTCTCCTTTTCTAACTAAACACCTCATGTAGAGATGTCATGGTGTGTTGATTAACAGATCATACCAGATTGCCTTCCATAAATTCCAAAATGCTATTGATGTATGAAAAGCATTTTCTATAAAGTAAAAATGTGTTCCTTTGTATGCAAATAAACCTTGAAATTTGGCAAAACAGCAAAGTATTTTTTATGATCACTAGGTAATTTTTCTGCTGATCAATATAATTTCTAAACTAAATTATTTCAGATTTACATTTAAACGAGCTTTGATCATATGAAAAGATATTTATCATAACCAGTAAGCATGACACATGAACCAATTTTAACAATTATGTAATTATATGATAAAAGACATGATGGTCACATTCTGTTTGTATAGGCAAATACAATGCTACTGGTGACTGCTATATAGTACACCTTGCATATACTTACAGAGGATAATAGTCTAGTGAAATGCCTAATAAACATTAATAGCCTTAACCTGTCCACATTTTCACTCATATAATTTTTGCTTAACCTTTGGCAGAAAAAAATTTTGAGTTTTTTCTCAAAAAGTGAATTTGCTGGCACTGTATGTGGAGATGGGTAAAGGGTTTCAATAAACTTGCATGGATTGAAGTCTGAGCTTTTCTACATCTATGAACTGTCTCTTGGAGCACCAAATTTCTAACTTAACTCATTACATAGAGGTTTGAATGGGGGTCTCTAGTGGGGTCTATGCCTGACAACTTGGTAGAAATTTTCAAAGACTTTATCTTTGTTGGAATAGCACTACTGTAAAAAAAATTTACGTTCCTAGACATGCTAATGAGCCATATGTTTGAAATGATAATGAGCCTAAATATTTGGCAAAACATTTAATTTTGGTTCACTTCATTTTTTTTTTGAAAAAACGTAAGCAAAATGTGTTGCTTTTACGTAAAAACGATGCCCACAAAATACATTTTGAATTGCTCTAAAACGCTGAAAATGGCATTTCCAAGGCTCTGAAATTCAAATTTTCCAGGGGAGAATGCCTCGGACTTCCCTAGTTGTGGAGCGCCTTCGGTATTCCATGACTGATGTTTGAAAAATCCTAGATCCGCCCCTTATAGACACCAGGTATATGATATATTATTATCTCTAAATTAGTGAAATGTTATAATTGAATTTTACAACTAACACCGAGTTTATAGCTGTTATGTTTCTTGAGCATAGGTTGTTTGATTAAATTGGCTTTTTCTATCTCATTGTTCTTTAGAGCGTGTTTTATATATCTGTTTTTAGTTTATAGGTATATTTTTGCATCATTCTTTTGGTTGACTCATGTAAATATGAATCCCGACTGCATCTAATTATTGCTTTGGCTCTCTCGTTTGTCTACAACCAAATGAATAACCCAGGTATAAAACAATTTGTATGTCAATGAACCACTTACATCTAGGACTTTAAATTTATTATGGCTAATTTGTTTGTATTATACTATGAAAATTGTATATATTCTTAGCCTACTGAAACATATTAAAAGCCATCGATAAGCTACATATCTCAAATATTCTGAGTTACTCCCAAAAGACAGAAGAAGTTGACAATAATATTATTGCCTTGGCCATTAATGTACCTATTGATGTAAAGGAATGCAAGACTTCGCACCTGTATCTTATCTCTAAAGAGCTGATTTTCTAGTTCAGTAATGTCGGTATACAGAATATGGTTAATGGTTACGATATTCTCAGCAACTCTGTGACAGTCACAAGTTACTTCAACACCTGTGGTCGAGACGTTAATGCAGAAAGCTTGATTGTCAAGAGTTACGCATGTTCAAGCTTATACTAATAATCGAAGTGTCCAACATTTAGCGCAAAAACGGCTGAATAAGTTTAATTGCTATTTATATTCATTATGCCTGTCAGCGAGATCAGTTACAAACTTCGTTTACGAACTTTATGACAAAATTGTGTCCTCCAAAGATTTATTAAGCAATATTTCTACTGATAGTAATCTTTTTGATACTTTTTCAAATTTTGTTGAATGAAATGCATTTTCGACACAAAATTTACCGATAAAGAAGCTTCATGCTTACATTGGTTTAAATTAATATAATACACTAGCGTTGTGTGTTACGTGTGTACATCTTATGACGTCACGAGCCATTTGTAGAAATGCGCATCTGATGGTGATCTTTAGCGTTAAATTAAACAACTAAATCAATATAATTTATGCTGAATCAAAAATGCTCAAATATACACCAAAATGTTCCTTAGAGTATATAATTTTCGTTTGGCCAAAAGAAGATTGGGTGAAATTTCGCCGGAGTTGCACTTTAAAGTCAAACTGCGTCGTATTTACCAAGAACTCATAATTTATTCAACTCACGTTGCAAACTCTTGAATTCATGCTGTGAATTCTTGATACGCTTCGTCTATCATCGTACGATAATGGCGACGCCGACAAAACAACAACTACGCAAACGAGATCTCGAGGAAAAACTAGGCTTAAACGAAAACAATATCATAAAATCAGGCTTCGATCAAGAAACAATCAGTATTGTTTGGGATATAGTGAACAAGAAATACGACGGTCTACGCGCTCATCCTTCGATCAATCAAGACGAGAACACTTGGCCTGACTGGGTGTTCTTTCTTGTCGTACATAACATTCATGCAGCAATATGGGCGATTGAGGAAAAGCATTTGAGAACAGTTGAAATGATTAATCAAGATTTTCTTACCCCTTACGACATTGCCAAATGTGTAAAGAGAAACTCCATCGTACATCGTTTTCACGTTGTAATACGAACAGACAGACGGTATTATGTACAAACAGACGAGTTGAATTTCCAAAGAAAGGATCCAGAATTCGATATATGCCTGTATGTTGGCCCGCTTAACTTATCTCTTTTAGGAATCCGAGTTATAATGGCAATGATTGCAAAACAGAACTATCTGTTGCTTCAGAGTGATTGTCTACAATATTGTAAGGATTTTGTGATGGTATATTTTGATTTGATGGAAGAAGAATTAAGTCCGGAGCACGTTAAAATTTTGGAGGGGCTGACAGTTACAACAAATGCATTGTCTGCTGCCAGTGAACGAAGCAGTCGACAAAATCCCACCGCAGGTTGGTCGCTGCGTTCTTTCCTGAACTCTACGGTTGTTCAAGTGTATGTTGGCATGATTCTTGCTGGAATGACGCTGTATTTTTTTAATCTTGCAGTTGGGAAGTAATCACTGATTTTACAAGCAATTTGAACTTTTGGATAGGTTTCTTATCCGTAGGTCGAAAAAGTTCCTTTAATTAGGCAATTTTGTCGGTGTTAGTCTTTCTGTAATCAATTGCAATAAGTGGACGAAACATTTTAAAATCAATTCCTCAGTAGATATAATAAAATTGAGATTTTTGCGCACATACGGTAATACAGAAGACATTTTTAGTGACACAGTTTTCAATATCACACTTTAATTTCATAAAGAAGAAATACTCAGATACAATCAACAAAGTAATAATAATGTAAAAATTTTGTCACGTATATGTATGCTCCCTTGAAAATTCAAGATAATTTTGTATGGTGATAATGTCGCCATTATAAAACTCTGCATTTATTCATTTATTTTATTTTGTGGTTGTTGCCTACATTGCACTTAATCTAGTCTAAACTAGATTACTTAATTTGAGCTGAAAACGCACAACATTGACAGTGGATTCTAATTACACAAACAATAGTTCTACACAAATATATATCCAGATAATAATTACTGCTACGATACACTATATACATTTTCACCACAATCTACAGATAATTTATAAGCATGTTAAATATAAAAACTACACGATATATATCATTAAAAACTACTATTGTATGTATATACATGCACTTCGTTCATATTGAGCTCAACATTTTGGCACATACTGTTCTCTTTGCTGACGTGCGTAACAAGAAAGTGTACTGCTGTTTCTAAAACAATTCTTTATGAGATAACAAAGAAAGCTCAGTGTTGCCTTATTCTCTTAAAAGTAAATTTTACTCTTAAAAAAATGCCATGATTTCCATTCCATATTGACTTCTACCTTCTTTGGCATCTTTTAAGATGCAATATCTACTATATACAATAATCACGTGGGTTCCTTACGCCTTTATAAACCCGGTCAACAGAATAATGCAGTAATTAGTTCGGAAAATATTTTTATAGTAAAATAGCTTCAAAAAGTCCGTTTCCCTCATAGAGCAATGAAACAGCGTCTTTGAATCCCGCCTTTCTATTTTTATTAATAAATTTTCATCCATGTTCATATAAACGTCTTTCTGCGTCAAACGACAAAATCACCAACAAAATCGCATTAACACTAAAATTTAACGAATAAAAAAACACAGCATCAGTATAATGGAATAGTTCAAATGTATAGAGACGGAAAAACATCACACCTTCATCTGCTTTAACGTTATAAAGTTATACCCTTCAATCTTCCAAGATTTTCTTTCCAACGCATTAGACTTCGCTAAAAACTACGACAAGACCACGAACGACGAAAAACACATCATCACACACGCAAAAAATTCCATGGCAAAAGAAAGGCGAAACTACATTTGATATTACAATGGGCAGCCTCGACGGCACTGAAAACTGTGAACTAGTGGGAAGCTAACTTTTCCATCAGCTACAACCATTTAACATCAATGCAGGACTTTACTGAGACGATAGACATGCAATCTTCAACGCTTAACCCAAAGACGTTGAGTCAACAGTTTTGCCACATCCTTAGCCAGAAGGGAGTACGCATTAGAATGGAAGCCAGCAAAAAAAACACAGACTTAGTGTGACTGCAAGTTAGACTGAATTTTTGGTCTCATGATAAGAATAATTAATTCAATGAATTAAATGAAGATAGAATATGCTTAGGTGCTGACAATAATGGTAAAAGAGTCATGTAAAGAATTGCATAAAGCCAACTTTGTACTGGTTCTTATAGTAATGCGACTGTAGCTTTGAATTCACAAAGCACAGCACATGTCCTGTTCTTTTTCCCCAGTTTTGTCAATTTTATTGATGGCAATCACTGTAGTCCTTGGCCTCAGATTGAAAATGTTGCCCCAAAAACATTGACTTTGGTAAACCGTACCAGAAGCACCGGGGGGTTGGGCAGGTGTTAGGGGTAGTACCTCTGTACCCTGGGCAGCCGCATGCATTTGTGCATGGCTCAGAGCATTGGCCCTCACCACCTGTCTAGCTCACATATGGCTCCAAGTAGTTGCTTGTGCACGGCAACGGCCATCCCCCGGTAACGTCCTCGGCTGGACGGCGAAACTATGTGAGCGGGCTGCACTCTGGATTCTCCAGGTGTAGGCGGGTGTCATCTCACCCAAGTGCATGAAGACCTTCCGGCAATGAAGGCCGACGACTCTACCATGTTAGCGAGTACCACCTGTGTCATGGTCGAAAAGTCGGCGACTAATCTGGCTCACCATTGCCTATGGCGATGGAAGGGTGGTCAGACACCCTGACAATACAAAAACAACAACTGTCTAAAAAGCCACAGGCACTATGGAGTCTTGTGACCATCTGACACCTGCTTCCAGCAAACCCCCACTGCCTTGTGGGAAAGGTCTTTGCTAAGACTAAAGGCTAAAGGAAGGTGAACCTCAAACAACTCACTACGGAGATGGGACCCCGTAAAGGCAACCATGTTCAGTCAACGACAACTGGATTGGCAGTCCCTGCAGTGGAGTATTGTTGCCAGCACGTCCTGACTTGTTCTTGCCCGCTGGAGAACAGCAGTGCCCCACCGAGAGAGTGTCCTGGTAATGCAAAGCCAGTGCCACTTAACATTTTGCATGCAGTTCTATGGAAATGAATAAGGAAGCTAGACATGATACCGGCTCGAACGTCGCCCGGGTTACCAAGGTTCGCGCTGGTCCGCTCCCGCTCCGGCGACCAGTGAGAAGTAAGCTAGGACGCAAGGTGGACCGCAAGGAGGACATCAAGAAACATCTGAGACTCGCAGGATGGAACGTGAGGACGCTGCTTGATCGACCTGGATCTAAACGACCGGAAAGGCAAACAGCGCTAGCAGCAAGGGAGTTGTCAAGGTACAGCATCGACGTGGCAGCACTGAGTGAAACCCGGCTGGCTCTAAGTGGCAGCTTGGTTGACCAAGGATACACCTTTTTCTGGAGTGGAAGAGAGGAGAGGGAGAAAGAGAGGCTGGAGTTGGTTTTGCTATAAGAAACCAAATTGCCCAGAAGTTGGAACAAGAACCGGTAGCTGTAAGCGACAGAATAATCACTCTACGCCTTCCTCTGCAGGGGACGGTGTGGGCTACTTTTGTTAGTGTCTACGCCCCGACCATGACTAACCCTGATGAGATAAAGGAAGATTTCTATCAGAAGTTGAGGGAAACTATCAGAGAAGTGCCCAGCACCGATAAGCTCATTATAGCCGGAGACTTAAATGCCAGAGTTGGAGATGAAGTGGAAAACTGGCCTGGAGTATTGGGACATTATGGCGTGGGCAAGTGCAACACCAATGGAGAACTCCTCCTAGCCTTGTGCTCTGAATATGGTCTGGTGATAACCAACACTGTTTTCAAGCATAAGCACACCCACAAGACGACATGGATGCACCCGAGGTCTAAGCACTGGCACCTCATCGACTACGTGATCACTAGGCAGAGAGACCAGAGGGACATAGTCAACACCAGAGCATTTAGAGGGGCTGATTGCAACACAGATCATAACATGGTGCTGTCCAAAATCGCCTTCTCACTAAGGAAACAAGTCAAGAAAACTGGAGGACAGCACAGGTACAATCTCAACGTGGCCAGACTGAAGTGTGACAATGTGCGCAAAGACTTTCAGAGAAGTATGACAACATCACTACAGGAGAGCACAACAGGAGACTCGGATGTTGTAGGGAAGTGGGAGACGTTAAGGGATACAGTATTTAATACAGCAAAAGAAATCCTAGGCAAACCGAAACGCAAGCACCAGGACTGGTTTGACGAAACAGACGAGGAGCTAAACAGACTATTAGAGGAGAGGAACCAGGCAAAAGCAAGACAGCTGACTGTAAACACCAGGTCTACCAGGGCAAACCTTGCATCAGCACGCAGCAAACTACAGAAGTACACCCGACAGAAGAAGTCTCAGTGGTGGGAGACCAAAGCAGAGGAACTGCAGCACGCCGCAGCAGAAAACGACATGAAGTCCTTCTATGGAGGTCTTAGAGAAGTATATGGCCCACAAAGAGAGGTACTGCCCAACTGCTCGCTCTTGATGGAGAGACTGTGTTGACAGACAACAAGAAGATACTGGAAAGATTTGCTCAGCACTTCGACCAGTTGTTAAATCTGCCTGGAAACGTGGATAGTGCTGCTCTTGCGAGCATCACCCAACGTCCAACAGTCCACGTACTGGATGAGCCCCCAAAGATGGATGAACTTCTGAAGGCGATCGCAGCAACTAAGGAAAGCAAAGCTCCTGGATGTTGTGGGATACCTGCAGAAGTATGGAAGTATGGTGGTACAACACTCAAAGAGAGGCTGCTAGATGTGATCGGAGATATCTGGATAGGAGAGAAGATTCCACAAGATTGGAAGGACGCGAATATAGTCCCTATATTCAAGAAAGGCAGTCGTAAAGAGTGCGGCAACTATCGCGGCATTTCTCTACTCTCAATCGCTGGGAAGGTGATGGCTCGAATACTCCTCAATCGTCTGAACGAAATGATAAGTCCCAGAGTAATTCCTGAGACCCAGAGTGGATTTCGGAGTGGGCGGAGTACCATGGATATGATATTCAGCCTACGACAGGTTCAGGAGAAATGCACTGAACAGAACATGCCCCTCTATGCAGTTTTCATAGACTTTACTAAGGCCTTTGACACTGTCCCTAGAGGCGGCTTGTGGGCAGTACTGAAAAGTTTGGCTGTACGGATAAGATTATCAATCTCGTGAAAGCGTTTCACGAAGGAATGCAAGCTAAAGTCACTCGTGGGAGCGACTGCTCTGAGGGATTCGCTGTCTCAACAGGTGTAAAGCAAGGGTGTGTGCTGGCTCCGACACTGTTCTCATTCTACCTGGCTGCCATGCTGGAGGTTGCCTTCGAGGACACAAGGGAAGGTATCTACATCCAGACTAGACATGATGGGAACCTATTCAACGCCTCACACTTCAAAGCTAAGACACGCACAACACGTCAGCTTGTCAGAGATATGCTTTTTGCAGACGACTGTGCTCTGGTTGCTCACAGTGCAGCAGAGATGCAGGCATTGGTGGACAAATTTGCACAAGCTGCCGCTATGTTTAGCCTCAAGATAAACATCAAAAAGACTGAGTGCCTCTACCAGCCAGTAAAGCTTCTACTCCCTCCCCCAAAACCCTGTGCAATCACCATAGACGGACAGCCTCTTGTCCAGACCACAGACTTCAACTACCTGGGTAGTACAATCTCCAGCAATGCTAAGATTGAAAAGGAGCTGAGGAACAGAATGGGAAGGGCGAGTGCAGCGTTCAGTCAACTAAACGATCGGCTATGGCAAAATAAGCATGTCTCGACCAGAGTTAAAGCCAAGGTCTATCAGGCGGTGGTGCTGACAACACTCCTTTATGGAGCGGAGGCATGGACAATCTACAGGCTTCAAGTGAAGAAACTGAGTGCGTATATGATGAGACAACTGCGGGACATTCTGAAGATATCATGGCGGGACAAGATCGCAAATGCTAAGATTCTCCGTCTGACTGACCTGCCACACATGGCTGACATGCTGATTCAAAAGAATTTAAGATGGATTGGTCATGTCCATCGTATGGAGAGATCTCGTTTACCACGCCAGCTATTGTACAGTCAACTAGTAGAAGGAAACGAAACCAAGGCCGACCTCGACTCAGACTCAAAGATGTCATGAAACGAAATCTAAAGAGGAGAGACATCAACGTGACAACCTGGAAGCAACTGGCTGATAACAGACCGGCCTGGAGAGCTTCAATCCAACCATAGAACAGTCCTCGTCGCTTACGACTGACTGCATGATGATGACCTCAGCACCAAACACAACAGCCTCCTTAAACTTATGTGTAACTACAAAGTCTGACAACAACACCCCCTGATGAGCTTAACACAACAACATATAATATGGTGGAAGCTTGCAAATACATGACTATCCAGATGATATCAAGAAAAAAATGGAGTTATATGTATAACGTATGCATCTCATTTTTGTCCGCTTGTGAATAGAAGTCAGGTTATATATGTTTGGATTGCAAAAAAATTTACATTTTTTCTATTAGTTTGAAATTTTTTAATCTGAGAAATGTCGTGGATCTAGACTATTTACATCCATGCATTTGCAAATCATGTGCCTAGTAGTGTCGTGGATCAAGAATATTTACATCCATGCATTTGCAAATCTTGTGCCTAGTAGTGTCGTGGATCTAGAATATTTACATCCATGCATTTGCAAATCATGTGCCTAGTAGTGTCGTGGATCAAGAATATTTATATCCATGCATTTGCAAATCTTGTGCCTATTAGTGTCGTGGATCAAGAATATTTACATCCATGCATTTGCAAATCTTGTGCCTAGTAGTGTCGAGGATCTAGAATATTTACATCCATGCATTTGCAAATCATGTGCCTAGTAGTGTCGTGGATCAAGAATATTTACATCCATGCATTTGCAAATCATGTGCCTAGTAGTGTCGTGGATCTAGAATATTTACATCCATGCATTTGCAAATCTTGTGCCTAGTAGTGTCGAGGATCTAGAATATTTACATCCATGCATTTGCAAATCATGTGCCTAGTAGTGTAGTGGATCTAGAATATTTACATCCATGCATTTGCAAATCATGTGCCTAGTAGTGTCGTGGATCTAGAATATTTACATCCATGCATTTGCAAATCATGTGCCTAGTAGTGTCGAGGATCTAGAATATTTACATCCATGCATTTGCAAATCATGTGCCTAGTAGTGTCGTGGATCTAGAATATTTACATCCATGCATTTGCAAATCATGTGCCTTGTAGCTAGATGGATTCAACAATCAACATCATAAAAATTATTTCAGATGTGTGCTCGTGATATTGAATAATTATGTTAATCTGTGTTTTTCTTACTCAATACTTACATCAACTTTTATCAAAATCTTCTTCATATTTAATAACATGAACATTATAATTAGAGTATGCGAGCCTCGGTACTATTGCCTGGAACTGAGAAAGATGCAATAAGGAATGCAATATACTGGAAGTAGAAGATAAAATATCAAAAGTTGGCTTGTAGAAGAAACATAAAAACTGAACTTGATAAATGCACTTTAATTATTAAGTAGTATTTCTTTTATAAGCTGAACCTAATGTATGAAAGCCATTTAAGTCAAAATTAAAGTCTGTGTTCCTGTCTCTTTAAAATATTTATATATGCAACACACCAAATATTATCACTGACACATCTTATTTTGAATAGAAATTTTTAGAAATTCTGACTTTACATGCTTGATACAACATACCCTAGTTCACTCCATCGTGATATTGATTAAACTTTGTTATAAAATACAAAACATAAACAGTACAAGTTTTCCTTAGTTTAATTGTTTTCTTCAAACTATATGGCTTTTTATGCATGCCCTTACCTGTATTTGTGTATATATTTCTTTTTATTGTTATAAAATGTATTAATCTCTTTTTAAAATTTGGCATTGATTATATGAAACCCTCCCTGCTTTCATGACCTTTTATTTTCAATTTGGGGCTATTTAATGCGTAAATATCTTGGGGCTAAGAAAAATCTTGCTTTAGCTACAAAGTTTTTCTTCTTCATAAAATCTAGTTTCAAGATAAATTTCTCGAATGGAGTTTATTTTTCTTAAGATAAATATTTTTACTTAGTATATCTTCTTTTTATAAGAAATCTAGTAAGACAATTTTCTTATAGAAGGGAGAAGATAATGTTTTATGTTTGTAAATGATGATCATCCAGGTTAATAAAGTCCTGAGAAGGACTGTTTTTATTGTTGTTGACTGACGTTTCGACAACCTTAGCGGTAGTCATCTTTAGAGTCAAATGAGGAGTAAACGACAGGTTAGCCGTATTTGTTGTCTGGTGTTTACGTCATTGTATTGTGTGTACAGGAAATATGTATTGTCACTGTGAATTAGTGCGAAGTGTATTGTTTTTAGTTGATCGTTTGTTTGTATTGTGAATAAGTCGTATGTAACATGCCGGTAATTTCTGTGACCTGTTCAGGGGGGTTTGTTCCAAGTTGGTATACCAACTTTCTAATGTAAGCCGTTGTCTATTGCCAGTACTGTAAGTAATCCATTTTGCCGAGTCCCAGTCAATGTTGTGCTTTGTGAGTTGGTGATGTTTGGCAATGTGATTAGTTTAGTCTTGTTTCTTAGTAGCTCGTTTGTGCTCGGTAAGTCCTATGTTTAAGTTCCTGCCAGTTTCTCGATATAGGATGCGTGTCAGTCGGAGAAGTACGTGCACAAATGATATGTGATTCAACGGACGCTCTACACAACGAAAACAACTATCTCAAACGTGTTTTTGACAAAATAATTTATAACTCTGACTTTATCAAACGCAACACTTACAAACCCAACGAACCCAACGAAACGAACAACTCAGTGACAACAGCAACGATACCTTATATCAAAGCTACGTCTGAAACTATCTCGCGTATCTTACGACCATACAACATACGTGTTGCATATAAACCAATCACAGCGTTATTGCAAGTACTAACGAACATAAATGACTAAGAACAACCCAACGAACGACAAGGTTCAGTTTACAAAATAAACTGCTCCGACTGCCACGCCTCTTATATCGGGGAAAGTGGCAGAAACTTAAACATAAGACTTACTGAACACAAACGAGCTACTAAGAAACAAGACAAAACTAATCACATTGCGAATATCACCGAATCACAAAGCACAACATTGACGGGGACTCGGCAAAATGCATTACTTACAGTACTGACAATAGACTGGCATAAAAGTGTTTGTAAATAAGATGTCAAGAAGGATAACTTGTCTTGTTCGATTTCGTGTGTAAAGTTAACGCTTTGGCGTTGTTTGTTCATGTATACGTAAAATAGTATTATGCTTTATTTTTTATTATGACAAATACAAAATTTGTTGTCAACGTATCTGCAGTAGAATAAAGTTTTGTGGTTGCTGTAGCTATTGTGACAGTTCTAATTGTGAAAACCCATAAAATGCTCGTTGGAATGGGTGTTGTCCCCCATCAATTTGGTCGTAGCACTTATTGTTGAATAAAAAATAAGTCTATATAAAGCAATATATAGCAATATCTATGGTTTCTCTCAGTGGCATGTTTTTAAAAAGGCTTCCAACATCGTAGCTAAGAAATAAAGAACTTGTCATGTAGAGCGTTTGTTGTAATAATTCAAGGTACGTAAACAGTTTAAGTCTTAAATGATTGTATAGAGCGCTTCTTCAAAATAATGGTAGATCAAAGACAAAGCTTCCTTTGTTATTTGTCAGCCATTTATTTATTTATTTCCTTTATCTCGGATAATAAAGACTAAAAACTATCCATGGGTATGAAATCAAACACTTTCTATCGTAAATAATGTAAGTTAACTAATGGAGAATAAACATAGTCATCATCCTTTATTTGTTATAGCTAATACGTGTTGCCTTCTACGCTAGTTGTTAGATAAACAAATTTAGCAAACGAAGAATAAAATTAACTTTTAAAAGAAATCTTTATCAACATTTCAACAACTTTTTTGTCAATTTGCAACTGAACAATTATTTTACTATTGTATACATTTAAATATTTTAAAACAACAAAACGTATTGCTACTTGCTTCGATGTTCTTCATAATTTTACAAAGATTATCTTTGAAATGACAGTTTGAACTAAGGATCTAAAAGCAATCACAAAAAATGACACAGCATATAAAAATTAAATTGTCGATTAAAAACTTATGTTATGAGATTTTTTCAACAAACAATAACATGTTATTTACCGGCTTCAATCTAGATTTGTACGGAGAAAATATTTTAACGAGGTCTTAGAAGTAGCAATTTTTTTATTGTCCTTATTTTTTTATTCTCATAATGAAAAGAATTGCTTTGCAAAATAGGTAATGCTGCTTGATTTTGAGACTAAAATTGGATTTTTTTCTACAAATTTCACTTCGTCTCGACGGTAAAAGTTACACGCGTTATGATTACTACCATTTGATTATACTTCTAATACTCGTTTAACAATTTTCATCGCTCTGAAATCAACTTTAAAAATTTAAATTTCACCTTATTAACCAAGAGATTTCAAAATATCTCATTTTTTGGCCAAGGTCATAATATTGTAAAAAGCAGCCCGCTAAAGCAAACAATCAAATTACTGGGAATCAAAAAACATCGTTTCACATTCAATGTAGCCATAGGTAATTTCATATAAAGTACTATATGAACTTACTTATGGCTACATTGAGCATCCCAGTTTGCTTTAATCATACAGATTTTCTAAACATATATGCTTACTTCTCAGATCAATTATCTTGTATGTCAGAAGAAAGCCACTCTTAACAATACTTCTGTCCGTCTTAAATTGTACAACGACATTTCCGTTTTTGAAGATCATAGGACGACTATTGATAATCGATTTATCACACGTAAAGTTGGATTTGACACCATCTGATAGTGACAGTTTATCATAACCGCAAGTTGCATGGCCTACATAAAACAAAGACACTTTATTTTATTGTTGAATTCTAATTCTATTGACGTAAAACTGTACTTGATTTGAATTTAGTTTAAAATAAGGAAGAGCCTAATTACTCGTGCTCTGGAGGGGCACGAGTAGAGGTTTCGGCTTGTGGTGCCAAGAAATTGACTTTTTGACCAAGAATGCTTTTTGATTTCAGAATATGGTGACTGTAAAGAATGACAAAATAAAATTCTTCAACAATAGAAACATTGAAGCTATCCTTTTTCGAATAATTATACGAAAAACGCGAAATATATACGCACAAAAGACAAAGCTACGTCACAGCATAATACACGGTGCGAAATATACGTTTAAATACAATATGAAAGCAAGAAATATCATCGATATTTTGACTTTGTTGTTTACAAATTTTTACGGCTTCCTTTACTTAAGAGATTTTTCATTTAAGAGGATTAATAGTACTTGTAACGCTTCTCTTTTGCTGTTATTTAAAGTGTTTATATTACGAATTTTAGCCCCCCTTTTTTATTAGGTAAATTGAAAGACCTTGTTTCAGTGATTTTAAATCTGCAATTATAATTGAAATTAGATTGGCGAACGTGATTTTACGGACGTTCAAAGTCACGATTTTCAGCATTTTTTTTGCGAACTTTTTGATCGGTATGCTAATGACTTGTGACGTTGAAAGTTGAACACATATATCAACATGGCGTATTCTATTAGTAATCTTAATAAGAAACGCGGAGGAAAACGCTGTGTTGCTGGCGGACCTAATCAAATTAGTTGCGCCAATGATTCAAAAACCGAAGGAATGTCGATGCATCTGTTTCCTAAAAAAGAAACAGAGCCGCAAAGACATAGAAAATGGGTAAATTTTGCGCGTAAACATAGACCGTGTTTTGAGGCTTCCTCTACCTCGTGTCTGTGTTCTGCGCATTTTGAAGATTCTAGTTTTGACCTTATTTCGAGCGTGCAAGTCAAGCTCAAAAGAAGGTTGAAGAAAGATGCTATCCCAACCATTGACGTGGCTGGGATTCCTGAACCATTACAGTACGAAATAACCGATCGAAAGCGAAGACAAGTAAGTTTACGCTTGTTTATGTTAATTTTTCTTTTGTCATATGTAAATTCGATATAAGTTTTGTAGATTATTCGACGTACTCTCCATAAGCCGTCGCTGAAGGAAACATGTTCTCTCGATTAGGAAGTACCATCTACTAGTGATGGAGCTGAGCATTTTGAAGTATGCACTGGGAAAGCAAACGATTCGCTATTTGAAGAAAAACTGCATGCAGTTGGTGAAGATATTTGTGAATCCCAGTCTCCATGTTAATCGTGCCATCGTCTTAAGAAAAAACTTACATCTTTACAAAAGACTTTAAGCTGTTACAAAAAGACAAAAGCATCTTTGAAGAAAAAGGCCCAGAAGTTGCAAAATGAATATCAAAGCGAAATCAGGGAAAATCGTAATATATCCGTGGTGACCATCATTAATATAGACGATGAAATGCAGGGGAGTGCTGAAGAGCTTTTCGAAGGAGAATCATACATGGACTACTCCTCTTTCAAAGAGTCTAGTCAGAGTGAAGATTTAGATGAAGATACCACAAGTAATACATCAAGTTATGCTATGATTTAATTCCATATATTTTTTCTTTTGTCTTTTTTCCCAGACTGACATTGATGAAAAGATTTTCTTTCATCTAATTCTTTCAGCTTAACCTCTCAGTAGTTGCACCAATTTGTTTTTATTGTTTACTCTTGTTTCAAACCATTAAACTGCATGTCAACGTATATAGTGCATCCATGTATCTCCTATTTGGTTTTCATCTAGGCATATTTCCTGACCATTCTAAACTCAGCAAAGAAGGTCAACAGTCTCTACAGTGCACAAGTTAAAAGACCTTTCGCCCCTCTGATGGTATGTAACCTTTTGTGTTACCACTTGGATATGCTTTCCGAATAAAGTGGTAAACACAAGCAGGTAAAGGCCGAGTATTCTCCCATCCCATAGACCCACAAAACCATCGCGTCAACCATCTGTATGCCACAGCTCTCAAGTACCTGAAGTAAATAAAAAGGTTGGACTAATTTGTGTTGATGAAACAGTGTTGATGATAACATTGTTTCTCATACAATTTACAATCTTACATATTTAATGATTGTGATGGTTGGTAGCGATAAGCACGTCCATTCCTATCTCTCAATAGTGGCCCGACGTTTTCAAGGACAGCCTCATGAATTAAAGGCCCAAATTTGGCATGCTGTGTTATGCATGATATTTTCTCAATGCTGCCATCGGATGTCATTTTCTGCAAAGCTGGTTCTATTTCCTTACAGCATCTGTACTCTAATGCGCCTTCTAACAAATCGGTATGACAGCACTGACAATTACACCTGAAACGTGGGAGCATTAAGGTTTATAAAGTAACTTTATGTATATTACAAACAGGAGAAAACAACAACTTACCATTCACCGAGTGAAATTACGCCATCACTTCGTTGTTCTAATGTCGCAGGGACAATTCCATCGGGATTATCTGGAGTATGCACTTCATCACCATCTCCTGCGAGCGGTTCATCGTCATATGCGATGTCTTTTAAATGCTCGACATAACCCACGGATTCCGAGCTCGAATCAGATACGCATTCAGACATCGAATTCGAATTATCTGAGCACTGATTTGAGGCCATACTTTCCGGAAAACTTGTTTTTAATATTTTATTGAAAATAATGTCATTATTTGTTTTTAAGACAAGAAAAACGACAACAAAATCACCTCCTATAATATAATATTATATTGACGGAAACAGACGTGTTCAACTATCTACGTCACAAGTATCAATATGGCGTCGTAAAAAATTCGCAAATAATTTACTTTCTCAGTTTCATTTGCATTAATGTAAGAAAATTTTAACATCTCAACAAACTGTAGAAGATTTGGTCACAGTCCAAAGTAAATATGCAAAACCATAAATAGCTTAAATTCTAAATATATTAATAACAATGTTCTATGACACGAATTTCTAATAATTAAAAATTCAGCATTATGCTTGCTTTGTGATTTACAATCAATCAAGAATAATTAGTGTTCTTGAAAAAAATTTTTACGAACTTTAACATTTGGGAGCTGAAACTATGCAAAAATAAATAAACTTACGTTCTATATCGTAATAATTGTATACGATTTCGACTGCTTTTTGTGGTGGTACAAGAATAGTGACACTGCATCGTAATCGGTGGGTGTAGTCATTAGGAAATCCGGGAGAGTGAATGCGACCGCTTGAGTGAGACAATGATGCAGAAGAACATACGTTACTTGTTGGAGGCAAATCATTTCCTAAACACACACAATTAATTTATCTACTAATTAAGTTAGTTTGTTGCTCAAAAACTTGAACTGCATTGTAATATAAATTTTTATAATTTAATCAAGACACCTATGTATTTTTTTAAGTCTTTATTTTATCAAAATGTATTTTTTTTAAGTCAGGTTAGTTTCAAAGAAGACATTCTCACAGAAATATAGGAAATGATTTTCTAGGTTATCCAGATTTCTCAACAAGCAGTAATCATATAACGGGGCTGTTTGTATGAATTCACACCTGAAATGACAGATAACCAGTGTCAGTTTCTAACGTTTTCCAGAAATACCCCATCCATAGAAATACCTATTTGTTTTTCTTGAATAACATAGTTTCATTTAAAATGGTATCTGTTGTGCTTGTGACAGGGTTTAGTAGTTCCCGACTCATAAAAAAGCTCGATAAATGGCATAGTTATCTATGTAGCTATATGCTGGCCAGGGATATCTTTTTGCTTTATGTATAAACAAAATATAATGCAAACATACGGTGGAAACTTGAAAATTTGAGAAAAAATCCTTCAGAAGAAACCAATCCATTCGATTTAAAGATTACGTTTACAATATTGGTATAAGGCACGAAAGTTAACGAAGTTTCATGACTGCAAAACTGTTTTGACGTCCCACCAGAGATAGTAAGAGAAGCCAGGCATAATTTTTTGCATCCTGTTTAACGCAAGAAATTAAATCTTTTAAAGCTATCATGTATTTGCTGTTTGATGTGGTTATGCACAATATTATCTACTTAGTATAAATTCAAAGTTATCGAATAAGACCGTACCAAAACCGATATAACTCCATTGCAAGTTAATGTTTAAGAGCGTGAACTTGATTGCCATGTCCAGAGACTGTTTGATCGTTATGGAGCAAGTCTTGGTATTTTTTCCATTTGTATTATTTGGAGAGACAATGAAGCCAGTATTTGCATTTAATGTTTTCTTTGAACAAATATTGATGGCGGAAGCTTAAAAATATCAAGAATAAGTTGCTCTGAAAGAAGCAAACTATATTTATGGCAACAGAATGATAATATTTTGTACGCTCTAGTGTTTATAATACATTATCTGTCAATGAATTATTTAAAAGTATTTTACTACTTTAATCTTTATATTTACCATTTGGATAACTTGCTGGGATTGTTGTTGGTGCTTTAAAAAAGAAACATTGGAGAAAGTATCAAAACACATTCTTCGCGTAAAAACTGAAAATAGCCACTAAAATGGAAACAGCTAACATTAAAAATATAGTATAAAATTTATCAATGGCAACAGTTTTATTTTATACCATTGGCCTTTCTGGAATCATGCAAATTGGAATATATCACACAAAAAGGTTTTCCCTCCAACTTCCTAATAATGTAATGTAAGCAATCGATGAGAGCAAAAAATTAAGCTTTTTACTCAATGCATGAAAATCATATATTCTTGCCCTGCAGACCTTATGCTATTCAAGCAAAGTCGCCAGCTAGGATGTTTCTCTTTCTTTTTACGTTTTAAAGCTTTTACATTGATCATTTATTTAAAAACATGTTGTTTATAAAGTAATTTTTCTATAAAGTGAAGTTAGGTAGTCACAAATAAAGTTCGAGAGTAAACAGTGTTGATGGAAAGTCAAAAAAAACTTTTGAGAAGTGTTCTTTAATAAAAATCTTTAGAAAATACAAAATGAAATATTTTTACATAGAATTTAAATGAAATGGCTTCTTTATAACTCAAGTAAACTTATATAAGAAATATTCAATCGTAGAATCAAGCGTATTTGACAAGCTTGCTTATTGTTTGACAAATTGACTTACTATAAATTAAAATTTTGAAATTTTACAGTCAAAAGAAAATTTTTTTGTTAGAGGAAGTTTTCTTTTTAATGCATAATGTACACAAATATCACCAAACTAGTAGATACCCTGGTCTGATCCAACATGGCACATACGCCAGTCCAAGCCTGATATAAGAGTTCACATGCAAAAATCATCATAGAGGCATATTGCACTTCGTTCACTTGCTTTTAGTTTTGACTAGATATGACACACAAACTTGACAATGAAGTGCCAATTATCACACAAGAAATGTGAATAATACAACTTAGTTACAAACTTACCAACTAGTTTTCTGATATTTGTGTACATTACATGTACACAAATATCAGAAAACTAGTATGTACTAGAATTTTTCAAATATATTTGTATGTTTTTATGTACTTTCTAGATAACACGATTTTTTATTGTTATTATGCTTATTTTAACTAAACGAATTTCGACCAAAAGAAGGGTAGAAATTGTTGTGTAAACTTTGTAATTTTCTTCAACCTCTTACGCTTAACTATTAACACGCATCTACGCCTCTCTTCTTTATTCTTAATTTTAGAAATTTCCTTTAACTCTTTAGGTTTGCCTTCTTGATACAAACATTTTTTGGGATAAACACAGAAAAATTGCAAAACATAACAAATCATCGGACTATCGACACTACTTAACAATAGATGAACACTTGATGATTTTTTACTGCGGTGTTTTAACTCGTTGATAATTAAATTTGCAATTTTTTTGAGAAAACTATTTTTGTTTATTTTATGTGTACCACTTTTATAAACGGCGAACAAATTAATTTCTTCATGTGGAATGACGTTTATATTTCAAGCATTATGACTGTTTTTGGTTTTTTTTGTTTATAATCAATCCTTACGCTTTTTTATTTATTCAATAATTTCGCAGGAATTAAAAACAATAATATCCTCTTAAAACAAAACAACATATTTTCCAAAAATATTGCGTGTTTTTGTTTAAATGTCAAAAACCTATACACGCAGTCTATACACAAAAAACTGTCATAAAGCAAGAGGTTTACTTACATACTCTAACCAAACAATTCTCTCCTGTAAATCCAGGACAACATTGACATCTATAGGGATTAGAACTAGGTCCATCTTTTAAATTAATAACCATTCTCCCTCCGTTTTTACATGTATTCTCTCTATTAGGTGGAATCTAAAATGATGTTTTAATTAGCTAATCATTTTTTAAATTCATTCAGGTTCAATAAAAATTCAATTTTATGATAGTATAAATTTCGCTTAGGGGTGGATTTAGTATACCTCAAATACCTCAACGAATCCAAGCAATGAAAATACATCAATATTTCAAAAAGAATTTTTGATTCAATCGCGAATTTTTTGAAGGAAAAATTAAAATGTTTGTTTAAATATATCAGTTTTGTATTATTCGTAGTTTATAAGACTGGGTTATGCAAATCTTGGAGAAGTTTGTGAGAACTCTCGAGCAGGTGCAACCATCAAACCTTGGCCTCTGGCTTGGGCTGATAAGCTTTCGAGTTCTCCCAAATATTTTCTCGGTCTGCATATACTAATGTAAAAACACCGTGAACATCTTTTATCTTTTAAGTAATTAAAATCATATTTACAGTCGGGATAGTCTTAACTCAGCTGTCAGTATCCAGTTTCTAATCCAGTTTATTTTGGGTTTACTTTTATGATTACATAATCACACAAATCTTATTCCACTTTGTGCAACATTTATAGCTACACGAGCCATAGATACACGAGCTGTAATGAGCATTCTGTATGTAGGAAAGGGGGGAAAATTTTGATGCACATTAGAAAAATATTAAGGATCGTGAAAAGTTTTTTAGACGGTAGAGCAGCAAAAACTCCTAAGAAGCGAGACTGATTGAAGCAGTTTTCATAAAGCTTACCCCTATTGTGGATAAAAAGCAATTTCTGAAGTCATGCAACAAAAGTAAATATCGATATGTTTGATATTCAATATTATTGTGAACATTCATGAAAGTAGTTATCCATTTACTGTTCAATTTAATAACTGATAGCAGAAAAAACAATCTATAATCAGGAGCAAGGCTGGAAAGCTATTTGGGGCAGGGGGGGGGTGACTATTGATATAATCTTCTGTGGCCAATTTGTTTCTTTTTATTTTGAAATAGATTGCAAAGGAAATCAGTCAGGTAAAGCTGAATATTTTTATACTCACCTACCCCCCTCAATTAGTGTTTTACCTTCCCTTGTATGAAACTAACAAACAACAATAAAGACTAACAAGAATGTGTAAGTCCAAAAAAGAAGACATTCAGAGGAAACTGTCAGTGTCAGAAATATTAGACTTGAAAAAAACAGTCTGAATGACAAAATAGATCACAGGAAAAAACACTCAGCAACAAGAATTGAAAAATATAATATACGAATTTGTATAACATCAAATGCGATGACATATTTTAAATGAACTCAATAGCGTGGCTAGCAAGCAAGTTTTGGTACAGCTATGTAAATTTAAAACATTAGCGTTATTTGTTTCTTTACAATTCTGCTGATTTTACAGTGAGTGAATACAGAAAAATTAACATAGCATGACCAAATCTGCAGGCTGGCTACTTCACTGTATTATTTGACACGTGTGACTTCATAAGGAAATTTTGTAAGGGTAATACCTTTCTTTTGGGATTAAGTAATTCATAAAAACTCCAGGTCTTGTCTTGGCAGTTTTCATTGTGTTTTGGTGGCTTATATGTCAGCTGGCATTTAATACTTTCCATCGTCTTCTCATCTTTCATATTGATTCCGGAACAGAAGGGATCTTGTAAACATTTCATTGAACAAGATAATCGAGAGGGGTATGTTGTTTCAAACAGAACATCTTCTGTAAGTTGACATGTCTCTAAAAAAAATTCTATTGCTATTAGAAGCGTAGCCAGCCCACAAGACTTATATACTTCCTATTTCAACTGGTATTTTTACAGTGAGGGAACAGAAAAACTTGCATTGAAAATTAAATGAGTAGGTTAGTGTGGGATTTTGTTGAAGTCGCTCGAATCCTTTGCAGTTGAAAATTTCTCCGTGGGACTTAACAGCTGCTTCACAAGCTCCTAGTATTCGGCCAAAACGTTTTTGAAAATGTTTTTTTCAACTTCTGCCTAAATTATTAACCCTTTGCTGCATGATGTGTCTTCAGGGCAACAATGATTGAACACGATGGAGCTCAGTCGATGAAAAAAATATTCAACAAAGGGTTAATATCGTTTAAAGAGCTACAAAAACACTTAATTTTTACGTTAAAGGGTGTTTTTACATTTCAGTTTAGTTTATCCACGCACATTTATAATAACCAGCGCATGATAAGGACATAAACCCGAACCGTGCTTGAACGCTTGGCAATTGAGTCCCAGATTATTTGGCATTTTTTGTGTTTGGCTAATTGCGATGCATTTTACATAATTTATTTTTAATTCATATTTGTATTAACTTGTATATATGCATAATTGATAGCACACATAACAAAGTGTATTTAACAAAAATGAAATATACAAAAACTAACCTGCAATTTAAAAGCCAAATGTGCGCGTACGCATTAGCCGAATTTCATAAAACTTTGTTAGCTCGAACAATATGTTCCATAATTTAACCAATGTGTTCCAATTACTTTTAGCTATGTCATTTTTGTGAGGACACGTTTTCAAATGTTTTTTCCTTTAGCACAAAAATTACCTTAAATTTTTTTTTGTTATATGCCACATATTTAGTGTCAGATTAATCCTTAAAAGTCCAACTAACTATTTCAACGAAACTTTTTGTTAATATTCTGCTGACAACTTAATTTTAGCAATGTTTCTCAAACTGCATAGATTTTGTTTGATGCACCCTATAAAAGACAAACTGTAAGAGCTTTCAAAATTTACGTAATATTTGAGCATTGAATTTGCTTACGAAAAAAACTCATTCGTCCATTTCTTAGCATAAGCAAGTTAAATAACTTTAAAACACATCATACTCAAGTAATACGGTGCAAACATTTTGCAAACTTTAAAGAACTTCTTGCTTTCTAATTTCATTTTATGATGCAAACTTACCGCTTTTTAGCAAACGCAACTTGGTCATTTCATGAGGGCCATGATCCTTTTCAACGGCAACTGTGCTTTTTGGCGTTGTAATTAAAAAGAAACATGATGATAAAATAGCAAACATGTTCAACATCAGGAAAATGAACATTTACAAAGACGATGTTACACAGTATGATTCAATATGTTACATACATACGCAACACCAAAAGCAATATGATCCCCTAAAATGTTGTTTTATTAATATATATTAGTATATGAAGAAATAATATTATGCAAATTATTATCACTTTGGCGGTCCTTATGAAAATTGGCAATAAGTTTTCTGTCTTAATAGACTGGAAATAATTACAGTGAAGAACGGAAAATTATATTTACCAAAACAAAGGAATAAAAATTTAAAAGACTTTTTCATAAAAAATGTGCCGATTGCAGATCACACCAAAATTTCTTGGCATGAGTGATTTCACTTCGGTTGTTTTGACATAACTAGCACAGGTGGCGGCTTATTAAAATAAATGTCCTTTCAAAAAACACATATTGACGTAAGTCAAACAATTATAAATTTTCAAATTTACATTTTGAAGTAGCATCACTTAAAAAGTATTATGGACGTACATGTTAAATTTGAATAAAAACTGTCTCTATTGAACCAAGTAAGTAAGTTTGTGGGTTGGTTAGGTACACAGTAATGACAATATACAGTAGAACCACTTCATTGAATTTTTTCGTGCCACGCATATCTTATTTCGCATATGAATAACATAGGGGCATCAGTCAATTGATTTTTTTGACCAATAGGAATGCTTTTGACCAAATGGCCAACGACGGCCAGTAATCTAATTTAATGCTCAGCAGCAAAGTTTCACACGAAGGGGACCTAATGTATACTCCTATACTGTGCATGGTTAGGTATTACGTACTTTTTCATGACGTATACGTAAGGGGTGAAGATAAAGCTCTCAGTTTTATGATGATTTTAAATATAACATTTGTCTTTTTTTATTGATATCTAAATGACATGATTTTTTTCAAAACTTTTTTCTTTTACATGTTTTATGGCTCTTCAAGCCTTACTTGACTTAAGTCAATTTTCTAAAAATCTTAGAGTTTTTTTCAAAAGTGTACACTGTTGTAATTATGTCCATCTTAATTGTGCCTTATTGTAAAATTTTGCTAAGTGAGACAGTGAGACATTTTAGTTTTAGACATCTAAAATTAAAAAAACAAAAGAAATCTTTGAGGAAACAACTTAATATTTCGTAGCACTTTCTTAAGCCTATATTACTCACTGGAATATAATTCGTGTAATAAAAATTAAAGCACAACATAAAGTTTTGATAAGAGCCATAGAAATAGACCAGAATAATTGTAAAATTGAATTTATTGTAACGTTTCGTCTTTACTCAAGGCATCTTCAGGCAAATAATAAATAGGATGTTAAGACAAGCTATTATATTTACAAAAAGTTATTAAATTACTACTAAAGGAGGCGGTGTCAAATGGATTATATGATAAGGAAGTTAGGAAGTAAAATAAGAGAAATTAAAAGAGGTTAAGTGAAATGGAGTTTTCTTGCACATTAAGTGAAGGCTTGTATTTATTGATTAGAAGGCTCTCATGAATGGAGAGTTCATAACAATCGTTAGAAGGGGAAATTAGTTTGTAGTCGTCTAAGTTGGGGGTGTGTCCGGTTGCGTTAATGTGAGCAAAAATACTTAATAACGCAGGGTGGGGAACTTGGTTGCCTGTAAGGGGGGGGGGGATATTCCCATGTGCTCTAAAAATCTGGTGTGTAGATGACGTGTGGTTTGACCCGCATACGAGGCGTTGTAGCTTCGACACTTGAAATAATAGACTACACCAGATCTCATAGATTTGGGAATTTTGTCCTTAAAGGGGAAGAAGAGATACGTTGGGAAGGGCGGAAAACGAATTTAATAGATATATGTGAGAAGGCTGCAGCACAAAGGCTATTGATTTGTGTGCGACTTGAAGGGAGTGTATGCCGGTGAAAAAAAGACAAAAATAAATGGGCATTTTATGAGCAGTGAGTGACTTTCTGGTAAAACCAAAAACGGTTTTCTTTCACGTATAACTGACCAAATCACACGTCGCTTCCTTAACAACATCTTTGCCCCCAAACCACTTGTCTTGACTTCTCGGTATTATAGTATAAATCTTGTGCTAAATATACCAATGTTAATACATATAGATACATTAGTTTTACAACAGATTTTATTCATGACTACCCTTTTGTGTATCAGCTGCATGAGTTACAATGATTTCAGTTTTTTACATACATATAAAATTCTTTACCATGCAGTTTGAAGGTCCATTTTACTTCAAATATATACATTATCTATTGCCCATGGCTTATTACCCAAGCTGAAAATACACGAAAGTCGATTAGTGGGTTTTATTGATATTACATCATATATTTACTATGTAAAATGGTTTATTTTTAATGTACATACAATCTTGCTTGCCAATATTTTTCTAAGAAGCAGAAAGCTCTAGCTACTGTTTGATAATTTAAAAAGTAGGAAAAAAATCGAATAAAACTCCCAAGCTTTAGACAAAATTAGGTTAATAAATCACAAAGGCAATAATAAAAGTTTCATAGTTTCAAAAGCTCATTAACAAATATACCTATTTTTTTTCATAACTCAGTTTTTGAAAGGAAGAATTAAGAACAAAAAAGTATTTTGTGTATAACTGTGAATATAGCATGTCACAAGCAGAGAAAAGACAGTTGCTACATTACATGGCTACTAACTATGATTACTTAAAGAAATGTTTTCTAATAATAAAAGTCCATCACCCTCATCTATTATAAACATGTGTGACTTATGTCTGTACAAACGGATTTCTTTCAAGAATTTTACTCAGCTGTTACAAAGAGAAACGAAACGACCTTTTTATTTGTCATCCTCAATCACCCAGTTTTAAATTCTGTAAAAGCAAGGCCATTTAAATATTTAAATACTTGCACGTAGAACATAATATGAATCAATTTGAGAAGAGTTCATTATTTCGTTTGCCCAAGTCCATTATATATAATTGGTACATGAAATAAAGCCGTCCTTGCCGAGACACATATCATTCATAAACATCGTACTGTACAACACAGAAGATAAGGGTCAATTTTCTTAAGAAAAGTCCAAAATATATGCTATAATTTAATCCGGTTACCATGTCATCGTGATTCGTTTATTAAATTTTCTTTTCGCATCATCAAAATCCGTAAAAACGACAAAATGCCATATTTTAAGATTTTTACATAAGCGAAAAGATTTCTCCTAATTTTGAATGCATTTTATAGTGCACGTGCCCGCCATTACAAAGCATAAATTGGTTAAACTTTATGTCATTTAACATAAACAACACTCCACGCAAGTTAACTACGCAGTTACTTAACTTTCCAACTAACTACGTTTTGTGCAACGCAGTTAAGTTGAGCAGTTAAGTTTCTACTGTTAAGGAGTTAACTACCGTAGTAAGCGTTAAATTTAGTTAAAGTTGATTGCATTTTTATACAACCGGGCCCCAGGTTTTGTGCGTTTGGTCAGTTTTATTTTGCATTGCAATATTTAATTTGTTGATAACTTATATTTTAATTTGCATCGTGGCTAAATTGTTGTTTATGAAATTTAAGGCGTTGTTTGTATATTGACGAATTACTCTGTGAATTGCAGATACGGCAACCGTAAATTATACATGAGTAAAAGGACAAAGTAGTTGTAGATATTGCATACACATATGATGTTATAGATCATAAAAATACACGTTGACTGATCTTGAAATCAGTAAAAACTGATAGAACATTGTTTCTGATTGTTGTCTTTAAACCTTTTATTGACCATATTCTTGAATATATACATCCATATTTTACAAATAATGTAAAAACATTCTTTCAGCTGCTCAAACAAATTTTAATTATTTAAAAGGACGTTTTGGACAGTATTTAAAAGCGTAGATGCACATCAAACAAATTTCAATTATTTAAAAGGACGTTGTGGACAGTACATAAAAGCGTAAATGCACATCAAACAAATTTTAATTATTTAAAAGGACGTTTTGGACAGTATTTAAAAGCGTAGATGCACATCAAACAAATTTCAATTATTTAAAAGGACGTTGTGGACAGTACATAAAGCGTAAATGCACATCAAACAAATTTCAATTATTTAAAAGGACGTTGTGGACAGTATATAAAAGCGTAGATGCACATCAAACAAATTTCAATTATTTAAAAGGACGTTGTGGACAGTACATAAAAGCGTAAATGCACATCAAACAAATTTTAATTATTTAAAAGGACGTTGTGGACAGTACATAAAAGCGTAAATGCACATCAAACAAATTTTAATTATTTAAAAGGACGTTGTGGACAGTACATAAAAGCGTAAATGCACATCAAACAAATTTCAATTATTTAAAAGGACGTTGTGGACAGTACATAAAAGCGTAAATGCACATCAAACAAATTTTAATTATTTAAAAGGACGTTGTGGACAGGGGCGGATCTAGGATTTTTCAAACATCAGTCATAAAATGTCGGAGGCGCTCCGCACCTGGGGGGGTCTGAGGCATTCTCCCCTGCGAAATTTTGAATTTCAGAGTCTTGAAAATGCCATTTTCAGCGTTTTAGAGCAATACAAAATGTATTTTGTGGGCATCGTTTTTGCGTAAAACAACACATTTTTCTTACGTTTTTTTTAAAAAAATAAAGTGAACAATACTTGAATGTTTTGCCAAATATTTAGGCTCATTATCATGCCAAATATATGGCTCATTAGCATGTCTAGGAACGTAAATTTATTTTACAATAATGCTATTCAAAAACAGATATATTCTTCAAAATTTCTACCAAGTTGTCAGGCATAGACCCCCCTAGAGACTCCCATTCAAACCTCTATGTAATAAGTTAAGTTAGAAATTTGGTACTACAAGTGACAGTTCATAGATATAGAAAAGCTCAGACTTCAAACCATGCAAGTTTATTGTAACTCTTTACCCATCTCCACATCAGTGCCAGCAAATTCACCTTTGAGAAAAACTCAAAATTTTTTCTGCCAAAGATTAAGCAAAATTATCAGAGTGAAAATTTGCAGTTAAGGTTAGCTTAATGCCATAAATGTTTATTAGGCATTTCACTAGACTATTATCTTCTGCAAGGTGTGCTATATAGCAATCACTAGTAGCATTGTATTATCAAATACAAACAGAATGTAACCAACATGTCTTTAATTATATAATTACATGAATGTTAAAATGGTTTATGTGTCATGCTTACTGGTTATGATAAATATCTTTTCATATGATCAAAGCTTGTTCAAATGTAAATCTAAAATAATTTAGTTTAGAAATTATAATGATCATCAGAAAAATTACCTAGTGATCATGAAAAATACTTTGCTGTTTTGCAAAAATTTCAAGGTTTATCTGCATACATAGGAAGACATTTTTACTTTATAGAAAATGCTTTTCATACATCAATAGCCCTTTGGAATTTATGGCAACAATCTGGTATGAGCCGTAGATTAACACACCTTTACATCTCTACATGAGGTGTTCAGTTAGAAAAGGGGACAATATGTGACATGGGACAACATTTCATGTGTGTGAAATACTCAGGTTTAATACCATTCCAGTCAAATTGTCAAAATAAAAGGCTTCATGGATCAGAAGACTCAAAATCACAGGTTATAGTAAACAGCTTCTCATGTAATCAATGTTAGTTTTCTCAAATCTTAAACAATATGTAGTATAACTGTCCAATGATTGAATGATCAATGATCATAAACTGAAAAGCCCCAAACATTTGTTTATGATAAAGTAAATAATAGTATGGCACCTTATGGCTACAGATTTTTTGTCCATTGAAATATATTTGCAGAAATGTAGGATTTCGCTGCCATATAACGGCCACGATTCCCCAAGCACTAAAGAAATCATAGCTAAAAGTCCTTCGGCAACAACAATTTTAGAAGCATCAATCTGCTTACCATACGCCATATTAACATAAATCGCATCACACACTCGCATAAATTGACTTTGATATATTGCATTCATGCATACACTTCACTTGTCCTTTACTTACGATTTTCGATGTAAATTTCTGCTGATAAAACTCAAAACAATGTTGGCTTTCTCTTGAACATCAATGACTGAAATGTCGCTCGCGAGATCGTCTTTGCCAAGCATTTACAATTCATCCATAAATTTTTCACCCTCTTGAAAAAATTCCCAGTTTGGAAAGCAGCATTCATGTCAACATATGAATTTGTAAAAGATTTCCATAAATTCCATCTGATTGTAGTTTAGTTTCTATCATGCTTCAGAAAATTACTATGAACGATCAAACATTCAATTCAGACATTGAGCTTGACTATGTTAGTTCAGTTGGCTATCAGTCGAAATCGGTCAAACCAATCACAGTAAGACAAAAATTCAAATGAACCAATTGTAAGATAGCAATTGGACTCCCTTATAGGTCCGGCCACCCCTATTATCGGTCGAGATTATTCCAGACTGTCCACTGATCTGGCCATTGACCAATAAAATAGCGTTTCTGGTGTTCATAGACTCCTTTATAAGTCGAACCAGTCAAGCCACCCCGCTTATCAGTCGGTTATTCCAGGTCAATTAAAATTCAACTGATCTGGTTACCAAGGAGATATTCATTGCATTAGTCATTAGTTTTCAATAATAAATAAAGCTGCATTTTTATTACGAAGTAAATGCGATAATAAAGTAAGAATAATTAATGAATTTTTAATTAATATGAATAGGTAATTTTTGAATTTCAAACATCAGTCGCGCGACGGATTTGACATACTCTAGATCCGCCCCTGGTTGTGGACAGTACATAAAAGCGTAAATGCACATCAAACAAATTTTAATTATTTAAAAGGACGTTGTGGACAGTACATAAAAGCGTAGATGCACATCAAACAAATTTCAATTATTTAAAAGGACGTTGTGGACAGTATATAAAAGTGTAGATGCACATCTAACAAATTTTAATTATTTAAATAGACGTTTTTGACCATATTCTTGACTATATTCATCCATATATGACAAATAATGTAAAAACATTTTTTCAGCTGCTCAAACAAATTTTAATTATTTAAAAGCACGTTTTGGACAGTATATAAAAGTGTAGATGCACATAGATATATGCGTCAAGTTCATTGAAGTTATACATATAATTTTACATTCGCAAACTGTTATACTGTCGATGTTTGAATATGTTTTCTTCTTTGTCGCATATGTTCCGATTGCAACATATATAATCACAATTGCTTTAGAAGTATATTGTGGTATTACTGAAAAAACCATGCTGCGTTTGCTGAAAAACGGTTAGTCTGTGTAATGTTTGATGTTTGTATTTTAAAGCATAATTTTTGAATTTATCTTTAAATTTTACAACTTACAGATATTTTTCGTGTCTACATCTATACATTTTTTATGTGCATGAGTGCAGTTGACTTTGATAGTTTTTGCAAGAGACGCGCAAGAAAGATATCTTCAATCCTTAGGGCCTGTTCATATGACACGGGCTATCCTGCTTTTATTGGGCTAGCTACGTTTGCTAGGATCTCACCTCATATATTATTTCATTGTATATTTAAAATTGCGTTCATATGAAAAGCGGGCGTGCCCGGCTTTGTAAGATCACGCTTGAATGAAGCGGGATCTCGTCTTTAATGAGCTTATATGAACGCATCAAGCGGAGTCAAACCACTGGTCAGCCCTACTCAACCGGGCTGAATGTGATGAGACTGCGCATGGTCAAATTACCACGTTCTCTTCATAATGGCAGCCAAGCAACAAACAAGGAAATATTTTTACTTGTCACCAGAAATGATTGAACACTTATTGTTGACTGATAAATATTGCCACTTGTAAAAGTTTTTAATTTTAGCACGGCAATAAAAATATGAACAATATTTGTACAAGAAACTATGGCGAGTACAAAGTTTTGTAATAGCCAAGGCAAGCAAATCAATGTGGTCCTCATGAAATATAGTGTGGATATTTTCTACTTTCCCCTTATAAACAGTTTATAATTTTTTGACTGTTCGTTATAAAATGCTACATCATTTAATCTTGCCTTAGCATTGTTGAGTTGCTGTTTGGCATTTTAACAAAGACAACATTATACAATGTCACTATATGTTATGTTAGCCCTTCATAAATGTCCAATTACTATTTATAGCAAAAAAAAACCCACTTGTCCTGCTTTCAAACTGCAGGGGATTTTCTCCTGTGATTAATACCACTATGTTAAGTGATCTGGAAGGCAGGTGTAGTTATAATACATATAAGATATTAAAACATCGTAAACTGTAGCACCTTCATCAGCGTTGATTGAAAAAATTGGGTGAGGTAAGTTTTCATGCTCGTCTTCATTTGCCCTAATTAAGTCATATTGCTTTCTTACCAAATCTTTGTCAGTATAATTGTTGTCTTGCTCACAGATATTATGCACTATATAACATGCATAAACAACAGTGCGTATTATGTTTAATGATAAGTCCATTGACCTTGTAAGAATTGTCCAACGTGCTTTCAATCGCCCAAAAGCGCGCTTAAAGGACATTGGCAACGAAAATTTTTTTTTTCATACTTTATCATAGATAGCTATGGAATACTTAATTTCGTGTTTTCGTGTCTCTTTTGAATTTTGCTGTTGAGAAAATTTCACATAAAGTTGAATCCTTATCCGCCATTTTGGAAAAAAAGCCTTATGCTAAATTATGCCGGAATACATTACTAACGTCATTGGCTGGTATCCACTGAATGACGCAATATAAAATAATAGTATTATAATAATATATAGCAAAATTTTTTCACTGGAATTTTAAAACAAAAACAACATTCGGCGGTTGTTAAGATTAACAAAAGTTGTGTAGTTTATCACGCTTATATACTTTTCCAACATTTAGTCGTTACAAGACGTAGAAAAGTTTATTTTAGCAGGTCTTACAACTAGGCTTTGCCGACATACCAAGTGTAAGCCCAGAAGACATCAAGCGCGTTTTATGCACTGCACATTTCGTGCAATAGAAATATTTCATTTTCCATATTACAAACCTGTGACCAACAAAAGAGTTATACGTTTAATTTATTATTTGTATACATAAGAGTCTTTGAAAGATTATGTAGTTTTAAAACGGTGATAAGCTCTAAGCCCCTATGTTTTGTTCTTGACTGTAGAGTTTCGTTTTTCCGTAATGTTTTACGTGCGTGTTTGCGTGCACAATGTACAAGTACACTTTATAACTTATGAATGAATACATGTTTTGGGTGGATCACTCATGCATCTTGCTTTTGCGCAGCTTGTGACAAACCTTCGACAATGATAGGGCATCGCAATTGCAGATCATAACAAAGAATATCAAAGAGCGTCTGTCTAAGACTTTAAATTTACGGTCTTTCGTGATAACAAGATGCCGACGCACGTCTATCTTTAACACACTTTCTGAGAGCATATTGTCCCTAAATTCTTGGTGTGTTTTCAAGCAATTTACTCCTTGAGTTTCTGTTTGGCCTAGCAAAGCCTCATACTCATCGTATTCAAACGCTTTTTCGTGGCAACAAAAACACTCAATTGGCTTTTTTGACAAAGTACAATGTCCACACTTACTTACACTAACTAAGAGTTTGAAGGCGCCAAGCATTTGCTTTCTCAAATTCAGCATGTATTTCATCCTCCGATGAGGACAAGTCGCTCTGTCACTATCCTGTTCGGAACCGCTTTCTTCACTAGTTTCGCCCTTCACTTCAGGTTCATATTGATAGGGCAGAACCTCACTCAGTTGATTTTCGTGTATGTCATCCATTACAGCAAAAAAACCCCCGTAAAATACGCTTTAAATGTGTTGTAAAGCAGTCAATCACCATACATATATTGTATTGTTGTTTTGACTGCTCACCAGCCAAAACAAGTGCGCGATAACTTGGAACAAATTTTCTCCCACCATTTTTTTTGTTCCTCTAGCCTAAACCAAGCATCTGTTCTTCTTTGGTAGCAATATTCCTCCTTTTGCATATTAAACTTTCCATAACTAGCAGATCGTCTTCTCGATGAAATTCTCATAATCGCATCGTTCTTGTGCTTAACATGTTCATTTGAAAAACGAATGAAATTATTCTTCCTATCGCCACTGCATATGCCGGTGATAACAGGATTTTTGCTTTTAGCTTTTAAATCAAGAATCTTAAAATGTTTTAAGTGTAAAAATTTAAAATGATGCAACTTGATGTAAACATATTTAAAAATGTCCCGAAAAAAGCAACATTTACGCAAAGAAATTAATTACGTCATATCAGCTAAGACAGCCCGTTTCATATGAACAGGCCCTTAGGCACTTTAATTTTATAACAAATTTAAATTTGGTTTTGAAAAGCTAATTTTAGAACTCGTTATTTCTTTGCATTATAGATACATTGTTCATGGCAATATTACTCATACAACTGTGTTTTTAATTTTAGAGACATGTCCATTAAAAGAAAATGTTTTGTTTGAAGCATTTTACTCATCGGCAGATTCATGTGCATTAAAATGTTTACAAGAACCATTCTGTGTTGGGTTCAACTTTTGGGAAGGCATAATGATGAAAGATGTAACTTGTCAATTAACTCACAAACGTCGACAGAATTATGAAATATGCACTGATAACAAGTGGATTTTCTATGAATTGCTGAATCCACAAAGAAAGGTATGATGGAAAGATATATCAACAGTTTTAAATTATTATTATTGACAAAGCTACTAATCTTGATTAATTGCACATTTGATTTATAAAGATACCATACAACAAAGAAAAGCTGTGTGAAAATGGCGGAATAATGACTGTTGACCTGAGAGACGGACCTGGTTCTGATCCTTATAGATGTCAATGTCCTTTTGGCTTTACGGGAAGATATTGCTCGGTAAAACTAAGTAAGTTAGTTAGAAAATAACAAGCAGTACAATTTCTTAAGATGGTTGCAATCTTTTACCTTCTTCCCTAATCAAATTTCACTTCACAAACAAAACATGACGAAAACATATGAATTAATAGCTACATTAAAATTTAAATGTGCTAATTTTAAGCTACCCTATATATATTCAACGACCACGACAATCACACACTTTTAAATAAAACAAAATAAAACAAATTCCGAAGACGGACGACTCGTTTTCTTGATATTCAAGATAATACAAGAGTTTGAAACAAAAGATGGAGCAATATTTCGTCTTTATTCCAAAGACATCATCGACTAATAGTTTACAATGCAGGATGCAAAACTTTCATATTATTATTTACAAGCGGAAGTGGCAGTTACTTAATTTTAGAACTATAAGACTCAACAATTAGGCAGTATACTTACATTAAAAATAGAGATAACTTCTTTCAGGCTTTGAGACCACTATTAAGTTGTGGTATATTGCGTTTTATCAAAAGAGCTTCTAAGATGAGAAGTTGATTAGGATTATTACTGTCCGTTTTCGGAATTTGTTTTGTTTTGTTCTATATATATTCTGTAGAGTAGAGCAGGTCGCAAAACGTATAATCGGCAAGCTCTGAGTTGGAGAGTAATCCGTACTTTTAATTGAAACCAAATGGTAAAACTAAATTTAAACGCAAGCACAACCCTAAACATAAAAATATTTTAGCTAAAATTTGCTGCAAAGTTTGATAAAAACTCGATTTAAAATTAAGTTGTATATTATATTTCTATTTTATGATATTAATAATATACATGAAAAAACTCCGCAATTAATTAGTATCATAAATACCAGGACAAAAAATAGAAAAAAATAAAAGAAATGCATTGCAAAGTATTTTCAAATAAAATGCGCTCCTGATTGTTTTGTCAAACAACGAAGTGACCCAAGACAAAATAATACATTTCAAGGCGAGTGGAAGTTAAATTAATATGAAAGGCGTAAGATTTAAGTAAAAATTTTTTGGCATATGAGCTTGCAGTTCACCATTTGCAAGATATTTCTGAATGAAAATATGAACATTTCAATAAGTAGCTATGTACAAATACATTGTTCTAGCTGTATGTGCGTATACTATGGTATTATGAAAAGTAATATCTGACAAAATTGAAAAATACGAGCCGGTCGATTAATGTTAATATTTTGCCGTCTAAAATGTACGTACGCTTAAGTTAAAAATCATTGGAAAATATAATTTTTTCGTGTCTTTTATCAAAACAGCTTCTTTTAACACAATTTCCACTCAAACTATTTGAAGACGTTTTTCTGTTAGATTAACCATTGAAAATCCAACTAACTATTTCACCAAAGACTTTTTTTGAAATTTGCGTGCTGATAACATTAGCAATGTTTTTAAATAACGGTACTATTTCAAAGGCAAAATACATCACCTATTCTTTACACGTAGAAACCTGAATAAGATGCTGCTGGCTGCATTGAATCACAGTATAGGGATTTACAGTAGGACCTAAATTTCATTAGATAAATGGCTGCCGTTAGCCATTTTTATTACTCCAATATATTGGTCAAAAAAGCATTTACTGGCTGCCACTATGGTAATCACATGCCTAATAAGATATGCGTGGCACGAAAAAATTTAATGGGGTGGTTCTACTGTGTAATCACTATATTTGGATTGTACAATCTCTTTTTGAATAAAGGCATTTTATTTCCAGTAGGCAATATAAGGAATTTTGATTCAACGCAAAAATCAAACACTGTACCATCTTAATTAGATGATAAATCTGCATTGTACACCTTAAACACTAAACAGGTCTGCCTGGTAAACGTGCATCTTACACTTTGAAATTGCGCACATATTTCGGCAGTTTCTTAGAGTAGGTTTTTCTTGCAACTTTTTTTGTTTCTCAATGTGCAATGGTTTTGGCAAATTCTTTTGAGATATTTTTTTATAGTTCTAAGCACATTAAATAAGATGAACTCAAAAGGGCTTTTTTCTAAATAAATTTGGTGATAAAAACTGACGCTTTTTGCATCGTTGATGCTTAAAGATATTCAGGACAATTAAAGAGAACTAGCTAAAAATAATCTTTTTCTCTAAATCTCTAGCATTTCCTAAACCAATCATTTCATTATAACTAAGATATTTTCTTGGGGATCGAGGGATATTCAAAATTTGATACAAATTGATTTATATTAAAAAGGCCTATATCTTAAGCAGGCACAAGAACAAGTGGAAACTCAGCATATTTTAATTTTTTAATTTTTTGGTCTGTTAGCACTGTTTTAATGTTTCTAAAGAACTTTTTGTTAGGTTTTTAAAAATCTTGTATAATCTGACAAACATAATCCACAGAAAGTATTTCCAAGAACAATATTAATCTGAATAATATCTTGGCTCCTAATTTGAAAGTAAATAAGAAAATGAAAATTGTTTTTCCTTCTGTTAAAGATGGCTTAATGCAAAATCAGGGAAACTATATTGCGCTGGGGATCATAAAGCATCATATAGCATCATGTAGCATTATATATAATCTGCCTTTAACAGAATTTCTTTTTCTCTTTCAAATGATATTTTCATCTGTCCAAGCTTTGGCATAATGAGTTCTCATAAACAGGGCCGAAACGAGAACGTCAATTTGAAGGGATTGTTCTTATATATTTAGCTCTGTCCGAATGAATTTGCTTGTTAAAATTATTATTTCAAGAGAAATCAATCGGACAGAGTTTATTATATGAATCCCCCCCAAAATAGCGTTCTAGTTTTGGCCCTGCTCATAACATAAAAAAGTCTATGGTACCATAGGGATGTGTCAATTCTTTTAAAGGTTTGTTCAACTGGCATCATTCAGAATAACATTGACATCGGATCAGAAATAGAATTATTAAGAATAACAAGGCAAAAGTGTAATTACATTGACCTTCATTGCCTGACATTCAAGAAAAGTAGGCTATTTTTACACCAGAGTATTTGTTTTGGTTTTCAAATTCTAAAATACGGTTTTTAAACTCTTTGGTTTCTACTACTCTGCAGAACTTGCAAAAAGGCTCAAATTTTAAGTCATTAGCTTTTCTGGAAGTATTTAGATTTTTTTACCATCATAAAATCTCTGTTTAATTTAATTCGTACAATTTTATGTTTAGTTTTTTCGTCATGCGAGGAGGCAATGAGAAATGCCAGGTATGAAAAAGTAAATTTACTATATATTTAAGTAAATAGCTTTACAGAATATTTTTTATAACTAATGTGGAACCAAAAATCAAGTAAGGTATAAACTGGTGTTTTAATCAAATATTTAAAATTTTCTGACTACCATACTTGGTATTTTTAGATAGCACAAACAGTCTATTAGAATTTGAGGTTCTATGTCATGCACATCTGATGATTAGCAATGTCAAATACACTAAGATATCGATACTTTCTATCAAATTATTTCTTGGAATAAATTCTTTTGTGATAAGAATAACTTTTCCTATTTGCTTTCTTAAACAACTTTTTAAACTCTGCAATAAGAATACGGTTCGCCAGAAAAGCTGAAACTTTAACTTCTGTTTATTACAGTTGAAGTACTCAATAGTGAGACTTTAAAAGAACATTTCATCATTTCAACATATTCTAACAATATGAATATCGTAGAAATCATAGTTGCTGTTACTTTTACTCTACTCTATCAAAAATGGTTTCGGCTTTATTTTTTTGGTCCAATATATTCACAATTTTATTCAATTTTTTTAAATGATATTGTTTAAATCGTAGGATGATTTTATTTGATTTTCTATAAATAACTTTCGTCTTAAATAGTTTAAAGGACGGGATGTACTTGATCAGCACCAACACTTTAATGGGATACAGCAAAGTTTTTTGTATGCGTAAAATAACGGGTAGCTCGGGAGAAGGCTGGACACTAGTCTTGAAAATTGATGGAACAAAGGTAAAAAGGAAATATTTTTGAATGTTTTGATAGCTAATAGAAAATTTTAAGAAATGTAATTCCTAAACACAATTATTTCTTCCTAAAAATAGTTCTTATATTAACTATGTTTATCATAAAAATGAGAATTTTATGCGAAAAAAGAAGTGAAAGTAATAAAATCTTAAAATTTCTAATGATGTTAGTTGCAGCATGGAATTCTTTTCTCATAAAAAACGCATTATCTGCATGCATTCTTATTAGACATGCTCAAATTTTTCACTTTTTAAATATTGCACATGAGAATTACTTCCAAAGGTGGATAGCACTAAAATTAAATAAAAGAAAAATTTCTTTTTCCATGCACTTTATTTATCAATGATCACTGCGATTTCTATTACATTTTCCGTAAATACTGCATTTTTGTATCAATTGCATCGCCTAAACGTTTTTCCTAAACACCAGTTATCAAGTCAAAACAGACCCCATCATAGTTATCACCTACCTAACAGATCCCTTTAATGTTTCTGCAGCATTACAACACAATGATTTATAAAGAAACTTTACTAAATTCACATATGGACAACTAGTCGAAATGACTTGAATTACAAACGTATTTTGAGCACACTATCCGGTAATCTGAATGTTTTAAATTAAACTTTTAAAAAGGAACCAAAAAATTTGCCAATTTCCTCCCTTCCCATTTTAAAAAGACATCTTCAAAGATTAGAGAATTTATCCGTCTTTATAATATTTAATCAGGTTTATTGATCATTATTTACCTAAACCATTTATTTGATCAAATATGTTTCTTTTGTGGTAATTGCTGAATACCGAATAACTTGACATTAATACAATGAAGTCCAACATCGTGGCCAGAGATTTACCAGGCAGATAGCAAATATGGGCTTTTGTATTCAGAACGAAGATTCGCTTTCGCCTGGTAATTCAAACATAGTATTTAACACCCTTGTTAACATTAAGATTACTATATTGAGACTTTAAGGCTATACTTGAAACATTAGAAAACCCTATTTCACCTCTCATGGCAATTTGTGCCTCGTTATATGCGTAGTATACCATTTAAAGTCGAATGATATAATCTATAATAATAGAACATTTTTCTTCTAAATAAGATTGCGAAACAATCTAATGCAAAAATGCTAACTGTTTTAGACCTTTTCACGTCTTTGCGGACGTTTTATAACTTGCTAAGGACCGTTCTAAGGGCAGTTCTTTTCTTGACCTAATAGCTAATAATAAATTTAAAAGAAAATTATAATATACTTCAAGTTTTATCACAGACTGCATGCACTGAGAGATTATAAATCTATGCTTTGGAGACGTGTTGAATCTTACCTTAAAAATAAAGTGAAGATCAGACAATTTAACTATAATGTTCTTAGAAATTGTTTATCCAGTGTTTTTATTGAAGTAGCTTATATACTACTTCACCAATTAGACGGAATACGTAAACTTTTATGTTTAACTGAATTAATTAAATTTTTGTAAATTAAAAAGATTACTTGATTTCTTTCAACTTGTGCGTAAGTAAATCATCGGCACTCCTTGATCATGAAGTGATCTGCGCAGACTGTCAAATTGATCAGATTGCGTTAAAAATCACCAGAACTAGGCATACCAAATCAGAAACGCAAAAAAGTTACAATTTTGGGGCATCCATTGTAGTTTTAATAATTGCGTTAAATTTCTGTCTCATGACAATTTTAAGGTGCATATTATTTATTACACTACCTTTAGCTAATGCATGCACCATCAGTTCAGTGACATTAGCCGAATGCCACCCTAAAGAAGAACTCACGGTTTATCACTATAGTGGTCATTTGGAATACCATTTGGCTTCCCACTCTGTGAGTTTGGGAAAACTGTTAACTGATTTTAATGTTTAGCAATATGACGTCGTTTCGTCCAGGGCTTTATACAACTAGGACTTGCCTCTTTAAGATATTCCTTTTAATTCGAGTAGATTCGTCTTAAAAGAATTTGACCATTTGTTATATTAAACGAATGGTCAAATAAACGCTGTTTATTCAAGGTTTTTTTCTTTCGTTTATGATACGAATTTATTAAATTTAGAAAACGTTCCGATATAATTCACCGCTTTGGAGCAACAAGGAGAGTTATATGATTGAAAATGGTGAAACTGGATTAGGTCAAAATGAAACAAAACTTCCTACTTACTGGAGCACTAAAATAAAGAAGATGTGTGTTGGAATGAAAGTAAACAGTAAAATAAAATTCATAGGTTTTGAAATGCAAGCTAAGTCCTTATACGACCTCATTGCTGACGGAAAATATAGGAAAACCACTTTGAGCCGTAGCCAATGGTTGAAATTAGTTGAAAGCAGCTCCCTTCAACAATACTGTGATAGAGAAGGCTTTAACGTCGTTGGAGAAAGTGGTGGACACGCTCGTGTAAAGCTTGGCATTTTGGGAAATGAACAAAACGACTGTATTACACCTGACTCTTTCATTGGCTTTGGTGGTTCTTATGAATGTAAATCTTGCGGTGCAAACAGCTGTGGTAATTTTGCTACTTGGAGTAGCAATGACAAACAAGTTAGAGCTATGGGATATATTTTTGTTATTTAGTACCTGTAATACAGGCAACGCTTGACGTTTTAATTGTCTCATGCTCCTCATGGAAATACAAAACTAAGCCAAATTGTAAAAGTTATTCTTCATTAAAATAAGAACAATTCTTAAGCTTAAGATTAAGAAGAAATCTTCTAGTTTTTATGCGAACGTTGTTTTTGAACAAAAAGTAACTGCAGCTCTCATATTATAAAATATTGAATGACATATCTGAAATTAAACTTTAAAAAAATTAAATTTTGCAAATAAATGAATTTTTATAATTCTCATCGAAATGCAAGAATTTCTTTGTATTTCCAAAATATACTATAAGTATGTAGCTTTCATGTCGAACAATTCTTTTAAATGCAGGAGAACAGTCAAAAATTGCAGTTGACTGTTAGAGTTAATTAATTGTTAATTGAGTAGTCAGTTGCAAGAGAACAGTCAGAATTTCTATGAAGTAGCCTTGATTGTTCGTTTAGGAGTAGCCAGCACTTAAATCTAGTTCTGTCCTGAAAATTTTGTGTGATCAAATCCTCACCAAACTAATAATTTTAATGTTCTGACATTTACACAAGACCAAAACTTGCTGGAATTTGATACGCTTCTTCTTTTATGAGCTGCGACTTGGTGGCAAAGCTAGCCCAATCTTTCGTTTTTTTACAGTGCAAATTTTTCATCTAACTATTTATCATATTTTTATGAAGTTAATTCACTTTATTCTATTTTTAAGTTACTGAAGGGAAATTTTTGCGTTTTGGAAGTAAAAAATGAAAATTTTGCTATTTAAATTATGATTGCAATGACCGTGAGTTTTGAAATGACGATGCATTTTCTAAAACAGTCAATGCATACCTCCTTTCGTTTGCGAGATAATGAAGTTTTGTTATTTCCATTTTATCTAACTTGTGACGTCATATTACATGAGCTCCTACATTGTTTCAAATACTCTTCTGTTTCCCGAAAACTTTAGGTTGATACTAATAGGCAGCATTTTATACCATAAACCACGTCACGCTAAAGGGAACTTAGTCTTTGTGAAGTAGTCCTAGTTCTCATTATGCAATATGACGTCACAAGATAAATTGGAGAATGCAAAAACCTCAAAATCGCAAAAATTTAAAGTGATATGCGTAAACTGTTTTAAGATGTACATTGTCATTTAAAAGGATTTCTTCAGTAAACGTAGAGATGAAAAAGCAAATTTCCATGTCATAGGCACTTTAATGGAGTAGACGATTTGAATAGTAGCTATCAATCATAAGATAAAATATTCAAAAATTTAACCTTTAAATTAATTTTCCTCACACCATACCCGTTTTCCTCTGTCTTTAGAAAGCTTGCAAAATGTTTGATAACAAAAATACTTTATTACATTAGCTAAACATGTAAAGAGAAAAAAAAAATACTAGCCACTTGCATGAAAATGCCGATGATAGCATTATTATATTATAAAGCATGACTTCAAATCGATTGAACAGTCATATTTTGCACCTTTAAGTTGACTAACTGCGGCTAAAAATCTTTGAGTAAATTTATATCACAAAAGTGCATTAGATTAGAAAGATGATTATTTTTTGTAGCGTGACATGTATTTGCAATGATTAACCCAATGCTGATTAAATATTTCTTCGTTGTTTTTATTACTAACTCATGAAAGCAACCCTCCGTCTGTAAATTAATGTTTATATAAATCACGTATGTATAACAGTATTTAATCTATGTTTGCTTAATTTTTGTTTAAATATTTTCTTTTTAATATAGGAAAAAGTTTTTGTTCTACATTTTGCTTTCACTCCGTGCTTTCAATAATAATGCACAAGATTCGATACAAAAGCTAAATTTCAAAAACTAAAATCTTAAGCGATGGCTTCTTAAAATATAAGAGCATCAGAAATGCTTGGACCCGGGATCTGGGGGCCTGACGCCACTGGCTGAATGACAAATAAATCATATTTAGAACCAGATGAATTTATCGATCTTTTTAAAAGATCATTGGTATTGCCTCTCATAGCATATACCAAACTATTGATTTGTACTTTATCATATTTTTCGTCTAAGCCAGCTGCGATGCGATAACATTCGAATCGTTCAATCCATCGCTTCCAATCTTTGGGCTTTTCGATTCGAATTTTTATGGCAATGGAATTTGTGTTTGAAATGCCATTTAAATTTATCTCCACGTCTCTTGTCCACTGGTCTTTACCATTTTAGACAGAATCCCATCTCTACCACCATGTAGAGTTTATATTAAGTGCCCTCTTATCTAAATGTCCTCTCTATATATATACATTATAAGCGGAAGTAATATTCAACAGGAAGTGACGTCTACACATACACAAACACAATTTGGCCAAGGAGAATGATAAATTAGTCGACGAAGAATACCAGACTTCCTGAAGTTTTCCCCATCTGGGTCCAGTTCTTTCACCAAAATTCTGACCGTTTTGCGCGGAAACTGCATCCCTTTTAACTTCAAGGAATGAGTAATGGAACGATAACCACTGGAATTTCAAGGTCCATCGAGTTCCTGCCGAATACCCTGGCAAACACTGTTCAAATTAAACTCATTGTTTTTTCTTCGTAAGCTGAGCGATCGAAGTCTTCAGTGTAAAGTTCGCAAAGACATATTAATACCATGATATCGTCTTAAGAGAAGCAGAATTTTTCATATGCATAAGCTTGCGTAAAATAGTTCTTAATTACATCGTCTTCGCCTTTAGGAGCTTCTTCGTTTTCCTGCATTTTAATTTGTGGTTGTTTGTATGAACTTTGGTTTTGCATTGCGATAATTGGGGCCGGTTGTATAAAGCTCTTAACTACTTTTAACTACACTTTTTGCAGTTAAAAAGTAGTTAAATTTAACCACGGTTAAGTCGGTTGTATAAAAAAGTAGTTAGCGCTAACTGCAGTAAAAAGGTAGTTGAAGTTAACTACAAAAAGGCACTACAGTATAAATGTTGTACTTAATATACCAATGATAATACATATAGATACGTGAGCTTTACAAAAGATTTTATTCATGACTACCATTTTGTGTATCAGCTGCATGAGATGAAATGATTTTAGTTTTTTAAATACGTAAAAAATTTCATTACCATGCAGTTTTAAGGTCCATGTTGCTTGATATATGTACAACATCCATTGCACATGGTTTATTACACAAGCAGTAAAATACACGACAGTCGATTAGTGGGTTTTATTGATATTTCATCATATATTTCCTATGTAAAATGTTTATTTTAATGTACATACAATCTTGCCTACCAATATTTTTCTAAGAAGCAGAAATCTCTAGCTACTGTTTGATGATTTGAATAGTAGAAAAAATGAATAAAACTCCCAAGCTTTAGACAAAAATAGGTTAATAAATCACAAAGCAAAATAAGAGTTTCATAACTAAGGTTCATTAACAAATATACCCAATAGTTTTTATAACTTAGTTTTTTGCAAGGAAGAATTAAGAACAAAAAAGTATTTTGTGTATATCTGTGAATATAGCATGTAACAAGCAGTGAAAAGACAGTTGCTGGATTACATGGCTACTAACTATGATGACTCGAAGAAATGTTTTCTAATAATAAAAATAGTCCATCGCTGTCATCTTTTAAAAATATGTGTGACTCATGTCTGTACAAGCGCATTTCTTTGAAGTATTTTACTCAGCTGCTACAAAGATAAACGAAACGACCTTTTCATTTGCTACCCTCATCACCCAATTTTAAATTATGTAAAAGCAAGGCCATTTAAATATTTAAATACTTGTACATAGAACACCATATGAATAAATTTGAGAAGAGTTCATTGTTTCGTTTGCCCAAGTCCATTGTATACAATTGGTACATGAAAGAAAGCAGTCCTTGCCGAGACACATATCATTCATCAACATCGTACTGTACGACACAGAAGATAAGGGTCGATTTTCTTAAGAAAAGTTCAATGTATATGATACAATTTAATTCGGTTACCATGTCACCGTGAATCGTTTATTAAATTTTCTTTTGCATCATCAACATCCGTAAAACGACAATAGTTTACCATATTTTAAGAATTTTACATAAGCGAAGAGATTTTCTTCATTTTGAAGTCATTTTATAGTTCACTTGCCCGCCATTACAAAGCATAATTTGATTAAACTTTATGTCATTTAACGTAAACAACACTCCACACAAGTTAATTACGCAGTTACTTAACTTTCAGACTAACTACGTTTTGTGCAACGCAGTTAAGTTGAACAGTTAAGTTACTACAGTTAAGGAGTTAACTACAGTAGTTAGCGTTAACTATAGTTAAAGTTAATTGCGTTTTATAAAACCGGCCCCCGGTTTTGTGCATTTGGTCAGTTTTATTTTGCATTGCAATATTTAATTTGTTGATAACTTATATTTTAATTTGCATCGTGGCTAAATTGTTGTTCATTAAATTTAAGGGGATGTTTGTATATTGACAAATTAGTTTGTGAATTGCAGATACGGGCAACCGTAAATTATACATAAGTAAAACGACAAATAATTTCAGTTCTAGCAAACACGTATGATGTTTTAGATCGTAAGAACACACGTTGACTGATCTTGAAATCAGTAAAAACTGATAAAACATTGTTCTGATTTTTGTCTTAAAACCTTTTTGTTGAGCATATTCTTGAATATATACATCCATATTTTAAAAATAATGTAAAAACATTCATTCAGCTGCTCAAACAAATTTTAATTATTTAAAGGACGTTTTGGACAGTATATAAAACGTAGATGCATATAGATATATGCGTCACGTTCATTGAAGTTATACATTTAATTTTACATTCGCAAACTGTTATAGTGTCGATCTTTGAATATGTTTTCTTCTTTGTCGGCATATGTTCCGATTGCAACATATATAATCACAATTGCTTTAGAAGTATATTGTGGTATTACTGAAAAACCATACTGCGTTTGCTGAAAACGGTTAGTCTGTGTAATGTTTAAAGTTTTATTTTAAAGCCATCATTTTGAATTTATCTTTAAATTTTACAAATTACAGATATTTTTCGTGTATAAATCTATACATTTTTCATGTGCATGAGTGCAGTTGTCTTTGATAGTTTATGCAAGAGACGCGCCAGAAAGATATCTTTAATCCTTAGGGCCTGTTCATATGACACGGGCTAGCTACGTTTGCTGGGATCTCACCTCATATATTATTTCACTGTATATTTAAAGTTGCGTTCATATGAAAAGCGGGCGAGCCCGGCTTGGTGAGATCACGCTTCAATGAAGCGAATAAAATTGCTTTTTACAAAAATAATCTAGTGAGCTTTGTGTGGCTTTTTAATTGGTATATGTTTCCCATCTATTGACTCCATTGCTGGAATTATTCTAAACTTAGCTTTGAACTCAGATACTATAATTTTCGTTTCTTCACAATCACGGGGCAAGTAGATGTATTTTGGTCCAAGATTTGTAGAAATTGTCTTGCATACTTCTCCAATTACAACAGAAGCTGTATTTATTGCTATCCCGAATGTATTGGCTGTAATTGACAGGAAGCCAGTATCTTTGAGATAATACAAACTTACTGCAAGTTTTTTTTTTCAGTGGACAGTGAGCGATAATTTGGCAACAAATTTTCTCCCACCATTTTTTTTTGTTCCTCTAGCCTAAACCAAGCATCTCTTCTTCTTTCGTAGCAATATTCCTCCTCTTGCATATTAAACTTTTCATAACTAGCAGATCGTCTTCTCGATGAAATTCTCATAATCGCATCGTTCTTGTGCTTAACATGTGTTTCGCGAGTCAAAAGAACCATGTTCATTTGAAAAACGAATGAAATAATTCTTCCTATCGCCACTGCAATTGCCGGTGATAACATGATTTTTGCTTTTAGCTTTTAAATCAAGAATCTTAAAATGTTTTAAGTGTAAAAATTTAAAATGATGCAACTTGATGTAAACATATTTAAAAATGTCCCGAAAAAAGCAACATTTACGCGAAGAAATTAATTACGTCATATCAGCTAAGACAGCCCGTTTCATATGAACAGGCCCTTAGGCACTTTAATTTTATAACAAATTTAAATTTGGTTTTGAAAAGCTAATTTTAGAACTCTTTATTTCTTTGCATTATAGATACATTGTTCATGGCAATATTACTCATACAACTGTGTTTTTAATTTTAGAGACATGTCCATTAAAAGAAAATGTTTTGTTTGAAGCATTTTACTCATCGGCAGATTCATGTGCATTAAAATGTTTACAAGAACCCTTCTGTGTTGGGTTCAACTTTTGGGAAGGCATAATGATGAAAGATGTAACTTGTCAATTAACTCACAAACGTCCACAGAATTATGAAATATGTACTGATAACAAGTGGATTTTCTATGAATTGCTGAATCCACAAAGAAAGGTATGATGGAAAGATATATCAACAGTTTTAAATTATTTTTATTGACAAAGCTACTAATCTTGATTAATTGCACATTTCATTTATAAAGATACCATACAACAAAGAAAAGTTGTGTGAAAATGGCGGAATAATGACTGTTGACCTGAGAGACGGACCTGGTTCTGATCCTTACAGATGTCAATGTCCTTTTGGCTTTACGGGAAGATATTGTTCGGTAAAACTAAGTAAGTTAGTTAGAAAATAACAAGCAGTACAATTTCTTAAGATGGTTGCAATCTTTTGCCTTCTTCCCTAATCAAATTTCACTTCACAAACAAAACATGACGAAAACATATGACTTAATAGCTACATTAAAATTTAAATGTGCTAATTTTAAGCTACCCGATATATATTCAACGACCACGACAATCAGACACTTTTAAATAAAACAAAATAAAACAAATTCCGAAGACGGACGACTCGTTTTCTTGATATTCAAGATAATACAAGAGTTTGAAACAAAAGATGGAGCAATATTTCGTCTTTATTCCAAAGACATCATCAGACTAATAGTTTACAATGCAGGATGCAAAACTTTCATATAATTATTTACAAGCGGAAGTGGCAGTTACGTAATTTTAGAACTATAAGACTCAACAATTAGGCAGTATACTTACATTAAAAATAGAGATAACTTCTTTAGGCTTTGAGACCACTATTAAGTTGTGGTGTATTGCGTTTTATCAAAAGAGCTTCTAAGATGAGAAGTTGATTAGGATTATTACTGTCCGTTTTCGGAATTTGTTTTGTTTTGTTCTATATATATTCTGTAGAGTAGAGCAGGTCGCAAAACGTATAATCGGCAAGCTCTGAGTTGGAGAGAGTAATCCGTACTTTTTAATTGAAACCAAATGGTAAAAAATAAATTTAAACGCAAGCACAACCCTAAACATAAAAATATTTTAGCTAAAATTTGCTGCAAAGTTTGATAAAAAACTCGATTTAAAATTAAGTTGCTATTTTGTATTTCTTTATGACCTTATTAATAACATACATGAAAAAACTCCACAATTAATTAGTATCATAAATACCAGGACAAAAAATAGAAAAAAATAAAAGAAATGCATTGCAAAGTATTTTCAAATAAAATGCGCTCCTGATTGTTTAGTCAAACAACGAAGTGACCCAAGACAAAATAATACATTTCAAGGCGAGTGGAAGTTAAATTAATATGAAAGGCGTAAGATTTAAGTAAAATTTTTTTGGTATATGAGCTTGCAGTTCACCGTTTGCAAAATATTTCTGAATGGAAATATAAACATTTCAATAAGTAGCTATGTACAGTTACATTGTTCTAGCTGCATGTGCATAAACTATGGTATTATAAAAAGTGATATCTGACGAAATTGAAAAATACGATCCGGTCGATTAATGTTAATATTTTGCCGGCTAAAATGTACGTACGCTTAAGTTAAAAATCATTGGAAAATATAATTTTTTCGTGTCTTTTATCATTAATAAAATATAGCTTCTCGAGAAAAGAGTTTATCGTCTTTTGAACTCGTGCAATTTTGATAGTCTTTGAAAAAATTCACTCGAGCATGTTTTTCCTGAATTGCACTCGAAATCATACTTTTACCTAAACTTATTGCAATTTTCCTAAACTTTTATTAACTACTAATATTTGGACTAATTTACTTTTAAATTTATGCCTAAATCGAGAGGATTGTAAAAATAGACATTCAAAAAGGAAAAATCCAAAATAACCGCAATTTGAAAGCTATGCTTTGGCTTGCACATCAGCCAATTTCCTTTAAAACTTTAACTGCTTGAAGAATAGTTGTCATATTTTCTAAGTCATTTTCGTGTGCATGCTATTTCAAAACAGCTTCTTTTAACACAATTTCCACTCAAACTATTTGAAGACGTTTTTCTGTTAGATTAACCATTGAAAGTCCAACTAACTATTTCACCAAAAACTTTTTTTGAAATTTGCGTGCTGATAACATTAGCAATGTTTTTAAATAACGGTACCATTTCAAAGGCAAAATACATCACCTATTCTTTACACGTAGAAACCTGAATAAGATACTGCTGGCTGCATTGAATCACACTATAGGGATTTACAGTAGGACCTAAATTTCATTAGATAAATGGCTGCCGTTAGCCATTTTTATTACTCCAATATATTGGTCAAAAAAGCATTTGACTGGCTGCCACTATGGTAATCACATGCCTAATAAGATATGCGTGGCACAAAAAAATTAAATGAGGTGGTTCTACTGTGTAATCACTATATTGGGATTGTACAATCTCTTTTTGAATAAATGTATTTTATTTCCAGTAGGCAATATAAGGAATTTTGATTCAACGCAAAGATCAAACACTGTACCATCTGAATTAGATGATAAACCTGCATTGTACACCTTAAACAATAAACAGGTCTGCCTGGTAAACTGCATCGTACACTTTGAAATTGGGCACATATTTCGGCAGTTTCTTAGAGTAGGTTTTTCTTGCAACTTTTTTTGTTTCTCAATGTGCAATGGTTTTGGCAAATTCTTTTGAGGTATTTTTTTCATAGTTCTAAGCACATTAAATAAGATGAACTCAAAAGGGCTTTTTTCTAAAATAATTTGGTGATAAAAACTGACGCTTTTTGCATTGTTGATGCTTAAAGATATTCAGGACAATTAAAGAGAACTAGCTAAAAATAATCTTTTTCTCTAAATCTCTAGCATTTCCTAAACCAATCATTTCATTATAACTAAGACATTTTCTTGGGGATCAAGGGATATTCAAAATTAGATACAAATTGATTTATATTAAAAAGGCCTATATCTTAAGCAGGCACAAGAACATGTGGAAACTCAGCATATTTTAATTTTTTAGCATGGTCTGTTAGCACTGTTTTAATGTTTCTAACGAACTTTTTCTTAGGTTTTTAAAAATCTTGTACAATCTGACAAACATAATCCACAGAAAATATTTCCAAAAACAATATTAATCTGAATAATATCTTGCTCCTAATTTGAAAGTAAATAAGAAAATGAAAATTGTTTTTCCTTCTGTTAAAGATGGCTTAAATGCAATATCAGGGAAACTATATTGCGCTGTGGATCATAAAGCATCATATAGCATCATGTAGCATTATATATAATCTGCCTTTAACAGAATTTCTTTTTCTCTTTCAAATGATATTTTCATCTGTCCAAGCTTTGGCATAATGAGTTCTCATAAACAGGGCCGAAACGAGAACGTTAATTTGAGGGGATTGTTCTTATATATTCAGCTCTGTCCGAATGAATTTGTTTGTTAAAATTATTATTTCAAGAGAAATCAGTCGGACAGAGTTTATTATATGAATCCCCCAAAATAGCGTTCTAGTTTTGGCCCTTCTCATAACATGAAAAAGTCTATGGTGCCATAGGGATGTGTCAATTCTTTTAAAGGTTTGTTCAACTGGCATCACTCAGAATAACATTGACATCGGATCAGAAATAGAATTATTAAGAATAACAAGGCAAAAGTGTAATTACATTGACCTTCATTGCCTGACATTCAAGAAAAGTAGGCTATTTTTACACCAGAGTATTTGTGTTGGTTTTCAAATTCTAAAATACGGTTTTTAAACTCTTTGGTTTCTACTACTCTGCAGAACTTGCAAAAAGTCTCAAATTTTAAGTCATTAGCTTTTCTGGAAGTATTTAGATTTTTTACCATCACAAAATCTCTGTTTAATTTAATTCGTACAATTTTATGTTTAGTTTTTTCGTCATGCGAGGAGGCAATGAGAAATGCAAGGTATAGAAAAGTAAATTTACTATATATTTAAGTCAATAACTTTACAGAATATTTTTTATAACTAATGTGGAACCAAAAATCAAGTAAGGTATAAACTGGTGTGTTAATCAAATATTTAAAATTTTCTGACTACCATACTTGGTAGTTTTAGATAGCACAAACAGTCTATTAGAATTTGAGGTTCTATGTCATGCACATCTGATGATTAGCAATGTCAAATACACTAAGATATTGATACTTTCTATCAAATTATTTCTTGGAATAAATTCTTTTGTGATAAGAATAACTTTTCCTATTTGCTTTCTTAAACAACTTTTTAAACTCTGCAATAAGAATACGGTTCGCCAGAAAAGTTGAAACTTTAACTTCTGTTTATTACAGTTGAAGTACTCAATAGTGAGACTTTAAAAGAACATTTCGTCATTTCAACATATTCTAACAATATGAATATCGTAGAAATCATAGTTGCTGTTACTTTTACTCTACTCTATCAAAAATGGTTTCGGCTTTATTTTTTTGGTCCAATAAATTCACAATTTTATTCACTTTTTTTAAATGATATTGTTTATATCGTAGGACGATTTTATTTGATTTTCTCTAAATAACATTCGTCTTAAATAGTTTAAAGGACGGGATGTACTTGATCAGCACCAACACTTTAATGGGATACAGCAAAGTTTTTTGTATGCGTAAAATAACGGGTTGCTCGGGAGAAGGCTGGACACTAGTATTGAAAATTGATGGAACAAAGGTAAAAAGGAAATATTTTAGAATGTTTTGATGGATAATAGAAAATTTTAGGAAATATAATTCCTAAACACAATTATTTCTTCCTAAAAATAGTTCTTATATTAACTATGTTTATCATAAAAATGATACATTTTATGCGCAAAAAGAAGTGAAAGCAAAAAAATCTTAAAATTTCTAATGATGTTAGTTACAGTATGGAATTCTTTTCTCATAAAAAACGCATTATCTGCATGCATTCTTATTAGACATATTAAAATTTTTCACTTTTTAAATATTGCACATGAGAATTACTTCCAAAGGTGGATAGCACTAAAATTAAATAAAAGAAAAGTTTTTTCCATGCACTTTATTTATCAATGATCACTGCGATTTTCTATGACTCTTTCCGTAAATACTGTATTTTTGTATCAATTGCATCGCCTAAACGTTTTTCCTAAACACCAGTTATCAAGTCAAAACAAACCCCATCATAGTTTTCACCTACATATCAGATCCCTTTAATATTTCTGCAGCATTACAACACAATGATTTATAAAGGAAACTTTACTAAATTCACATATGGACAACTAGTCGAAATGACTCGAATTACGAACGTATTTTGAGCACACTATCCGACAAACTGCATGTTTTAAATTAAACTTTTAAAAAGGAACCGAAAAATTTACCAATTTGCTCCCTTCCCATTTTAAAAAGACATCTTCAAAGATTAGAGAATTTATCCGTCTTTATAATATTTAATCAGGTTTATTGAGCATTATTTACCTAAACCATTCATTTGATCAAATATGTTTCTTTTGTGGCAATTGCTGAATATCGAACAACTTGACATTAATACAATGAAGTCCAACATCGTGGCCAGAGATTTACCAGGCAGATAGCAAATATGGGCTTTTGTATTCAGAATGAAGATTCGCTTTTGCCTGGTAATTCAAACATTGTATTTAACACCCTTGTTAACATTAAGATTACTATATTGAGACTTTAAGGCTATACTTGAAACATTAGAAAATCCTATTTCACCTCTCATGGCAATTTGTGCCTCGTTATATGTGTAGTATACCATTTAACGTCGAATCATATAATCTATAATAATAGAACATTTTTCTTCTAAATAAGATTGCGAAACAATCTAATGCAAAAATGCTAACTGTTTTAGACCTTTTCACGTCTTTGCGGACGCTTTATAACTTGGTAAGGAGCGTTCTAAGGGCAGTTATTTTCTTGACCTAATAGCTAATAAGAAATTTAAAAAAATTATAATATACTTCAAGTTTTATCATAGACTGAGAGATTATAAATCTATGCTTTGTAGACGTGTTAAATATTACCTTAAAAATAAAGTGAAGATCAGACAATTTAACTATAATGTTCTTAGAAATTGTTTATCCAGTGTGTTTATTGAACTAGCTTATATACTACTTCACCAATTAGACGGAATACGTAAACTTTTATATTTAACTGAATTAATTAAATTTTTGTAAATTAAAAAGATTACTTGATTTCTTTCAACTTGTACGTAAGTAAATCATCGGCACTCCTTGACCATGAAATTATCTGCACAGACTGTCAAATTTATCAGATTACGTTAAAAATCACCAGAACTAGGCATACCAAATCAGAAACGCAAAAAAGTTACAATTTTGGGGCATCCATTCTAGTTTTAATAATTGCGTTAAATTACTGTCTCATGCCAATTTTAAGGTGCATACTATTTATTACACTACCTATAGCTAATGCCTGCACCATCAGTTCAGTGACATTAGCCGAATGTCACCCTAAAGAAGAACTCACGGTTTATCACTAAAGTGGTCATTTGGACTACCATTTGGCTTCCCACTCTGTGAGTTTGGGAAAACTGTTAACTGATTTTAATGTTTAGCAATATGACGTCGTTTCGTCCAGGGCTTTATACAACTAGGACTTGCCTCTTTAAGATATTTCTTTTAATTGGAGTAGATTCGTCTTAAAGGAATTTGAGCATTTGTTATAATAAACGAATGGTCAAATAAACGCTGTTTTTTCAATTTTTTTTCATTCGTTTATGATACGAATTTATTAAATTTAGAAAACCTTCCGATATAATTCGCAGCTTTGGAGCAACAAGGAGAGTTATATGACGGAAAATGGTGAAACTGGATTAGATCAAAATGAAACAAAACTTCCTACTTACTGGAGCACTAAAATAAAGTTGATGTGTGTTGGAATGAAAGTAAACAGTACAATAAAATTCATAAGTTTTGAAATGCAAGCTAAGTCCTTATACGACCTCATTGCTGATGGAAAATATAGGAAAACCAATTTGAGTCGTAGCCAATGGTTGACATTAGTTAAAAACAGCTCCCTTCAACAATACTGTAATAAAGAAGGCTTTAACGTCGTTGGAGAAAATAGAGGTACCACTCGTGTAAAGCTTGGCATTTTGGGAAATAATGAAAATGACTGTAAATCACCTGACTCTTTCATTGGCTTTGGTGGATCTTATGAAGGTAATTTTTGTGGCCGCAAACCTCAAGTGAACAGCTGTGGTAATATATATTATTGCTCGAAGAAAAACAAAGAAATTAAAGCAATGGGATACCTTTTTATTGCTTAGTTGTGGCTTGATATTTATTATTGTTTGGTTTTGTTCATTCTTTTAGAAATACTGCACTGAATAAAGACTGAATTAATTAAAATAGAAAATTCACGTTTTATAGTCCATAAGTTTAAAGCTGTAAAAGTTATACATCTGTAACTTCTTTAAATTATAAAGTAAATGGTTTGAAACCGGGAGTATCGTTATATGTTTGTAAATGATGATCGTCCAGGTTAATAAAGTCCTGAGAAAGACTGTTATTGTTGTTGTTGACTGACGTTTCGATAACCTTAGCGGTAGTCATCTTCAGAGTCAAATGAGGAGTAAACGTCAGGTTAGCCGTATTTGTTGTCTGGTTCTTACGTCATTGTATTGTGTGTACAGGAAATGTGCAGTAAATGTGTATTGTCATTGTGGATTAGTGTGAAGTGAAATATTTTTTTTTAGTTGTGATGTGTGATTTAGGTGTGACGTTTTTAGTTGTAGTGTGTGGGTGTCAATTGTGTATTGTCATTGTGAATTAGTGTGAAGTGTAATGTTTTTAGTTGATAGTTTGTTTGTATTGTGAATAAGTCGTTTGTAAGGTGCCGGTAATTGCTGTGATCTGTTCAGGAGGGTTTGTTCCAAGTTGGTATACCAACTTTCTAATGTAAGCCGTTGTCTATAGTCAGTACTGTAAGTAATGCATTTTGCCGAGTGCCAGTCAATGTTGTGCTTTGTGATTCGGTGATGTTCGGCAATGTGATTAGTTTTGTCTTGTTTCTTAGTAGCTCGTTTGTGCTCAGTAAGTCTTATGTTTAAGTTCCTGCCAGTTTCCCCAATATAGGAGGCGTGGCAGTCGGAGCAGTTTATTTTGTAAACTGCACCTTGTCGCTCGTTGGGTTGTCCTTATGTTCGTTAGTACTTGTCGTAACGTTGTGATTGGTTTATGTGCGACACGTATGTTGTATGGTCGTAAGATACGCGAGGTAGTCTCAGACGTACCTTTGATGTAAGGTATCGTTGCTGTTGTCACTGAGTTGTTCGTTTCGTTGGGTTCGTTGGGTTTGTAAGTGTTGCGTTTGATAAAGTCAGAGTTATAGTTGTTTTTGTCAAAAACACGTTTTAGATAGTTGTTTTCGCTGTGTAGAGCGTCCAGTGAATCACATATGATTTGTGCACGTACTGCTCCGCCTGACACGCATCCTATATCGGGAAACTGGCAGGATTTAAACATAAGACTTACTGAGCTCAAACGAGCTACTAAGAAACAAGACAAAAATAATCCCATTGCCGAACATCACCAAATCACAAAGCATAACATTGACTGGCACTCGGCAAAATGCATTACTTACAGTACTGACTATAGACAACGGCTTACATTAGAAAGTTGGTATACCAACTTGGAACAAACCACCCTGAACAGATCACAGCAATTACCGGCACCTTACAAACGACTTATTCACAATACAAACAAACTATCAACTAAAAACATTACACTTCAAACTAATTCACAATGACAATACACAATTGACACCCACACACTACAACTAAAAACGTCACACCTAAATCACACATCACAACTTAAAATAAAATATTTCACTTCACACTAATCCACAATGACAATACACATTTCCTGCACATTTCCTGTACACACAATACAATGACGTAAGAACCAGACAACAAATACGGCTAACCTGACGTTTACTCCTCATTTGACTCTGAAGATGACTACCGCTAAGGTTGTCAAAACGTCAGTCAACAACAACAAAAACAGTCCTTCTCAGGACTTTATTAACCTGGACGATCATCATTTACAAACATATTCTTTAAATTATGCGTCTGAACATGAATCAAATTGTCAGTTAGCGTTTTTGGATGTTTTTGTCCATAAACGCAATGGTAAATTCCTTACAAGTGCTTATCGCAAGGCAACTTTTACGGGTTTGTACACACGCTTTGACTTTTTCTTCACACAGAGAAAAGATTTCTTTATTAAAATTGTTTAATAAAGCAAACGCTTAGACTGTCTCCAAAGGAGTTCATTGAGGGTGATCTTAACTTATTGAAAAAGATATTTCTCTTAAATGGAATTTCAGAAAAAAATGCTTGATAAATTTTTCTCATGCACAAAAAAAAAAATTGAACAGAACAGGCCTTTTGGACCAGCTGTGTTTATCAAACTTTCATGGATGGGTAAGGCTTCTGATGATATTGAAAGGGAAACTAAGAATATTACGAAGAATTTGTTTTTTGCAAGCAATGTTATCTTTATATTTTCGAAAACAACTAGTTGACCACCCACCCCAAAAGAATCTATACCGGCACAACTTTTAAGCAATGTAATTTATGAATATAAATATGAGTGTGATGCTCGCTACGTAGGTACAACGTCTCAAATGTTGGGTGATAGGATCAAACAGCATGTACCCACTTCAATCAGAAATGGAACGGTCCCTCAAGACAACAAACAGAGCGTGATTGTAAGAAAAGTAATTTAGTTTCATGTGACTCCGCGATAGGTAAACATTTCTTGAATAACTCTCATTGTGCTGATTGTTATTCACACATGACAATTCTAGAATCATTAAGAAATTCCGTTCATTCTTTCAGTTGCGTGTTATGGAAGCTGTTTTAGTTAAGTTAACCAGTCTCGTCCTCTGCTGACAAAAAGATTATGTTTTTAATTTATCCCTATTTTCACCGTCATCTCCCCTTTTAGAGATGACATACACTCTTTCTTGGCACTATAAATATCGGTAGATTGTAACTTTTAATTTAGCAGACGTCGACACCTGAAGAGTAGTCTGCCGAAATGCATCGTTAAGTCTAATTTAGAATTACTGGGTTAGTGCTCTTTACTTAAAACAGCTCTTTTTAGAACTAACAATTTATTATATTACTTTTACCATCCACTATGGCATTTGCTATCTTTAGAAACTTTTTCAGTAAACAAAATGTTTTTCTTTGTTCTAAAAAGCAATGTTTGATTTCCTTTGAATGTGGACTTCTTTCAAAAGCTGCCTGGTCTTGCCCTCCCACCCTGGAGGCGAAAAAAATTGGTAGCAGTATATTTTTAGAAAAGGTTTTGTTTTGACTAATTTGCTTATATCTGTAAAAGACTTAACCAGAGGTCCCAATGACTTTGAATTTAATCTATGTCCTTGACAAAATTTTAGAGTTATTCCAAAGAAAGTAAAAATTTTAACAATTTTCTGGCACTAACCAAAAATCTACACAAACGCCCTGATAAGTGGAAAACGACCCCCCCATGCTTTTTAAATGGCTATTGGTTTAAAACCGGGTTCTTATCGGTCATTGCAAGCAATAGGCATTATTACCATCACACTATTTCTATGAAGATGACCAAATCTGTTTATTTTTAATTATTGTATCAGCGTAAATGCCACTTTATTTGTAAAATTTATATTTCAAAACTATTTTTTAGTATGCAGAAAGTTAACGCTATTTTTATATATCTTCCTTTTGTTCATGAGGCATGTTAAGTTATAAATCTTAGATCACCTACATGTTAACTCACATTTATTAAATTTAAAAAACGTTCCAATATAGTTCATTGCTTTGGAGCAACCAAGAGATATATATGATTGAAAATGGTGAAACTGGATTAGATCAAAATGAAACAAAACTTCCTACTTACTGGAGCACTAAAATAAAAATGATGTGTGTTGGAATGAAAGTAAACAATGCAATAAAATTCATAAGTTTTGAAATGCAAGCTAAGTCCTTATACGACCTAATTGCTGACGGAAAATATACGAAAACCACTTTGAGCCGTAGTAGATGGTTGACATTAGTTAAAAACAGCTTCCTTCAACAATACTGTGATAGAGAAGGCTTTAACGTCGTTGGAAAAAGTAGTAGACACGCTCGTGTAAAGCTTGGCATTTTGGGAAATGAACAAAACGGCTGTATTACACCTGACTCTTTTATTGGCTTTGGTGGATCTTATGAATGTAAATCTTGCGGTGTAAACAGCTGTGGTAATTTTGTTACTTGGAGTAGCAATGACAAACAAGTTCGAGCAATGGGATATATTTTTGTTATTTAGTACCTGTAATACAGGCAACGCTTGACGTTTTAATTGTCTCATGTTCCTCATGGAAATACAAAACTAAGCCAAATTGTAAAAGTTATTCCTCATTAAAATAAGACCAATTCTTAAGCTTAAGATGAAGAAGAAATCTTTTAGTTTTTAGGCGAACGTTGTTTTTGAACAAAAAGTAACTGCAGTTCTCATATAATAAAATATTGAATTACATATCTGAAATTAAATTTTAAAAAAATTAAATTTTGCAAATAAATGAATTTATATAATTCTCATCGAAATGCAAGAATTTCTTTGTATTTCCAAAATATACTATAAGTATGTAACTTTTATGTCGAACAATTCTTTTAAATGCAGGAGAACAGTCAAAAATTGCAGTTGACTGTTAGAGTTAATTAATTGTTAATTGAGTAGTCAGTTGCAAGAGAACAGTCAGAATTTCTATGAAGTAGCCTTGATTGTTCGTTTAGGAGTAGCCAGCACTTAAATCTAGTTCTGTCCTGAAAATTTTGTGTGATCAAATCCTCACCAAACTAATAATTTTAATGTTCTGACATTTACACAAACCAAAACTTGCTGGAATTTGATGCGCTTCTTCTTTTATGAGCTGCGACTCGGTGGCAAAGCCAGCCCAATCTTTAGTTTTTTTACAGTGCAAATTTTTCATCTAACTATTTATCAAATTTTTATGAAGTTAATTCACTTTATTCTATTTTTAAGTTACTGAACGGAAATTTTTGCGTTTTGGAAGTAAAAAATGAAAATTTTGCTATTTAAATTATGATTGCAATGACCGTGAGTTTTGAAATGACGATGCATTTTCGAAAACAGTCAATGCATACCTCTTTTGGTTTGCGAGATAATGAAGTTTTGTTATTTCCATTTTATCTAACTTGTGACGTCATATTGCATGAGCTCCTACATTGTTTCAAATACTCTTCTGTTTCCTGAAAACTTTAGGTTGATACTAATAGGCAGCTTTTTATACCATAAACCACGTCACGCTAAAGGGAACGCAGTCCTTGTGAAGTAGTCCTAGTTCTCAATATGCAATATGACGTCACAAGATAAATTGGAGAATGCAAAAACCTCAAAATCGCAAAAATTTAAAGTGATATGCGTAAACTGTTTTAAGATGTACATTGTCATTTAAAAGGATCTCTTCAGTAAACGTAGAAATGAAAAAGCAAGTTTCCATGTCATAGGCACTTTAATGGAGTAGACGATTTGAAAAGTAGCTATCAATCATAAGATAAAATATTCAAAAATTTAAACTTTAAATTAATTTTCCTCACACCATACCCGTTTTCCTCTGTCTTTAGAAAGCTTGCAAAATGTTTAATAACAAAAATACTTTATTACATTAGCTAAACATGTAAAGAGAAAAAAAATACTAGCCACTTGCATGAAAATGCCGATGATAGCATTATTATATTATAAAGCATGACTTCAAATCGATTGAACAGTCATATTTTGCACCTTTAAGTTGACTAACTGCGGCTAAAAATCTTTGAGTAAATTTATATCACAAAAGTGCATTAGATTAGAAAGATGATTATTTTTTGTAGCGTGCGATGTATTTGCAATGATTAACCCAATGCTGATTAAATATTTCTTCGTTGTTTTTATTACTAACTCATGAAAGCAACCCTCCGTCTGTAAATTAATGTTTATATAAATCACGTATGTATAACAGTATTTAATCTATGTTTGCTTAATTTTTGTTTAAATATTTTCTTTTTAATATAGGAAAAAGTTTTTGTTCTACATTTTGCTTTCACTCCGTGCTTTCAATAATAATGCACAAGATTCGATACAAAAGCTAAATTTCAAAAACTAAATCTTAAGTGATGGCTTCTTAAAATATAAGAGCATCAGAAACGCTTGGACCCGGGATCTGGGGGCCTGACGCCACTGGCTGAATGACAAATAAATCATATTTAGAACCAGATGAATTTATCGATCTTTTTAAAAGATCATTGGTATTGCCTCTCATAGCATATACCAAACTATTGATTTGTACTTTATCATATTTTTCGTCTAAGCCAGCTGCGATGCGATAACATTCGAATCGTTTAATCCATCGCTTCCAATCTTTGGGCTTTTTCGATTCGAATTTTTATGGCAATGGAATTTGTGTTTGAAATGCCATTTAAATTTATCTCCACGTCTCTTGTCCACTGGTCTTTACCATTTTAGACAGAATCCCATTTCTACCACCATGTAGAGTTTATATTAAGTGCCCTCTTATCTAAATGTCCTCTCTATATATATACATTATAAGCGGAAGTAATATTCAACAGGAAGTAACGTCTACACACATACACAAACATAATTTGGCTAAGGAGAATGATAAATTAGTCGACGAAGAATGCCAGACTTCCTGAAGTTTACCCCATCTGGGTCCAGTTCTTTCACCAAAGTTCTGACCGTTTCGCGCGGAACCTGCATCCATTTTAGCTTCAACGAATGAGTAATGGAACGATAACCACTGGAATTTCAAGGTCTATCGAGTTCCTGCCGAATAGCCTGGCGAACACTGTTCAAATTAAACTCATTGTTTTTTCTTCGTAAGCTTAGCGATCGAAGTCTTTAGTGTAAAGTTCCAAAGACACGCGGTTTAATTTAACCACGCGGTTAAGTCGGTTGTATAAAAAAGTAATTAGCGCTAACTGCAGTAAAAAGGTAGTTGAAGTTAACTACAAAAAGGCACTACAGTATAAATGTTGTACTTAATATACCAATGATAATACATATAGATACATGAGCTTTACAAAAGATTTTATTCATGACTACCATTTTGTGTATCAGCTGCATGAGATGAAATAATTTTAGTTTTTTAAATACGTAAGAAATTTCATTACCATGCAGTTTTAAGGTCCATGTTGCTTGATATATATACAATATCCATTGCACATGGTTTATTACACAAGCAATAAAATACACGACAGTCGATTAGTGGGTTTTATTGATATTTCATCATATATTTCCTATGTAAAAATGTTTATTTTTAATGTACATAAAATCTTGCCTGTCATTATTTTTCTAAGAAGCAGAAAGCTCTAGCTACTGTTTGATGATTTGAAAAGTAGAAAAAAAATGAATAAAACTCCCAAGCTTTAGACAAAAATAGGTTAATAAATCACAAAGCAAAAATAAGAGTTTCATAACTAAGGCTCATTAACAAATATACCCAATAGTTTTTACAACTTAGTTTTTTGCAAGGAAGAATTAAGAACAAAAAATTATTTTGTGTATAGCTGTGAATATAGCATGTCACAAGAAGTGAAAAGACAGTTGCTGGATTACATGGCTACTAACTATGATGACTCAAAGAAATGTTTTCTAATAATAAAAATAGTCCATCGCTGTCATCTTTTAAAAACATGTGTGACTCATGTCTGTACAAACGCATTTCTTTGAAGTATTTTACTCAGCTGCTACAAAGATAAACGAAACGACCTTTTCATTTGCTACCCTCATCACCCAGTTTTAAATTATGTAAAAGCAAGGCCATTTAAATATTTAAATATTTGTACATAGAACACCATATGAATAAATTTGAGAAGAGTTCATTGTTTCGTTTGCCCAAGTCCATTATATACAATTGGTACATGAAAGAAAGCAGTCCTTGCCGAGACACATATCATTCATTAACATCGTACTGTACCACACAGAAGATAAGGGTCGATTTTCTTAAGAAAAGTTCAATGTATATGATACAATTTAATTCGGTTACCATGTCACCGTTAATCGTTTATTAAATTTTCTTTTTGCATCATCAACATCCGTAAAAACGACAATAGTTTACCATATTTTAAGAATTTTACATAAGCGAAGAGATTTTTTTTCATTTTGAAGTCATTTTATAGTTCACTTGCCCGCCATTACAAAGCATAAATTGATTAAACTTTATGTCATTTAACGTAAACAACACTCCACACAAGTTAATTATGCAGTTACTTAACTTTCAGACCAACTACGTTTTGTACAACGCAGTTAAGTTGAACAGTTAAGTTACTACAGTTAAGGAGTTAACTACGGTAGTTAGCGTTAACTATAGTTAAAGTTAATTGCGTTTTTATAAAACCGGACCCCCCGTTTTGTGCATTTGGTCAGTTTTATTTTGCAATGCAATATTTAATTTGTTGATAACTTATATTTTAATTTGCATCGTGGCTAAATTGTTGCTCATTAAATTTAAGGGGATGTTTGTATATTGACAAATTACTTTGTGAATTGCAGATACGGGGAGCCGTAAATTATACATGAGTAAAACGACAAAGTAATTTTAGTTCTTGCAAACACATATGATGTTAAAGATCATAAAAATACACGTTGACTGATCTTGAAATCAGTAAAAACTGATAGAACATTGTTTCTGATTTTTGTCTTTAAACCTTTTATTGACCATAGTCTTGACTATATACATCCATATTTGACAAATAATGTAAAAAAATTTTTTCAGCTGCTCAAACAAATTTTAATTATTTAAAAGGACGTTTTGGACAGTATATAAAAGCGTAGATGCGTATAGATCTACATATGACAAAAGCGTCACGTTCATTGAAGTTATACACTTAATTTTACATTCGCAAACTGTTATACTGTCGATCTTTGAATATGTTTTCTTCTTTGTCAGCATATGTTCCGATTTCAACATACATAATCACAATTGCTTTAGAAGTATATTGTGGTATTACCGAAAAAACCATGCTGCGTTTGCTGAAAAACGGTTAGTTTGTGTAATGTTTTATGTTTGTATTTTAAAGTCATAACTTTTGAATTGATTTTTAAATTTTACATGTTACAGATATTTTTCGTGTATATATAATACAATTTTCATGTGCCTGAGTGCGATTGACTGTGATAGTTTTTGCAAGAGACACGCAAAAAAGATATCTTCAATCCTTACGGCCTGTTCATATTCGACGGGCTAGCTACGTGTGCTAGAATCTCACTACATATATTATTTTAGTGTATAATTAAAATTGTGTTCATATGAAAAGCGGGCGTGCCCGGCTTTGTAAGATCACGATTGAATGAAGCGGGATCTCGTCTTTAACGATCTCATATGAACGCATCAAGCGGAGCCAACCCACTGTTCAGACCTACTCAACCGGGCTGAATGTGATGATACTGCGCATGGTCAAATTACCACGTTCTCTTCATAACGGCAGCCAAGCAACAAACAAAGAAATATTTTTACTGGTCACCAGAAATGATTGAACACTTATTGTTGACTGATAAATATTGCCACTTGTAAAAGTTTTTAATTTTAGCATGACAATATAATTATGAACAATATTTGTACAAGAAACTATGGTGAGTACAAAGTTTTGTAATTGCCAAGGCAAGCAAGTCATTGTGGTCCACCTGAAATATAGTGTGGATAATTTCTACTTTCCCCTTATAAACAGTTTATAGTTTTTTGACTGTTCATTAGAAAATGCTACATAATTTAATCTTGCCTTGCATTGTTGAGTGGCTGTTTAGCATTTCAACAATGACAACAAAATACAATGTCACTATATGTTATGTTAGCCCTTCATAAATCTCCCATTACTACTTTATAACAAAACAAAACAGTTGTCTAGCTTTCAAACTGCAGTGGATTTTCTCCTGTGATTAATACCACTATGTTGAGTGATCTGGAAGCAGGTGTAGTTATAATAGATATATGATATTAAAACATTGAAAACTGTAGCACCTTGATCAGCATTGATGGAGAAAATTGGGTGAGGTAAGTTTTCATGCTCTTCATTTGCTTTGATTAAGTCTTATTTCTTCCTTACCAGATCTTTGTAAATATAATTGTTGTCGTGCTCACAGATATTATGCACTATATGACATGCTTAAACAACAGTGCGTATTATGTTTAATGATAAGTCCATTGACCTTGTAAGAATTGCCCAACGTGCTTTCAAACGCCCAAAAGCGCGCTTAACTTGGTTCCTTGCTGGTGTTTGTATTTCATTAAAAACGAGCTGTTCATTGCTTTTGCAACATTTGTAATCTTTCATACAAAAGTGTGTTAATGGATTTTCTGGGTCTCCTATTTGACAGTTTGGTACAAGGTTACACCCTGGAACAACTGACTGAAAGGTTCATGGAAGATTGTTGCCTTGCAGTTTATGATTAACAGAGGAGTTGGCAAAACTTTAGCATCATGGACACTTCCGTCCCACATACATTCATTGTCCATGAATTGCCCTCTGTAGTCACAAATGGCCTGCCCAATTAACGAATAAAATTGCTTGTTACAAAAATAATCTTGTGAGCTTTCTGCTGCTTTTTAATTGGTATATGTTTCCCATCTTTGCAGCTCATTGCTTGTATCATTGTAAACTTAGCTTGCAACTCAGATAATATTATTTTCATTTCTTCACAATCACGAGGCAAGTATATGTATTTTAGCAAAAGATTTGTAGAAATTGTCTTGCATACTTCTCCAATTACAACAGAAGCTGTATTTATTGCAATTGCGAATGTAATTGCCAGGCAGCCAGTATCTTTGAGATAATACAAACTTACTGCAAGTTTTTTTTCAGTGGACAATGAGCGATAATTTGGCGATAAACTTCCTCCCACCATTTGTTCTAGCCTAAACCAAGTCTCTCCTCTTCTTTCGTAGCAATATTCCTCCTCTTGCATATTTCAACTTTTGATAAATAACAGATCGTCTACTCGATGAAATTCTCATAATCTCATCGTTCTTTTGCTTAACATGTGTTTGCAAGTCAAAAAAACTCTGTTCATTTGAAAAACGAATGAAATAATTCTTCCTATCACCACTGCAATTGCCGGTGATAACATGATTTTGCTTTTAACTTTTAGGTCGAAAATCTTAAAATGTTTTAAGTATAAAAATTTAAAATGATGCAACTTGATGTAAACATATTTAAAAATTTCCCGCAAAATGCAACATTTATGCGAAGAAATTTATTACGTCATATTAGCTAAGACAGCCCGTTTCGTATGAACAGGCCCTTAGGGACCTTAATTTGATAACAAATTTAAATTTGGTTTTGAAAAGCTAATTTTACAAATCTTTAATTCTTTGTATTGAGATACATTGTTCAAGGCAATATTACTCATGCAACTGTATTTTGAATTTTAGAGACATGTAAATTAAAAGAAAATGTTTTGTTTGAAGCATTTTACTCATCGGCAGATTCATGTGCATTAAAATGTTTACAAGAACCATTCTGTGTTGGGTTCAACTTTTGGGAAGGCATAATGATGGAAGATGTAACTTGTCAATTAACTCACAAACGTCTACAGAATTATGAAATATGTACGGATAACAAGTGGAGTTTCTATGAATTGCTGAATCCACAAAGAAAGGTATGATGAAAAAGTATGTCAATGGTTTTAAATTATTTTTATTGACAAAGCTACTAATCTTGATTAATTGCACACTTGATTTATAAGCATACCATACAACAAAGAAAAGTTGCGTAAAAATGGCGGAATAATGACTGTTGACCTGAGAGACGGACCTGGTTCTGATCCTTACAGATGTCAATGTCCTTTTGGCTTTACGGGAAGATATTGTTCGGTAAAACTAAGTAAGTTAGTTAGAAAACAACAAGCAGTGCAATTTCTTAAGATGGTTGCAATCTTTTGCCTTCCTCCCTAATCAAATTTCACTTAAAAAACAAAACATGACGAAAACATATGACTTAATAGCTACATTAAAATTTGAATATGCTGATTTTAAGCTAACCGATATATATTCAACGACCAGGACAATCAGACAATTTTAAATAAAGCAATATAAAACAAATTCCGAAAACGGACATCTCGTTTTCTTGATATTCAAGTTAATATATAAGTTTGAAATTGAAAGTGTAATGTTTCGTCTTTATTCCAAAGACTTGTTAAGCCTAGGCCACACTATCGTCCGAACGAAAACTGCCGCAACGAAAATTTTGAACGAAAACTCGACGAAAATTTCATTTTCGTGCATATTAGAAGAGTTGAACTTTTGACCTTTTTCGTGAACGAAAACGCATACTATTGGCTAATAATATCAGACTTTGTACTCAAACATGGCGGAGGGGCAAGAGGTTTTAATAAATCAGGGCTAATAGACTTTCTAAGATGTGTGCCAACTTTAGTGATGTGAGGTTTAATTAAATCCAAAATGTAGTCAAATATTGTCGTCGTCATTCACAAGTATTTTATGTGTCTATTTTCATTGTTCGGCTCTCGTAATTCTTTAATCAAGTTGTTAAATAGTCCAAGACGATCACGTCGTTTATTAATTGGATGAATTCAGTATCGACGTTTGCTGTTGCTTGTTTTCAACTTTAAAAGCAGTAACTTTTCTTAAGAAGAAATAATCTTTTTCTTTTGGAGATCGTCATTTTTTCTAATCCGTCAAAAATGCCGCTTGCTCATTGGCCAAAAAAGTTTTGGCTTTGCAAGCATGCTTGTAATTTTTCGCCGTGTCTGGCATGCATTTCGTGCGGAATTTTCGTTTCGTTTTCGTTTTCGTCAATATAGACAATAGTGTGGCCCAGGCTATAGACTAATTGTTTACAATGCATGATGCGAAACTTTTATAAATTATTTACAACGGAAGTGACAGTTACGTAATTCAAGAACAATAAGACTCAACAATTAGGCAGTATACTAACATTTAAAATAGAGATAATTTCTTACAGGCTTTAAGACCACAATTAAGTTGTGGCATATTGCGTTTCATCAAAAGTGCTCCTAAGATGAGAAATTGATTAGGAGTATTTTTCTCCGTTTTCGGAATTTGCTTATTTTGTTCTATATATATTCTGTAGAGTAGAGAAGGTCTTTGTTTCTTAAAACTTTTTTTTGTTTTCCGATGTGCAATGGCTTTACAAAATTATTATAATCCAACAACGTTAAATAAGATGAATTGCGAAGGGCTTTTTTCAAAAATAATTTGGTACAAAAAACTGACCCTTTTTCATCGCCAATGCTTAGAGTTAATTAGCTGTAATAGTCTTTTTCTCTAAATCTCTAACTTTTCCTAAACCAATCATATCATTATAACGTAAATTTTTTTTGGGATCTCGAGTTATTTAAAATTTGATACAAATTGATTTATACTAAAGAGGCCTATATCTTAAGCAAGCACAAGAACTTGCGGAAAATCAACACATTTTATTTTTTTGGCATGGTCTGTCAGCACTGTTGTAATGTTTGTAATGAACTTTTTGTTAGGTTTTTAAAAATCTTGTACGTAACCTGACAAACATAATGCACGGAAAACATTTCAGAAAACAGTATCAATCTGAAAAATAGCTAGGCTCCTCCTTTGAAAGTAAATAAGAAAATGAAAGTTATTTTTCTTTGTTTAAGATGACTTAATTGTGACATCATAGAAACGATTTTGCGCAGTGGAGCATATAGCATCATATAGCATCATGTAGCATCATGTGTCTTTAACAGAATTTCTTTTTTTCTTTCTATTAACATTTTCATCTGTCCAAGCTTTGGCATAATGAGTACTCATTACCAGGACCGAAACGAGAACGTTAATTTAAGGGGGATATTCTGCTATACTTAGCTCTGCTCGACTGATTTTGTTTGTTAAAGTTATTATTTCAAGAGATATCAGTCGGGCAGAGTTTAATATTTGATTATTCACCCACCCCTCAAAAATAGCGTTCTAGTCTTGGCCCTGCTTATAACAGGTTAACGAGAAATCTATAGTGCTATAGGGATGTGTCAATTCTTTTAAAGGCTTGTCCAACTGGCATCACTCAGAATAACATTGACATCGGATCAGAAGTAGAATGATTTAGAATAACAATGCAAAAGTATTACTACAATGAACTCCATTGCCCGACATTAAAGAAAAGTAGGCTATTTTTACACCAGAACTTTTGCATTGTTTTTCTAATTCTAAAATACGGTTTTTAAACTCTTTGGTATCTACTATTCTGCAGAACTTGCAAAAACTTTTAAATTTGAAGTCACTAGCTTTTCTGGAAATATTTAGATTTGTCACCATCATAAAATCTCTGTTTGATTTAATTCATACTATATTATCTTTAGTTTTCTCTTCATGCGAGGAGGCAATGAGAAATGACAGGTAAAGTAAATTTACTATAATTAAGTCAATAATTTACAGAATATATGATATAACTAATGTGCAACCAAAAATCAATTAAGGTATAAACTTGTGTTTTTATCAAATATTTAAAATTTTCGGAGTACCATATTTCGTATTGCAATATAAATATTATAGAAATTACAGTTGGTGCTATTTTTGCTCTAGTCTATCAAAAATGGTTTTGGCTTCAATTTTTTGGTCCAATAAATTTACCATTTTTTTCGATTTTTCTGAATGATATTATTTAAATTACAATTATCCCTTAAAATATTATCGTAGCATTTTTTTTTGTTTTTCTCTAATTAACATTCGTCTTTAATAGTTTAAAGGACGGGATGTACTTGATTAGCACCAACACTTTAATGGGATACAGCAAAGTTTTTTGTATGCGTAAAATAACGGGTTGCTCGGGAGAAGGCTGGACACTAGTCTTGAAAATTGATGGAACAAAGGTAAAAAGGAAATATTTTTGAATGTTTTGATAGCTAATAGAAAATTTAAGGAAATCTAATTCCTAAACACAATTTTTTCTTCCTAAAAATAGTTCTTATAATGACAATATTAATCATAAAAATGATATATTTTATGCGCAAAATGAAGTGAAAGCAATAAATTCTTAAAATTTCTAATGATCTTAGAGGTGAAATGGATTTATTTTCTAGTAAAAAACACATTATTTGCTTGCATTCTCATTAGACAGGCTAAATTTTCACTTTTTAAATATTGCATATGATTATTACTGCCAAGGGTGGATGGCATTAAAATTAAATAAAAGAAAAGTTTCTTTTTCCATGCACTTTACTTTACCAATGACTACTGCAATTTGTGGTAATTGCTGAATATCGAATAATTTGACAATAATACAATTAAGTCCAACATCGTTGCCAGAGATTTACCAGGAAGATTGCAAATATGGGCTATTATATTCTGAACGAAGATTCGCTTTTGCCTGGTAAGTCAGACATAGTATTTAACACCCTTGATAACCTTCAGATGATTTTATTGAGAATTTAAGGCTATATTAAAACCTTGAAAACACTATGTCACTTCTCATGGTAATTCTTGCCTCGTTATATGTGTATCCAATATCGAATGATATGCATTTTAATAATAGAATATTTTTCTTCTAAATAAGATTACGAAACACCCTAATACAAAAATGGTAAGTGTTTAAGACCCTAAGACCCTATCGGGTTTGTGCCGACTTTCTATAACTTTCTAAGGAACGTTCTAAGGGTAGCTCTTTTCTTCACCTAATAGGCAATAAAAAATTTTAAAAAATTAATAATATAGTGCATGCACTGAGAGATCATAAATCTATGCTTTGTGGACGTGTCAAACTTTGCCTTAAAATAGAACACATAAATATCAGACAATTTAACTATAATGTTCTTAGAAATTTTTCATCCAGTATCTTTATTGAAGTAGCTCATATACTATTTTACAATTAGACAGAATATTTAAACTTTTATGTTTAACTGGATTAATTAAATTTTTGTAAATTTGAAAAAAAGATTACTTGATTTCTTTTTAATTTGTGCACAATTAAATCATGGGCACTCCTTGACCATGAAATAATCTGCACGGACTGTCAAATTGATCAGGTTGCGCTAAAAAATCACCAGAACTAGGCATACCAAATCAGAAACGCAAAAAAGTTAAAATTTCGGGGCATCTATTGTAGTCTTAATTATTGCGTTACATTATTGGGTCATGACAATTTTAAGTGGCATACTATTTATCACACTACATTTAGCTATTGCATGCAGCCATCAGTTCGTTGACATTAGCCAAATGCCACCCTCAAGAAGAACTCACGATTTATCACTAAATTGGTCATGGTTTACCATTTGGCTTTGCACTCTGTGAGTTTGGGAAAACTGTTAACTGATTTTAATGTTTAGCAATATGATGTGGTTTCTTCTAGGGCTTTATACAACTAGGACTTGCCTCTCTAAGATAATTTTTTAAAGTAGAGTGGATTCGTCTTAAAGGAATTTGACCATTTGTTATTACAAACATTTTGTCCTTCATTATAGAGATCAAAAACAATTTCTCTTATGAATATTGTCATTATCACACTCCTAGTTATTCTTTGCCTCACAGCAATTAGCAGATATATTAACACTGCTTTAGATATACAAAACACTTAGTTTGAATGTCCCTTTGGTTGTAGCATTATCTGCATAACTCCATATAAAAGTTCCAGAACTTTCAAAACTTATTTTTGACTTGAAACCATTAAATTCCCTAATTCCATTTTACTGTCAAAAACATATTGACTTTGTTCACTACGAATTCAAAAATTGTTTTATTATTCACTTTAACTAAATAAAATATTATTAAAACTAATAAATGCAAAACATTTTTAAAACTTTGCTAATTTTTTACTGAAACAAAACTTGTTTATTACAGGCCTTGTCGTTTTATTATACTGTAAATATGTTCAAAAGCAGTTTCTTCGCTTTGTAGCATTTTTCAGATGCTTTTTGCTGAAAAGCTTTCGCTTATTGTGTTTAGAAATTACGGTAAATATCGCTATTATTTTATTTTTCAAAACCCTTTTTCAATGGCGTCAATAATTGTAGAAACTATTATCCGTAGATGTAACGTTATAATTGCAGATGTCGAGAGTTATCTGCAGGTAATTGACCAATCATCGCCAAAATTGCTTACATCGTGAATTATATTGGGCATTATTACCAATACGATCAAGACAGCAAAATTGGAGTTAATTTATCATTATTTATTGCATTTCGATGGATGGAAATTTGATGTTCACATTATATATTTCAAATACTCTTTTAAATTTAATGCGCGAAGTAAACGCTGTTTTTTCAAATTTATTTCATTCGTTTATGATACGAATTTATTAAATTTAGGCAACGTTCCAATATAATTCATCGCTTTGGAGCAACAAGGAGAGTTATATGACAGAAAATGGTGAAACTGGATTAGATCAAAATGAAACAAAACTTCCTACTTACTGGAGCACTAAAATAAAGAAGATGTGTGTTGGAATGAAAGTAAACAGTACAATAAAATTCATAAGTTTTGAAATGCAAGCTGAGTCCTTATACGACCTCATTGCTGACGGAAAATATACGAAAACCACTTTGCGTCGTAGCCAATGGTTCACATTAGTTGAAAACAGCTTCCTTCAACAATATTGTGATAAAGAAGGCTTTAACGTCGTTGGACAACTTAATGTAAACGCTCGTGTAAAGCTTGGCATTTTGGGAAATGAGCAAAACGACTGTATTACACCTGATTCTTTCATTGGCTTTGGTGGATCACATGAATGTAATTCTTGCGTCGTGAACAGCTGTGGTAATTTTGTTTCTTGGAGTAGCAATGACAAAAATGTTCGAGCTATGGGATATATTTTTGTTATTTAGTAACTGTTATACAGGCAATGCTTGACGTTTTAATTGTCTCATTTTTTTTATGGAAAAGCAAAACGAAACCAAATCGTAAAAGTTATACTTCATTAAAATAAGATTATGATATACTTCATTGCAAACTAAATGAATGTGTATAGTTTTAATCGAAATGCAACAATTTCTTTGTATTTCCGAAACTTGTTATAAATATTTAGTTTTTATGTCGAACAATTCTTTTAAATGCAGGAGAACAGTCAAAAATTGCTGTTAATTGCTAGAGTTAAAGAAAAATGTTTAAGCCGCTATGTTTTGTTCTTGACTGTACTGTTTCGTTTATCCGTAATGTTTTACGTGCGTCTTTGCGTGCACAATGTACAAGAACACTTTTCAATTAATTTTTAACTGATGAATGAATACATGTTTTAGATGGATCACTCATGCATTTTCTTTTGCGCAATTTGGGACAAACCATCGACAATGATATGGCATCGCAATTGCAGAACATAACAAAGAACATCAAAGAGCGTCTGTCTAACACTTTAATTTTACGGTCTTTCTTGATAACATCAGGCGGAAAATACGCTAATATGCTTGTTAGATTGATAACATGAACGTCAAGTACACACCAAAGATATCCGTAAAATTAGACCTAACGGAATAGCTGCGTCTGTTTCCGGGGATGGGAGTTAGCTTTCTTGAACACGCTGCACGGATTTGTTGTCACAATACTTTGGCTATAAAAGCTGATGCACAATGCATTGCTGCTCAAAATTAGAAAGGTATATTTCAGTTTAGATTACTTTTTAAACATGTATTGCCCGGTTCACGGTTGCAACAGCGACTTCAAAAAAAGAAGAATGATATTCTTTTCTTTCGTTTTTCCTCATATAAAATCAGAAGCACAGCAGAAGAGAAGAAAACTATGAATTGATTTTTGCAAAAGGAAATCATTCGAGCCATTGGCGAACATCAAAATTTGCTCGCTACATTTTGCAGAAGACGCGTACGAAACAGGGTGTACAAAGAAATTTCTTCATCAAATAGAGTGCGAGGAATCATTTCGATTACGGTTAAAGAGCAATGCTGTGCCAACATTAAACAAACCATTATCTGTAACCCCATCAACTAAGTGGCATTTTTTCTAAGAAAAGCAACGTAAAAAGGTGATTTTTTACAAGAAAACTTCTTTCATATGACGACCATGCTTACAATTATTAATTACATTTTACACAGGACATTACAGAACTTTTAGCAGATAGTGAAACCCCTATTACACAAGAATAATCTAATGAAGACGAAGAAACAGAAAATGAAGAAAATTAAAATTCAAATGCTATCAGCATTTCGCAATTGGTGTTTTCCAATTCACGAGAAAGGTCTACACAAACATAAAAGAAATTTGCACAAAATCAGTAACTGACACTGATAACATCAAGCTCGGCCACTTTTCAAGGAAAATATCTTTTTCCTAGTTTGACTGCCACAATTTCGTTTTGCTCCAGAATATCAGCAATCGAGAATGAAGACATTGCCAATTCTGCACCCAGTTATAGCAAGGATGCCACAGATTTTGTGTCATCTGCAGCGGCAGAGGTTGACAGTGAGATCACGAAAAGTGCCACTTCAAATCTGGATCCTGGATTTATAGATAGCGATGCTGAATTTTCAAACTTGTCCCCGTCCACAAACTGTGATAAAAGCAGCGGAGAAGAAGTTAGCTCAAAAGAACAAGTCTTAATTAAAGGAAAACCGCCTGAAAAACAGATGAAACTTATCGTGTTCGAGGATGCAATTGTAGATATTTTCGGTCGTTGCTGTCGATGTCATGCGAAATGCATTGTAGCAATTGAAAATCGATTTGGTTCCTCTTGCAATATTAGCGTTTCCTGCACGGCTAAACCTGAACATTCTTTTACATGGGCAACTGGACCAATGCTATTCAAAAAGTCAGTATTTCATTTAATATTAGCATCTGCAATTCTTGCAACAGGCATGGAATCTTCCAAGATTGTTCGGCTGTTTAATGCGCTTAACATTCCTAATCTGAAGCAGCGAGAGTTGTAAAGTATATTAAAAAGTTGTGCAATTCCTTCAATATATCAAGTTTGGCGAGCGGAACAATCTGCAAGATTGAAGGATATAGACGCTGAGCCAATTGCTATTGCATCTGATATGCGGGTCGATAGTGATGGTCATAGTGGACTTTTGGGATCAGGAAGTACTTTGGACATGAAAAGAAACATTGTTTTAGATACACAAGTAGTGAAGGTATTACCCTGACATTTCTATTAAGTTTTTTGAAATTCCTTTGTTAGCAATTTGAATTTATTTACAGAATTGAATAAAATTCAGATAATGTTAATCTTTCGTTTTGCAGTCAACTGAAGCAAAAAAATTCAAACGCGATGGCACTTCGTTAAAAAGTCAACTTAAATACTTGGAAGGCAATGGGGCTAAAATGAACAAGCTGGTGACAGACCGCCATGTCCAAGTATCTGCTTACATGGCAAAAGAGAAACCAGGAGTAGATCATGCATATGATGTCTGGCATGTGGCAAAAGTTATATATATTTATGTATGTATGGTTTTAATTTAAAATCTCTGGCATGAAAATATATAAAATTCTATGATATTGAAAAGTAAGTCTGTTATTAAGTAAAGGAAGTTTTTCAACAATCTTGAATATACTTTAGGGGAAAAAAAGAATTGATATACAGTTTTGTTTTCTTCAGAATAGCCATCAACAAATCTAACTAAAATTTTTCTTTCTCCATTAATCGTTAGTTTGTATTCAAAAGTGTAATCAATTTCATCTAATTCAACTTTAACTTCACTTAACCAACATAATGCTATTAAACTTTGCATGGTATTACCCCTGTACCCAAATAATGGAATTTGTGCAATTTTATAATCTTGTAAATGATTACTTCTAAAAATTTTTAGTGTTAAACCAGCAATTGTTATGCATGTTTTATCGTAGAAAAGGTAAATTATTTGTAATGTTGTAGATTAAATTTGAAAATATTATACATCCAAGTCTTAGTAAGTTAGTTAGAAAATAACAAGCAGTACAATTTCTTAAGATGGTTGCAATCTTTTGCTTTCTTCCCTAATCAAATTTAACTTCACAAAAAAAAACATGACGAAAACATATGACTTAATAGCTACATTAAAATTTGAATGTGCTGATTTTAAGCTTCTCTATATATATTCAATGACCAGGACAAATGAGAAATTGATGAGGATTATTATTGTCCGTTTTCGGAATTTGTTTTATTTTTTTCTAAATATATTCTGTAGAGTAGAGCAGGTCGCAAAACGTATAATCGGCAAGCTCTGGGTCGGAGAGAGTAATCCGTACTTTTTAATTGAAACCAAATGGTAAAAAATAAATTTAAGCGTGAGCATAACCTTAAACATAAAAATATTTTAGCGAAAATTTGCTGCAAGTTTTGCAAAAAACTCGATTTAAAAGTAATTTGTTAATGGTATATTGTATTTCTTTATAACCTTATTAATAATATACATGAAAAAACTCCGCAATTAATTAGTATCATAAATACCAGGACCAAAAACAGGGAAAAAGATAAAGGAAACCCATTGCAATTTTTTTTTTGAAAAAAGCGCGCTCGTAACTGTTTAGTCAAACAATGAAGTGATCTAAGACAAAATAAAACATTTCAACACCGGTGGAAGTTAAACTATACTAAACAAAGCAATTCCAATGAAAGGCGTGAAGACGTAAGTAAAAAAAAAAAATTGGTGGATGAGCTTACAGTTCACCGTTTGCAAGATGTTTCTGGATGAAAATATGAATATTTCAATAAGTAGCTTTATACAGTTACCTTGTTATAGCTGTATGTGCGTAAGCTATTGTATTATGAAAAGTGATATCAGACGAAATTGAGAAATTCCCTTTCGATTAATATTAATATTTTACCGGCTAAAATGTACGTACGCTGAAGTTAAAAATCAAGAGAAAAGAGAATTATTTTCGTGTCTATTATTTGTAATAGAATATAGCTTCTCGAGAGAAGGACTTCTCGTCTTTCGGACTCGTACAATTTTGATAAATTTGAAAAACTCACTCGAGCATGTTTTCCCTAATTTTCACTGGAAATCATATTATTAATTATAACAATTGCAATTTTCTTAATTATTTAGTAACTACTCACATTTGGATTAATTTACTTTCAAATTTATGTCTAAATGGCCAGAATTATAAAAATATGACATTTAAAAAGGAAAAATTCAAAATAATCCGCAATTTGAAAGCTAAGCTTTGACTTACAGCACTTGTCATATTTTAGCCAATGTGTTCAAATCACTTTTTGGCTAAGTCATTTTCGTGTGCATGCTATTTTGAAACAGCTTCTTTTAACAAAATATCCACTCTAACTATTTGCAGACGTTTTTCTCTCAGATTAACCATTGAAAGTTCAACTAACTATTTCACCAAAAAACCTTTCTAAAATTTTGCGTGCTGATAACTTTAGCAATGTTTTTAAATAACAGTACCGTTTCAAAGGCAAAGTACATCATCTTTTCTTTCCAAGCAGAATATGAATAAGATGCTGCTTGCTGCATTGTACCACAGTATAGGGATATACAGTAGGAACTCTGTGTGTAACTGGCTGCAGTAAATTTCATTAGATTTATGGCTGTCGTTAGCCATTTTATTACTCCCATATATTGGTCAAAAAAAGCAATTAACTGGCTGCAACTATGATAATCACATGCGTAATAAGATATGCGTGGCACAAAATATTCAATAGGGTGGCTCTATTATATAATCACTATATTGAGATTGTGCAATCTCTCTTTGAATAACGACATTTACTTCCAGTAGGCAATATAAGGAATTTTGATTCAACGCAAAGATTAAACACTGTACCATCTGAATTAGCTTGATAAACCTGCATCGCACACCTTGAAATTAGGCACATTTTTCGGCAATTTCTTTGAGTAGGTTTTTCTTAAAACTTTTTTTTGTTTTCCGATATGCAATGGCTTTGACAAAATTAATAAAAATCTAAGCAAATTAAATAAGATGAATTGAGAAGGGTTTCTTTTCCAAAATAATTTGGTACAAAAAACTGACACTTTTTTCATAACTAATGCTTAGAGAGATATTCAGGACAATTGAAGAGTCTTTGTTCCCGACATTCAAGAAAAGTAAGCTATTTTTACACCAGAACTTTTGCGTTGGTTTTTTTTCTAAAATACGGTTTTTAAACTCTTCGGTATCAACCATTTGCAGAACTTGCAAAACTCTGAAATTTTAAGTCATTAGCTTTTCTGGAAATATTAAAATTTTTATCATAATAAAATCTCTGTTTAATTTAATTCATAATATTTTATGTTTAGTTTTGTCTTCATGCGAGGAGGCAATGAGAAATAACAGGTATAAAAAAGTAAATTTACCATATTTAAGTGAATAATTTACAGAATATATAATATAACTAATGTGTAACCAAAGATCAATTAAGGTATAAACTTGTGTTTTAATCAAATATTTAAAATTTTCGGACTACAATATTTCGTATTGCAATATAAATATTTTAGAAATTACAGTTGGTGTTATTTTTGCTCTAGTCTATCAAAAATGGATTTGGCTTCAATTTTTTGGTCCAATAAATTTACCATTTTATTCAATTTTTTTAAATGATATTATTTAAATTGCAATTATCACTCATGATCTTATCTTAGCATTATTTTGTTTTTTTTCTCTAATTAACACTCGTCTTAAATAGTTTAAAGACGGGATGTACTTCATCAGCACCAACAATTTAATGGGATGCAGCAAAGTTTTTTGTATGCGTAAAAGGTTGCTCAAGAGAAGGCTGGAGACTAGTCTTGAAAATTGATGGAACAAAGGTAAAAAGGAATTATTTTTGAATGTTTTGATAGATAATAAAAAATTTTAAGAAATCTAATTCCTAAACACAATGATTTCTTCCTAAAATTAGTTCTTATAATATCAATGTTTATCATAAAAATGATCTATTTTATTCGCAAAAAGAAGTGAAAGCAATAAAATCTTAAAATTTTTAATGATGTTAGAGGTGGTATGGATTTCTCTTCTCTTAAAAAACACATTATGTGCATGCATTCCCATTAGACATGCTAAATTTTTTCACTTTTTAATATTGCATATAATTATTACTTCCAAGGTTGGATGGCATTAGAATTAAATACTAGAATACTTTCTTTTTCCATGCACTTTATTTATCAATGATAGCTGCGATTTTCTATGACACTTTCCGTAAATACTGTATTGTTGCATCAATTGCATCGCCTAAGCGTTTTCCTTAAAGTGGTTATATCACGAATTTTAGCCCCCCTTTTTTATTAGCTAAATTGAAAGACCTTGTTTCAGTGATTTTAAATCTGCAATTATAATTGAAATTGGATTGGTGAAAGTGATTTTACGGACGTTAAAAGTCACGATTTTCAGCATTTTTTTTGCGAACTTTTTGATCGGTATGCTAATAACTTGTGACGTAGAAAGTTGAACACATATATCAACATAGCGTATTCTACTAGTAATCTTAATAAAAAACGCGGAGGAAAACGCTGTGTTTCTGGCGGACCTAATCAAATTAGTTGCGCCAATGATTCAAAAACCGAAGGAATATTGATGCATCGGTTTCCTAAAAAAGAAACAGAGCCGCAAAGACATAGAAAATGGGTAAATTTTGTGCGTAAACATAGACCGGGTTTTGAGGCTTCCCTCTACCTCGTGTCTGTGTTCTGCGCATTTTGAAGATTCTTGTTTTGACCTTAATTTGAAAGAAGGTTGAAGAAAGATGCTATCCCAACCATTGACGTAGCTGGGATTCCTGAACCATTACAGGACGAAATAACCGATCGAAAGCGAAGACAAGTAAGTTTACGCTTGTTTATGTTAATTTTTCTTTTTTTGTCATATGTAAATTCGATATAAATTTTGTAGATTATTCGACATACTCTCCATAAGCCATCGCTGAAGGAAACATGTTCTCTCGATTAGGAAGTACCATCTACTAGTGATGGAGCTGAGAATTTTGAAGTATGCACTGGGGAAGCAAACGATTCGCCATTTGAAGAAGAACTACATGCAGTTGGTGAAGATATTTGTGAATCCCAGTCTCCATGTTAATCGTGCCATCGTCTTAAGAAAAAACTTACATCTTTACAAAAGACTTTAAGCTGTTATAAAAAGACAAAAGCATCTTTGAAGAAAAAGGCCCAGAAGTTGCAAAATGAATATCAAAGCGAAATCAGGGAAAATCGTAATATATCCGTGGTGACCAGCATTAATATAGACGATGAAATGCAGGGGAGTGCTGAAGAGCTTTTCGAAGGAGAATCATACATGGACTACTCCTCTTTCAAAGAGTCTAGTCAGAGTGAAGATTTAGATGAAGATACCACAAGTAATACATCAAGTTATGCTATGATTTAATTCCATATATTTTTTCTTTTGTCTTTTTTCCCAGACTGACATTGAAGAAAATATATTCTTTCATTTAATTCTTTCAGCTTAACCTCTCAGTAGTTGCACCAATTTGTTTTTATTGTTTACTCTTGTTTCAAACCATTAAACTGCATGTCAACTTATATAGTGCATCCATGTATCTCCTATTTGGTTTTCATCTAGGCATATTTCCTGACCATTCTAAACTCAGCAAAGAAGGTCAACAGTCTCTACAGTGCACAAGTTAAAAGACTATTCCATCATTGCCCCTCTGATGGTATGTAACCTGTTGTGTTACCACTTGGATATGCTTTCCGAATAAAGTGGTAAACACAAGCAGGTAAAGGCCGAGTATTCTCCCATCCCATAGACCCATCATCAACCATCTGTATATACCACAGCTCTCAAGTACCTGAAGTAAATAAAAAGGTTGGACTAATTATTGTTGATGAAACAATGTTGATTATAACATTGTTTCTCATACAATTTACAATCTTACATATTTAATGATTGTGATGCTTGGCGGCAATAAGCACGTCCATTCCTATCTCTCAATAGTGGCCCGACGTTTTCAAGGACAGCCTCATGAACTAAAGGCCCAAATTTGACATGCTGTGTTATGCATGATATTTTCTCAATGCTGCCATCGAATGTCATTTTCTGCAAAGCTGGTCCAATTTCCCTACAGCATCTGTACTCTAATGCGCCTTCTAACAAATCGGTATGACAGCATTGACAATTACACCTGAAACGTGTGAGCATTCTGGTTTATAAAGTAACTTTATGTATATTACAAACAGGAGAAAACAACAACTTACCATTCACCAAGTGGAATTACGCCATCACTTCGTTGTTCTAATGTCGCAGGAAGAATTCCATCGGGATCATCTGGAGTATGCACTTCATCACCATCTCCTGCTAGCGGTTCATCGCCATATGCGAAGTCGTTTAAATGCTCGACATAACCCACGGATTCCGAGCTCGAATCAGATACGCATTCAGACATCGAATTCGAATTATCTGAGCACTGATTTGATGCCATACTTTCCGGACAACTTGTTTTTTAATATTTTATTGAAAATACTGTCATTATTTGTTTTTAAGAGAAGAAAAACGACAACAAAATCACCTTCTATAATATAATATTATATTGACGGAAACAGACGTGTTCAAGTATCTACGTCACAAGTATCAATATGGTGTCGTATAAAATTCGCAAAAAGTACCCGACTTTGGAGGCAAAATTAAGCAACTTATATTTATCTGTTTAAGTCCAGCGACATGTCATAGTTCTTCAAATAATACAAATTTTCAATTAAGCTCATAAAAAAGGGAGGCTAAAATTCGTGATATAACCACTTTAAACAACAGTTATTAAGTGAAAACTGGCTCTATCATATTTATCACCTACCTACCAGATCCCTTTAATGTTTCTGCAGCATCACCACACAATCATTTATAAAGGAAACATTACTAAGTTCACAAATGGACAACTAGTCGAAATGACTTATAATACGAACGTGTTTTGAGCACACTATCCGACAATCTGTATGTTTTAAATCAAACTTTTAAAAGGAACCGAAAACACTAATAATTTTCTTCCTTCCCATTTTAAAAAGACATCTTCAAAGATAAGAGAATTTATCTCTCGTTACAACATTTAATCAGGTTTTTTGAGCATTTTTACCTAAACCGTTTATTTGATGAAATATGTTTCTTTTGTGGTAATTGCTAAATATCGAATAATTTGACAATAATACAACTAAGTCCAACATCGTGGCAAGATATTTACCAGGCAGATAGCAAACATGGGCTTTTGTATTCAGAACGAAGATTCGCTTTCGCCTGGTAATTCAAGCATAGTATTTAACACCCTTGTTAACATTAATATTACTATATTGGGACTTTAAGGCTATACATGAAACATTAGAAAACCCTATTTCACCTCTCATGGCAATTTGTGCCTCGTTATATTTGTAGTATACCATCTAACGTCGAATGATATAATCTATAATAATAGAACATTTTTCTTCTAAATAAGATTGCGAAACAATCTTATGCAAAAATGCTAACTTTTTTAGACCTTTTCACGTCTTTGCGGACGTTTTATAACTTCCTAAGGAGCGTTCTAAGGGCAGTTCTTTTCTTGACCTAATAGCTAATAATAAATTTAAAAGAAAATTATAATATACTTCAAGTTTTATCACAGACTGCATGCACTGAGAGATCATAACTCTATGCTTTAGAGATAAAGTGAAGATAAGACAATCTAAGTATAATGTTCTTAGAAATTGTTTATCCAGTGTGTTTATTGAAGTAAATTATATAATACTTCACCAATTAGACAGAATACGTAAACTTTTATGTTTAACTGAATTAATTAAATTTTTGTAAGCTAAAAAGATTACTTGATTTCTTTCAACTTGTACGTAAGTAAATCATCGGCACTCCTTGACCATGAAATGATCTGCACAGACTGTCAAATTGATCAAAGCGCGTGATTTTAGCGTGTAAGCACAAATTGACATATATTGCATACAAATTGTGTTATTGATATACTTACAGAAATAATGAACATATTAATACAGTGACAATTACATAACTCACGCATGATTGACACAAAGTCCTTGAACCAATTAAAATCCTTGTTGGATCATTTTACGCGTGATTGTCCATAATATATTGCAATTTTTGTGAATTTCATTGTGTTATTTTGAAACTTTTATAATATGCAAATATGAACAAACAATGTTCTCGACTAGCCCGAGTGATTACCTGCTAGTAGTCTTATAAAAAGACTTAGATGACTGAGAAAAATTTAGCCTTTAGAGCCCTTTGTTGCACCACTGCAACAATCACCGAACGAAATGTTACAAATTTTCGAAAAAGCCTGGGGACTACATGGTTAATACTGCCTGTTGATCAACAGACCAATTAAATTACTTAAATTTAGCTTGTTATATTGTTGCATCCGTCAAACCAATCAAGCCACACCGCTTATAAAACAGTCAGTAAATAACATTTCAGAACACTTAATTTCAACTGACTTCGTTACCAACGAGATTTGCTATATAATATTAAATAACAAAACAATGTATAGTGATAATAGAGTTGACGTAATGATAAAAGCAGAATAATTTTATACTTTATAGTTTAATAATCAAGTAATTTTTAAAGTTTAAACGTCAGTCACGTGACTGTACACCAGACACCCCAACATTGTGTTCGACTGTTTGTTACTTCTAAATTGAGTTAAATCATAGGCAGCTCACAACTACAGTTTTTATGCTGAATTCATGATAAATCAAATTTGTTCGTAATATGTTTGTGGGATTCATGTATTTGAGAGTGAAATTCAAAAGAGCATATGCATGATTGTAGTAAATGTTCTTTCAACTAAAGCAAATTAATTAGTTTGGACTGTGTGTTCTTTCTAAACCTCATATCTTTTGTAGGGCCAAGGTTTTATTTTTTGTGGATGGGTAGGAAACCGTCGTCATCATCGGAAATTTCTTTGTTACGATGACCAAAGATGCTGTAAATATAATCCTAGAATATCCGATTGGAAAGTCTATTTTTGTTGTGATATACCATGTGGGATATGTTGTGGTGGTGGTTGGTGCTGTCCACCTGGTGCTGTATGTGATGATGTACATAAATGTGCTTTTCAACAAAATACGACCAAACATTTTAGTAAATGAACATATTTTGTCGCGTACAATGATCTTCTCATTTTTAAAATTTGGAAATAATAGTAAAGTTTTGTCTTACAATTAATTTATTTTATATATTGATACAACTTATAAATTATAACAAATCAAGTCTCCAGCTCAGGTGTAAACTAAGTTGTGCACCTCTGGTGATCAATATATATATATATATATTTTCTAATTACAAGTGTTTTTACGGTTTCTTAACTTGGGCAACATCCCGAAGTGTTTGGGTCGGCCATCTAATTTATCAAAAGTGTTTTATTAAGTATCAAGTTAAGGGGAGTGTTATAAACTTTATTAGTGAAAGTATGAAAGTTAAATCCTTCCACAAATCGCACTGCTAAAATCACTCAAGCAAAGGACGCTGTAGTATTTTGTTAACAACACAGTCAAACTTTCCATGATGTTTCTCGTTTTGATATAAGAAATTAAAAGTATGTATTGCACCAAGCAATTTGTTGTACCGTAGCTTTGTCTTCCGTGTGTATATATTCTGCATCCTTCGTACTGTTTCTAAAAGTATGGCTTGACTGTTTGAAGTTGTCAATGGTGATTGAAAGAAAACAATGTAATACAATTTTCTAGTATTTTCATGCTTGTCTATGAAGAGGAAGTAAGAACTTTTCGAGTTTAATATTTTTTTGTTTTCTATAACTATCGTTGATGTCATCAACAGGCAAAAGTAAATTTCGGCTCATTGTGCACACTTATCGCTAGTGGCCACTCAGGGCCAATGTTGATTACTTTTCTTTACACTATCCTCCATGACCCTATGAAAGAAATTCTTATTCTCTTAATGTATGCAACGAAACTAAAAGATAGAGGTCCTCAGCCAACGGCTCGTGCCCCACTCCCTGAGTAAGAGTCGAACTTTTAAAAACACAAGCGCTGATATGCAAATGTTCGAAAAAAACGTGTGGTGCATATAAGCAAAGGATACGGATACAATCCAATATCGCAAGAGACTTCAGTTTTGCAAGAATCTCGCAATTTCCCTGAGACCTCCTCCAAATTTTTACAAAAAGAAAGAAATTGGAATTTTTCCCAATCTTATTTGTTGTTCGAAGTCATTTTGTTTCGGCTTACGTTGGTATCTTTTCTTTGGTACTTTGATGATTGTCTCTCTTTGATCTTTAGTCGACGATTGTGTTTATGATTATTTCATTCGTGAGGAAAACTCAGAGAATTTACAAGAAGCAGAAGTGCAGAGGTAGACAGACAGCAATTTCCGTCTACTGTACACAGACAATGAATATTGCACTACTTAAAATTAAAGATAGCTTAACAATATAGATGAACAGGCACTGTACAACTCTTTAGTGTTATATAGGCCTGCCAGAACATATGGTCCAATCGCTGCAAATTTTATTGATTTGCATCACAGGAAAAGCAATTAGAACGAAGACAAAAGCACACAAAAAAAACTATGGTTAAGCTTAGCCATCAACACGGGAAACATGACCATCATTGCACATAAGTTTCCCGGTCTTTTTAATAAACATTTTTTTTAACGAAGATAACATAAGAATTTACAGTATTTCTGTTAAGGTTAGGCTTTAGTAACAATTACTTCCCACTTTAAATGTCTCACTGTAAAAGCTTCGTAATGAAGCTACTTACAGATGCATGGATTATAGTGTTGAAAAGGAACATATAGAACATATAGGACATATAGAACATATACATATAGAGCATACAGGACATGTAGAACATATATGTTACATTATGTACGTTGTGTACATGCAAAATCAATAAAACTGCGCATGCGCAGATGATTTACCTGAAAATTTGCAACTGAGCGAGATATATTACATGATAATCAGTACTAGTAATTACAGTTGATCGTTGCCATGACCATGAACAAGGAGATTCAGTGAAGTTTACTAGGCATTAGATCCGATTAATTATGAATTAATTTGTTGCGAAGCGAGTTCTAATGATGGTGTTTGTATATGTGCTTAGCAAATTTCAATCATTTATATTTGGCAACTCTTTGTCTTCTTAATCTTCTTTTGGCAAAGGCATAATTAAATTCATAAACATTGTGTGACGCCACTTGTAATATCGCTGACAATGTTAGAGGTGTTTATATTTTTCTCCATATCTTTATATATTAAACAGAATTTTGACGATGAAATCCAAAAAATTACAAAATGAAAGTTTAATGATCAAAAAAAAATTGTAATTCTTAAATTTGATAAATAATTTTTGAACTACAAACATCAGTCACGTGACTGACTTGACATACCCTAGATCTGCCTTTGATACCATTCGTTGGCGTTGTTTGTTAGACTTACGACAAGAATCGTCTAGAGGATGGAAAACAGTAGAGTTGTTGCAAGATCAAGACACGCTCCTCGCTTTCCAAATTTTTTCTATTTCATAAAAATCAAGCGTCGCATGACAGGATGCATAACTATGTCAAATTGTTGCCTCTGAATTCCAACTCCCAGAGGTGTACGGGCGCTACTGTTCTAAAACGAAAAAAAATTAGAATTAAAAGTTTTGTAAAAGTTTGTTCAAGTCTTCAAAGGGAGAACATATCTGCTTCATTTGATTATAAATCTTCAGTAATAAGCAGTGTGAGCATACAATTTATTTAAATTTGGTCGTCCAAAGTAGCTTAGTGCTAACTCTATATAGTTACAAAATTGAGAACATGGGGAAGTGTTCAAGCTTATCAAGCTTAGTTTCAAACCATAGATGTTGAAAAGCACGCCATCGTTGCTTAGAGATTTTTTATTGCTGATTAGAGGTTTGCCATTTTGTTTCAGTCAAACTTTACGTCCAGAATTGTAAGTAAATTATTACTGAAACGTATGCACGAGTGAAAGAGATGGAAGTAGATTTGTGAGAGTATAATCATGATATTAATCTCTATACAATTTTGTTGAAACATGAAAAACAAGTGACTTCAACGGATTTGAACTTGCATCTAGTCTGCCGCTCTATCTTTTTAGCTATACCAAGCCCACAGGAATTGGAGACAAATTATGTCAACATGGCGTATGGTTTATACTTCTAAAATTGTCTTTGCCGAAAGAATTTAGCTATGCTGTCTTTGAGGAGTGGAGTATCAGAAATCAGAAAAATACTGAACTCCCGCTGATTTCAAATGGAAGCAATTTCTTGAGAAACACTTTAAAGAAATACATTTAAAATGAATGACCTCTGCACTACTTGTAAAACTCAACAATTAAAGTCTTTTATGAGATATTGATATAGATACGGAACTGAAAAAAATATGTTCACTTCAAAAAATTCAATGGGGAATATTTATATAAACATTATTGTTGTTTCCCTACGTATAAGATTGAATTCTGTCTTTAGTAGAAATAAAGGTATGGTAAATGCTGTTTAGCACAAATTTTCTTCCTTTCGACACCCCTCGCTGTTCAAAATAAACAACAATAGATCTTATGCGTTATATGACGTCAAAAGGCCGATGCACGCTGTGCATTGTGGCCTTAGTAGTCACGCAAACTGTGCTGCTAGATTATGAACAAAGTTCACAGATTTGTGAACTTTTTATTAATCTTCGTAGCTCGACAATTCTTTCAAAACAACGAAGATTTTTAAGACAATCCGATATTTTCTGGTAATTTACGAGTAATTTTAAGTGTTCTGAAAATTTCCGAGATTTTTGGAATGTCCGAGATAGTCAAAGCCTTTACGTTATCTTCTGATCTTAAAAATTTGATGTAATGTGAACTTTTTCCCATTATGTGAACTTTGGACCCGAGTGGAGTCACCGACTCTCCATTTTGCTTGGTCGAAATCGGCACACAAACTGGAATTTTAGCGTTTTTTTTAAGACAGCTGAACCCTGATGAGCCGTGCAAGAGTTTATACTAGATTTATGTTTTTTATTCCGATTGAAAGCCCAAAAAAGAGAACGAGAAACAGACACTAACTTACAACAAATTGTAAAGCCATATTGTAATGTTTATATTCGCGTGACTACCAAGAGTACAATGGACTGCTCGCACCATCCTTTTGTGTCATTACGCATAAGGTCTATTGGTCAACACTACTACATGGTCTTTTAATTAAGAAAGAACATTTAAAACACATCTGCGAAACTAATGTACATTTATAATGACGTCATCATAATGCCAAACACTATTCATGCAAACTAGCTAGTGATTCTTTCCAGTGTTTCATAAACTGGCAAAGGTAAAAGCTAAAGTGACAAACCTCTGGCTTTCACGAAGATAAAATAACAACTCTTATACTAAAAAGTCTGTTACTCACCATAGCAATAAGTTTTAAAAATTGAGTAATTGATGTTCTTGTACTTATTGTCAATTGGTTATGCCTATGTTTATTTACGTTTTGTCGAACCTTGGTCGAAAAAATGTCTGTGAAACTGAAAAAGAAACGCAACACCTGGTTTTACAGGCTATTTAGTCGCTTAAGATGAGGATTTACGCAACTTTCTACGGGGGTTAACTTGGACATTTGTAAGTTACATTTGGTCTCCTTGAAAGAGTTATTCATTATTGCCTGAATTAACAATAATTTCGTTGCTGTTTTGCTTTTAAAATATTGTCATGTGAGAAAGCCTGTGATATTATGATTTCATAGTTTTCACATGACGTAAGTCGCTTGCAAAACTATCATCAGTTCCATTCTTCCTCACATAATTTCCATACCCATAACCATAGCGAAAGTCGTGCAGAAAAGGAAGTTTAAGAAAGGTATCTCAAATGTAATTGTCGTTAACGTTTATAAAGATGTTTAGCTCTTTTATAAATATTCGATAATGAAGGTAATTCGGTCATATGCCGGAGAGCTGAAGTATATGCATGTCGTTGTAATGCCATGTCGTGTGATTCTAATATCAACTTTTAAAATGTTTGATATTGTCTTTTTGCAGGAACAAACTACGTAATCATGTCTTATTTTCTCAAAATATTTATAAATGATTTTTGAGAAAACTGTGCAATGCAAATGTTCGCAATTTGAAATACATAAATTGCTTGAACACAAGTTTGCAGAAACTTGTCCACAATTATAGGCAGTCATGGTTTTAAAAAATCTTAATATAGGAAGAAATGTTTCATAATCATTTTGGAAAAGTTATTCATAAAATGTTACCTGAATGTTCCAATGTTCATAGCGAGTACAAAGAACATGTTTAAAATGCCTGTCGATGACCATCAAATCATTCAAATCAATTTTGTTTACGTGGAAAAACTATTCTTTTCAATTGAAAGTCGAACGTTTTCTGAGAGCAAACTTATATGTAAAAGCTTTGTTTGATAAGTAAGAAATTTTCCGTTTCAGCCATGAACACTCTCAGCATTGTGTTGATTCTTTTGGTATTTTACGATTCAGTCAGTATGGAACGAATGAATGGAGAATGTATGACTTCAAAGTTGGAAAAGAAAACAAAAAAGGTTGGATGTATTGTGCTTGTAAAAATACGATCTTAGTATAGTTATATTTTAGATTATCCTATATTAAGTGTGCGGGTGTTTCGAATTTCAAAGCGCGTGATTTTAGCGTGCAAGCACAAATTGACGTATGATGCATACAAATTGTGTTATTGATATACTTACAGAAATAATGAACATATTAATACAGTGACAATTACATAACTCACGCATGATTGACACGAAGCCCTTGAACCAATTAAAATCCTTCTTGGGTCGTTTTACGCGTGATTGTCTATAATATGTTGCAATTTCTGTGAATCTCGTTGTGTTATTTTGAAACTTTTATAATATGCAAGTATAAGCAAACAATGTTCTCGACTAGCCCGAGTGATTACCTGCTAGTAGTCTTATAAAAAGACTTAGATGACTGAGAAAATTTTAGAGTTTAGAGCCCTTTGTTGCACCACTGCAACAATCACCGTATGAAATGTTACAAATTTTTGAAAAAGCCTGGGACTACAGGGTTAATACTGCCTGTTGATCAACAGACCAATTAAATTACTTAAATTCAGCGTTGTTATATTGTGGTATACGTCAAACCAATCAGCTTATAAAACAGTCAGTAAATAACATTTCAGAACACTTAATTTCAACTGACTTCGTTACCAACGAGATTTGCTATATAATATTAAATAACAAAACAATGTATAGTGAGAATAGAGTTGACGTAATGATAAAAGCAGAATAATTTTATACTTTATAGTTTAATAATCAAGTAATTTTTAAAGTTTAAACGTCAGTCACGTGACTGTACACCAGACACCCCAACATTGTGTTCGACTGTTTGTTACTTCTAAATTGAGTTAAATCATAGGCAGCTCACAACTACAGTTTTTATGCTGAATTCATGATAAATCAAATTTGTTCGTAATATGTTTGTGGGATTCATGTATTTGAGAGTGAAATTCAAAAGAGCATATGCATGATTGTAGAAAATGTCCTTTTAACTAAAGCAAATTAATTAGTTTCGATGTGTGTTCTTTCTAAGACCTCCTATCTTTTGTAGGGCCAAAGTAAAGTTTTTTGTGGATGGGTAGGACATCGTGGTCATAATCGGAGATTTTTTTGTGACGATGACCAAAGATGCTGTAAATATAATCCAAGAATATCCTATAATATAGTCTATTTTTGTTGTGATATACCATGTGGGATATGTTGTGGTGGTGGTTGGTGCTGTCCACCTGGTGCTGTATGTGATGATGTACATAAATGTGCTTTTCAACAAAATACGACCAAACATTTTAGTAAATGAACATATTTTCTCGCGTACAATGATCTTCTCATTTTCAAAATTTGGAAATAATAGTAAAGTTTTGTCTGACGATTAATTTATTTTATATATTGATAGAACTTATAAATTATAAGAAATTTAGTCTCCAGGTCAGGTGTACACTAAGTTTTGCACCTCTGGTGATCAATATAAATAAATATTTTCCAATTACAAGTGTTGTTACTGTTTCTTAACTTGGGCAACATCCCGAAGTGTTTGGGTCGGCCATCTAATTTATCAAAAGTGTTTTATTAAGTATCAAGTTAAGGGGAGTGTTATAAGTTTTATTAGTGAAAGTATGAAAGTTAAATCCTTCCAGAAATCGCACTGCTAAAATCACTCAAGCAAAGGACGCTGTAGTATTTTGTTAACAACACAGTCAAGCTTTCCATGATGTTTCTCGTTTTGATATAAGAAATTAAAAGTATGTATTGCACCAAGCAATTTGTTATACCGTAGCTTTGTCTTCCGTGTGTATATATTCTGCATCCTTCGTACTGTTTCTAAAAGTATGGCTTGACTGTTTGAAGTTGTCAATGGTGATTGAAAGAAAACAATGTAATACACTTTTCTACTTTTTTCATGCTTGTCTATGAAGAGGAAGTAAGGACTTTTCGAGTTTAATATTTTTTTGTTTTCTATAACTATCGTTGATGTCATCAACAGGCAAACGTAAATTTCGGCTCATTGTGCACACTTATCGCTAGTGGCCACTCAGGGCCAATGTTGATTACTTTTCTTTACACTATCCTCCATGACCCTATGAAAGAAATTCTTATTCTCTTAATGTATGCAACGAAACTAAAAGATAGAGGTCCTCAGCCAACGGCTCGTGCCCCACTCCCTGAGTAAGAGTCGAACTTTTAAAAACACAAACGCTGATATGCAAATGTTCGAAAAAAACGTGTGGTGCATATAAGCAAAGGATACGGATACAATCCAATATCGCAAGAGACTTCAGTTTTGCAAGAATCTCGCAACTTCCCTGAGACCTCCTCCAAATTTTTACAAAAAGAAAGAAATTGGAATTTTTCGCAATCTTATTTGTTGTTCGAAGTCATTTTGTTTCGGCTTACGTTGGTATCTTTTCTTTGGTACTTTGATGATTGTCTCTCTTTGATCTTTAGTCGACGATTGTGTTTATGATTATTTCATTCGTGAGGAAAATTCAGAGAATTTACAAGAAGCAGAAGTGCAGAGGTAGACAGACAGCAATATCCGTCTACTGTTACACAGACAATGAATATTGCACTACTTAAAATTAAAGATAGCTTAACAATATAGATGAACAAGCACTGTACAACTCTTAAGTGTTATATAGGCCTGCCAGAACATATGGTCCAATCGCTGCAAATTTCAATGATTTGCATCACAGGAAAAGCAATTAGAACGAAGACAAAATCACACAAAAAAAACTATGGTTAAGCTTAGCCATCAACACGGGAAACATGACCATCATTGCACATAAGTTTCCCGGTCTTTTTAATAAACACTTTTTTTAACGAAGATAACATAAGAATTTACAGTATTTCTGTTAAGGTTAGGCTTTAGTAACAATTACTTCCCACTTTAAAGGTCTCACTGTAAAAGCTTTGTAATGAAGCTACTTACAGATGCATGGATTATAGTATTGAAAAGGAACATATAGAACATATAGAACATATACATATAGAGCATACAGGACATGTAGAACATTTTTGTTACATTATGTACATTGTGTACATGCAAAATCAATAAAACTGCGAATGCGCAGATGATTTACCTGAAAATATTCAACTGAGCGAGACATATTACTTAATAATCACTACTAGTAACTACACTTGATCGTTGCCATGACCATGAACAAGGAGATTTAGTGAAGTTTACTAGGCATTAGATCCAATTAATTATCAATTAATTTGTTGCGAAGCGAGTTCTAATGATGGTGTTTGTATATGTGCTTAGCAAATTTCAATCATTTATATTTGGTAACTCTTTGTCTTCTTAATCTTCTATTGACAAATGCAAAATTAAATTCATAAACATTGTGTGACGCCACTTGTAATATCGCTGACAATGTTAGAGGTGTCGTTATTTTTCTCCATATCTTTGTATCTGCATGATTTGTGCATAAACAATGCTCTAATATTTATGACAGATATTATAATTCTAGGATTTGGGTAAAAAAAAAAGAGTTAAAAATGAAACTTCCAGAAGTGAAACAAAATCAACATGACATATGACAATGGACAACGGCAAGTTGAATATAGCTTGATGTTTTAGAACATATTTGAACCACCTAGTGCACGCTCAAGTGTTTTGGATAAGAAATCGTGGACCAATGGAAACACTGATGACTCCGAGCATGTTGACGTCAATAAAAGCTATAGCGGGACAAGGTTCGTAAAAAAACAATCCATTAATAAAATAGAGTCTACCGAAGATATGTTCTTCTCTATTAAGTTGTTATTAAGCATGCTATTACTTTAAAATCGGTGCTAGTAGATGCAGTTGGTCGTTGACATGACCATGAACTTCACCAGTTGGTCATGTCTACTGCACATGATCAACCAAACTGCCCATGCGCAGATGATTTGTCTGAAAATTTGCAACTGAGCGAGATATATTACTTAATAGTCAGTACTAGTAATTACAGTTGATCGTTGCCATGACCATGAACAAGGAGATTCAGCGAAGTTTACTAGGCATTAGATCCGATTAATTATCAATTAATTTGTTGCGAGGCGAGTTCTAATGATGGTGTTTGTATATGTGCTTAGCAAATTTCAATCATTTATATTTGGCAACTCTTTGTCTTCTTAATCTTCTTTTGGCAAATGCATATTTAAATTCATAAACATTGTGTGACGCCACTCGTAATATCACTGACAATGTTAGAGGTGTCTTTATTTTGTCATCCCAATCAACCTTATCAACACACAATTGTTGAAACAAAATCTTCATCAAAATAATAACGGCACTAATTAAACCCAATGCATCGTTCGTACTGTTTCTAAAAGTATGGCTTGACTGTTTGAAGTTGTCGATAAAACTCGATTTCTCGACGTCCACAAGCGGGGATTGGCAGGTATGCCTGAGGTAAAAGACAAAACATTAAAATGCTGAACCAGCATTCGTTTAAAAAACATTCGTGGTGATTGAAAGAAAACAATGTAATACACTTTTCTACTTTTTTCATGCTTGTCTATGAAGAGGATGTAAGAACTTTTCAAGTTTAATAATTTTTTGTTTTCTATAACTATCGTTGATGTCATCAACAGGCAAACGTAAATTTCGGCTCATTGTGCACAATTATCGCTAGTGGCCACTCAGGGCCAATGTTGATTACTTTTCTTTACACTATCCTCCATGACCCTATGAAAGAAATTCTTATTCTCTAAATGTATGCAACGAAACTAAAAGATAGAGTTCGTCAGCCAACGGCTCGTACCCACTCCCAGAGTAAGAGTCGAACTCTTTAAAAACACAAGCGCTGATATGCAAATGTACGAAAAAAACGTGTGGTGCATATAAGCAGAGGATACGGATACAATCCAATAATGCAAGAGACTTCAGTTTCGCAAGAATCTTGCAATTTCCCTCAGACTTCCTCCAAAGATTAACAAAACGAAAGAAATTGGAATTTTTCGCAGTCTTGTTTTGTTGTTCGATTTTATTTTGTTTCGGCTTACGTTGGTATCTTTTTTGGGGGGGCTTTGATGATTGTCTCTCTTTGATCTTTTGTCTTCGCTTGTGTTTATGATTATTTCATTCGTGAGGAAAATTCAGAGAATTTACAAGAAGCAGAAGTGCAGAGGTAGACAGACAGCAAGTTCTGTCTACTTTAGACAGACGATGAATATTGCACTACTTAAAATTAAAGATAGCTTAACAATATAGGTGAACAGGCACTGTACAACTCTTTAATGTTATATAGGCCTGCCAAAACATATGGTCCAATCGCTGCAAATTTCATTGATTTGCATCACAGGAAAAGCAATTAGAACGAAGAAAAGAACACACGAAAAAAACTATAGTTAACTTTAGCCATCCAGATAGGAAACATGACCTTCATTGCTCATAAGTTTCCCGGTCTTATTGATAAACATTTTTTGATGAAGATAACGTAAGAATTTTACAGTATTTCTGTTAAGGTTAGGCTTTAGTAACAATTACTTCCCACTTTAAATGTCTCACTGTAAAAGCTTGGTAATGAAGCTTTTTACAGATGCATGGATTGTAGTATCGAAAAGGAACATATAGAACATATAGAACATATACATATAGAACATGTAGAACATATAGAACATATATGTTACCTTATGTACATTGTGTACATGTAAAATGTACATTGAGGGAAGAAAGTTATTAACATTGGTTGCGCTTATAAAAAAATCAAGATTCTAAGACGCAGAAGAAGATATAATATGTAAAATTCTCAATAATTCATACGAAACCTTTTATGGTGCAAATGGGAAATTATGTGGAAAATGATATTCGAGTAAAGCCTTAAAGGCACGAAGCCTTAAAATAATTTGCTGCTCAGAAAACAATTAAAACATAGGTGCATATCGCTTTATTAGCGATAAGTTGCAACAAATAATAGAAAATTCGCAATTAATAGATCACTGGACTAGCATGAGATGATATACGTAACGGTCAAATGATTAAGAACACAATGTTGATAAAACATGCTGCATAGCACGTATCTTTAGTATAAATTGAATCAATAGTCTGCACAACTGCAAAATATTTTACAATGTTTCTTAATATTTTTATTGCCCTTTGTTGGTGAGAGGTACAAACAATTAAAACTGACCTGCCTTGTGGACTCAAAGGCGTCAAAATGTCAGTCACATTGTTAACATATGAAGATTCTTCTGACAAGCTTAATGTTGAAAAATATTCTTCAATAAGAATGTCATTTTTGAAATCATTTGTAAAGACTTGCACAAAAACTAACGACAACGTATTGCACAAAAACTAACGACAACGTTATGACAATGACTAACGAGCATAAAGGACAGAGAACAACCCAACGAACGACAATGTGCAATTTACAAAATAAGCTGCTCTGGCTGCCACGCCTCCTATTTTGGGGAAACTGGCAGGAACTTAAACTTAAGACTTACTGAACACAAACGAGCTACTAAGAAACAAGACAAAACTAATCACATTGCCGAATATCACTGAATCACAAAGCACAACATTGACTGGGACTCGGCAAAATGCATTAGTTACAGTACTGACTATAGACAACGGCTTACATTAGAAAGTTGGTATACCAACTTGGAACAACCCCCCCCTGAACAGATCACGGCAATGACCGGCACCTTACGAACGACTTATTCACAATACAAACAAGCGATCAACTAAAAACATTACACTTCACACTAATTTAAAATGACAATACGCATATGACTAAACTAAAAACATCACACCTAAATCACACATCACAACTAAAAATAAAATATTTCACTTCACACTAATTCACAATGACAATATACATTTTCTGTACACACAATACAATGACGTAAGAACCAGATAACAAATACGGCTAACCTGACGTTTACCCTTCATTTGACTCTGAAGATCACTACTAAGGTTGTCGAAACGTCAGTCAACCACAACAAAAACAGTCTTTCTCATGACTATACCAACCTGGACAATCGACATTTACAATGATCTAACATAGTTAAGCTTTCTGTCTGAATTAAGTTGCTAAACATGCAAAACTACAAGTGTAGCGACTACTGAATTTAGAAATTTTTTTTACAAATTTAAATATCGACATGTATGCTGCTCTAAACTCTGTGAATGAAATCTATGAATGAATGGCTCAATTCTTTCTATATCGCGGGAGAAATTTCTGCCATTGATGTTAAAAAGCACGCCATCGTTGCTTAAAGATTTTCCATTGCTAATTAGAGGTTTGCCATTTTGTTTCAGTCAAACTTTACGTCCAGAATTCTAAGTAAACGATTACTGAAACATATGCACGAGTGAAAAATATGGAAGTAAATTTGTGGGAATATAATCATAATATTAATCCGACACTGTTTTGTTGAAACATGAAAAACATGTGATTTGAACGGGATTTGAACATGCACCTTCAGGTACTAGTCCACCGCTTTATACTGGTAAGCAGATTTAGACTTATAAAAATGTCCTGCCGAAAGAAATTAGCTATGATTTTTTTGAGGAGTGGAGTATCAGAAATCAGAAAAATACTAAACGCCCGCTTATTTCAAATGCAAGCAATTTCTTGAGATACACTTTAAAAAAATGCACTTAAAATGAATGACTCCTGGTTTTACAGGCTATTTACTCGCTTAAGATGAGGATTTACGCAACTTTCTACGGGGGTTAACTTGGACATTTGTAAGTTAAATTTGGTCTCCTTGAAAGAGTTATTCATTATTGCCTGAATTAACAATAATTTCGTTGCTGTTTTGCTTTTAAAATATTGTCATGTGAGAAAGCATGTGATATTATGATTTCATAGTTTTCACATGACGTAAGTCGCTTGCAAAGCTATCATCAGTTCCATTCATGCTCACAAGATTTCCATACCCATAACCATAGCGAAAGTCGTGCAGAAAAGGAAGTTTAAGAAAGGTATCTCACATGTAATTGTTGTTAACGTTTATAAAGATGTTTAGCTCTTTTATAAACATTCGATAATGAAGGTAATTCGGTCATATGCCGGAGAGCTAAAGTATATGCATGTCGTTGTAATGCCATGTCATGTGATTCTAATATCAACTTTTAAAATGTTTGATATTGTCTTTTTGCAGGAACAAACTACGTAATCATGTCTTATTTTCTCAAAATATTTATAAATGATTTTTGAGAAAACTGTGCAATGCAAATGTTCGCAATTTGAAATACATAAATTGCTTGAACACAAGTATGCAGAAACTTGTCCACAATTATAGGCAGTCATGGTTAAAAAAATCTTAATATAGGAAGAAATGTTTCAAAATCATTTTGGAAAACTTATTCATAAAATGTTACCTGAATGTTCCAATGTTCATAGCGCGTACAAAGAACATGTTTAAAATGCCTGTCGATGACCATCAAATCATTCAAATCAATTTTGTTTACGTGGAAAAACTATTCTTTTCAATTGAAAGTTGAACGTTTTCTGAGAACAAACTTATATGTAAAAACTTTGTATGATAAGTAAGAAATTTTCCGTTTCAGCCATGAACACTCTCAGCATTGTGTTGATTCTTTTGGTATTTTACGAGTCAGTCGGTATGGAACGAATGAATGGAGAATGTATGACTTCAAAGTTGGAAAAGAAAACAAAAAAGGTTGGATGTATTTTGCTTGTAAAAATACGATCTTAGTATAGTTATATTTTAGATTATCCTACATTAAGTGTGCGGGTGTTTCGAATTTCAAAGCGCGTGATTTTAGCGTGTAAGCACAAGCTGACATATATTGCATACAAATTATGTTATTAATATACTTACAGAAATAATGAACATATTAATACAGTGACAATTACATAACTCACCCATGATTGACACGAAGCCCTTGAACCAATTAAAATCCTTCTTGGATCGTTTTACGCGTGATTGTCTATAATATGTTGCAATTTCTGTGAATCTCGTTGTGTTATTTTGAAACTTTTATAATATGCAAGTATGAGCAAACAATGTTCTCGACTAGCCCGAGTGATTACCTGCTAGGCGTCTTATAAAAAGACTTAGATGACTGAGAAAAATTTAGCCTATAGAGCCCTTTGTTGCACCACTGCAACAATCACCGAACGAAATGTTACAAATTTTTGAAAAATCCCGGGGACTACAGGGTTAATACTGCCTGTTGATCAACAGACCAATTAAATTACTTAAATTTAGCGTTGTTATATTGTTGTATCCGTCAAACCAATCAAGCCACACCGCTTATAAAACAGTCAGTAAATAACATTTCAGAACACTTAATTTCAACTGACTTCGTTACCAACGAGATTTGCTATATAATATCAAATAACAAAACAATGTATAGTGATAATAGAGTTGACGTAATGATAAAAGCAGAATTATTTTATACTTTATAGTTTAATAATTAAGTAATTTTTAAAGTTTAAACGTCAGTCACGTGACTGTACACCAGACACCCCAACATTGTGTTCGACTGTTTGTTACTTCCAAATTGAGTTAAATCATAGGCAGCTCACAACTACAGTTTTTATGCTGAATTCATGATAAATCAAATTTGTTCGTAATATGTTTGTGGGATTCATGTATTTGAGAGTGAAATTCAAAAGAGCATATGCATGATTGTAGTAAATGTCCTTTTACCTAAAGCAAATTAATTAGTTTGGACTGTGTGTTCTTTCTGAACCTCATATCTTTTGTAGGGCCTAGGTTATATTTTTTGTGGATGGGTAGGACACCGTCGTCATCATCGGAAATTTTTTTGTGACGATGACCAAAGATGCTGTAAATATAATCCAAGAATATCCTATGATAAAGTCTATTTTTGTTGTGATATACCATGTGGGAATTGTTGTGGTGGTGGTTGGTGCTGTCCACCTGGTGCTGTATGTGATGATGTACATAAATGTGCTTTTCAACAAAATACGACCAAACATTTTAGTAAATGAACATATTTTGTCGCGTACAATGATCTTCTCATTTTTAAAATTTGGAAATAATAGTAAAGTTTTGTCTTACGATTAATTTATTTTATATATTGATACAACTTATAAATTATAACAAATCAAGTCTCCAGCTCAGGTGTAAACTAAGTTGTGCACCTCTGGTGATCAATATATATATATATATATTTTCTAATTACAAGTGTTTTTACGGTTTCTTAACTTGGGCAACATCCCGAAGTGTTTGGGTCGGCCATCTAATTTATCAAAAGTGTTTTATTAAGTATCAAGTTAAGGGGAGTGTTATAAACTTTATTAGTGAAAGTATGAAAGTTAAATCCTTCCACAAATCGCACTGATAAAATCACTCAAGCAAAGGACGCTGTAGTATTTTATTAACAACACAGTCAAACTTTCCATGATGTTTCTCGTTTTGATATAAGAAATTAAAAGTATATATCGCACCAAGCAATTTGTTGTACCGTAGTTTTGTCTTCCGTGTGTATATATTCTGCATCCTTCGTACTGTTTCTAAAAGTATGGCTTGACTGACGTGTCCAAATCGATAAAGTCGATTTCTCTACGTCTACAAGCGGGGATTGGCAGGTATGGCTGAGGTAAATGACAAAACATTAAAATGCTGAACCAGCATTCGTTTAAAAAACATTCGTGGTGATTGAAAGAAAACAATGTAATACACTTTTCTACTTTTTTCATGCTTGTCTATGAAGAGGATGTAAGAACTTTTCGAGTTTGATAATTTTCTATAACTATCGTTGATGTCATCAACAGGCAAACGTAAATTACTACTATATAATGCGCGAGTTATTGACAAGATAAAGTAAACTTAAAGCAAAGTCATGTGACCGCCAGTGGCTGATTACTCAGTAGGATAAATAGGTTGAAGCCAGCAGGTCCGGGCTTTTGAGAGGCCTGTTGTATCTAGACATAATTAGTTTTTGTCGTTCCGTACTTGTTAAATGTTCTTAATTTCGACTATTTATGCTGTTAAATCCCGTACGATCTATTGTTCCAATGCACGATGATCAGAACACATGAAGTAGTGGCTCTTCCCAGTTTGAACTTTAAATTTATTTCTTAATATTTATACTATGAGTTACAAAAACAAGCTGGGAAATGCAAAGGCAATGGAGTGTGAGGAATAGTAAGAGGAATAGATACCCGAGTTAAAGTGCAACAACTTTGTATTAGCCCACGGGCCGTAATTAGTAATCCGCTACTGGTGACTGACGCCGTTTAAGCTGGCTGTAATAACTGTTGATAAATATATGTTACTTCGACATAAATTGTTCATAGAAGACAACATCCTTTTAGTGGTATTTTCTCTTTTTAAAGCAATGTTTTTTTTAATGCTGCCCATTTTAAACAACAATCCCTTTGGGGCACATACTTGGTTTTTGATCTGTATTTTTCGTGTTGACTAAATGCTCGTTGTTTTATTACAATAGGATGACATGCCATCCCTAGACAAAATTGCTGAGTCGATATACGTAATGAAGTTCAAATCATTTACCGATTAAATGATCCTACCTATTCTAATATACATAAATACAATAATCGCTATAATTTTTTCCTAATTTTTACATGACCTGTCGATCTTAATTCTAACGTATAGTTGCCTTTTATCTAAAACTATTTATTTCAATAAATTACTCCGTTTGTTTTAATTATCTGTTGTAATACATAACGTATTAGATAGGTCTCCAGCTGTTGACATTGGCACGGGCATGGATGACGTCATCGCACGTGATATTACTTCTTCATCGCACAAAAACCTTCCTTGTAGTTTAGCCTTTTTATACACATCAGCTTAAGATTTTGGCATCCTACTTGTAGAAATATAATTCTAGACATGTTTTTATCTACTGATCTGTTTACCAAGGTGGTATTTGTATACGTTTTTATATAAACAGAATTTTGACGGTGAAATCCAAAAAATTACAAAATGAAAGTTTAATGATCAAAAAAAAATTGTAATTCTTAAATTTGATAAATAATTTTTGAACTACAAACATCAGTCACGTGACTGACTTGACATACCCTAGATCTGCCTTTGATACACTTCGTTGGCGTTGTTTGTTAGACTTACGACAAGAATCGTCTAGAGGATGGAAAACAGTAGAGTTGTTGCAAGATCAAGACACGCTCCTGGCTTTCCAAATTTTTTCCATTTCATATAAACCAAGCGTTGCATGACAGGATGCATAACTATGTCAAATTGTTGCCTCTGAATTCCAACTCCCAGAGGTGTACGGGCGCTACTGTTCTAAAACGAAAAAAAATTTAGAATTAAAAGTTTTGTAAAAGTTTGTTCAAGTCTTCAAAGGGAGAATATATCTGCTTCATTTGATTATAAATCTTCAGTAATAAGCAGTGTGAGCATATAATTATGTAAATCTGGTCGGCCAAAGTAGCTTAGGGTCTTTCATCTGCTCTATATAGTTACAAAATTGAGAACATGGGGAAGTGTTCAAGCTTATCAAGCTTAGTTTCAAACCATAGATGTTGAAAAGCACGCCATCGTTGCTTAGAGATTTTTTATTGCTGATTAGAGGTTTGCCATTTTGTTTCAGTCAAACTTTACGTCCAGAATTGTAAGTAAATTATTACTGAAACGTATGCACGAGTGAAAGAGATGGAAGTAGATTTGTGAGAGTATAATCATGATATTAATCTCTATACAATTTTGTTGAAACATGAAAAACAAGCGACTTCAACGGGATTTGAACTTGCATCTAGTCTGCCGCTCTATCTTTTTAGCTATACCAAGCCCACAGGAATTGGAGACAAATTATGTCAACATGGCGTATGGTTTATACTTCTAAAATTGTCTTTGCCGAAAGAATTTAGCTATGCTGTCTTTGAGGAGTGGAGTATCAGAAATCAGAAAAATACTGAACTCCCGCTGATTTCAAATGGAAGCAATTTCTTGAGAAACACTTTAAAGAAATACATTTAAAATGAATGACCTCTGCACTACTTGTAAAACTCAACAATTAAAGTCTTTTATGAGATATTGATATAGATACGGAACTGAAAAAAATATGTTCACTTCAAAAAATTCAATGGGGAATATTAATATAAACATTATTGTTGTTTCCCTACGTATAAGATTGAATTCTGTCTTTAGTAGAAATAAAGGTATGGTAAATGCTGTTTAGCACAAATTTTCTTCCTTTCGACACCCCTCGCTGTTCAAAATAAACAACAATAGATCTTATGCGTTATATGACGTCAAAAGGCCGATGCGCGCTGTGCATTGTGGCCTTAGTAGTCACGCAAACTGTGCTGCTAGATTGTGAACAAAGTTCACAGATTTGTGAACTTTTTATTAATCTTCGTAGCTCGACAATTCTTTCAAAACAACGAAGATTTTTAAGACAATCCGATATTTTCTGGTAATTTACGAGTAATTTTAAGTGTTCTGAAAATTTCCGAGATTTTTTGGAATGTCCGAGATAGTCAAAGCCTTGACGTTATCTTCTGATTTTAAAAATTTGATGTAATATGAACTTTTTCCCATTATGTGAACTTTGGACGCCAGTGATGTCACCGACTCTCCATTTTGCTTTTTCTCGAAATTGGCACACAAACTGGAATTTTGGTGTTTTAAGATGAGGATTTACGCAACTTTCTACGGGGGTTAACTTGGACATTTGTAAGTTACATTTGGTCTCCTTGAAAGAGTTATTTATTATTGCCTGAATTAACAATAACTTCGTTGATGTTTTGGTTTTAAAATATTGTCATGTGAGAAAGCATGTGATATTATGATTTCATAGTTTTCACATGACGTAAGTCGCTTGCAAAACTATCATCAGTTCCATTCTTGCTCACAAGATTTCCATACCCATAACCATAGCGAAAGTCGTGCAGAAAAGGAAGTTTAAGAAAGGTATCTCAAATGTAATTGTCGTTAACGTTTATAAAGATGTTTAGCTCTTTTATAAATATTCGATAATGAAGGTAATTCGGTCATATGCCGGAGAGCTGAAGTATATGCATGTCGTTGTAATGCCATGTCGTGTGATTCTAATATAAACTTTTAAAATGTTTGATATTGTCTTTTTGCTGGAACAAACTACGTAATCATGTCTTATTTTCTCAAAATATTTATAAATGATTTTTGAGAAAACTGTGCAATGCAAATTTTCGCAATTTGAAATACATAAATTGCTTGAACACAAGTTTGCAGAAACTTGTCCACAATTATAGGCAGTCATGGTTTTAAAAAATCTTAATATAGGAAGAAATGTTTCATAATCATTTTGGAAAAGTTATTCATAAAATGTTACCTGAATGTTCCAATGTTCATAGCGCGTACAAAGAACATGTTTAAAATGCCTGTCGATGACCATCAAATCATTCAAATCAATTTTGTTTACGTGGAAAAACTATTCTTTTCAATTGAAAGTTGAACGTTTTCTGAGAACAAACTTATATGTAAAAACTTTGTATGATAAGTAAGAAATTTTCCGTTTCAGCCATGAACACTCTTAGCATTGTGTTGATTCTTTTGGTATTTTACGAGTCAGTCGGTATGGAACGAATGAATGGAGAATGTATGACTTCAAAGTTGGAAAAGAAAACAAAAAAGGTTGGATGTATTTTGCTTGTAAAAATACGATCCTAGTATAGTTATATTTTAGATTATCCTACATTAAGTGTGCGGGTGTTTCGAATTTCAAAGCGCGTGATTGTAGCGTGTAAGCACAAATTGGCATATATTGCATACAAATTGTGTTATTGATATACTTACAGAAATAATGAACATATTAATACAGTGACAATTACATAATTCACGCATGATTGACACAAAGTCCTTGAACCAATTAAAATCCTTGTTGGATCATTTTACGCGTGATTGTCTATAATATATTGCAATTTTTGTGAATTTCATTGTGTTATTTTGAAACTTTTATAGTATGCAAGTATGAGCAAACAATGTTCTCGACTAGCCCGAGTGATTACCTGCTAGTAGTCTTATAAAAAGACTTAGATGACTGAGAAAAATCTAGCCTTTAGAGCCCTTTGTTGCACCACTGCAACAATCACCGAACGAAATGTTACAAATTTTTGAAAAAGCCTGGGGACTACATGGTTAATACTGCCTGTTGATCAACAGACCAATTAAATTACTTAAATTTAGCGTTGTTACATTGTTGTATCCGTCAAACCAATCAAGCCACACCGCTTATAAAACAGTCAGTAAATAACATTTCAGAACACTTAATTTCAACTGACTTCGTTACCAACGAGATTTGCTATATAATATTAAAAAAAAACAATGTATAGTGATAATAGAGTTGACGTAATGATAAAAGCAGAATAATTTTATACTTTATAGTTTAATAATCAAGTAATTTTTAAAGTTTAAACGTCAGTCACGTGACTGTACACCAGACACCCCAACATTGTGTTCGACTGTTTGTTACTTCTAAATTGAGTTAAATCATAGGCAGCTTACAACTACAGTTTTTATGCTGAATTCATGATAAATCAAATTTGTTCGTAATATGTTTGTGGGATTCATGTATTTGAGAGTGAAATTCAAAAGAGCATATGCATGATTGTAGTAAATGTCCTTTTAACTAAAGCAAATTAATTAGTTTGGACTGTGTGTTCTTTCTAAACCTCATATCTTTTGTAGGGCCAAGGTTTTATTTTTTGTGGATGGGTAGGAAACCGTCGTCATCATCGGAAATTTCTTTGTGACGATGACCAAAGATGCTGTAAATATAATCCAAGAATATCCTATGAGAAAGTCTATTTTTGTTGTGATATACCATGTGGGGTATGTTGTGGTGGTGGTTGGTGCTGTCCACCTGGTGCTGTATGTGATGATGTACATAAATGTGCTTTTCAACAAAATACAACCAAACATTTTAGTAAATGAACATATTTTGTCGCGTACAATGATCTTCTCATTTTCAAAATTTGGAAATAATAGTAAAGTTTTGTCATACGATTAATTTATTTTATATATTGATACAACTTATAAATTATAACAAATCAAGTCTCCAGCTCAGGTGTAAACTAAGTTGTGCACCTCTGGTGATCAATATATATATATATATATATATTTCTAATTACAAGTGTTTTTACGGTTTCTTAACTTGGGCAACATCCCGAAGTGTTTGGTTCGGCCATCTAATTTATCAAAAGTGTTTTATTAAGTATCAAGTTAAGGGGAGTGTTATAAGTTTTATTAGCGAAAGTATGAAAATTAAATCCTTACACAAATTGCACTGCTAAAATCAATCAAGCAAGGGAAGCTGTAGTATTTTGTTAACAACACAGTCAAACTATCAATGATGTTTCTCGTTTTGATATAAGAAATTTAAAGTATATATCGCACCAAGCAATTTGTTGTACCGTAGCTTTGTCTTCCGTGTGTATATATTCTGCATCGTTCGTACTGTTTCTAAAAGTATGGCTTGACTGTTTGAAGTTGTCAATAAAGTCGATTTCTTGACGTCCACAAGCGGGGATTGGCAGGTATGCCTGAGGTAAAAGACAAAACATTAAAATGCTGAATCAACATTCGTTTAAAAAACATTCGTGGTGATTGAAAGAAAACAATGTAATACACTTTTCTACATTTTTCATGCTTGTCTATGAAGAGGATGTAAGAACTTTTCAAGTTTAATAATTTTTTGTTTTCTATAGCTATCGTTGATGTCATCAACAGGCAAACGTAAATTTCGGCTCATTGTGCACAATTATCGCTAGTGATCACTCAGGGCCAATGTTGATTACTTTTCTTTACACTATCCTCCATGACCCTATGAAAGAAATTCTTATTCTCTTAATGTATGCAACGAAACTAAAAGATAGAGGTCGTCAGCCAACGGCTCGTAACCACTCCCAGAGTAAGAGTCGAACTCTTTAAAAACACAAGCGCTGATATGCAAATGTACGAAAAAAACGTGTGGTGCATATAAGCAGAGGATACGGATACAATCCAATAATGCAAGAGACTTCAGTTTCGCAAGAATCTCGCAATTTCCCTCAGACTTCCTCCAAAGTTTAACAAAACGAAAGAAAGCGGAATTTTTCGCAGTCTTGTTTTGTTGTTCGATTTTATTTTGTTTCGGCTTACGTTGGTATCTTTTTTTCGGGGGCTTTGATGATTGTCTCTCTTTGATCTTTTGTCTTCGCTTGTTTTTATGATTATTTCATTCGTGAGGAAAATTCAGAGAATTTGCAATAAGCAGAAGTGCAGAGGTAGACAGACAGCAAGTTCTGTCTACTTTAGACAGACAATGAATATTGCACTACTTAAAATTAAAGACAGCTAACAATATAGGTGAACAGGCACTGTACAACTCTTTAATGTTATGTAGGCCTGCCAGAACATATGGTTCAATCGCTGCAAATTTCATTGATTTGCATCACAGGAAAAGCAATTAGAACGAAGAAAAGAACACACGAAAAAAACTATAGTTAGCTTTAGCCATCCAGATAGGAAACATGACCTTCATTGCTCATAAGTTTCCCGGTCTTTTTGATAAACATTTTTTGATGAAGATAACGTAAGAATTTTACAGTAATTCTGTTAAGGTTAGGCTTTAATAACAATTACTTCCCACTTTAAATGTCTCACTGTAAAAGCTTGGTAATGAAGCTTTTTACAGATGCATGGATTGTAGTATCGAAAAGGAACATATAGAACATATACATATAGAACACGTAGAACATATAGAACATATATGTTACATTATGTACATTGTGTACATGTAAAATGTACATTGAGGGAAGAAAGTTATTAACATTGGTTGCGCTTATAAAAAAATCAAGATTCTAAGACGCAGAAGAAGATATAATATGTAAAATTCTCAATAATTCATACGAAACCTTTTATGGTGCAAATGGGAAATTATGTGGAAAATGATATTCGAGTAAAGCCTTAAAGGCACGAAGCCTTAAAATACTTTGCTGCTCAGAAAACAATTAAAACATAGGTACATATCGCTTTATTAGCGATAAGTTGCAACAAATAATAGAAAATTCACAATTGATAGATCACTGGACTAGCATGAGATGATATACGTAACGGTCAAATGATTAAGAACACAATGTTGATAAAACATGCTGCATAGCACGTATCTTTAGTATAAATTGAATCAATAGTCTGCACAACTGCAAAATATTTTACAATGTTTCTTAATATTTTTATTGCCCTTTGTTGGTGAGAGGTACAAACAATTAAAACTGACCTGCCTTGTGGACTCAAAGGCGTCAAAATGTCAGTCACATTGTTAACATATGAAGATTCTTCTGACAAGCTTAATGTTGAAAAATATTCTTCAATACGAATGTCAATTTTGAAATCATTTGTAAAGACTTACTAAAGAGTGGCGAATCCAGTATACCTCAAAATAAATTACAGCATCTCAATTTCACTGCAACATACGTATTGCACATAAACTAACAACAACGTTATGACAATGACTAACGAGCATAAAGGACAAAGAACAACCAAACGAACGACAATGTGCAATTTACAAAATAAGCTGCTCTGGCTGCCACGCCTCCTATTTTGGGGAAACTGGCAGGAACTTAAACTTAAGACTTACTGAACACAAACGAGCTACTAAGAAACAAGACAAAACTAATCACATTGCCGAATATCACTGAATCACAAAGCACAACATTGACTGGGACTCGGCAAAATGCATTAGTTACAGTACTGACTATAGACAACGCCTTACATTGGAAAGTTGGTAAACCAACTTGGAACAACCCCCCCTGAACAGATCACAGCAATGACCGGCACCTTACGAACGACTTATTCACAATACAAACAAGCGATCAACTAAAAACATTACACTTCACACTAATTTAAAATGACAATACGCAATTGACTAAACTAGAAACATCACACCTAAATCACACATCACAACTAAAAATAAAATATTTCACTTCACACTAATTCACAATGACAATATACATTTTCTGTACACACAATACAATGACGTAAGAACCAGATAACAAATGCGGCTAACCTTACGTTTACCCCTCATTTGACTCTGAAGATCACTACTAAGGTTGTCGAAACGTCGTTCAACCACAACAAAAACAGTCCTTCTCAGGACTATACCAACCTGGACAATCGACATTTACAATGATCTAACATAGTTAAGCTTTCTGTCTGAATTAAGTTGCTAAACATGCAAAACTACAAGTGTAGCGACTACTGAATTTAGAAAAATTTTTTACAAAGTTAAATATCGACATGTATGCTGCTCTCTAAACTCTGTGAATGAAATTTATGAATGAATGGCTCAATTCTTTCGATATCGCGGGAGAAATTTCTGCCATTGATGTAAAAAAGCACGCCATCGTTGCTTAAAGATTTTCCATTGCTGATTAGAGGTTTGCCATTTTGTTTCAGCCAAACTTTACGTCCAGAATTGTAAGTAAACGATTACTGAAACATATGCAGGAGTGAAAAATATGGAAGTATTTGTGGGAATATAATCATAATATTAATCCGACACTGTTTTGTTGAAACATGAAAAACATGTGATTTGAACGGGATTTGAACATGCACCTTCAGGTACTAGTCCACCGCTTTATACTGGTAAGCAAATTTAGACTTCTAAAAATGTCCTGCCGAAAGAAATTAGCTATGCTTTTTTTGAGGAGTGGAGTATCAGAAATCAGAAAAATACTAAACGCCCGCTTATTTCAAATGCAAGCAATTTCTTGAGATACACTTTAAGGAAATGCACTTAAAATGAATGACCTCTGGACTATTTGTAAAACTTAACAATTAAAGTCATGTAGGCGATAATGGATACAGGTACGGAACGAAAATAAAATTATTCACTTCCAAAAATCAATGGCAAAAATTTATAAAAATATTCTTGTTGTTTCCCTGCGCATATGATTAAATTCTGTCTTTAGTAGAAATAAAGGTATGGTAAATGCTGTTTAGCACAAATTTTCTTCCTTTCGACACCCCTCGCTGTACAAAATAAACAACAATAGATCTTATGCGTTATATGACGTCAAAAGGCCGATATGCGTTGTGCATTGTGGTCTTAGTAGTCACGCCAACAGCGCTGCTAGATTATGAACAAAGTTCACAGATTTGTTAAAGTTTTATCAATCTTTGTAACTTGACAATTCCTTCAAAACAACGAAGATTTTTAAGACAATCCGATATTTTCGGTAATTTACGAGTAATTCCAAGCGTTTTCTAAAATTTCCAAGATTTTTTGGGAATGACCGAGATAGTCAAAGGCTTTACGTTATCTTCTGATCTTAAAAATTAGATGTAATATGAACCTTTTCCCATTATTTGAACTTTGGACGCAAGTGAAGTCAGCGACCCTCCATTTTGCATGGTGGAAATCGTCACACGAACTGGAAGTTTGGCTTTTTTTTAAAACAGCTGAACCCTGATTAGCAGTGCAAATATTTTCTTTATTATAATTGAAAGCCCGTGAAAGAAAACGAGAAACAGACACAAACTTACAATAAATTGTAAAGCCATATTGTAAAGTTTACATATCGCGCCCTCTGCATACATATCGCACCCAGCTTCCATTGCTAGTTGACATCTACATTACATATATTGAGCTTTATATTTATATACATAAATTCGAAGGCCTTACGACAGTTGTGGTATTATTAACGTCACTACTGCGCATGCCCAGATGATTTCTTAAATAATTTGCGGATAATTGAGCTAAATGCCACAAATGTAGTGCAAGTACATATAGTTAGTCGTTGCCATGACTTTGAACAAGTAGTCGAGTAAATTGCGCATGCTCAAGCGCGTGCGCAGAGGATTTCTCTATTAAATTGTATTAAGCATGCTATTTACTTTAAAATCGGTGCTAGTAGAAGCAGTTGGTCGTAGACATGACCATGAACTTGTGCAGTTGGTCATGTCATTTGGCATGATCAATCAAACTGCGCATGCGCAAATGATTTATCTGAAAATTTGCAACTGAGCGAGATATATTACTTGATAATCAATACTAGTAATTACATTTGATCGTTGCCATGACCATGGACAAGGAAATTTAGTAAAGTTTACTAGGCATTAGATCCGATTAACCATCAATTAATTGGTTTCGAAGCGAGTTCTAACGACGGTTTTTGTAGATGTGCTTAGCAAATTTATATCTTTTATATTTGGCAGCTCTTTGTCTACCTAATCTTCTTTTGACAAATGCATATTTAAATTCATAAACACTGTGTGATGCCACTCCTAATATCGCTTACAATGTGAGAGGTGTTTTTATTTGTCTCCATAACTTTGTATCTGCATAATTTGTGCATAAACTATGCTCTAATATTTATGACAGATATTATAATTCTAGGATTGAGGTGAAAGAAATATTTAAAAATGAAACTTCGAGAAGTGAAACAAACAACGGCAAGTTGAATATAGCTTGATGTATTAGAACATATTTGAAGAACCTAGTGCACGCTCAAGTGTTTTAGATTAGAACTCGTTGTCCAATAAAAAAACAGATGACTCCGACCTTGTTGACGACAATAAAAGCTATAGCGGGGACAAAGTTCATAAAAAGACACAATCCATTAATAAAATAGAGTCTACTGAAGATATGCTCACAAGTAGTATCGATGAATAGCACTAACAGTTTGGAATCTTCTTGGCTCACGTGGTTTATAGTAGTGGGAACTGTTGAGGATATTGCTAAAGATATGTAATAATAACTACCGGCGTCTGTTAATGAGAACAAGAAATCTGACTTCATAAGCAAAGAGATAGCAATCGTTACAAGAGATTTGCAAGAAGATTTAATGCGTAATTTGGAATGTTTCTATATACATATGGATCTTCGTCAATAGAGTGCTCTAAAGAATTTTATTGAAAATTGATAATATAAAGTCTAACAGAGAATGTGGCGGCTTCTCCTTTCGATTTTAAGAGGATTAGTTCACGTTCATTCACAGGTAGAATCTTTCGATAATGAACAATTTTCTTTTAGCTCAAAAATATATATAAAGACTTATTATTTACTATTTTGCAATAGAATGTAACTGAAGTAAACGCATTTCGATGGCATTTTTGGTTTTGTAAACATTATTTAGATGTTTTCTTTGAAATAGGAACTAATGTCAAGGGAAAAGAATTTGGTGCACCATGAATTTAAAAGTTCGTTTCGCACATCTAAGTTTAGTTCATTGAATCGCAGTGTTATAAAGATAGATTTTTTTCCTGGATTATGTATTTGTCGATATAATGATATTCATCCTTTAAATTTACACTAAAAGCTTTCGCTTAAAAATGAAGAACGTAAAGAAAAACAAGCATTAATATAAGGAAAAGTATATAGCTACTGTCTTTTAATGTCATATTAATTTAAAGAGATGTCTATATCCGGAGAACGGTAACCAACGATTAACATAACGTTTTTAGACATACCTTTATTTTTCCTAATCCCATGTCTAACGTCTTTAGAAATAATATCACTTTAGATAAGCACAACGCTGAAAAAGATCGAAGTAAGAATCGAATTGGCTGTGATGATAGGGATAGGTAAACTGATTCGATGACTATTCTTTTCGGCTACGCTGCGAGAAATTCATATATTTAAAATGAATTTAAGGGTGTTGCAAATGTTTGGAAAAAGAGGGATTACTTCAGTTGTCAAGTCAACTTTTTATTACATTTATCGTTTAAATAAGCGGTAATTTTGCAATGTAAAGGAATTTTTGTACGTGATTTATATTGAAGCTCATAGATGGTTTGCTCAATAAAAAGGAGAAGTTAAATCGTAAAGATGTAAACAATGAAAATGTGGAAAACATGTTTAAGGTTGGTTTTAGTTAAAAGTGTCTGAAAAAGGCAAAGTGTCAGAAGAAATTAATCGATACCTTGCTTGGTTTACTTAATAAGAAGAACTTGTGTAAACAAAACGATCATAATTGAAAGCAAAAAACCCCCGTTTTCGGCACATGCTTCCCGATACCTTCTTAAGCGTAAGGCACTAGAACGCTGCATGTTAACGTTTCGGTAGGAGATTTCGTCCCCTTTCACGCTATCTTACTTGGGGATGTCAATAACAAGCTTCCGCCCTTCAGACCACGAGATCACCTGCGATAGGCTTTGCTCGGGGTACGCAGGGAGAGTGCGGTCGCGACCCAAAACGTCTGGACCCCTAAGCCACTGTATACATATCGCACCCAGCTTCCACTGCTAGTTGACATGTACAATACATATTTTTAGCTTTATATTTATATATATAAATTCGAAGGCCTTACGACAGTTGTAGCATCATTAAAGTCACTACTGCGCATGCCCAGAAAATTTCTTAAATAATTGCGACTAATTGAGCTAATTGCCACAAATGGAGATTTAAAGGCTCCTTTGTCATATCGTTTTTTTTATGTAAATATGGGTTCAAAAATTGTTTTGAAAAAGTATAGGGGATTGGATTTTTTCTCTGTCAAAAAGTAATTCTATAGAAAGAGAATTTTGTTATTTTGACGTTTGGTTGCAATGAATGTTTATGCTTCATCTAGTTATAACTCATGTCAGTCTACAAAATGATTTCAATGAGACTCGACCTAAATATTGCCACATCCTTTTCCTTATTGTTATAAAACAAGCTGTGGAGAGCAAAGTGCAGGAGTGTTTATCAGACGCGATGACTTATTTACAGCTGGAGTGTGATTTACCTGACAAGAGACCTGGACCCTAAAAAGGTAACTACTAAATATTGCTTAAGATATTTTTGAGAAAGCTCATTTGCTTTTTTTTGACTAAACGAGCTTTGGAAATAACTCCAAATAATTGAATAATTTGTATTCATAGTTTTGCTATTAAGAAATGAACGTCTCCGAGGTTAGCATAAGCCAGTGTAAACACAAAAAACATCTTTTATTTCATTGACAAAATAGCAATAATGCGAAACAGACAAATTCAAAAGAAACGTTTCACTTTTCTATAGAAATGTAATCAGAATTGATTTTGCCTATTTCCATGAATTGATGTAACTATTTCATTTATCTCCATTTAAGGCCCGTTCACACGATCCAATTTATCGGATCCAAATTTTTCGGATCCTAAAAAACATCATGTAATGATATATGTGAACACAAAGTTACCTTCTGATAGTCCGAGCCGTCAATCTAAAAAATCCGATGGAATTAGTACGTGCTCTAGTTTTATTCAAAAAGATCCCAGGAAGCCGACTAGTTAAGTTACGATTGAAAAAGATTTGGAAAAAAAAGCAAAAACACGAAAAATATATAGATAAATGTAGTGGATAGCCCAAATGGCTGCTCATACGACTTTAAATATCCAAACGAACATAAATATCAACGAAACTATCGGACAGTCTGAACAAGCAACCAAATATTGGAGCCGAAACAATCGGATCTGACAAATCGGGTCGTGTGAGTGGACCTTTAGATAATTATTTTCTTGTATAGAAGAAACGCTTTAAAATAGCTGGCTACTTTCGAAATGAGTGGGATCAAGTTTTCTGGTAGTTGGTCTCGGTCAATGATTAGTTCTTATTTTTTCATTCCGGCATCGTTCAACTGCAATCCTTAACTCTTAATCCACGCTTAACTCTTAATCCACGCTATAACAAATGCACATGAACGTTTGGATAATGAAGTAGCTATAAATGTTGTAACGCTCTATACAGTTCTATAAAGAAGACTGTTAATTTGAGGCGCGGTAACTTTCACGGGGAGGTTACATTCAGGGGGAGGCTACTTTCGAGACTCACTCTTAAATGTGACCACTCCTGATGCTTGTAGAAAGTAGAACTTGAATGTTTTGTGAAGTTTGTGGTCAAAGCAGTAGTTGTGTTGTATACAATTATTGTTCATATGCGGAATAATTGTTTTGACTGTGCGCCAAGCCATTGTTTTCATTCAATTTGTATTCAAAACTGCGTATCATGTGTCCAATATCTGGGAATTAGATGGCGATGGTAAGATTTTACAGTTTTCATCTGTTTTTAGTCTTTCTTTTCCATTAAACTACACAAACGCCAAACATAAGTACACCATGGATGGAGATTACGAGTGAAAGAAGAGATAACGAGAGAAGATCGTCATAACGTTTTGTCAAATGACATCTTTGATCATTGTTTCAAACTAACGAAGATTATGCTCTGTTTGTCGAATCTGATAAAGAGGAGTCTAGTAGTAAGTAATGTCGTCTTAAAGGGGTAGTCTGACCTTAACACAACTTTCGCTCATATGAAAGTATATATTGTTCTTACCTCTCTCGCGAAATCCTAGGTTTCCAATTCAAATTTAACTCGAGAAATAATGCCTTAAATGTGTGTATTTTTCGATCGCCATTGTGTACATGCGAAGCCGCAGTCCAGCAGCGGTTTTCGTCGTTACGTCACTGCGCGGTGATCGTTGTCAACATAAGACAAATATACTAGCAAAGTAGAAATTACGCATAAGCATATTCATCGTTGCATTTTATTTTCTAAGTTTTAAATTATTTTGCGCAATGGATACGGATTACTCAAACGATTCCTCTAGTAATTATTCTGGAAGCAGTGTTTCAAACTACGAAGAAATGATTAACGATCAAAACATGATTCAACCATATGCTTATGAGCCGATTGAAACAGACTCTAGCGACGAGCCTATGGACGACTCCGACGAAGTTCAGCTGTTGTGACAATGAATGAAGACTCAGCACAATTTGAGGGAATAGATACTCCGGACTGTATTACAGATAATCCTGTTTTTCGAAATCTTTGTTTAAATTATTGGGTATTACGACTGGCATGGAGTGAGTACAAACAACACTATGGTTCAAGAGCTGAAGAAGGACCTGAACACAAAACACAAAGTCATGTGGCTTACAGGCAACTGGTTCGATGGTGTTGGAATGTATTGGGCAAGGAAATTAGAGTACCACTACCATCTTTTGCTGTTAGCTACATTCGAGCACATTTCCAACCACCAGGTCTAGAAGAGGACTTTGTCTTTGAGGGTTTTAAATTCGCTGATGAATAATAATGGTAATGTAAACTATTATAGCCATATTTATAAGTATCGTTAATGATGAATTACTAATAAATAAAAATATAAATTGGATTTAGTAAATGAACAATAAATACAAATTATAATGGCCAAGCCAAACCAATTCTTTATTTGTGCTATGCAAGGATTTTGGTGTACATAATTAAAAAGTGCCTTTGCTAATGAATTTGCATAGCAAAACAAAAAATTTTGCTACTTTACTATTAGAGAGTCTCTTATTATTAATTATAAATATTGATATATACATAACTATTTTTTGGGGACTGTTTACCCATTCTTGATTTGTGTGCTTGTAAAACACTTTCTTTGTTTGGCTTTTCTATAGATGCAATATTTCTTGGAATGTTTGCTGGTAAAGAAATCTTGTTATGTACATTTTTACATTAAAACAGCAGACATCTTCCATCATACCTTGCACAAAAGAATATGACTTACTCACCATAATTGGCTTGGCTACCCAATTTTCTTGCCCTTTTGGGAACATGATAAGCACAAGAGGAAGGAGGGAAAATACTTTATTAAAAGTGCTTTTCGTATAAAGGTATGCTTGCAAGAACCAAGTTAGCAGTGATAGACCACAATGTAAACACTGGCAGAAAACAAGCACAAGTTCAATGTGGAAAGCAGCAAGGGAAAAGTGATATAATATCGTGTTCCCAAAGGGCGAGAAAATTTGGTAGCCAAGCCAATTATGGTGAGTAAGTCATATTCTTTTGTGCAAGGTATGATGGAAGATGTCTGCTGTTTTAATGTAAAATGTACATAACAAGATTTCTTTACCAGCAAACATTCCAAATATTGCATCTATAAAGCCAAACAAAGAAAGTGTTTTACAAGCACACAAATCAAGAATGGGTAAACAGTCCCAAAAAATAGTTATGTATATATCAATATTTATAATTAATAATAAGAGACTCTCTAATAGTAAAGTAGCAAATTTTTGTTTTGCTATGCAAATTCATTAACAAAGGCACTTTTAATTATGTATAAAATCCTTGCATAGCACAAATAAAGAATTGGTTTGGTTTGGCCATTATAATTTGTATTTATTGTTCATTTACTAAATCCAATTTATATTTTTATTTATTAGTAATTCATCATTAACGATACTTATAAATATGGCTATAATAGTTTACATTACCATTATTATTCATCAGCGAATTTAAAACCCCAAAGACAAAGTCCTCTTCTAACCTGGTGGTTGGAAATGTGCTCGAATGTAGCTAACAGCAAAGATGGTAGTGGTAACTCTCTTGCCCAATACATTCCAACACCATCGAACCAGTTGCCTGTAAGCCACATGTCTTTGTGTTTTGTGTTCAGGTCCTTCTTCAGCTCTTGAACCATAGTGTTGTTTGTACTCACTCCATGCCAGTCGTAATACCCATAATTTAAACAAAGATTTCGAAAACAGGATTATCTGTAATACAGTCCGAGTATCTATTCCCTCAAATTGTGCTGAGTCTTCATTCATTGTTACAACAGCTGAACTTCGTCGGAGTCGTCCATAGGCTCGTCGCTAGAGTCTGTTTCAATCGGCTCATAAGCATATGGTTGAATCATGTTTTGATCGTTAATCATTTCTTCGTAGTTTGAAACACTGCTTCCAGAATAATTACTAGAGGAATCGTTTGAGTAATCCGTATCCATTGCGCAAAATAATTTAAAAACTTAGAAAATAAAATGCAACGATGAATATGCTTATGCGTAATTTCTACTTTTGCTAGTATATTTTGTCTTATGTTGACAACGATCACCGCGCAGTGACGTCACGACGAAAAACCGCTGCTGGACTGCGGCTTCGCTTGCATGTACACAATGGCGATCGAACAAGAGGCAAAAATACACACATTTAAGGCATTATTTCTCGAGTTAAATTTGAATTGGAAACCTAGGATTTCGTGAGAGAGGTAAGAACAATATACACTTTCATATGAGCGAAAGTTGTGTTAAGGTCAGACTACCCCTTTAACGTTTTTTTAACGTTTAACTAAGTTTTAATGAATTTGGTTTGTTATGTACGTTAAGTAGTTTTGGGAAGGCGTCAGTGATTCATTGCTGTTTAATTTAATTTGTGCGAAAGGTTTTTGGCGACTTTTACTTTCGGCAACACTGACGCTGATGTGATAAACATCATTCAGGGCACATAACCATTAATGATAAACACAAGTGTAGGTTATTATTAACTACGTAGGGAAGGTCGTTTTTTATTGGTCAACTGCGTACCTGCAAATACTTCTCGATATCTGTAGATATTACGTCATATCTATAAATACGAGTTTCTACAATTATAGACGTCATTAAAAAGCCGGTTCTGAAAAAAAAATCAGACATTTGCGATGTTTGCCAAAGTTTCCAGGAACGACGCCAAAGCTTTTGAACAAAAACGATGCAGAAAACAATAAGAAAGCGGCAAAGCTGGCTTTAAACACATTTACAACATATTTACACGAAACGAAGTTGGATAAACCGTCTGGCAAAAACAAATTAGCAAAGATTAAACAATGTTTTATTTTAATATGTTTTAATGATATACAAATCCGATAATTTTCTTCTCTGTAGCTTTTCCTAAATTCCCGTTTTAAATGTGCTGTTTATTAACTTGTTCATTTTGTTTACAACCACCCATTGCGAGGCTGAACTTGCATGACTGAAATCGCAACTTTGAACGTTCATAAAATCACTTCTGGAAAGATTTAAATTATTAAATTGCAGAAATGGACAAAATGGAATCCTCAAAAGATATTCTTTTAATTTAGCTACTAAAAAGAGGGCAGGAGGCTAAAATTCATAATATAAACACTTTAATAAAAGCTATTCAATGTTACTTCAATGTGACTTCAATGCATGCATTATTCTTGTGAATGTTTCTGAAAATTTACTTTTTTCGTGTAGACAACAGTTTTACCCATACTGATATTAAGTAGAACAAAAGGTCAAGTAAACCGAAATCTCGTCTTCAGTACCTGTAAGCTTTCCTATAATTAACAAATCTCATAGAGGACGAACGTTTGACGACGATGACGGAGTAAGTGTTGCAAACACTTTTTTTTAAACGTGCAACTGATTATATTGATGAGACAACTTTAAAGTTTTTGTTATAGCACCAAACATATGCTAGTATGCCAATTTGACTTTGCGCTCTCGGTTTATAAAACTTGAAATCTCGAGATTTACGCATGCTAGCGTTCCTTACGAGTTATCCTTGAAAATTTAAGCGATGAAAATTGAATTTGTCGATATGAACATAATAGCCCAACATAAGACTTTTAAAAAATCCATCACAATATTATAATAGAGAAAGAGTTATTAATAACGTTTCGTCTTTAACTTAAGACATCTTCACGGCTTAAGTTTAGATATGAGATGGCTTTCATGAATCATAAGGTCGTAATTGTTGGAGGTGGAAGAGAGAATTGAGAAGTCATTAAAATCGGCAGAGTGAGATGTATTTCTTATATGAGAAAGAACTGCAGAGGGTGGTGGACATAAGGAAGGTTTCCCTGTTAAGGGAGAGATTCCCAAGTGTTTCGATATTCTGGTGTGTATGTGACGCGTAGTTTTACCCACATACGATGCAGAGCAGCATCGACACTTAAACGAGCATATAACACCAGATCTCAGGAGCTTAGGAACCCTATCGTTAAAAGGAAAGAAAGAGGAGAGACGCCTGGAAGAACAAAAAGCAAAGCGAACGTTGATATGAGGTAAGGCAGCATTGCAGAGTCGAGTGATTTGAGTTCGAATCTGAAGGCAGTGTAGGCCAGTAAAAGGGAGACAGAAGTACATGATTTTCTTAGGAGTAGTGTCAATAAGATCGTTGTGTTCAAATGTATTGTAGAGGAAGCGGTGAATATGGTTGTCAAATATGTATAAAGGGAAGTTGTTTAAGGTGAATAATTTTCTAACAACTTCTAGCTCGGTATGAAAGTGTTCATAGCTGGAACAGAGGTTGAAAATTCTGTGAAGTAAAGAGGAGATCAAGGAGCGTTTGTATTGAATTGGAATGAAACTATGGAAATTGGTGAAGAGACCACTAAAATGGGTTTACGATACACGGAGGTGGAAAACTTGCCTTTTGAGCGAGTTATTTTTACGTCAAGAAAGGGGAGCGTGTTGTCTTTTTCCAGTTCAGATGTAAAGGAGATGTTACGATGTTGGTGGTTGAGATAGGTAAGGAAAAGAGGTATGCGATCCAATGATCGGAAGAGTAGAAAGCAATCACCAACGTAACGTTGGTAAAGAAGGGGTTTGAAGAGGGAAGGACAGTTGTGAAGCCATGAATTCTCGTTTAAGGATGATTCTCGTAGAAGGCATTGATGGCTTCGCTCAAACGGCAAGATTTCCACCTCCGTGTATCGTAAGCCCATTTTCACTCACCCTCTCTTAACACCCAAGGCAACTCAATGCCCTTTCACTTTCTTTAATATACCGCCATTCTCACTTAATTCCGTCATTTAACTTCCTACTCCACTCACATATAATTTAACACCCTGTAATATATGCTTGTGTTTAAAACCTCATGTATATAATTTATCTCAAATAATCTGAAGATGTCTTGAGTTAAAGATGAAACGTTATTAATAAATCTTTCTCTATTTTATTATTGTGATGGCTTTTTAAAAGTTTTATGTATGGCTATTATGTCCATATTGGAAATTCGCTTTCCGCCTGGCAAATCTCTCGCCACAAAATTAAATTTGTTTGTAGGAATTTGTGTTAACCGATGTAAAATACTATAAAAAGTAGTTACTATCATAGCCATAGGGGTGTTCACTTTGAGCTATCGGGAATTTTGGTTGTGTAAACTCTATACGTATTTTATAGTTTGGACAAATCAAGTTTTAGAGCTTTCATGTTGACCAATCAAGCCTCTTTAAAGTTAACTACTATATAATGCGCAAGTTATTGACAGGATAAAGTAAACTTAAAGCAAAGTTATGTGACCGCCAGTGGCGGATTACTCAGTAGGATAAATAGGCTGAAGCCTACAGGTCCGGGCTTTTGAGATGCCTGTTGTATATAGACATAATTAGTTTTTGTCGTTCCGTACTTGTCAAATGTTCTTAATTTCGACTATTTAGGCTGTTAAAAGCCGTACGATCTACTGTTCCAATGCACGCTAATCAGAACACATGAAGTAGTGGGTCTTCCCAGTTGGAACTTTAAATTTATTCCTTATTATTTATACTATGAGTTACAGAAACAAGCTGGGAAATGCAAAGGTAATGGAGTGTGAGGAGTAGTGGGAGGAATAGATACCCGACTTAAAGTGCAACAACTTTGTCTTAGCCCACAGGCCGTAATTTTAGCGAAAAATGATGGTAGTATATAATGGTCTAATAACAAGTGGTTACTTCTCTCATAGCCATGTATTAGAAGAGTTGGGACACCGGAAGTAAAATAGCCCTAGCGTCCGCTTTTGTATCTAATAACCAGCGAATATAAAGCATTAAATGAGGGAAAGACAAATTTTCTGTCGTGTTTTCTAATTCATGAAGAAACTGCAATGCCAACATTTAGAATTCACTTCTTTGTATATGTCATAATACTAGATGAGCATTTATTTAATGCAGTGGATGTAATTTATACGCTGTTAGTACTGTTTTTAACGCAAGGCAACGCGTATGTTTCTATTTATCATCGCTTTGATTGACACCGATATAACGCAACATAAAATTATTGCAAACATTTTTTTATAATTTATTTCCTATGTCCCAACTCTCCTTCGGGCTCTGGCCTTTTCTGGGAAAGGCACTAGACTGAAGTATGAGAAAAAATACATCAAATCACTCTTCACGAGGTTGGGTACAATTTACTCCAAACACTCACATTGCTTCATGGCATTCAAGAATCTTCTTTAAAGTTCAGTCAAACAAAACATAGCTTTTCACAACTTCAGTTATGTTTTTGCAACAATTTATGATAAAAAAATTTCAAAAGCGTTGCTTAAATGATGTCTGCAGGTTGTCTGCAAATGGGACAAATAAGGAATGAACTGTTTTTCCCGTAAAAACGTCCTTAGCTTTCCAATTTCAGTAAGCTGCAATTGTTTATGAAACAAATGTGAAGACGTAATGAAGTTCAAATCATTTACCGATTGAATGATACTTCGCATTCCAATATACATAAATACAATAATCGCTATAAGTTTTTCCTAATTTTTACATGACCTGTCGATCTTAATTCTAACGTATAGTTGCCTTTTATCTAAAATTATTTATTTCAATAAATCACTCCGTTTGTTTTAATTATCTCTTGTAATACATAAAGTATTAGATAGGTCTCCAGGTGTTAACATTGGCACGGGCATGGATGACGTCATCACACGTGATATTACTTCTTCATCGCACAAAAATCTTTCTTGTAGTTTAGCCTTTTTATACACATCAGCTTAATGTTTTGGCATACTACTTGTAGAAATATAATTCTAGACAAGTTTTTATCTACTGATCTTTTTACTAAGGTAGTATTTGTATACGATTTTATATATTAAAGAGAATTTTGACGACGAAATCCAAACGATTACAGAATGAAAGTTTAATGATCAAAAAAAAAATTGTAATCATTAAATTTGATAAATAATTTTTGAACTACAAACATCAGTCACGTGACTGACTTGACATACCCTAGATCTGCCTTTGATACACTTCGTTGGCGTTGTTTGTTAGAGTTACGACAAGAATCGTCTAGAGGATGGAAAACAGTAGAGTTTTTGCAAGATCAAGACACGCTCCTCGCTTTCCAAATTTTTGCCATTTCATATAAACCAAGCGTTGCATGACAGGATGCACAGATATGTCAAATTATTGCCTCTGAATAGCAGCTCCCAGAGGTGTACGGGCGCAACTGTTCTAAAACGGAAAAAAATTTAGAATTAAAAGTTTTGTAAAAGTTTGTACAAGTCTTTAAAGGGAGAATATACGTGCTTCATTTGATTACAAATCTTCAGTAATAAGCAGTGTGAGCATACAATTATGTAAATTTGGTCGGCCAAAGTAGCTTAGGGCTAACTCTATATAGTTACAAAATTGAGAACATGGGGAAGTGTTCAAGCTTATCAAGCTTAGTTTCAAGCCATTGATGTTAAAAAGCACGCCAACGTTGCTTAGAGATTTTTCATTGCTGATTAGAGTTTTGCCATTTTGTTTCAGTCGAACTTTACGTCAAGAATTGTAAGTAAAGTATTACTAAAACGTATGCACGAGTGAAAGAGATGGAAGTAAATTTGTGGGAGTATAATCATGATATTAATCCCTGTACAATTTTGTTGAAACATAAAAAACAAGTGACTTCAACGGGATTTGAGCTTGCATCTTCAGGTACTAGTCTGCCGCTCTATCTTTTTAGCTATACCAAGCCCACAGGAATTGGAGACAAATTATGTCAACATAGCGTATGGTTTATACCTCTAAAATTGTCCTCGCCGAAAGAATTTAGCTATGCTTTCTTTGAGGAGTGGAGTATCAGAAATCTGAAAAATACTGAACTCCCGCTGATTTCAAATGGAAGCAATTTCTTGAGAAACACTTTAAAGAAATACTTTTAAAATGAATGACCTCTGCACTACTTGTAAAACTCAACAATTAAAGTCTTCTATGAGATATGGATATAGATACGAAACTGAAAAAAATATGTTCACTTCAAAAAATTCAATGGGGAATATTTATATAAACATTATTGTTGTTTCCCTACGTATAAGATTGAATTCTGTCTTTAGTAGAAATAAAGGTATGGTAAATGCTGTTTAGCACAAATTTTTTTCCTTTCGACACCCCTCGCTGTACAAAATAAACAACAATAGATCTTATGCGTTATCTGACGTCAGAAGGCCGATTCGCGCTGTGCATTGTGGCCTTAGTAGTCACGCAAACTGTGCTGCTAGATTGTGAACAAAGTTCACAGATTTGTGAACTTTTTATTAATATTCGTAGCTCGATAATTCTTTCAAAACAACGAAAGATTTTTAAGACAATCCGATATTTTCTGGTAATTTACGAGTAATTTTAAGTGTTCTGAAAATTTCCGAGATTTTTTGGAATGTCCGAGATAGTCAAAGCCTGTACGTTATCTTCTGATCTTAAAAATTTGATGTAATGTGAACTTTTTCCCTTTATGTGAACTTTGGACCCGAGTGGAGTCACCGACTCTCCATTTTGCTTGGTCGAAATCGGCACACAAACTGGAATTTTAGCGTTTTTTTAAGACAGCTGAACCCTGATGAGCCGTGCAAGAGTTTATACTAGATTTATGTTTTTTATTCCGTATGAAAGCCCGTAAAAGAGAACGAGAAACAGACACAAACTTACAACAAATTGTAAAGCCATATTGTAATGTTTATATTCGCGTGACTACCAAGAGTACAATGGACTGCTCGCACCACCCTTTTGTGTCATTACGCATAAGGTCTATTGGACAACACTACTACATGGTCTTTTATTTAAGAAAGAACATTTAAAACACATCTGCGAAACTAATGTACATTTATAATGACGTCATCATAATGCCAAACACTATTCATGCAAACTAGCTAGTGATTCTTTCCAGTGTTTCATAAAACTGGCGAAAGTAAAAGCTAAAGTGACAAACCTCTGGCTTTCACGAAGATAAAATAACAACTCTTATACTAAAAGTCTGTTACTCACTATAGCAATAAGGTTTAAAAATTGAGTAATTGATGTTCTTGTACTTATTGTCAATTGGTTATGCCTATGTTTATTTACGTTTTGTCGAACCTTGGTCGAAAAAATGTCTGTGAAACTGAAAAAGAAACGCAACACCTGGTTTTACAGGCTATTTAGTCGCTTAAGATGAGGATTTACGCAACTTTCTACGGGGGTTAACTTGGACATTTGTAAGTTACATTTGGTCTCCTTGAAAGAGTTATTCATTATTGCATGAATTAACAATAATTTCGTTGCTGTTTTGCTTTTAAAATATTGTCATGTGAGAAAGCATGTGATATTATGATTTCATAGTTTTCACATGATGTAAGTCGCTTGCAAAACTATCATCAGTTCCATTCTTGCTCACAAGATTTCCATACCCATAACCATAGCGAAAGTCGTGCAGAAAAGGAAGTTTAAGAAAGGTATCTCAAATGTAATTGTCGTTAACGTTTATAAAGATGTTTAGCTCTTTTATAAATATTCGATAATGAAGGTAATTCGGTCATATGCCGGAGAGCTGAAGTATATGCATAACGTTGTAATGCCATGTCGTGTGATTCTATTATCAACTTTTAAAATGTTTGATATTGTCTTTTTGCAGGAACAAACTACGTAATCATGTCTTATTTTCTCAAAATATTTATAAATGATTTTTGAGAAAACTGTGCAATGCAAATTTTCGCAATTTGAAATACATAAATTGCTTGAACACAAGTTTGCAGAAACTTGTCCACAATTATAGGCAGTCATGGTTTTAAAAAATCTTAATATAGGAAGAAATGTTTCATAATCATTTTGGAAAAGTTATTCATAAAATGTTACCTGAATGTTCCAATGTTCATAGCGCGTACAAAGAACATGTTTAAAATGCCTGTCGATGACCATCAAATCATTCAAATCAATTTTGTTTACGTGGAAAAACTATTCTTTTCAATTGAAAGTTGAACGTTTTCTGAGAACAAACTTATATGTAAAAACTTTGTATGATAAGTAAGAAATTTTCCGTTTCAGCCATGAACACTCTCAGCATTGTGTTGATTCTTTTGGTATTTTACGAGTCAGTCGGTATGGAACGAATGAATGGAGAATGTATGACTTCAAAGTTGGAAAAGAAAACAAAAAAGGTTGGATGTATTTTGCTTGTAAAAATACGATCCTAGTATAGTTATATTTTAGATTACCCTACATTAAGTGTGCGGGTGTTTCGAATTTCAAAGCGCGTGATTTTAGCGTGTAAGCACAAATTGACATATATTGCATACAAATTGTGTTATTGATATACTTACAGAAATAATGAACATATTAATACAGTGACAATTACATAATTCACGCATGATTGACACAAAGTCCTTGAACCAATTAAAATCCTTGTTGGATCGTTTTACGCGTGATTGTCCATAATATATTGCAATTTTTGTGAATTTCATTGTGTTATTTTGAAACTTTTATAATATGCAAGTATGAGCAAACAATGTTCTCGACTAGCCCGAGTGATTACCTGCTAGTAGTCTTATAAAAAGACTTAGATGACTGAGAAAAATTTAGCCTTTAGAGCCCTTTGTTGCACCACTGCAACAATCACCGAACGAAATGTTACAAATTTTCGAAAAAGCCTGGGGACTACATGGTTAATACTGCCTGTTGATCAACAGACCAATTAAATTACTTAAATTTAGCGTTGTTATATTGTTGCATCCGTCAAACCAATCAAGCCACACCGCTTATAAAACAGTCAGTAAATAACATTTCAGAACACTTAATTTCAACTGACTTCGTTACCAACGAGATTTGCTATATAATATTAAATAACAAAACAATGTATAGTGATAATAGAGTTGACGTAATGATAAAAGCAGAATAATTTTATACTTTATAGTTTAATAATCAAGTAATTTTTAAAGTTTAAACGTCAGTCACGTGACTGTACACCAGACACCCCAACATTGTGTTGGACTTTTTGTTACTTCTAAATTGAGTTAAATCATAGGCAGCTCACAACTACAGTTTTTATGCTGAATTCATGATAAATCAAATTTGTTATTAATATGTTTGTGGGATTCATGTATTTGAGAGTGAAATTTAAAAGAGCATATGCATGATTGTAGTAAATGTCCTTTTAACTAAAGCAAATTAATTAGTTTGGACTGTGTGCTCTTTCTAATATCTCCTATCTTTTGTAGGGCCAAAGTGGAGTTTTTTGTGGATGGGTAGGACGCCGTCGTCATCATCGGAGATTTTTTTGTGACAATGACCAAAGATGCTGTAAATATTATCCAAGAATATCCGCTGATATAATCTATTTTTGTTGTGATATACCATGTGGGATATGTTGTGGTGGTGGATGGTGCTGTCCACCTGGTGCTGTATGTGATGATGTGCATAAATGTGCTTTTCAACAAAATACGACCAAACATTTTAGTAAATGAACATATTTTCTCGCGTACAATGATCTTCTCATTTTTAAAATTTGGAAATAATAGTAAAGTTTTGTCTGACGATTAATTTATTTTATATATTGATACAACTTATAAATTATAACAAATCAAGTCTCCAGCTCAGGTGTAAACTAAGTTGTGCACCTCTGGTGATCAATATATATATATATATATTTTCTAATTACAAGTGTTTTTACGGTTTCTTAACTTGGGCAACATCCCGAAGTGTTTGGGTCGGCCATCTAATTTATCAAAAGTGTTTTATTAAGTATCAAGTTAAGGTTGAGTGTTATAAACTTTATTAGTGAAAGTATGAAAGTTAAATCCTTCCACAAATCGCACTGCTAAAATCACTCAAGCAAAGGACACTGTAGTATTTTGTTAACAACACAGTCAAACTTTCCATGATGTTTCTCGTTTTGATATAAGAAATTAAAAGTATGTATTGCACCAAGCAATTTGTTGTACCGTAGCTTTGTCTTCCGTGTGTATATATTCTGCATCCTTCGTACTGTTTCTAAAAGTATGGCTTGACTGTTTGAAGTTGTCAATAAAGTCGATTTTTCGACGTCCACAAGCGGGAATTGGCAGGTATGCCTGAGGTAAAAGACAAAACATTAAAATGCTGAATCAACATTCGCTTATAAAACATTCGTGGTGATTGAAAGAAAACAATGTAATACACTTTTCTAGTTTTTTCATGCTTGATAATGAAGAGGATGTAAGAACTTTTCGAGTTTAATAATTTTTTGTTTTCTATAACTATCGTTGATGTCATCAAAAGGCAAACGTAAATTTCGGCTCATTGTGCTCAATTATCGCTAGTGGCCACTCAGGGCCAATGTTGATTATTTTTCTTTACACTATCCTCCATGACCCTATGAAAGAAATTCTTATTCTCTTAATGTATGCAACGAAACTAAAAGATAGAGGTCGTCAGCCAACGGCTCGTTCCCCACTCCCTGAGTACGAGTCGAACTCTTTAAAAACACAAGCGCTGATATGCAAATGTACAAAAAAACGTGTGGTGCATATAAGCAGAGGATACGGATACAATCCAATAATGCAAGAGACTTCAGTTTCGCAGAAATCTCACAATTTCCCTCATACTTCCTCCAAAGTTTAACAAAACGAAAGAAAGCGGAATTTTTCGCAGTCTTGTTTTGTTGTTCGATTTTATTTTGTTTCGGCTTACGTTGGTATCTTTTTTTGGGGGGCTTTGATGATTGTCTCTCTTTGATCTTTTGTCTTTGCTTGTGTTTATGATTATTTCATTCGTGAGGAAAATTCAGAGAATTTACAAGAAGCAGAAGTGCAGAGGTAGACAGACAGCAAGTTCTGCTTACCGTAGACAGACAATGTATATTGCACTACTTAAAATCAAAGATAGCTTAACAATATAGGTGAACAGGCACTGTACAACTCTTTAATGTTATAAGGGCCTGCCAGAACATATGGTCCATTCGCTGCAAATTTCATTGATTTGCATCACAGGAAAAGCAATTAGAACGAAGAAAAGAACACACGAAAAAAACTATAGTTAACTTTAGCCATCCAGATAGGAAACATGACCTTCATTGCTCATAAGTTTCCCGGTCTTTTTGATAAACATTTTTTTGATGAAGATAACGTAAGAATTTTACAGTAATTCTGTTAAGGTTAGGCTTTAATAACAATTACTTCCCACTTTAAATGTCTCACTGTAAAAGCTTCGTAATAAAGCTACTTACAGATGCATGGATTGTAGTATTGAAAAGGAACATATAGAACTTATACATATAGAACATGTAGAACATATAGAACATATATGTTACATTATGTACATTGTGTACATGTAAAATGTACATTGAGGGAAGAAAGTTATTAACATTGGTTGCGCTCATAAAAAAATCAAGATTCTAAGGCGCAGAAGAAGATATAATATGTAAAATTTTCAATAATTCATACGAAACTTTTTATGGTGCAAATGGGAAATTATGTGGAAAATGATATTCGAGTAGAGCCTTAAAGGCACGAGCCTTAAAATACTTTGCTGCTCAGAAAACAATTAAAACATAGGTACATATCGCTTTATTAGCGATAAGTTGCAACAAATAATAGAAAATTCGCAATTAATAGATCACTGGACTAGCATGAGATGATATACGTAACGGTCAAATGATTAAGAACACAATGTTGATAAAACATGCTGCATAACACGTATCTTTAGTATAAATTGATTATGAATGTTTTAAATGCATGTTTGAATCAATAGTCTGCACAACTGCGAAATATTTTACAATGTTTCTTAATAATTTTATTGCCCTTTATTGGTGAGAGGTACAAACAATTAAAACTGACCTGTTTTTTGGACTCAAAGGCGTCAAAATGTCAGTTACATTGTTAACATATGAAGATTCTTCTGACGAGCTTATTGTTGAAAAATATTCTTCAATAAGAATGTCATTTTTAAAATCATTTGTAAAGACTTACTAAAGAGTGGCGAATCCAGTATACCTCAATATAAATTACAGCACATCAATTTCACTGCAACATACGTATTGCACATAAACTAACGACAACGTTATGACAATGACTAACGAGCATAAAGGACAAAGAACAACCCAACGAACGACAATGTGCAATTTACAAAATAAGCTGCTCTGGCTGCCACGCCTCCTATTTTAAGGAAACTGGCAGGAACTTAAACATAAGACTTACTGAACACAAACGAGCTACTAAGAAACAAGACAAAACTAATCACATTGCCGAATATCACCGAATCACAAAGCACAACATTGACTGGGACTCGGCAAAATGCATTACTTACAGTACTGACTATAGACAACAGCTTACATTAGAAAGTTTGTATACCAACTTGGAACAACCCCCTGAACAGATCACAGCAATGACCGGCACCTTACGAACGACTTATTCACAATACAAACAAGCGATCAACTAAAAACATTACACTTCACACTAATTCAAAATGACAATACGCAATTGACTAAACTAAAAACATCACACCTAAATCACACATCACAACTAAAAATAAAATATTTCACTTCACACTAATTCACAATGACAATATACATTTTCTGTACACACAATACAATGACGTAAGAACCAGATAACAAGTACGGCTAACCTGACGTTTACCCCTCATTTGACTCTCGAGATGACTACTAAGGTTGTCGAAACGTCAGTCAACCACAACAAAAACAGTCCTTCTCAGGACTATACCAACCTGGACAATCGACATTTAGAATGATCTAACATAGTTAAGCTTTCTGTCTGAATTAAGTTGCTAAACATGCAAAACTACAAGTGTAGCGACTACTGAATTTAGAAAAATTTTTTACAATTTTAAATATCGACATGTATGCTGCTCTCTAAACTCTGTGAATGAAATCTATGAATGAATGGCTCAATTCTTTCGATATCGCAGGAGAAATTTCTGCCATTGATGTTAAAAAGCACGCCATCGTTGCTTAAAGATTTTCCATTGCTGATTAGAGGTTTGCCATTTTGTTTCAGTCAAACTTTACGTCCAGAATTGTAAGTAAACGATTACTGAAACATATGCACGAGTGAAAAATATGGAAGTAAATTAGTGGGAGTATAATCATCATTTTAATCCGACACTGTTTTGTTGAAACATGAAAAACATGTGATTTGAACGGGATTTGAACATGCACCTTCAGGTACTAGTCCACCGCTTTATACTGATAAGCATATTTAGACTTCTAAAAATGTCCTGCCGAAAGAAATTAGCTATGCTTTTTTTGAGGAGTGGAGTATCAGAAATCAGAAAAATACTAAACGCCCGCTTATTTCAAATGCAAGCAATTTCTTGAGATACACTTTAAAGAAATGCACTTAAAATGAATGACCTCAGGAATATTTGTAAAACTTAACAATTAAAGTCATGTAAGCAATAATGGATACATGTACGGAACGAAAATAAAATTATTCACTTCAAAAAATCAATGGCAAAAATTTATAAAAACATTCTTGTTGTTTCCCTGCGCATATGATTAAATTTTGTCTTTAGTAGAAATAAAGGTATGGTAAATGCTGTTTAGCACAAACTTTCTTCCTTCCGACACCCCTGGCTGTAGAAAATAAACAACAAAAGACCTTATGCGTTATATGATGTCAAAAGGCCGATGTGCGATGTGCATTGTGGTCTTGGTAGTCACGCAAACAGCGCTGCCAGATTGTGAACAAAGTCCACAGATTTGTGAATGTTTTATCAATCTTTGTAACTTGACAATTCCTTCAAAACAACGAAGATTTTTAAGACAATCCGATATTTTCGGTAAATTACGAGTAATTCCAAGCGTTTTCTAAAATTTCCAAGATTTTTTGGGAATGACCGAGATAGTCAAAGGCTTTACGTTATATTCTGATCTTAAAAATTAGATGTAATATGAACCTTTTCCCATTATTTGAACTTTGGACGCAAGTGAAGTCACCGACCCTCCATTTTGCATGGTGGAAATTGGCACACAAACTGAAAGTTTGGCGTTTTTTTAAAACAGCTGAACCCTGATTAGCAGTGCAAATATGTTCTTAATTCCAATTGAAAGCCCGTGAAAGAAAACGAGAAACAGACACAAACTTACAATAAATTGTAAAGCCATATTGTAATGTTTACCTTCACGTGACTACCAAGAGTACAATGAACTGCTCGCATCACCATGTTGACATCATTACGCATAAGTTCTATTGGTCAACACTACTACATGGTCTCTTAACTACGAAAGATTTAATTTGCGACTAATTAATCTAATTGCCACAAATGTAGTGCAAGTGCATATAGTTAGTCGTTGCCATGACTTTGAACAAATAGTCGAGTAAAATACTATAATAGCCATAGGGGTGTTCACTTTGAGCTATCGGAAATTTTGGTTATGTAAACTCTATACTTATTTTATAGTTTGGACAAATCAAGCTTTCAAATTGACCAATCAAGCTTCTTTAAAGTTTACTACTATATAATGCGCGACTTATTGACAAGATCAAGTAAACTTAAAGCAAAGTTATGTGACCGCTAGTGGCTGATTACTCAGTAGGATAAATTGGTTAAGCCAGCAGGCCCGGGCTTTTGAGAGGCCTGTTGTATCTAGACATAATTAGTTTTTGTCGTTCCGTACTTGTTAAATGTTCTTAATTTCGACTATTTATGCTGTTAAATGCCGTACGATCTACTGTTCCAATGCACGATAATCAGAACACATGAAGTAGTGGGTCTTCCCAGTTTGAATTTTAAATTTATTTTTTAATATTTATACTATGAGTTACAAAAACAAGCTGGGAAATGCAAAGGCAATGGAGTGTGAGGAATAGTAAGAGGAATAGATACCCGACTTAAAGTGCAACAACTTTGTATTAGCCCACAGGCCGTACTTAGTAATCCGCTACTGGTGACTGACGCCGTTTAAGCTGACTGTAATAACTGTTGATAAATATATGTTACTTCGACATAAATTTTTCATAGAAGACAACATCCTTTTAGTGGTATTTGCTCTTTTTAAAGAAATGTTTTTTATAATGCTGCCCATTTTAAACAACAATCCCTTTGGGGCACATACTTGGTTTTTGATCTGTACTTTTCGTGTTGACTAAATGCTCGTTGTTTTATTCCAAAAGGAAGACATGCCATCCCTAGACAAAATTGCTGAGTCGATATACGCACTTGCCCAAAGCCACGACTCGAGATACATTTTTTGCAAGTTACCTCTATTACGGAAAAACACACTTCCCATTAAAAATTGAGTGGTATAATGCGTGAAGTATAAACAACCTAATATTTATAAAGTTTCTATTAAGCAATTAATGTTAATAATATATGTTTATTTCACATGCAACAGTTTCTCGGTTATTGTCGGTTCATAAATTATATGTCAGTTATGTAAATTATTACGGGAATTGGTAAAGTTTACGGGAGAAATAGTGCTAAATATGTAGATTATTTCTCAAATGTTTATACAAAGCTATGGAATCAATCTTTAATATTAAATAATTTTCGCGAAAAATGATGGTAGTATATAATGGTCTGTTAACAAGTGGTTACTTTTCTTATAGCCATGTATTAGAAGAGTTGGGACACCGGAAGTAAAATTGCCGTGGCGTCCGCTTTTGTTCTAATAACCAGCGAATATAAAGCATTAAATGAGGGAAAGACAAATTTTCTGTTGTGTTTTCTAATTCATGAATAAACTGCAATCCCAACATTTATAATTCACTTCTTTGTATATGTCATTATAATAGATGAGCATTTATTTAATGCAGTGGATGTAATTTATACGCCTTTAGTACTGTTTTGCACGCAAGGCAATGCGTATGTTTCTATTTATCATTGCTTTGATTGGCACCGATATAACGCAACATAAAATTATTGCAAACATTTTTTTATAATTTATTTCCTATGTAAAAATTGGTTATAATATGCTCTTCTGGTTAAAAATGGCGGCTATATGCTCATGTGACCATATCTACCTATTCAACTTGATCATCAGACAAAATGCAGAGAACAATACGTGTCCCAAATCTCCTTCGGGCTCTGGCCTTTTCTGGGAAAGGCACCAGACTGAAGTATGAGCAAAAAATAAATCAAATCACTCTCCACGAGGTTGGGTACACTTTACTCCAAACACTCACATTGCCTCATGGCATTCAAGAATCTTCTTTAAAGTCCAGTCAAACAAAACATAGCTTTTCGCAACTTTAGTTATGTTTTTGCAACAATTTATGATAAAAAAATTCAAAAGCGTTGCTTAAATGATGTCTGCAGGTTGTCTGCAAATGGGACAAATAAGGAATGAACTGTTTTTCCGGTAAAAACGTCGTTAGCTTTCCAATTTTAGTAAGCTGCAATTGTTTAGGAAACAAATGTGAAGACGTAATGAAGTTCAAATCATTTACCGATTAAATGATCCTTCGCATTCTAATATACATAAATACAATAATCGCTATAAGTTTTTCCCAATTTTTACATGACCTGTCGATCTTAATTCTAACGTATAGTTGCCTTTTATCTAAAATTATTTATTTCAATAAATTACTCCGTTTGTTTTAATTATCTGTTGTAATACATAACGTATTAGGTAGGTCTCCAGGTGTTGACATTGGCACGGGCATGGATGACGTCATCGCACGTGATATTACTTCTTCATCGCACAAAAACCTTCCTTGTAGTTTAGCCTTTTTATACACATCAGCTTAAGGTTTTGGCATCCTACTTGTAGAAATATAATTCTAGACATGTTTTTATCTACTGATCTGTTTACCAAGGTGGTATTTGTATACGTTTTTATATATTAAACAGAATTTTGACGATGAAATCCAAAAAATTACAAAATGAAAGTTTAATGATCAAAAAAAAAATTGTAATTCTTAAATTTGATAAATAATTATTGAACTACAAACATCAGTCACGTGACTGACTTGACATACCCTAGATCTGCCTTTGATACACTTCGTTGGCGTTGTTTGTTAGACTTACGACAAGAATCGTCTAGAGGATGGAAAACAGTAGAGTTGTTGCAAGATCAAGACACGCTCCTCGCTTTCAAAATTTTTTCCATTTCATAGAAACCAAGCGTTGCATGACAGGATGCATAACTATGTCAAATTGTTGCCTCTGAATTCCAACTCCCAGAGGTGTACGGATGCTACTGTTCTAAAACGAAAAAAAAATTAGAATTAAAAGTTTTGTAAAAGTTTGTTCAAGTCTTCAAAGGGAGAATATATCTGCTTCATTTGATTATAAATCTTCAGTAATAAGCAGTGTGAGCATACAATTATGTTAATTTGGTCGGCCAAAGTAGCTTAGGGCTAACTCTATATAGTTACAAAATTGAGAACATGGGGAAGTGTTCAAGCTTATCAAGCTTAGTTTCAAGCCATTGATGTTGAAAAGCACGCCATCGTTGCTTAGAGATTTTTATTGCTGATTAGAGGTTTGCCATTTTGTTTCAGTCGAACTTCATGTCCAGAAGTGTAAGTAAAGTACTACTGAAACGTATGCACGAGTAAAAGAGATGGAAGTAAAATTTGTGGGAGTATAATCATGAAATTAATCCCTATACGATTTTGTTGAAACATGAAAAACAAGTGACTTCAATTTGTGGATTTGAACTTGTATCTTCAGGTACTAGTCTGCCACTCTATCTTTTTAGCTATACCAAGTCCACAGGAATTGGAGACAAATTAAGTCAACATGGCGTATGGTTTATACTTCTAAAATTGTCTTTGCCAAAAGAATTTAGTTATGCCTTCTTTGAAGAGTGGAGTATTAGAAATCAGAAAAATACTGAGCTCCCTCTGATTTCAAATGGAAGCAATTTCTTGAGAAACACTTTAAAGAAATACATTTAAAATGAATGACCTCTGCACTACTTGTAAAACTCAACAATTAAAGTCTTCTATAAGATATGGATATAGATACGGAACTGAAAAAAATTTGTTCACTTCAAAAAATTCAATGGGGAATATTTATATAAACATTATTGTTGTTTCCCTACGTATAAGATTGAATTCTGTCTTCAGTAGAAATAAATGTATGGTAAATGCTGTTTAGCACAAATTTTCTTTCTTTCGACACCCCTCGCTGTTCAAAACAAACAACAATAGATCTTATGCGTTATATGACGTCAAAAGGCCGATGCACGCTGTGCATTGTGGCCTTAGTAGTCACGCAAACTGTGCTGCTAGATTATGAACAAAGTTCACAGATTTGTGAACTTTTTATCAATCTTCGTAGCTCGACAATTCTTTCAAAACAACGAAGATTTTTAAGACAATCCGATATTTTCTGGTAATTTACGAGTAATTTTAAGTGTTCTGAAAATTTCCGAGATTTTTTGGAATGTCCGAGATAGTCAAAGCCTTTACGTTATCTTCTGATCTTAAAAATTTGATGTAATGTGAACTTTTTCCCATTATGTGAACTTTGGACCCGAGTGGAGTCACCGACTCTCCATTTTGCTTGGTCGAAATCGGCACACAAACTGGAATTTTAGCGTTTTTTTAAGACAGCTGAACCCTGATGAGCCGTGCAAGAGTTTATACTAGATTTATGTTTTTTATTCCGATTGAAAGCCCGTAAAAGAGAACGAGAAACAGACACAAACTTACAACAAATTGTAAAGCCATATTGTAATGTTTATATTTGCCTGACTACCAAGAGTACAATGGACTGCTCGCACCACCCTTTTGTGTCATTACGCATAAGGTCTACATCTACATGTACATTTATAATGACGTCATGATAATGCCAAACACTATTCATGCAAACCAGCTAGTGATTCTTTCCAGTGTTCATAAAACTGGCGAAGGTAAAAGCTAAAGTGACAAACCTCTGGCTTTCACGAAGATAAAATAACAACTCTTATACTAAAAAGTCTGTTACTCACCATAGCAATAAGGTTTAAAAATTGAGTAATTGATGTTCTTGTACTTATTGTTAATTGGTTATGCCTATGTTTATTTACGTTTTGTCGAACCTTGGTCGAAAAAATGTCTGTGAAACTGAAAAAGAAACGCAACATCTGGTTTTACAGGCTATTTAGTCACTTAAGATGAGGATTTACGCAACTTTCTACGGGGGTTAACTTGGACATTTGTAAGTTACATTTGTTCTCCTTGAAAGAGTTATTCATTATTGCCTGAATTAACAATAATTTCGTTGCTGTTTTGCTTTTAAAATATTGTCATGTGAGAAAGCATGTGATATTATGATTTCATAGTTTTCACATGACGTAAGTCGCTTGCAAAACTATCATCAGTTCCATTCTTGCTCACAAGATTTCCATACCCATAACCATAGCGAAAGTCGTGCAGAAAAGGAAGTTTAAGAAAGGTATCTCAAATGTAATTGTCGTTAACGTTTATAAAGATGTTTAGCTCTTTTATAAATATTCGATAATGAAGGTAATTCGGTCATATGCCGGAGAGCTGAAGTATATGCATGTCGTTGTAATGCCATGTCGTGTGATTCTAATATCAACTTTTAAAATGTTTGATATTGTCTTTTTGCAGGAACAAACTACGTAATCATGTCTTATTGTCTCAAAATATTTATAAATGATTTTTGAGAAAACTGTGCAATGCAAATGTTCGCAATTTGAAATACATAAATTGCTTGAACACAAGTTTGCAGAAACTTGTCCACAATTATAGGCAGTCATGGTTTTAAAAAATCTTAATATAGGAAGAAATGTTTCATAATCATTTTGGAAAAGTTATTCATAAAATGTTACCTGAATGTTCCAATGTTCATAGCGCGTACAAAGAACATGTTTAAAATGCCTGTCGATGACCATCAAATCATTCAAATCAATTTTGTTTACGTGGAAAAACTATTCTTTTCAATTGAAAGTTGAACGTTTTCTGAGAACAAACTTATATGTAAAAACTTTGTATGATAAGTAAGAAATTTTCCGTTTCAGCCATGAATACTCTCAGCATTGTTTTGATTCTTTTGGTATTTTACGAGTCAGTCGGTATGGAACGAATGAATGGAGAATGTTTGACTTCAAAGTTGGAAAAGAAAACAAAAAAGGTTGGATGTATTTTGCTTGTAAAAATACGATCTTAGTATAGTTATATTTTAGATTATCCTACATTAAGTGTGCGGGTGTTTCGAATTTCAAAGCGTGTGATTTTAGCGTGTAAGCACAAATTGACATATACTGCATACAAATTGTATTATTGATATACTTACAGAAATAATGAACATATTAATACAGTGACAATTAAATAACTCACGCATGATTGACACAAAGTCCTTGAACCAATTAAAATCCTTGTTGGATCATTTTACGCGTGATTGTCTATAATATATTGCAATTTTTGTGAATTTCATTGTGTTATTTTGAAACTTTTATAATATGCGAGTATGAGCAAACAATGTACTCGACTAGCCCGAGTGATTACCTGCTAGTCGTCTTATAAAAAGACTTAGATGACTGAGAAAAATTTAGCCTTTAGAGCCCTTTGTTGCACCATTGCAACAATCACCGAACGAAATGTTACAAATTTTTGAAAAAGCCTGGGGACTACAGGGTTAATACTGCCTGTTGATCAACAGACCAATTAAATTACTTAAATTTAGCGTTGTTATATTGTTGTATCCGTCAAACCAATCAAGCCACACCGCTTATAAAACAGTCAGTAAATAACATTTCAGAACACTTAATTTCAACTGACTTCGTTACCAACGAGATTTGCTATATAATATCAAATAACAAAACAATGTATAGTGATAATAGAGTTGACGTAATGATAAAAGCAGAATTATTTTATACTTTATAGTTTAATAATTAAGTAATTTTTAAAGTTTAAACGTCAGTCACGTGACTGTACACCAGACACCCCAACATTGTGTTCGACTGTTTGTTACTTCCAAATTGAGTTAAATCATAGGCAGCTCACAACTACAGTTTTTATGCTGAATTCATGATAAATCAAATTTGTTCGTAATATGTTTGTGGGATTCATGTATTTGAGAGTGAAATTCAAAAGAGCATATGCATGATTGTAGTAAATGTCCTTTTAACTAAAGCAAATTAATTAGTTTGGACTGTGTGTTCTTTCTGAACCTCATATCTTTTGTAGGGCCTAGGTTTGATTTTTTGTGGATGGGTAGGACACCGTCGTCATCATCGGAAATTTTTTTGTGACGATGACCAAAGATGCTGTAAATATAATCCAAGAATATCCTATGATAAAGTCTATTTTTGTTGTGATATACCATGTGGGAATTGTTGTGGTGGTGGTTGGTGCTGTCCACCTGGTGCTGTATGTGATGATGTACATAAATGTGCTTTTCAACAAAATACGACCAAACATTTTAGTAAATGAACATATTTTGTCGCGTACAATGATCTTCTCATTTTTAAAATTTGGAAATAATAGTAAAGTTTTGTCTTACGATTAATTTATTTTATATATTGATACAACTTATAAATTATAACAAATCAAGTCTCCAGCTCAGGTGTAAACTAAGTTGTGCACCTCTGGTGATCAATATATATATATATATATTTTCTAATTACAAGTGTTTTTACGGTTTCTTAACTTGGGCAACATCCCGAAGTGTTTGGGTCGGCCATCTAATTTATCAAAAGTGTTTTATTAAGTATCAAGTTAAGGGGAGTGTTATAAACTTTATTAGTGAAAGTATGAAAGTTAAATCCTTCCACAAATCGCACTGATAAAATCACTCAAGCAAAGGACGCTGTAGTATTTTATTAACAGCACAGTCAAACTTTCCATGATGTTTCTCGTTTTGATATAAGAAATTAAAAGTATGTATTGCACCAAGCAATTTGTTGTACCGTAGCTTTGTCTTCCGTGTGTATATATTCTGCATCCTTCGTACTGTTTCTAAAAGTATGGCTTGACTGACGTGTCCAAATCGATAAAGTCGATTTCTCTACGTCTACAAGCGGGGATTGGCAGGTATGCCTGAGGTAAATGACAAAACATTAAAATGCTGAACCAGCATTCGTTTAAAAAACATTCGTGGTGATTGAAAGAAAACAATGTAATACACTTTTCTACTTTTTTCATGCTTGTCTATGAAGAGGATGTAAGAACTTTTCGAGTTTGATAATTTTCTATAACTATCGTTGATGTCATCAACAGGCAAACGTAAATTACTACTATATAATGCGCGAGTTATTGACAAGATAAAGTAAACTTAAAGCAAAGTCATGTGACCGCCAGTGGCTGATTACTCAGTAGGATAAATAGGTTGAAGCCAGCAGGTCCGGGCTTTTGAGAGGCCTGTTGTATCTAGACATAATTAGTTTTGTCGTTCCGTACTTGTTAAATGTTCTTAATTTCGACTATTTATGCTGTTAAATCCCGTACGATCTATTGTTCCAATGCACGATGATCAGAACACATGAAGTAGTGGGTCTTCCCAGTTTGAACTTTAAATTTATTTCTTAATATTTATACTATGAGTTACAAAAACAAGCTGGGAAATGCAAAGGCAATGGAGTGTGAGGAATAGTAAGAGGAATAGATACCCGAGTTAAAGTGCAACAACTTTGTATTAGCCCACGGGCCGTAATTAGTAATCCGCTACTGGTGACTGACGCCGTTTAAGCTGGCTGTAATAACTGTTGATAAATATATGTTACTTCGACATAAATTGTTCATAGAAGACAACATCCTTTTAGTGGTATTTGCTTTTTTTAAAGCAATGTTTTTTTTAATGCTGCCCATTTTAAACAAAAATCCCTTTGGGGGCACATACTTGGTTTATGGTCTGTACTTTTCGTGTTGACTAAATGCTCGTTGTTTTATTCCAATAGGAAGACATGCCATCCCCAGACAAAATTGCTGAGTCGATATACGCACTTGCCCAAACCCACGACTCGAGATACATTTTTGGCAAGTTATCTCGATTACGGAAAAACACACTTCCCATCAATAATTTAGTGGTGTAATGCATAAAGTATAAACTGCCTAATATTTATAAAGTTTCTATTAAGCAATTATTGTTAATAATATATGTTTATTTCACATGCAACATTTTCTCGGTTATTGTCGGTTCATAAATTATATGTCAGTTATGTAAATCATTACGGGGATCGGTAACGTTTACAAGAGATATAGTGCTAAATATGTAGATTATTTCTCAAATGTTTATACTAAGCTATGGAATCAATTTTTAATATTAAATCGTTTTCGCGAAAAATGATGGTAGTATATAATGGTCTGATAACAAGTGGTTACCTCTCTTATAGCCATGTATTAGAAGAGTTGGGACACTGAAGTAAAATTGCCTTAGCGTCCGCTTTTTATTCTAATAACCAGCGAATATAAAGCATTAAATGAGGGAAAGTCAAATTTTCTGTTGTGTTTTCTAATTCATGAATAAACTGCAATCCCAACATTTAGAATTCAGTTCTTTGTTTATGTCATAATACTAGATGAGCATTTATTTAATGCAGTGGATGTAATTTATACGCCGTTAGTATTGTTTTTAACGCAAGGCAACGCGTATGTTTCTATTTATCCTCGCTTTGATTAGCACCGATAAAACACAACATAAAATTATTGCAAACATTTTATTAAAATTTATTTCCTATGTAAAAATTGGTTATAATATGCTCTTCTGGTTAAAAATGGCGGCTATATGCTCATGTGACCATATCTACCTATTCAACTTGATCATAAGACAAAATGCAGAGAACAATACGTGTCCCAAATCTCCTTCGGGCTCTGGCCTTTTCTGGGAAAGGCACTACACTGAAGTATGAGCAAAAAATACATCAAATCACTTTCCACGAGGTTGGGTACACTTTTTTTCAAACACTCACATTGCCTCATGGCATTCAAGAATCTTCTTTAAAGTCCAGTCAAACAAAACATAGCTTTTCGCAACTTTAGTTATGTTTTTGCAACAATTTATGAAAAAAAATTCAAAAGCGTTGCTTAAATCATGTCTGCAGGTTGTCTGCAAATGGGACAGATAAGGAATGAACTGTTTTTCCCGTAAAAACGTCGCTAGCTTTCCAATTTCAGTAAGCTGCAATTGTTTATGAAACAAATGTTAAGACGTAATGAAGTTGAAATCATTTACCGATTAAATCATCCTTCGCATTCCAATATATATAAATACAATGATCGCTATAAGCTATATGTTTTTTCTAATTTTTACATGATCTGTCGATCTTAATTCTATCGTATAATTGTTTTTTATCTAAAATTGTTTTTTCAATAAATTACTCCGTTTGTTTTAATTATCTGTTGTGTTACATAACGTAATAGATATGTCTCCAGGTGTTGACACTGGCACGGGCATGGATGGACGTCATCGCACGTTATATTACTTCTTCATGGCACAACAGCCATTTAACATTTAACACGTCTTTGATTCTTTTTTATGTTCTCATTGCTTATGTTACGCAATATTTTTCTTTGGGTACAAAACTAATCAAATTTTATATCATTTTTCTACTCTTCAGAACTCACTCTCCAGTCACTCTCCAGAACAGCGTGCATTGCTTGATTTGTTTTCTTACTTGCTCCATAGATCTCTTGCATCATCATTTTTTCGTATTTTAAAAAACGTTTCTAAAATTGCTACATAGCTAGTGGTCACAATTCAAAGTCGTGCTATCATTCATAAAATAAATTTTTCGTGTGCATTCCTATTTGTCGGAAAGACGTAGAAATCGGCTTCTGCGTGGAAGCCCTATATAAATTCCATGTAAAGTCAAGCAAACTGTCAGTATATGTTTCAAAGTACTTCTACAAAACCGATGTGAATGATTTAATTTAATCTTTTTTAACAAGAATTACTGCTAAGTTGACGTCACATATTGAATATTGCTATGAAAATTTGAAAACATATTTGAAAGCGAAAGAGAAACTGCATTTAAACGGTTCATTGACAACGTATTATTGCCCAATTCTGCAAGTACGCGCGCAGAAATCTCGTTTAGAAACAAAACTTACGATACAAGAGCGATTATCTTGTTTATTGGTATAATAGCGGCTCAGCTCAGGACTAAGTCTAATTAATTTATATCAATGGAGGAGGTAAATCAGTCGTCTAAATATAGTCAATGTGCTAGTGAAGAATTTTCACCTATAGCAAATTACCGAATTTATTGGTGTTGAAAATAAATTTGATGAAGCGAATTATCTAATATCGCTTACTTTCATTATACAAGTTCTTAAACTAGTTCTTGTGTAGTGGCCTTCTAATTTGATATAAGGTTATGCTATTGCGAGGTATTTACGTCAGAGTTTATGAGCTTTATTAAAAAATTTATCAACATATTAGAGTAGGAAATTTTACTGCACGTTTTAGAAGGAGAAATAGCGTTTTAAAAATTTGTTTGTTTGCTACAGATCCATGTAATATATTTTTTTTATAACGTGGCTTAACAATATTCTTAAAAAACGATATTGGTAAACACTCCAACGTTGCTACAAAAGTTGATTTTAATTTATGTTGACTCAGTAACAAAGAGTTATTTTTCTTGCTAGCATATGTTTTTCTTGGAAGTGGCTTGTTTCACATACATTTTTAAAGTTGCCAACTAAGATATTATAATTGTAAGAAAGTAAGAACATTTTAGATTGTGTTATGTAAAGATAGAAACAGCGTATCGATTAACAAATTTCTGATTAATTTTATCAAATATAATTAATGGTTTAAAAACAAGCGTAGCTAAGTCGTCGTATAAAATATAAATTGATATAAACAAATATGTATATAAAAATCGTTCGATTGTCACGTGTCCACTGCTCTATATGTAATGAATTAAATTAACATTAACCTCAACAAATAGAATACTTTGTGTTATATTGTATCATGTTAACAAATATTGCTTTGATAACTTGAAAACATTTTTGAAAGCGAAAGAGAAACTGCATTTAAACGGTTCATTGACGACGTTTTATTGCACAATTCTGCAAGTACGGGAACAGAAATCTCGTTTAGAAACAAAACTTACGATACAAGAGCGATTTTCTTGTTTATTGGTATAATAGCGGCTCAGCGCGGGACTAAGTCGAACTAAAAGCAATTTACAGAAAGCTATCAAGAACACGAAGGCATACACAAGAAGGATTTTATATCAATGGAGGAGGTAATGTTTGAACATTTCAGACTGTGCTATGTAATACATACAAACAGCGTATCAATTAACAAATTTCTGATTAATTTTATCGAAAATAATTAATGGTCCTAAAACAAGCGTAGCTAAGTCGTCTTAATAAGTAAATTTATCAAAACAAACAGGAGTTGAAACTTACTCTATAAGTGCGGTATTGTCAAAGAGTGGTAAAAAGACTTTTCAAACCACGCACTTAGATATAATTAACTACAAGAAAAAGTTCTTTATTCAGTGCTTCAAATGTCAAGTTCATTCGAACTTTAAATTAGAAGTAATATGCATTGCACTTATTTGTATGAATATATTTTTGATGTTAATTTTATTATACATATATCACTACTTGGGTAAAACTTGAGATGAATGGTGATTGTAGCAAAACTTCCAGAGAAATTTATAAATTATAGTTAATTCGTGTGGTTTTATGCATAATTCAAATGACTATTGGCTTCAAACTTGATCATTAAAGATAAATTTAACTTATTCGTACCTGCGATGATAAGACATCTAAGCATGTAGTACTATATATGTTTGCTTAAAGCATAAATTGTTGCTGAAATGAATAAGGAATAAATTTAAAACACAAACAGCTTTTTTTAATGAAAGCTTCAGTGTGTAGTATTGCACTCCATTATTGAAAAATCTATTGGTACGAATGATTTCATTATTTGCAGAAATGTTTGTTCAGTAGGACTATCCTATTTCTATGAACATTGAAACGTGTTCAGTGAAATAGGAAAGTGCCATTAATGTACATTTTTGAAGAAAAATTTTTGGAAAAGTTTAAAAAACCTTTCGGTTTTTAATAAAAAGCGTTTTAGGTGTATTAATGTTCCAATTTTCTTTCTTAATCTAAAGTATTTACTGTATTTTTCAAATTTTAGAGCAACATCAAACCCACAAATCCGTAAAATGTTACCTTACCTTGTTTTGTATAGGGCACGCAGAGCGAAAGAAATTGGTCAGTTGGAAAATACGTTTTTTCATTACTTCTTTTTTTTGGTGATCTGGGGACTGACATCTACGCTGCTGTTCAGTACAAATTAGATGGTGATGAATACTGGTTTCGATTTGCTGTAGCATTTATTGTCATATCTTTATGTGTCCTCTTCTGTCAAAGTCAATGCTGTGGAGTTACAGACAATGAAATTAAACTCGCCACAGCACGCTACATAGAAGCAATGTATGAATCCTTTCCTCAATGGTGTCTCCAGTTCTACATAATGCTACAACGATGGGACTTTCCCTGGTATTTAATAGTTTCCATTTCTTTTTCTCTTCTTGGTTTAACCTATTCTTCTACTACTCTTGAACTGGAAATAAGGAAAAATCACTTTCAAGGGAACGATAAGGTTTGGTTATTCAGAGTAATGATTTTTCTTTCAGAGTTTTTTGGTTACATTGCTCGTTTGGTTATACTTTCTGTCTTTGCATATCATTTAAAGCATTCTAAAAAAAGGGGGAGAAAGAAGTTGAAATCTATAAAAGACGGAGTATTTTTCATAGAATTTTATTTAACTGTCTGAATTTCCTAAAACCTTGATATACCCAAGAAAGATCTCTGGATGTAACATGTTAGGTATGGCTAGTGGTTTCTCATCGTCATTTGAGCCTTGTGACACCAGCTCAGCTGACGTTAATTGTCATGAAGCAGCTGAAGAGGTTGCTAATAAAGCGTCGCCTAAAGCAGAAGATAGTTTTCATGGTATGCTAACAGATTACGCAAACGTTGTTAGCAAGAAGTTCACATCAAATGGTTATGGTCTCGTTACATCGTCTTCTGAGAAGGTTTCATTTCTATTCTGTATCTTTCGCCAATGTTACAAATGCTTAGTTTTTTTATGTTTTTTTTTTGAAATTGTCGTTTTTATGACAATTATTTTAGAGCAGAGACATTGAAGAATCTTATGGTAGTACAGGTATTTTCAACATTTTTTTGTTGAAAATTTTTTACTTTAAATTCTTCAAATATTCCCATCTTAATTTTCATTTTTACTTTAGAATCCTTTCGATACGAGAAATCCTCGGGATTTGAGGTACTTTATACGATATATTGCATTTAAGTTTTATAGCTTTGATAACTCTCATCTGTCCATCGTAACTTTGCTATAATTCTATGGATAAATTATGTTTTTATATATAATAGATTATTGATGATCCTACTCCCCTGAAGGTGTCCAGCAAGAACGACGTATGAAGTTACTGTCGTTAATTAACAATATAGCCAGCGATAAAGGGTTAGATTGTCAAAATTATAAATGTCATGGTTGTTCCAGACCAATTGGAATGAGTATGATCAATCAATTCTCGACTTGTTATTTCCATAATAACTCAAATATATTTATTTTCAAATTTTTTAGCTTATTAAATGTTATCTTTGTAGAAACTATTATAACAAAATACATAATCCCTCTTCTCCATGGAGCCCATGGATGCTTTTGTTCATGATGAAAGAGTCATATTTTATAAGGAAGATCTCGTTCCTCACGAGAGAGTTATGAGAAAACTACATTGTAAAAGGTAACAAGTAAAAAACGTATAAACATGCTTAGAGTTTGTTTAAATTATAATTCAAAAAGGCAGAAGTTTTATGAGCCTTTGAAGTATCCTTGGACATTCTAGTTTTTTTTATGAGAAGAATTCTTTTAAAAAAAAGGACAAATTTTGAAAACCAATGAACTCATTTTTCGGTCCATGCCTCCCGATACCCCAAGATTGTTGAGCACTAGAGCGTAGCATATTAACTAGGGGGACCACATAATCCTTGTTTGTTTGCCATGAATCATTTGGATGGTTTGCTCGTGATACACGAGAAACAGTAAATGGAGAGTTAAATCAGAAAGATATAAAACGATAAAAATGGTATAAAACATGTTTAAGGTTGTTTTTAATTATAAGTGCAAGAAAAAAACAGGATCATAAGAAGTTAAATGAAACATTGTTTGGTTTGTTTTATGAGAAGAAAACAAAAATACAAAATTCGAAAGCAAAAAGCCCCGTTTTCGGGCCATGCTTCCCGATACCGTCTGATATGTAAGGCACTAGAACGCCTCATGTTAACGTTTCAGTAGGAGATTTCGGACCCTCCACGCTATCCTACTTGGGAGATGCCATTAGCAAGCTTCCGCCCATCAGACCCTGAGATCATTTGCAATAGGCTTTGCTCAGGGTACGCAGGAGAGTGCGGTAAATAATAATTATAGTTCATTTGCTTTCCAGTAGAAAACCTTTTTTTAGCAATCATGGCTTCTAACAATAAAGACTCTTTGCCATCGACTAGACTGAATGATCATGACGATTTATCACAGGACATTACACAGTCCGAAACGTCGTCTAAAGGCGAAGGCAGATCTAGGAATTTTCAAACATTAGTCATAAAACGTCAGAGGTGCTCCGCACCTGGGTGGAGGGGGTGGGGTCAGAGGCATTCTCCCCTAAGAAATCTTGATTTTCAGAGCCTTGGAGATGCCATTTTCAGCGTTTTAGAGCAACACAAAATGCATTTTGTGGTAATCGTTTTGCGTAAAAACAACGCATTGTGCTTACGTTTTTTTCCAAAAAAAACTAAAGTGAACAATACTTAAATGTTTTGCCAAATATTTACGCTCATTATCATGCCAAATATATGGCTCATTGGCATGTCCAGGAAGGTAAATTTTTTTTACAATAATGCTATTCCAAAAAAGATATTGTCTTTAAATATTTCTACCAAGTTGTTAGGCATAGACCACCCTAGAAACCCCCATTCGCACCTCTATGTAATGAGTTAAGTTAGAAATTTGGTACCACAAGCGATAGTTCATAGAGGCAGAAAAACTCAGATTTCAAACCATGCAAGTTTATTGTGACCATTTACCCATCTCCAAATTCAGTGCCAGCTAATTCACCTTTTGAGAAAAAACTCAAAATTTATTTCTGCCAAAGATTGATTTAAAATTATCAGAGTGAAAATTTGCAATTAAGGACAGCTTAATGCCATTAATGTTTCTCAGGCATTTAACTAGACTATTGTCTTCTGTAAGTATATGCAAGGTGTCATATGAAAGAAAGATTTTATGCCGTGCGGTGTTTGAAATTAAATGTAGATATGATCTTCCAAC